>NW_026871236.1:0-749022 GCF_028564815.1 Eubalaena glacialis
AACTAAATCTTCCTGACCATGAATTTAGCAATGGTTTCTTAGATTTGACAGTAAAGCATAAGAAATGAAAGAAAAAAATAGATAACTTGGATTTCCTCAAGATTACAAACCTTTGTGCAACAAAAGAGGCTCTCCAGAAAGTAAAAAGACAGCCCACAGAATGGAAGATAATATTGGCACATTATATATCTGATAAGACTCTTTACCGAGAATATACCCAGGACTTTTACAACTCATCAACAAAAAGACAAACAATAAAATTTTTGAAACAGACAAATGACTTGCATGGACTGCTCTCCAGGCAAGACATACAAATGGTCAACAAGGACATGAAAAGATGTCAAACATCAGTAGTCATGATGAAAATGCAAATTAAAGCCACAGTGTGATGCCCCTTCACACACACTAGAATAAAAATAAATTTTTAAATAAATTTTTAAATAAATTTTTAAATATATAAATAAAAATAACAAATGTTGGCAACAATGTAGAGAAATTAGAACCCTTAAAAGTTACTTGTGGAGATGTACAATGGTGTAGTCTATGTGTACAAAACTTTAGCATTTACTCAAAAATATAATTACCATGTGGTTCAACAACTCCACTCCTAGATATATACCCAAAATATGGAAAACAGGTGTTCAAACAAAAACTTGTTCACCAATTATTCATAGCAGCACTGTTCACAATAGCCCAAGGTAGAAAAGATTTAAATGTCCATCAGCAGGTAAACAGATAAGCAAAATAAGGTAGATCCATAAGCTGCATTATTCTGTCATATAAAAGAATAAAGTAAAATTATACAGCCACTGTGGAATACTGTATGGTGGCTCCTCAAAAACATGGAAAATGTATGATCCCTTGATTCTGCTCCAGGGTGTACACCCAAAATATTAGAAAGCAAGGACTGGAACAGATATCTGTACCCCATATTCATAGCAACATTATTCACAATTTCCAGCCAAAAGGTGGAAGCAACACAACACATCCTTCAACAGATGAATGGATAAGTACAGTGTAGTATATACACAATGGAATATGATTCAACCTTTAAAACTAAGGTAATTCTCACACATGCTACAATGTGGATGAACCTTGAAGTCATTATGCTAAGTGAAACAAGCCAGACACAAAAAGGACAAACGGTCTATGATTCCACGAGTATGAGGTATCCAGATAAGTCAAATTCAAAGACAAAGTAGAATAAGGTTGCCAGGGGTTGAGGTGAGTTAGTGTTTAATGCCTACGGTTTCATATGGGGAAAATATCTGGAGATGGATGGTGAGGATATTTTTACAACAATGTGAATGTAGTTAATGCCATAGAACTGTATACTTAAAAATGGTTTAAATGGGGCTTCCCTCACGGCACAGTGGTTAAGAATCTGCCTGCCAATGCAGGGGACATGGGTTCAAGCGCTGGTCCTGGAAGATCCCGCATGCCGTGGAGCAGCTAAGCCCGTGTGCCACAACTACTGAGCCTGCGTTCTAGAGCCTGCGAGCCACAACTACTGAAGCCCGTGTGCCTAGAGCCCGTGCTCCACAACAAGAGAAGCCACCGCAACGAGAAGCCTGCACACAGCAATGAAGAGTAGCCCCCGCTCGCCGCAACTAGAGAAAGCCTGCACACAGCAACAAAGACACGACACAGCCAAAAAATAAAAAATAAAATAAAATTTTTAAAAAAGCTTTAAAAAAGTGGTTTAAATGGTAAATGTTATGTATTTTTAATCACGATGGAAAAAATGAATGAAATAATCATCAATGTTACAATGTGGATAAACACTGCAAACATCCTAAGTGAAAGAAGCCACACAGAAAAACCACCCAGATCATGCTCATCTTGTACACTCTAAGTCCAGCAAGGTTTTTAAAGTGAGGAAAAGCCCCAGTGATGGTTCCAAGAAAAGAAAACTGGATTCGAATGGAAAATATATTTCCACAAAGCTGGGGCAGCTGGTGAAAGTTGAAGCAGGTCTGGGGATAGGATTATAATGTGGAAACCATAATTATTCCTCATTTTGGGGTTATGTGCTGGTTCCCTGGGAGAGTGGCCCTCCCACTCTCACAGGGTAAAACAAACTGGAGTATTTTGTGAATGTGGAAAACTTGATACTGCTATTTGAAGTTTTTTATACACTTGAAATTTACTAGAAAATAAAGTACTTATCAAAACAACCATGCCATACCACGCCAGAAATACAGACATCAAACTTTGTTATAGAGGCCAAGCTCTACCCAGATCCAGCTCACCCACAGTGGTGATGCCAATCACCCTTGTAGGAGTCCACATACTACAAGAGGCACCATTGGAAGATTACATTGGGAGCCACTATGTCTTGGGTGCTGTGGATGACCTAGATGTAGTTGAAACAGTGGGATTTCTGAATTCTAGTTTTCCATATTCAACCACCAAAAAACTGTTACAACTAAAAGATGAATTCAGTAAAGCTGCAGGATACAAAAAAAAAAGAAAAATCAATGCACAAAAATCATTTGTGATTCTATACACTGATAATGAACCATCAGAAAAGGAATTTTTTTAAAAAATCCCACTTACAATTGCATCCAAAAAGATAACTAGGAGTAAATTTAACCAAGGACGTGAAGGACCTGCACACTGAAAACTGGAAGACACTGATAAAGGAAACTGAACAGACAAAAATAAATGGAAAGATACCCCGTGCTCATGGGTAAAAAGAATATTTTGAAAATATGCATTCTAAGGTGGGACTTTCCTGGCCGTCCAGGGGTTGGGACTCTGTGCTCCCACTGCAGGGGGCGCAGGTTCGATCCCTGGTTGGGGAACTAAGATCCCGCATCATGCATGCCACATGGTGTGGCCCAAAATTTTTTTCTTAATTTTAAAAAATATGCATTCTAGCCAAATTAATGTACACATTCAACACAATCCCTACCAAAAGTCCAACGACATTTTCCATAGAAACAGAGCAAACAATCTTAAGATGTGTGTGGAACCACAAAGGACCCAGAAGAGCCAAAGCCACCCTGAGGAAGGAGAACGGGCTGGAGGCATCTCGCTCCCTGACTTCACACTTCATTACGAAGCTACAGTCCCAAAAAAGTGTGGAATTGGCACAAAAACAGGCGCACAGACCAGAGGAACAGAGCAGAGAGCCCAGGAATCAACCTACAGGTATGTGATCAGTTAATTCACAAGAAAGGAGCCAAGAACATACACCAGGGAAAGGACAGTCCCCTCAAGAAATGGTGCTGGGAAAACCAGGCTCCACACGCCAAAGAACAACACTGCACTCTGTCTACACCACACACAAAAGCGGCCAAAAACCCAGTTTTCCACATCAAGCCCTTCCTCTCCTGGGTCCTCTGAAGACAGACACCCTCAGCGGTCAGCCATGCACAGGAACATTCTCCCCACATTTCCTCACCTTTTCCCTCAGTGGCGTCACCTCCCAGCAGGTCCTGAGGAGACCAGGCTCCTCTCAGCATGAACTGGACCCCACAGTGTCCCCAAGCTGAAGCCTCAGGGGATCCTGAGGAGACTCGGCCTCTGTTAGTGTGGACTCGACCCCAGCTTGTCCTGAAACCTGGCCGTCAGCGTGGACGCAACCCGCGTGTCCCAGAAGCCAAAGCCCCAGTGGGTCCTGAGGAGACAGGGCTCCTCTCAGCATGAACGTGAACAGCATGATCTGAACAGACATCCCGCCAAAAAAAGATATACAGATGGTAAACATCATACAGAAACAAGCTCAACATCATATACCATTAGGGAATTACAAATTAAAATCATGAGATATCACAGCACACCTATTAGCACTGCTAAACTCCAAAAATATGAAAATACCAATTGCTAGAGGGTGAGGAACAAAAGGAGCTCTCCCTCATAGCTGGGGGGATGCATGTGCAGCCACTTTGTAAAACAATTTGGCAGTTTTTTCCAAAGCTAAACAAGTCTCACGTTGGGATCCAACAATCATGCTTCCAGTATTCAGGCAACTGCTTTGAAAATCTATGTCCAAATGCAAACAAGGATGCAATTATGCACAGCAGCACTTTCATAATGGCTAAAAACTTGAAGAAATCAGGATATCCTTCAAAAGATGAATGTATAAGCAAATTGGGGTAGATCCATGTCAAGGTGAGTAGAATATGCCACCCCAAAATATGTCTCTCTGGCATAAGGATTATTGGTCTGCTTTAAAAAAAAGGGAGGCTTCCCTGGTGGCTCAGTGGTTAAGAGTCTGCCTGCCAATGCAGGGGACACGGGTTCGAGCCCTGGTCCGGGAAGATCCCACACGCCGCAGAGCAACAAAGCCCATGCTCCACAACTACTGAGCCTGCGCTCTAGAGCCCACGAGCCACAACTACTGACCCCGTGTGCCACAACTACTGAAGCCTGCACACCTAGAGCCTGTGCTCCGCGACAACAAAAGCCACAATGAGAAACCCACGCACTGCAAAGAAAAGTAGCCCCTGCTCGCCACAACCAGAGAAAAGCCTGCACGCAGCAATGAAGACCCAATGCAGCCAAAAATAAAATAATATATTCAATAAAAAATCTCAGAAAACTGAGATTGCTGTTTTATGAAAGACATTTACAATACAGAAGTCGCCATTTATAAGGGTATGTCCCTCTTTGCACCAAAAATAGAAGGATAATTAAATCTTAAGTAACTCTTTTCAATGGAGAAGTCCTGACTTAAATGTGCAAACAATCATACCCTTGTTTACTGTGCTTTGCATGATAACCTGCCATAAGTGGTCTTCCTCCCTTCCCCAGCATATTTCTTCTGTTTTTAGCTGAAGAGCTATTTAAGGGGATGGTTTTGGTCATTTCAGGGAGTGACTCAGTTTTCCTTGCTATCCCCCCTGTATTCAGAAGGTAGACATGTAATTAAACTTCTGCTTTTCTCCTGGTAATCTGTCTTTTATTACAGGGGCAGGGTGGCCTCAACCAAGAACCTGAAAAAGTAGAGGGAAAATTGTTTTTCCGCCCATACACATGCAGTGGAATACTACTCAGCAGAAAGGAATGCACCATCAGCCTATGGAAAGACATGGATAAATCCTCAGTATATACTGCTAAGTGAAAGCATCCAGGCTGAGGAGGCTGCACACAGTATGACCCCATTGGTGACATTCTGGGAAAGGCAAAGCTACATAGATGATAAGCAGATCATGGGGTGGGGGGTTTGAAGTATTCCATGTGACATTCTAGGATGGATACCTGTCACTATGCATTTGTCTAAGCCCACAGATGTGTATAGCCCAAGGGGCCAATCATAATCTATTCAAATTTAGTTATTTAGAATGTAGGCATGTGTCAGGATGGAATACATAATGTGACAGAGTCTAACTGTGTTAGAAATATATGGAAACAACTCACTGTAGGGGATGGGATAAAAGGTGCTGACCTAAGTTACCTTTGGAAATGAATGGAATCTGTAGACTAAAGGCAAAATGGACCGTATATAAAGAGTGGGCTTTATTTTACGAAGTTCTTTCCAGGGTGTAGTAGCTAACAACTCTGAAACCTCTGCACATGTAACCTGGAAAGGAGCAATGCATACATAAATGGCAGATGGTGGGAGCCAGGCTCCTCATTGTGGGAACAGGAAGTTACAGATAAGCAAGGGGAGAGCCTCTGCCCTCATAAACCTGGATCTGGGCTTCCTGGGAGGACGCTGACTGGCCGGGGGAAACACACAGATCTTCACGCTGGGAAGACCCTGCAGACACAGGAACTTCACACCCCATCTTTCCACCCATACCTGCTGGAAACACTCAGCCCTCCATCATCAGTCAATTGCAGCGTTTAAGACATTCTCACCCCCAGGCAGATAAAGGAACATGAGGGTCTTGCTTACCCCTAAGCTGTCCCAGAATCCAGGCCCTGGGGGTGGAGCCAGGATGGGGGTGCCTGGGCTCCTGACCAGCAGGTGAGAGGAAGGAGGAAGACCAGTTCCGAGGACAGAGGTTCCCTCAAGTCTGTGAGCCCAGGAGCCCCGATGGGATTCATTCCCAGTGCGGACATGGGCAGGGCCTGCAGTGGTTCTGTGTTCCCCCTGGGCCCCTTTGATGAAGCCATGGCAACACTGGGCCCAGACGTCTCCTGGCGGTGTCTCAAACTCTGACACAGCGGTTTTACAAAGGAACAAGAGAATGGAGCTGAGCCCCTGACGGCCACTCCTTTCTGGCTCTGAGTTGCTTCCAACAGGACCGCAATCACCTGCACATAGTCTGCTGTGACCTACCTGCCCCCATTGGCCTTTCCTCTCCCTCCCTGCGATGAGTCCCGTGACATTTCCAGCCTGGACCCCTCTCCCAGGCCAGACGCCTCTGTCCAGTCACTGCACCCCCATCTCACCTTGGGGGCTAACAGGGCACTCAGGGGACCAGGATCCTGCAGGTCTCCACACCCAGGAGCAGCCCCACCTTCCCAGGTTGCTGAGCCCAGGCACCGGGTGTAACCGAGCAGGACCCTACGGGGCCTTCCCAGGACAGACCCCTCCCCCACATCCTCTGCTGGAGCTCCTCTCTGAAGTACCTGGATAACAGCATCTGATGCACGCTTCCTGAGTTGTTTTACAGATGCTGAAACCACCACCAAACGGAAGAAATTAACTACCTGATGATCATGAACAGGTAGCCCCGGAACTTCTGGTGCCTAAGAATTTAGAGTGTTAACTGCCTGTTACCTCACCATCAACCAGAGAATTGTGCACCAGCTGATCACATACCCTGCGACCCCCCTCCATCACTTGGCCTTTAAAATTCCTTTGCTGAAATCCTTCAGGGAGTTTGGGGTTTTAGAGCACAGGCCGCCTGGCCTCCTTGTATTGGCACTTTTACAATTAAAGCTGCACTTCCCTTCACCACACC
Source organism: Eubalaena glacialis (assembly GCF_028564815.1). Taxonomy (NCBI): domain Eukaryota; kingdom Metazoa; phylum Chordata; class Mammalia; order Artiodactyla; family Balaenidae; genus Eubalaena; species Eubalaena glacialis. The sequence goes on from NW_026871236.1 coordinate 6,864, forward strand.
CGGTGTCAGTAGACTGGCTTTACTGCACTCGGGCAAGCGGACCCAAGTTTCGTTTGGTAACACTGGGGTCTCCCAGGCTCCCACTCTCCTTGTGCCCCACTGACTGTCATCTGCTCCTCCAGAGTCTTGTTGCAGCAAAAATAGAAATGAAGTTTTCCCTCCCCTGAGAACAAGGAAAACAAAGGGAACAGCGAATAGGCTAGAGAAGAAACATAATCTGGCCTGAAAGAATTAATCACTCCTTGTTTTACTTTGTCACTAATTTGTAGTAACTAGATGTGTACTTTACAAAGCTAACCTCACTCCCTGACGCTATGTCATTTACATTCGGCACCCATCACCCCTAACTCTGTGTGAGTTACATCCCCTGCCTCTCACTCCCTAACCTTATTATGTCCAGCACTTACATTCTATACGCCCTTCATAACAAGTCACCCCCTATAGTTTTTGCATTTCAGAAACAAGGTCACTGGTCGATAAACCAGAGGCAAACGGACGCAATTACCAGACTGCCGGACCCCAATTACCGGGCAGCCTGATGCCAGCTATGACTGTTTTGAAATAATGCAAAGGAAAGGAGGAATGCAAGACCTTCACTACTTTGATCCTCATCCTATACCCCAGACTGCGAGAGCGCCACGTATAAAATCTTCCCTGATTCTCAAGGAGGGGTGCCCAGTTCTTGAGGCGCTAGCTGGCTGTGTCTTCCCTGTTGTCTGGCAGAAGAATAAAGCCATCTCTCTCTTCCTCCAAAATCCCTGTCTCCGTATTTCTGTTTGGCCTCGGTGCACAGGGAAGCCGAGATTTCGACAACAGTCTGTGGCCAGTTCCCACACTAATTCACCTCTACACCCACAGCCCTGGCCCAAGCCCGATCTTGTGCCTGGTTCCTCCATCAGGCCCTGGTAAAACTCCCTGCCCACACGGTGCACCTCACATCCCACCCCAACGTGGTCTTTCTGAAGCATAAACGAGACTGTGACTCTCTCCCACCTGTAATCCCCCAAATGTTTCCCCACTTCCACTAGGGTATCTGCTGGGAGAGACATCTGCCAAGGCCCTGAGAGTCCCTGGCATCCCCACGAGGCTGCTGGCTCCTGGGTTCCCTGACAGTGAGCACCTCAGCTGGCCAGGCGACATGGCAGGAAACCCCAGAACTGCTCACCTCAGGAGGGGACTGGCACGGCCACTGCCTGATCAGAGAGAGCAGAGAAGGGCTCCCCAGCTGGGACACAGACTCTGCACGAGTGGCCTCTCCCTGAGCCACTACATCACCTCGTGTGACTTGAGGGAAGGAAGGACCGAGGCACACTTGGCTCCTAAGGAGGATGGGATAGGCTCAGCCATGTCCCCACAAATTCACATGCTGAATCCCTAACACCCAGGACCTCAGGATGTGGCTGTATTTGGAGATGGGATTTTTAAAGAGGTGATCAAGGTAAAAATGAGGTCACTAGGGTGGATCCTAATCCAATAGGATTGGTGTCCTACAAGGAGAGATTAGGACACAGAGAGGCACAGGGGGAGATCATGACGACCTGGGGAGAAGATGGTTGTCTAAGCACCAAGTAGAGAGGCCTCAGGAGAAGCCAGTCTGCACACACCTTGATCTCAGACAGCATCCAGGACTGGGAGATAGGCCTGTTATTCAAGCTGCCCAGTCTGTGGTATTTGTTATGGAGGTCCTGAGCAGACTCACATGCAGGGTAACTCAGGGCTCAGACTGGACAGAGCCCACTCTCCATCCCCCTGTACGTGAGTTACAGGATCCTCAGGATCTGAGGAGGGGGACCCTGAGGAGAGACACAAGATAGAAGATGCTAGGCATTAACATGACTGCATTCATGTTAAACGTGCCTGAAGTCCATTCACACGAGATGGTTTTGTCCTGTATGTACATCGGCACCTTCGGTCTGAACTGCAGATCTTTAGCTTCACCACCTCCACTGAGAGCATTAGCTTCACCTGCTGTGGACCGTCTCCTATAGGATTTCCAGAACCACAAAGCATCGAAGCTTCACAGGATCCAGAGTCTGTGCGCTAGCGTCTGGGCGACCCTCACAGCAGGGCCGCGCAGCTGCCCATCAGAACCCATTTCCCTTTTTCCTGTTCACAGCTACCCTGCACCTCCCAGCTTTCCCACCCCTTACAGCTAGGGCGTAGTGTCTCGTGTTACCAAGGGGAAGGGGTGGAGGTGGTGAGGGCCTTGGCCAGCCTGCATCCTTGGACGGAGGGCATGATGCCCACCTGGTCACCCCACCCTGCTGGTTGGAGCCCTCACCTGGAAGCAGGGAGGAGAAACAAGGGGGACAGAGCCTGGGACCTGACACCCACCTGCCCTGGACTCTCACAAGAAGGGGACAGAGACAGCTTGAGCTTCAGCCCAGTTTTGGGAGACACTTTGTTCCAGCAACAAACTTCTGCCTTAAAAGCCAAGGTGCTTTACAAACCCCTCCCCAGCTGTCACAGAAAGTCAGGCTTAATCTCATCACACTTTTCTCAAACCCCAGCTCATGGTGAGACCACCTCTCAGGTGATGGTGCTTCAGAGCAGCCCCTTTAAAAGATCCCTGGAGTTCAGCTCTCCCAGCCCTGCCGTCAGTTTAAGGGAGAAGTTTCCTTGACAACCTTGACAAACCTGCTCAGTTTCCTTGACAACCAAGCTTCACAATCTCCCAAACTCTTCTCCTTCAAACATCCCTATTCTAGGCTTGATGAGCCTAAAGTGACAGTGCTGTCATCATGTGCCAGAGAGTGACTCCTCCAAGCCCGTAGTTCCTGGTTACATGATGCTATTGATGATGAAATCCCAGAAGAGCCAGCTTTGCAAGGTAACCACTTCTGGACTCGGCACTGGGTCCCTTTCCACGGACAGAGTGGAGTGGCTGTTTCCACGGGGCCCGTGGTGGAAGAGCTCACCTAATGCTGCCAGGACTTCATCCCTTCCAGGTGATTCCAGGGTCCTCATTCTCCCCAGACCCCCACCCACATGGCTGCTGTCTGTGCCAGTCTATACGGGACCTTGGCAATCTCCTAAAATGAGGGTTATTTTATACACAGGTAATGGGTTGAATGCTGACCCCAAAAGATGTGCCCCCCCAGAACACGTGAACAGGACCATATCTGGGAAAAGGGTCTTTGTATATGTAGTTAAGGATCTCAGGGTGAGGTCATCTTGGGTTAGGGTGGCCCTCAATCCAACTGAGAGAGTCCTTATGAGAAACAAAAGAAGAGAAACACAGACTTAGAGAAGCCACGTGAAGACAGAGGCAGAGACGGGAGGGATGCAGCCACAGGCCTGGGGACGCCTGGAGCCCCCAGAAGCTGGAAAAGGCAGGAAGAACCCTATCCTGGAGCCTTTGGAGAGACTTCCGTCCTCCAACACCTTGATCTCAGATGTCTGGTCTCCAGGACTGGGGGAGGATGAATTCCTGTTGTTTTAAACCACCCATCTTGTGGTCATTTGTTACAGAAGCCACAGAACGGTCACACAGACCCTGCTCTGTAGGATCCTGGAAGTGTGGGTCTCATTAAAGGCCAACAGAGGCTGGATTGTAGAGCCCTTAGAGTCAGCATTGGGCCCCAGAAATCCTAAAGCAATGGCTGGACACCAGAACGTTGAGGAGTCAGTCAGAAGCCCAACCCTAAGGGTGCCGGCTGCACACGGTCTCCCCAGGTTTTTACGCCTGTACATGCATAAAATAAGTATTTCCATCCTGATTCAGGACCTCTGTTATCACCGTTCACGTTGCTAATTAAGAACCCACTAGTTACACAGATGAAAACCCTATCAGGACACTTGCTCCAGTGGTAAACAATTCTGAAGTTGGTCACAGGTGGGGAATCGTCTCCCATGCAGCCAGCAGCCCCCACACAAGGAGCGTCCTCATTGCAAAGCTGGGGGACCGTGAGGAGGCGTCTCTGAGTAAACGTGAGCTGAGCCCCAGGCCAACTGCTGCTGAACTTTTCCCACCCTTCCCAGGTAAAACACCTGAATGTATGCAAGGACTTCAAAGCCTAGAGGAAGGGGCTTGGAGTCACACCAGCGACAACACGCAGGCCGACTTGGTGCCTGCAGGCCAGCCAGGATGGTCCTGGCCCCGGGCACTCTTCTGGAAGCTTTCCATTTCCCTGCCTGAGGTACCCCTCCTGTCCCAGCCCCCACTGCTTTTTTCCTTCCTCACCTCTGCCCGGGTAGAAATTCCAGCAGCAGGTATGGGTGACACAACCTCTTCTTTAGCAGGTGGCAGCCCGGCAACTCCTGCAGAAAGTCCAGCAGAGCCCCACTCACACCAGGCCACCCATAGAGCCGTGGGCCCTACTCCCTCCCACCAGCCCAGCCCCGAGACTGCTGACGGGGCAGAGAATATGGCGTCAGGCACAGCTGCAGGGGCTTTTGCTGCCTGGAGGGGTATTTATATTGACCTCAACCCAGGCACACCTGTGGAGGGCTGGCCGGCCGAGTCAGGCTGCCCAGGTCAGCCAATCCTCGCCCCTCAGGGGCTCAGAGTTGCAGAAAATGGGCCTTGCTGCACCGGCCAGGTCCAAGGAACAGGTGTAGGGTCCTGAGAGTCAGGATAGACAAGAGGCGGCAGCCCTGGCTTGTTTTCTAATCATTTTATCTGGTCCATGAGTGGGAGACAACTTCAAGAAGACCCTCTCCTAATGAGAGGAACCCAGGAGTCAGGGAGAGGAGGGGTGGTGGGTGGAGACAGAAGCCTGGTGCCCCGGCTGCAGTGGAAACCCCTGGAAGACCAGGCGGAGAGAGGCCACACAGAGTGAAGCCCAGGGTCACAGACCTGTCGGAGCTGCTGTTTGTTAGTTCAAGCCCTGCTCTGAGGTGCTCTGTGTCAGCTCTGAGCAACAGGTGAGCTGGGGGTGCTCTGCAATGAGGGCTATGTGCACGGTTCCTGTGTGCCCAGCCCTGCCGGGGTACCTGCCCAGGGGAGCTCCATATCCAGGGAGGGGCCTGCCCACGAGAACCCTGTGGGCTGCTGGGTACCTGCTCAGGTGAGCTCCATATCCTGGGAGGGGCCTGACCATGAGAGCCCCATGGGCTGCTGGGTACCTGCTCAGGTGAGCTCCATATCCTGGGAGGGGCCTGACCACGAGAGCCCCGGGTGCTGGAAGGGGGGCGTGTGTATGAGCGTCCTCTCTGTGCAGCCGGCACAGAGTTGCTTAGCAACTTCCCTGTGGGCGGTGCTGGGATGAAATGAGAACCAGGAGATGCTGCGGGCCCTATGAACCCCTGTCCATCCAGAGTGATGAGGTCAGTAGGTGGGTGCTGGCCACTGTGCTGCGTGAGGGAGGCCCCACGGGTACCTCTTGTGTCTTCCTCCTGACACCAGGGAGGTCTCCCCAGGACAGAGCAGACAGCCTGCTTGGGGCAGGTGGGAGCTCCTGGTGACACTGCAGGGGACATGAGAGGGACGGACCAGGCAGGGGGAGGTGGGAGCCCAGGCAGAGCCATGGGGCTCGGGGCCGAGGGGGTTCTTCTGGGTCTGAGCTGGGAGTGGACGTGCAGGTGGTGAGTGTGATCCAAGAAAGCTGCCCTGGTGATGTGCGGCTGAACCTGCGTCAGAGTGACAAGCCTTCCGGATGATCCCAGAACACGATAGTGAGACGGATCCTGTTAGAAGAAGGTAAGTGAATCCCCCCAAGAGGAGGCTCTGTGAGCTGGTCCTGGGGGTGTGGGTGAAGGGAACAGGTGTGGAAGCTGCGGGGAGTGGGCAGTCCCCCTGGGCAGGTGGCGGGTGCAGACCCCACTCCGTGGTCCCACACCTGTGCTTCTGGCTGGATTACTTGGCTTCTCAGAGCCTCAGCTTCCCAGTCACTATCGGGTGATGGTAGCATGGATTGACTAGTAATTTCCTCAGAACAGGGTAGAAAGGGAAATGGAAAATGGACATTCCACAGAACACCGTCAGTATGGGAATCGCAGGCCCTGTTTCCCGCAGGTCTGTCTTCAAGATCAGGAGAGCAAATCCGAGCAGACTTGCAGCAGAGCCTGGGGATGGGCTCCGTTTGGTGGGTCCCCCAGTTTCCTGAATCTCGGAAGGGGCAGCTCCAGTGGACAGTGGCAGGTTCATCCCACACCTGGAAGCATCCAGACCTCAAGGCCCAGCAGCCCCCGAACCCTGTGTCTGGGCCCCTGGGAGGCAGACAGGACAGGCCGGCCTCCTCCTCAGCCCTCTTCCTGCCCAGAACAGGTGAGGTCCAGGCCGTCATTAGGAAGAAGCAGGGATGGGGGTGTCCCATGTGGGAAGAGGACACGGAGCAGCTTGTGTATGTGGACGTCCACACCAGGAATGTGGGGCAGTGGGATGTGGGCACTGGGAGGGGCAGACGGTGGGCCTGAGGAAGCAGGGCGGGGCCGGGAGTCCTGAGGAGGGGGTGTGCGAGCTTTGCCTGTGCAGGGCCTCATACTCCACGGGGCTGCCTTCCCCTGGTCACTGGGGAGGAGGAGCCAAGCAGCGTTGGTGGGGTGACCACACGCGTCCCCAGGCCCTGCCAGCATCGGACCTTCAGGCTCGGGGTTGGGGATCCTGAGGAGCGCAGGTCCAGCCGTGCCCACCAGGGAGGCATGGAGGGGTCGGGCAGGAAGCACTGGTGTGGTCATCCCCTGTGTGGAAGCTCCCGAGCCAGTGTCCAGTGGGAGCTCTCACCTCGCACGTGGGTTTCACGTCCACAGCTCAGATCACCTTCTAGCCGCTTGGTTTGTTTTCCAGACACAAAGTCCTAATATCTCCTATGTCCCCTGCCTGTGAAAAGGCGCGTCTGATCTGGTACCAGATGCTGCCCCTGGTCCCTCCTGACTGGATACCCAGCAGCCAGTGTCACCGCGTCATGAATGTCAGGGGGTGTCAGGCGTGGGGGGACGAGAGCACACGGTCCAGGCCCACGAGGGGCCGTGCCGTCCACGGAGCCGGTGCTGTGGCTGTACGTGTGCCATGCCCCCACCCCACAGGCAGAGACCACCGTCCCCTTACAGACTGTTACCAAGTGAAGTCACATGGACCCTGCTCGGGCCCTCGCCTGGCGAGGTGCTCTGCCTCAGCAGGGAAGGTTTCCTTTTTCCATGTGGGTTCAAGTAGGCAAATAACAAAACCAAAGCTGAGACCACCACAGCACAGGCTCTGTTCAGTGGCCAAAGAATGGAGAAATGGGAACGAAGTTCACAGACCAACTTCTCGCCCTCCTGGAGAGAGTGGTTTAATTTTAAAGGGTAAAGACAAAGGGAGGAGGAATGAGGCTAATGATGGGGATGAAGAGGCCTTCCGGGGAAGGGGCAGGGATTTTCCCAAGCGAGTGGGGTACCACCTCCTTTCACCCGTCTTTGGTCCTTCAAGTCCAGTCATGGCCACTGATAGGTGTGTCACTTAATATGCTGATATAGTAAATTCAACATGTGATGAGACTCAGGGTCTGTTGGAGGTCACATTCGTTGCCATCTTGGTCCCAGCTGGTTTCATCTGTTTGTTTGTAGCTTCCTTTCTTATCTCTGGACCCCTTAACTTAAATACTTAGGTGAACTCCTGCCGAAGTTGGGGGGTGGAGGACAGCCCTGTGAAAGGTGGGTCCACGGGTTCTGAGCAGGACCTGGAGCAGCTCTGACAACAAGAGGAGGAGGCTGAGACGGGCGGTCAGTCTGACGCCCGCACTGGGGCCTGTGGTCGGCATGCGGAGGTGGTCAGCTGGGGCACGTGTCAGGGAAGGTTCTCGGTGTTTACACAGAAGATGTGAACGTAGGCCCAGATGCAGAGCTGCCTGCAGACGCTGCTACGGAACCCCCTGATTCTTTCCTGAGAAAACTGGTGGGGGGGCATTCAGGCAACAGGGCAAACAGGTTGCTCTGGACGTTCTTGTGGGGAAGTGGGGACTTAGCAATAGGGGCTCAGCCCGCATAACCCCAGAAGCCCTCCCAGGACAGCCCCAGAACCGCTTCTGGAATGGCAAGGAGAAGTGGGTCTTCCACCTACTAGACGTGGAGGAAAGAGCTGGGGTTTGCAGGGCCGCCCTCACCTTCAGGGACTGGTTGGGAGGCTCACAGGACCCAGCACATGCTTGTGGCTTGTGTGCTCACAGCTGAGATGGGGCACAGCACGCAGTAGGGATGCACGGGAGGGAGGGCCCCTGCTCCGGTCACCTCATGACCCTTCATGCCCACTCCTTCCCTTGAGGGTCTCTAGGATGTCTCTTCCCCCAGCGACGAAGGGCAGAACCATGACAGTTACCCCCACCCCCGTCCCCCCAGGGAGGCTCATTAGAGACTTGGCACCCGGCTGGGGGCTGGTCACGTGGTGTTGTCTGCCCTCACCCTCCAAAATGCCAGTGCCCAGAAGGGGAGCCGGGGCTCAGCATGAACCACATGGTTTGTGCAAACAGCACAGGCGCAGGGAGCTGCCCCTAAAGGGAGGAGGGGGGGTTTAGATCAGGGAAGGGAGCTGCTCACCAGCTGCATTAGCTTCCTGGGGCAGCTGTAATAAACGACCACAAACGGAGGCTCAGAGCAACAGAAACCTGTCCTCTCTCAGTCCTGGAGACCAGACGTCTGAGGTCAAGGTGTCCCAGGGCCGCTCTCCCTCCAGAGGCTCCAGGGGAGGGTCCTGCCTGCCTCTTCCAGCTTCTGGAGGCTCCAGGCATCCCTGGGCTTGTGGCCGCATTCCTCCCGTCTCTACCTCCGTCTTCACATGGTGTCTCCTGTGTGTCTGTGTCTCTCCGCTTGTCTCTTAGAAGGACACTGGCACTGATTTAGGGCCACCCTGATCCAGGATGACCTCATCTTCAGATCCGTAACTAATTATACCTGAAAAGACCCTACTTCCAAATAAGGTTCCATTCTCAGATTCTGGGGGGCATGACGTGGACATAACTTCTGGGGGACCCCCATTCAACCCACTATAGCACCCAGTTCCCAGATGCCAGCCGATCTTCCTCAGGACAGCATCAGGCTGGTGATGTTCTGTCTTTCTGCACGGAGTTGCCTCTTGTTTCTGGTGGTAACAGTGAGGTTGGGTGGGGAGCGCTTCTGGCTGACCTCCCGGTCATTCCAGGGACCACGCTGATGTGTCCTTCACGGGAGAGTGCGAGCACGGCCAGGGCTCCCTGTGAACACTCCACACTGACCGCTCAGTGATCAGACACCTGCATGGGCTGGACCGGTCCCTGGACCTCTGCACCTTCTAGCACATCCACAGCCTGGTGGACTCTGTGCGGGCCTATGACCAGGAGGTGGGGACCGGCAGGATGGGTGGGAGCCCTCCTGCCTGCCACGTGGCCTCCAGCCCACCACAGACCCTCCAGTCCTGCCATGGACACCCCCATCGCATTAACCCCCAAGAGGGCTTCTGGGAGGGGTGAGAATTCGACCATGAAGAAGACAGGGCAGGCCCTAACTGCAACAGGTGAAGGCAAGAACTGGGGGTGCTTGGCTATTTGTCCCCCAAAGACCCAGGATGTGGGCTCTGACTTGATGGGTCCACCTCCACCTGGGCTCACCTGGGGGGTCGCTGCAGGAAGAGCATGTCCTTGGGTGATTTTCCAACTCTCCCCACATCAGCCTCACTCCCTGGGCCCCCCTGACCCCATTAATAGACTTTAAATAGTGTCTCTCATCCATCAGGCCTACGTGGGAGATTTTAATATTGTGTGGGAGTCCAGTGACCAGGGCCCATGTGTCCTGTGTGTCTCGGGAGGGGAGGGAGTCTCACTCTCACATTCCTTCCCCAGTGCACCTGGGGTCGGGGACAGGAGACCCAGGCTTTGTTCTGGCAGAAGCTCCCTTTCTGTGAACAAGTCTTCCCCCAATCCCATTATCCTCACTGGAGGCTCAGGAGGCCACAACATCGGGGCACCTCCAGCACCAGGACTCCACCCTAGGGAATTTCTCAAGAGCAAGGACCAGGCCTGGAGGCGGAGGGGAGGAGGGAGCCAGCCTCTTCAGGATCCCCGGGGCTAGGATGCCTCCTACCCAGGAGGGCCTTGGACTCAGTTTAACTTCCATCCGGGGTCTCCTACCCTCCCCTGGTAGAGGGGCCCTTCAGATTCCAGGGCCCCAAGATCCTCCCCACCGACTTCTGACCCCACCTGCAGAGTCGGGGACCCAGAGACCCCCTCCCTGGCTTCTTTTTTCTTGGAGGCTCCCAGAATTCCCTGAAGATGTTATACTCAGGGTTCATTATGCTGAAGGATGCAAGTTAAAATCAGCAAGGATGGGGGGATGAGCAAGGTCCACCTTCCTCGGCTGTGGCAGCCCAGGGAAGCCCACCTGAGTCCTGAAGTGCAGGGTTTATTGGGGTCTGTCACGTCAATGTGGGGACCACCATGTGCCTGACCTTGGCCTCCAGCCTCTGGGGGCAACTCAGGAAGCCCCACCGTGTATCACGCCGTCAGCACAGACCAGCCTGGAGCGAGGCCCATGGAGCATGGACACTCCCAAAAGACTCAAGGTGACCTCCTAGAGCCAGGAGCAGAGGCCCAGCCTCTCTGTGGGCTGGTGAACCCACACCACACAGGCCCTGGTGCAGTGCCCGTTCCGTGTGGTCAGCATGGGTGCACGCGGGTCAGCCAGTGTCTGTGTGTCTCAGCCTGTGACCGCTGACCACACTGTCCTGCTCTGCTTCCAAGAACGAGGCCAATGGAGGGACAACGTGTGTGGGAACAAAGCCGGGTCATGGTCAGGCTGGGTGAGAAAGGGTCCAAGGAGTGAGAACCCGGCTGCCCTTGCCTGGTGAGCTGAGAGCTGACGTTCGCCCTGTGGTCAGTCCATCTCCCCACATCCCGAGGTAGAGCTGCCTTTCCTGCACCCTGGGGCAGGGTCATGCCTGTGTATACAGCAGGACGCACAGCAGTGCACGCAGCAAGCCCGATGCCTGCCCTTGCCATGTAGTCAGGGGCTTGGTGAGGGTGGAACATCACGACAGAATGTGGGCCGACCCCGGGGAGGATGTAGGGCTGAAGTGTTTGGGAGCCTCTGGAGGGAACCCTCACCTGTCTGCACAGGTGGATTGAGGACACAGACCAAGGGTGGGCAGGCGGGCAGCCCAGTCCTGGGTCATCCCTGAGGCTGGAGGAGGGGTGTGGAGCGGGGGGTGATGGCGGTGGGGAGGAGGGGCTGATCGCCGGACAGTGTGGAGACAGATCATTCGAGGCAGCAGGGAAGGTGGAAGACTGTGCCCAATGGCAGGATGGAGAGACCAGCAGGCTGCGCTGCAGGCACGGGTAGCAGGGCTGCTCCCTGCAGGGCGGCGCCAGAGCCCCACACCGCTGAAAACCATGGGGTGTCCAGACAGAACCCCAAAGGATGGGGGGCCATATGGGCGGGAAGAGTTTGGAAAAGTCACCTTATCTCCACATGTCCTGGGGGAGGGTTCCCTGCTCCAGCCTCTTTCCTTAGAGTCTCCCCACCTGGGGAAGTCAGCACACCCAACAGCTGGTCATGCAAGGCTTGGAATTCGTCGGGAGGATGAAAGGGAAAAGGGGGGAAGGAATGAGAAATAAGCTCTATGTATTTGGACAGCACATGACACTCTAATTTCCAATCAGGAAGAGGAATTTCCTAAAGGCTCAGGCTGCCCCTGTAACCAGAATGGGGCTTGAAGCAATCCTGCCACTTTGTGGACGGTTTCAGAAACAAGTTGAAGACACTTGCTCAGGGGCACTGCAATCCACAACGCCTGCAAAGTTGTAAGTGACAACTATTGTAGAAAAATGTCTTGGGGTAAGTAACTGAAAAGAACTTGAAAACAAGGCAGAATTGCAGGAACCGGATTGCAAGAGGTAGATTGGACTTGCCGTTAAAGCACATGAAAGCTGCTCAATATTGCTTATGATTCAGTTGGCCAAAAAGGGTGTACAGGTTGAAACCCATACGACCTTTGTGGCCAAGCAAACATGCGGGAAACACAAATCAACACGACAAAGATGTAGCACTTTGCCCCAGTCAGAATGGCCAACCTCACAAAGTGTAAAAACAACAAATGGAGGAGAGGATGTGGAGAAAATGGAACCCTGCTACGCTGTTGGTGGGAATGTCAATTGCTAACAGCCACGCTGGAGAAGGGTATGATGTTTCCTAAAGATTCTAAAAAATAGAGCTACAGGGACTTCCTGGTGGTTCAGACATTAAGACTCCAACTGCCAAGGCAGAGGACACGGGATCGAGCCCAAGTCCAGAAAGATAACACATGCCACGGAGCAACTAAACCAATGCACCACAACTACTGAGCCTGTGCTCTAGAGCCCGTGAGCCACAACTACTGAATCCTGACGCCTAAAGCCAGTGCACCACAAGAAGAGAAGTCACGGCAATGAGAAGCCCACACACTTCAACGAAAAGTAGCCCCAACTTCCTGCAACTAGAGAAACCCCACACGAAATAAGGAAGACCCAACACAGGCAAAATTAATTACTTAATTAATTAAAAAACAATAGAGTTACAGAGCATACGGCACTACCACTCCTGGGGATATATTTTGGGATAACCATAAATCAACAGGACACAGGAACTTCAACTATTAATGTAGCACTTTTGCAGGATCCTCGACTTGGAAACAATATAAATGTCCTTGGAAGGAAAAAATGGATAAAGACGATATGGTACTTATGTACAATGGAATAGTACTCAGCTAGGAAATCAATGAAATAAGACCAGTTGCAGCAACTCGAGTGGATTTAGATAAGATCATTCTAAGTGACAAAAGTCAGACACAAAAAGACACTTAGCACAAGATACTATTTATAGGTGGAATATAAAATAGATACACATGAACTAAATTACAAAACAGAAACAGGGTCACATATTTACAAAACACACTTATGGCTGATAAAGTGGAAAGGTGGGGTGGGGTGAGACATAAACCAGAGGGTTGAAATTAACACAGATACCATTCCAAAGATGAAATAGGTAATCGACAAAATCTACTCTATAGCTCAAGAAGTGGACTCAGCACACTCTAGTCACCAGAAAAGAATATATACGACGGGTAAGAATCTTAAAAGAATTTACGGATGTCTCTCTGTAAGTGAAACAAGTGGATGTGCAGCAGCAAGAAAGACAGCATTGAAAATCACCTTTACCAAATGATAAAAATAAATTAAAAAAAAAAAAAGACACAGAAAGAAAATGTTACAAAATTCGTTCAGGGGACATGATGCAACCTACATTGACCACATTTAGACCCACAGCTGGATGAGAAAAAAGGCTGGACACTCCTGGGGCTGAGAGGATTGGTGAGGTTGGGTGAGCAAATGTAGAACCTTTAAAGTAATACTGTGTGGTACCCATTCTATGGGTCCCAAATCTCCAGGGTCAAGGGCATCTTCCTACAGCGAAAACATGCATGGGAAACCCTGAGGATGGTACCCGAGTGAACGGGAAAGGTTACTAAAACGCACCTCATTTCTCCTCTCATTGTGCTCGGGTTCGCCATTCCAGCTGCTTTACTACCAATCTCCCCATTGGAGACTCAGCACCTTTAACCTCCTGTTTCGTACACTTTGCCATTTGTCCTCAGGAAGAACGGGAAGAGGGGGAACCAATGAGAGAGTACCTCTAGGTGTTAGGGACAGGCAAAGGTCACTCTAATTTCCCATCAGGAAGAAGAATTAACCACAGGCTCAGCCTGTCCCACGGAACCAGAATAGGGCCTGAAGCAATCTTGCGCTTTTGCGGCCAGCTCCCAAAAAAGCGAGTTGACAAATGGAGCTCAGGGGCACTGCAATTCACAAACCTGCAGAGTTATAAATGATAACTATCGTCCAAAAATATATTGAAGGAAGGCAACAAAGGATTTGAAAGCAAGGCAGAATTTCAGGAAACAGTTTTCAAGAGGTAGATTGGCTTCGCCTTTAAATCACATGGAAAGTGGCAAAACATCGACAATGGTGCACTTGGCCAAAAAGGGCGTATGCGTTTTTTCCTGAATATATTCAGGAAAAAACGCATACGCCCTTTTTGGCCAACCAAAGAAGCGGGCAATGCAAGTCAGCACTACAAAGAAGTCTCACTTCCCATCCGTCAAAAGGGCCATCCTGGAAAACTATGAAAACCAAAAATGTAGGAGAGGCCAAGGAGAAAAGGGAGCCATTTTACGCTGATGTACGGGATGTATATTGGTAACAGCCACACTGGACAAGTGTACGGTGTTTCCTAAAACATCTATAAAACAGAGCTACAGAGCATACGGTACTTCCACTCATGGAGGTATATATTCGGGAAAAAAAAATCGACAAGACAGGGACCCCAAAGTTTAGGGCTGCTCTCTTAAAATAACCACGACTCAGGGACACCATAAATATCCTCAGAAAGAGAAAAATGGATAACCAAGTTGTGGTACTTATGTACAATGGAATATGACTCAGCCCTGAAATCAGTGTCATAAGGCTAGTTAGCAGCATGATGAGTGGATTTAGCGACGATGATTCTACGTGAAATAAGTCACACAGAAAAAGACACTTATCCTAAGATATCGCTTATAGAGGGAATGTCAAAATCGCTACACTTGAACTGAATTACAAAACAGAACAGAGTCACACCTTTAGAAGACACACTATGGCTGCTTAACGGGAAAGGTGAGGTGGGGTGATGCATAAAACAAGGGTTTGAAATTAGCTCAGAGACCGCTCCATAAGCCAAATATGTAATAGACAAGGCCTACTCCCTGCTCAGTGAACTGGACTCAACACACCCTAGTCACCACACAAGAATATATCTGACTAGTAAGAATCTGAAAACCTATGTATCGATATCTCTCTGCAAGTGAATCAAGAGGGTGTAAAGCGGCATAAACACAGCAGGGAAAAGCAGCCAAGCCCCATTCTAAACATAAATTACTTTAAAAAACCCACAAAACAAAGACAGAGAAAGAGAGAGAAATTCTTACAAAATCAGTTCAGGGGCTCTTATGCCACCTGGATTGACCATATCTAGACCCACAGCTGGATGAGACATAAGGCTGGACACTCTTGGGGCTGAGAGGATTGGTGAGGTTGGGTGAGCAAACGAAGATAATTTAAAGTAATACCGCAGGGTACCCACCCCATGGGTCTCAAATCTCCAGGTACAAGGGCATCTTCCTACATCAAAACATGAATGGGAAACCCAGAAGATGGTATGCCGTGGGATCGGGAAAGGTTTCTAAAACGCACCTCATTACTTCTCTCCTTGTGCTCGAGTTCGCCATTCCAGCCGCTTGACTAACCATCTCCCTACTTGGAGAATCAGCACCTTTAACCTCCTGTTTCGTCCAGGTTGCAATTTGTCCTGAGGATGCACGGGAAGACGGGGAACCAACGAGAGACTAGCCCTAGGTGTTGGGACAGGCACAGGTCACTCCATTTTCCCATCAGGAAGAAGAATGAACCACAGGCTCAGCCTGCCCCCCAGAACCAAAATAGGGCCTGAAGCAATCCTGCGTTTTTGCGGCCAGCTCCCAAAAAAGCGAGTAGACAAATGGAGCTCAGGGGCACTGCAATTCACAAAAGTGCAGAGTTATAAATGAGAACTCTCGTCCACAAATATATTGAGGGAAGGCAACGAAGAGGATTTGAAAGCAAGGCAGATTTGCAGGAAACAGATTTCAGGAGGTAGATTCGACTCGCCTTTAAAGCACATGAAAAGCCGCAAAAGGGTGACAATGATGCCCTTGGCCAAAAAGGGCGTATGCGTTCTTTCCTGAATATATTCAGGAAAAAACGCATACGCCCTTTTTGGCCAACCAAGCAAGCCGGAAGGGCAAATCAGCGTTACAAAGAAGTCTCTCATGCCCTCGGTAAAAAGGGCCATGCTGAACAAACTGTAAAAACCAGAAAAACAGGACAGGCCATGGAGACATGGGAGCCTTGCTACACTGATGGGTGGGATGTAAATTGCCAACAGGCACTCTGGAGAACTGTACGGTGTGTCCTGAAACAAGTAATAAACACAGCTTAGAGAGCATAGGGCACTTCCACTCATGGGCGTATAAATTGGGAAAACTAAAAACCAACAACACACAGGCACCCCAAACTTTACGGCTGCTCTGTTTCCAAGAACCTCCACTTTGGTACACCTTCAATATCCCAGGAAAGAGAAAAATGGATAAACAAATGGTGGTACTTGGCACAATGGAATATCAGTCAGCCATGAAATCAATGTCATAAGGCTAGTTAGCAGCATGATGAGTGAATTTACGTATGATGATTCTAAGTGAAATAAGTCACACAGAAAAGACACTTAAACTAAGATATCGCTTATAGAGGGAATGTCAAAATCGCTACACTTGAACTGAATTACAAAACAGAACAGAGGCACAACTTTAGAAGACACACTATGGCTTCTTAATGGGAAAGGTGAGGTGGGGTGATGCATAAAACAAGGGTCAGAAATTAGTTCAGAGACCGTTCCATAAGCCAAATATGTAATAGACAAGGCCTACTCCCTGCTCAGTGATCTGGACTCAACACCCCCTAGTCACCGCACAAGAATATATCTGACTAGTAAGAATCTGAAAATCTATGTATCGATATCTTTCTGCGAGTGAATCAAGAGGCTGTAAAACGGCATAAACACAGCAGGGAAAAGGAGCCAAACCCCATTCTAAACATAAATAACTTTTTGAAAACCCACAAAACAAAGACAGGGAAAGAGAGAGAAATTCTTACAAAATCCGTTCAGGGTCTCTGATGCAACCTGGATTGACCATATCTAGACCCACAGCTGGATGAGACATAAGGCTGGACACTCTTGGGGCTGAGAGGATTGGTGAGGTTGGGTGAGCAAACGCAGATACTTTAAAATAATACCGCGGGGTACCCCCCCCATGGGTCTCAAATCTCCAGGTACAAGGGCATCTTCCTATATCAAAACATGCATGGGAAACCCAGAAGATGGTGAGCCGTGAGATCGGGAAAGGTTTCTAAAAGGCACCTCATTTCTCCTCTCTTTGTGCTCGGGTTCGTCATTCCAGCCGCTTGACTAACCATCTCCCTACTTGGAGAATCAGCACCTTTAACCTCCTGTTTCGTACAGGTTGCAATTTGTCCTGAGGATGAACGGGAAGACGGGCAACCAACGAGAGACTAGCCCTAGGTTTTGGGACAGGCACAGGTCACTCCATTTTCCCATCAGGAAGAAGAATGAACCACAGGCTCAGCCTGCCCCCCAGAACCAAAATAGGGCCTGAAGCAATCCTGCTCTTTTGCGGCCAGCTCCCAAAAAAGCGAGTAGACAAATGGAGCTCAGGGGCACTGCAATTCACAAACGTGCAGAGTTATAAATGAGAACTTTCGTCCACAAATATATTGAGGGAAGGCAACGAAGAGGATTTGAAAGCAAGGAAGATTTGCAAGAAACCGATTTCAGGAGGTAGATTCGACTCGCCTTTAAAGCACATGAAAAGTGGCAAAACGTTGATAATGATGCCCTTGACCAAAAAGGGCGTATGCCTTTTTTCCTGAATATATTCAGGAAAAAAGGCATACGCACTTTTTGGCCAACCAAGCAAGCCAGAAGGGCAAATCAGCGCTACAAAGAAGTCTCGCTTGACCTCGGTCAAAAGGGCCATGCTGAAAAAGTGTAAAAACCAGAAAAGCAGGACAGGCCATGGAGACATGGAAGCCTTGCTAAGCTGATGGGCGGGACGTAAATGGCCAACAGGCACTCTGGAGAAGTGTACGGTGTGTCCTGAAAAAAGTAATAAACACAGCTTAGAGAGCATAGGGCACTTCCACTCATGGGCGTATAAATTGGGAAAACTAAAAATCAACAAGACACAGGCACCCAGAACTTTACGGCTGCTCTGTTTCCAAGAACCTCCACTTTGTTACGCCTGCAATATCCCAGGAAAGAGAAAAATGGATAAAGAAATGGTGGTACTTGGCACAATGGAATATCACTCAGCCATGAAATCAGTGTCATAAGGCTAGTTAGCACCATGATGAGTGGATTTAGCAACGATAATTCTAAGTGAAATAAGTCACACAGAAAAAGACACTTATCCTAAGATATCGCTTATAGAGGGAATGTCAAAATCGCTACACTTGAACTGAATTACAAAACAGAACAGAGTCACACCTTTAGAAGACACACTATGGCTGCTTAATGGAAAAGGTGAGGTGGGGTGATACATAAAACAGGGGTTTGAAATTAGCTTAGAGACCACTCCATAAGCCAAATATGTAATAGACAAGGCCTACTCCCTGCTCAGTGAACTGGACTCAACACCCCCTAGTCACCGCACAAGAATATATCTGACTAGTAAGAATCTGAAAACCTATGTATCGATATCTCTCTGCAAGTGAATCAAGAGGGTGTAAAGCGGCATAAACACAGCAGGGAAAAGCAGCCAAGACCCATTCTAAACATAAATTCCTTTAAACATCCCACAAAACAAAGAGAGTGAAAGAGAGAGAAATTCTTACAAAATCCGTTCAGGGTCTCTGATGCAACATGGATTGACCATATCTAGACCCACAGCTGGATCAGACATAAGGCTGGACACTCTTGGGGCTGAGAGGATTGGTGAGGTTGGATGAGCAAACGCAGATACTTTAAAGTAATACCACGGGGTACCCACCCCATGGGTCTCAAATCTCCAGGTACAAGGGCATCTTCCTACATCAAAACATGCATGTGAAACCAAGAAGATGGTATGCCGTGAGATCGGGAAAGGTTTCTAAAACGCACCTCATTTCTCCTCTCCTTGTGCTCGGGTTCCCCATTTCAGCCGCTTGATTAACCATCTCCCTACTTGGAGAATCAGCATCTTTAAACTCCTGTATCGTACAGGTTGCAATTTTCCTGAGGATGAACGGGAAGACGGGGAACCAAAGAGAGACTAGCCCTAGGTGTTGAGACAGGCACAGGTCACTCCATTTTCCCATCAGGAAGAAGAATGAACCACAGGCTCAGCCTGCCCCCCAAAACCAAAATAGGGCCTGAAGCAATCCTGCGCTTTTGCGGCCAGCTCCCAAAAAAGCGAGTAGACAAATGGAGCTCAGGGGCACTCCAATTCACAAACGTGCAGAGTTATAAATGAGAACTCTCGTCCACAAATATATTGAAGGAAGGCAACGAAGAGGATTTGAAAGCAAGGCAGATTTGCAGGAAACAGATTTCAGGAGGTAGATTCGACTCGCCTTTAAAGCACATGAAAAGCGGCAAAACGTTGACAATGATGCCCTTGGCCAAAAAGGGCGTATGCGTTTTTTCCTGAATATATTCAGGAAAAAACGCATACGCCCTTTTTGGCCAACCAAGCAAGCCGGAAGGGCAAATCAGCGCTACAAAGAAATCTCGCTTGCCATCGGTCAAAAGGGACATTCTTAAAAAAGTGTAAAAACCATAAAAGCAGGACAGGCCATGGAGACATGGGAGCCTTGCTACGCTGATGGGCGGGATGTAAATTGCCAACAGGCACTCTGGAGAAGTGTACGGTGTGTCCTGAAAAAAGTAATAAACACAGCTTAGAGAGCATAGAGCACTTCCACTCATGGGCGTATACATTGGAAAACTAAAAATCAACAAGACACAAGCACCGCAACCTTTACGGCTGCTCTGTTTCCAAGAACCTCCACTTCGGTACACCTTCAATATCCCAGAAAGAGAAAAATGGATAAAGAAATGGTGGTACTTGGCACAATGGAATATCACTCAGCCATGAAATCAATGTCATAAGGTTAGTTAGCAGCATGATAAGTGGATTTAGGTACGATGATTCTAAGTGAAATAAGTCACACAGCGAAAGACACTTATCCTAAGATATCGCTTATAGAGGGAATGTCAAAATCGCTACACTTGAACTGAATTACAAAACAGAACAGAGTCACACATTTAGAAGACACACTATGGCTGCTTAACGGGAAAGGTGAGGTGGGGTGATGCATAAAACAAGGGTTTGAAATTAGCTCAGACACCGTTCCATAAGCCAAATATGTAATAGAAAAGGCCTACTCCCTGCTCAGTGACCTGCACTCAACACCCGCTATTCACCGCACAAGAATATATCTGAGTAGTAAGAATCTGAAAACCTATGTATCGATATCTCTCTGCAGGTGAATCAAGAGGGTGTAAAGCGGCATAAACAGGGCAGGGAAAAGCAGCCAAGCCCCATTCTAAACATAAATTACTTAAAAAAACCCACAAAACAAAGACAGTGAAAGAGATAGAAATTCTTACAAAATCAGTTCAGGGGCCCTTATGCCACCTGGATTGACCATATCTAGACCCACAGCTGGATGAGACATAAGGCTGGACACTCTTGGGGCTGAGAAGTTTGGTGAGGTTGGGTGAGCAAACGCAGATACATTAAAGTAATACCGTGGGGTACCCACCCCATGGGTCTTAAATCTCCAGGTACAAGGGCATCTTCCTACATCCAAACATGCATGGGAAACCCAGAGAATTGTATGCCGTGAGATCGGGAAAGGCTTCTAAAACGCACCTCATTTCTCCTCTCCTTGTGCTCGGGTTCGCCATTCTAGGCGCTTGACTAAACATCTCCCTACTTGGAGAATCAGCACCTTTAACCTCCTGTTTCGTACAGGTTGCAATTTGTCCTGAGGATGAACGGGAAGACGGGCAACCAACGGGAGACTAGCCCTAGGTGTTGGGACAGGCACAGGTCACTCCATTTTCCCATCAGGAAGAAGAATGAATCACAGGCTCAGCCTGCCCCCCAGAACCAAAATAGGGCCTGAAGCAATCCTGCGCTTTTGCGGCCAGCTCCCAAAAAAGCGAGTAGACAAATGGAGCTCAGGGGCACTGCAATTCACAAACGTGCAGAGTTATCAATGAGAACTCTCGTCCACAAATATATTGAGGGAAGGCAACGAAGAGGATTTGAAAGCAAGGCAGATTTTCAGGAAACAGATTTCAGGAGGTAGATTTGACTCGCCTGTAAAGCACATGAAAAGCGGCAAAACGTTGACAATGATGCCCATGGCCAAAAAGGGCGTATGCGTTTTTTCCTGAATATATTCAGGAAAAAACGCATACGCCCTTTTTGTCCAACCAAGCAAGCCGGAAGGGCAAATCAGCGCTACAAGGAAGTCTCGCTTGCCCTCGGTCAAAAGGGCCATGCTGAAAAAAGTGTAAAAACCAGAAAAGCAGGACAGGCCATGGAGACATGGGAGCCTTGCTACGCTGATGGGTGGGATGTAAATTGCCAACAGCCACTCTGGAGAATTGTACGGTGTGTCCTGAAACAAGTAATAAACACAAATTAGAGAGCATAGGGCACTTCCATTCATGGGCATATAAATTGGGAAAACTAAAAATCAACAAGACACAGGCACCCCAAACTTTACGGCTGCTCTGTTTCCAAGAACCTCCACTTTGGTACACCTTCAATATCCCAGGAAAGAGAAAAATGGATAAAGAAATGGTGGTACTTGGCAGAATGGAATATCACTCAGCCATGAAATCAATGTCATAAGGCTAGTTAGCAGCATGATGAGTGGATTTAGATACGATGATTCTAAGTGAAATAAGTCACACAGAAAAAGACACTTATCCTAAGATATCGCTTATAGAGGGAATGTCAAAATCGCTACGCTTGAACTGAATTACAAAACAGAACAGAGTCACAGCTTTAGAAGACACACTATGGCTGCTTAACGGGAAAGGTGAGGTGGGGTGATGCATAAAACAAGGGTTTGAAGTTAGCTCAGAGACCGCTCCATAAGCCAAATATGTAATAGACAAGGCCTACTCCCTGCTCAGTAAACTGGACTCAACACCCCCTAGTCACCGCACAAGAATATATCTGACTCGTAAGAATCTGAAAACCTATGTATCGATATCTCTCTGCAAGTGAATCAAGAGGGTGTAAAGCGGCATAAACACAGCAGGGAAAAGCAGCCAAGACCCATTCTAAACATAAATTAGTTTAAAAAACCCACAAAACAAAGACAGTGAAAGAGAGAGAAATTCTTACAAAATCCGTTCAGGGTCTCTGATGCAACCTGGATTGACCATATCTAGACCCACAGTTGGATGAGACATAAGGCTGGACACTCTTGGGGCTGAGAGGATTGGTGAGGTTGGGTGAGCAAATGCAGATACTTTAAAGTAACTCCACGGGGTACCCACCCCATGGGTCTCAAATCTCCAGGTACAAGGGCATCTTCCTACATCAAAACATGCATGGGAAACACAGAAGATGGTATGCCATGAGATCGGGAAAGGTTTCTAAAACGCACCTCATTTCTCCTCTCCTTGTGCTCGGGTTCGCCATTCCAGCCGCTTGACTAACCATCTCCCTACTTGGAGAATCAGCACCTTTAACCTCCTGTTTCGTACAGGTTGTAATTTGTCCTGAGGATGAACGGGAAGACGGGGAACCAACGAGAGACAAACCCTAGGTGTTGGGACAGGCACAGGTCACTCCATTTTCCCATCAGGAAGAAGAATGAACCACAGGCTCCGCCTGCCCCCTGGAAGCCGAATAGGGCCTGAAACAATCCTGCGCTTTTGCGGCCAGCTCCCAAAAATGCGAGGAGACAAATGGAGCTCAGGGGCACTGCAATTCACAAACGTGCAGAGTTATAAATGAGAACTCTCGTCCACAAATATATTGAGGGAAGGCAACGAAGAGGATTTGAAAGCAAGGCAGATTTGCAGGAAACAGATTTCAGGAGGTAGATTCGACTCGCCTTTAAAGCACATGAAAAGCGGCAAAACGTTGACAATGATGCCCTTGGCCAAAAAGGGCGTATGCGTTTTTTCCTGAATATATTCAGGAAAAATCGCATACGCCCTTTTTGGCCAACCAAGCAAGCCGGAAGGGCAAATCAGCGCTACAAAGAAGTCTCGCTTGCCCTCGGTCAAAAGGGCCATGCTGAACAAAGTGTAAAAACCAGAAAAGCAGGACAGGCCATGGAGACATGGGAGCCTTGCTACGCTGATGGGCGGGATGTAAATTGCCAACAGGCACTCTGGAGAAGTGTACGGTGTGTCCTGAAACAAGTAATAAACACAGCTTAGAGAGCATAGGGCACTTCCACTCATGGGCGTATAAATTGGGAAAACTAAAAATCAACAAGACACAGGCACCCCAAACTTTACGGCTGCTCTATTTCCAAGAACCTCCACTTCGGTACACCTTCAATATCCCAGGAAAGAGAAAAATGGATAAAGAAATGGTGGTACTTGGCACAATGGAATATCACTCAGCCATGAAATCAGTGTCATCAGGCTAGTTAGCAGCATGATGAGTGGATTTAGCGACGATGATTCTAAGTGAAATAAGTCACACAGAAAAAGACACTTATCCTAAGATATCGCTTATAGAGAGAATGTCAAAATCGCTACACTTGAACTGAATTACAAAACAGAACAGAGTCACACCTTTAGAAGACACACTATGGCTGCTTAACGGAAAAGGTGAGGTGGGGTGATACATAAAACAGGGGTTTGAAATTAGCTCAGAGACCACTCCATAAGCCAAATATATAATAGACAAGGCCTACTCCCTGCTCAGTGAACTGGACTCAACACACCCTAGTCACCTCACAAGCATATATCTGACTAGTAAAAATCTGAAAACCTATGTATCGATATCTCTCTGCAAGTGAATCAAGAGGGTGTAAAGCGGCATAAACACAGCAGGGGAAAGCAGCCAAGCTCCATTCTAAACATAAATAACTTAAAAAAACCCATAAAACAAAGACAGTGAAAGAGAGAGAAATTCTTACAAAATCCGTTCAGGGTCTCTGATGCAACCTGGATTGACCATATCTAGACCCACAGCTGGATGAGACATAAGGCTGGACACTCTTGGGGCTGAGAGGATTGGTGAGGTTGGGTGAGCAAACGCAGATACTTTAAAGTAATACTGCGGGGTACCCACCCCATGGGTCTCAAATCTCCAGGTACAAGAGCATCTTCCTACATCCAAACATGCATGGGAAACCCAGAGAATTGTATGCCGTGAGATCGGGAAAGGCTTCTAAAACGCACCTCATTTCTCCTCTCCTTGTTCTCAGGTTCGCCATTCTAGGCGCTTGACTAAACATCTCCCTACTTGGAGAATCAGCACCTTTAACCTCCTGTTTCGTACAGGTTGCAATTTGTCCTGAGGATGAACGGGAAGACGGGGAACCAACGAGAGACTAGCCCTAGGTGTTGGGACAGGCACAGGTCACTCCATTTTCCCATCAGGAAGAAGAATGAACCACAGGCTCAGCCTGCCCCCCAGAACCAAAATAGGGCCTGAAGCAATCCTGCGCTTTTGCGGCCAGCTCCCAAAAAAGCGAGGAGACAAATGGAGGTCAGGGGCACTGCAATTCACAAACGTGCAGAGTTATCAATGAGAACTCTCGTCCACAAATATATGGAGGGAAGGCAACGAAGAGGATTTGAAAGCAAGGCAGATTTTCAGGAAACAGATTTCAGGAGGTAGATTTGACTCGCCTTTAAAGCACATGAAAAGCGGCAAAACGTTGACAATGATGCCCATGGCCAAAAAGGGCGTATGCGTTTTTTCCTGAATATATTCAGGAAAAATCGCATACGCCCTTTTTGGCCAACCAAGCAAGCCGGAAGGGCAAATCAGTGCTACAAAGAAGTCTCGCTTGCCCTCGGTCAAAAATGCCATGCTGAAAAAAGTGTAAAAACCAGAAAAGCAGGACAGGCCATGGAGACATGGGAGCCTTGCTACGCTGATGGGCGGGATGTAAATTGCCAACAGGCACTCTGGAGAAGTGTACGGTGTGTCCTGAAACAAGTAATAAACACAGCTTAGAGAGCATAGGGCACTTCCACTCATGGGCGTATAAATTCGGAAAACTAAAAATCAACAAGACACAGGCACCCCAAACTTTACGGCTGCTCTGTTTCCAAGAACCTCCACTTCAGTACACCTTCAATATCCCAGGAAAGAGAAAAATGGATAAACAAATGGTGGTACTTGGCACAATGGAATATCACTCAGCCATGAAATCAATGTCATAAGGCTAGTTAGCAGCATGATGAGTGGATTTAGCGACGATGATTCTAAGTGAAATAAGTCACTCAGAAAAAGACACTTATCCTAAGATATCGCTTATAGAGGGAATGTCAAAATCGCTACGCTTGAACTGAATTACAAAACAGAACAGAGTCACACCTTTAGAAGACACACTATGGCTGCTTAACGGGAAAGGTGAGGTGGGGTGATGCATAAAACAAGGGTTTGAAATTAGCTCAGAGACCGCTCCATAAGCCAAATATGTAATAGACAAGGCCTACGCCCTGCTCAGTGAACTGGACTCAACACCCCCTAGTCACCGCACAAGAATATATCTGACTAGTAAGAATCTGAAAACCTATGTATCGATATCTCTCTGCAAGTGAATCAAGAGGGTGTAAAGCGGCATAAACACAGCAGGGAAAAGCAGCAAAGCCCCATTCTAAACATAAATTACTTAAAAAAACCCACAAAACAAAGACAGTGAAAGAGAGAGAAATTCTTACAAAATCAGTTCAGGGGCTCTGATGCCACCTGGTTCGACCATATCTAGAGCCACAGCTGGATGAGACATAAGGCTGGACACTCTTGGGGCTGAGAGGATTGGTGAGGTTGGGTGAGCAAACGCAGATACTTTAAAGTAATACCGCGGGGTACCCACCCCATGGGTCTCAAATCTCCAGGTACAAGGGCATCTTCCTACATCAAAACATGCATGGGAAACCCAGAGGTTTGTATGCCGTGAGATCGGGAAAGGCTTCTAAAACGCACCTCATTTCTCCTCTCCTTGTGCTCGGGTTCACCATTCTAGCCGCTTGACTAAACATCTCCCTACTTGGAGAATCAGCACCTTTAACCTCCTGTTTCGTACAGGTTGCAATTTGTCCTGAGGATGAACGGGAAGACGGGGAACCAACGAGAGACTAGCCCTAGGTGTTGGGACAGGCACAGGTCACTCCATTTTCCCATCAGGAAGAAGAATGAACCACAGGCTCAGCCTGCCCCCCAGAACCAAAATAGGGCCTGAAGCAATCCTGCGCTTTTGCGGCCAGCTCCCAAAAAAGCGAGGAGACAAATGGAGCTCAGGGGCACTGCAATTCACAAACGTGCAGAGTTATAAATGAGAACTCTCGTCCACAAATATATTGAGGGAAGGCAACGAAGAGGATTTGAAAGCAAGGCAGATTTGCATGAAACAGATTTCAGGAGGTAGATTCGACTCGCCTTTAAAGCACATGAAAAGCAGCAAAACGTTGACAATGATGCCCTTGGCCAAAAAGGGCGTATGCGTTTTTTCCTGAATATATTCAGGAAAAAACGCATACGCCCTTTTTGGCCAACCAAGCAAGCCGGAAGGGCAAATCAGCGCTACAAAGAAGTCTCGCTTGCCCTCGGTCAAAAGGGCCATGCTGAAGAAAGTGTAAAAACCAGAAAAGCAGGACAGGCCATGGAGACATGGGAGCCTTGCTACGCTGATGGGCGGGATGTAAATTGCCAACAGGCACTCTGGAGAAGTGTACGGTGTGTCCTGAAACAAGTAATAAACACAGCTTAGAGAGCATAGGGCACTTCCACTCATGGGCGTATAAATTGGGAAAACTAAAAATCAACAAGACACAGGCACCCCAAACTTTACGGCTGCTCTGTTTCCAAGAACCTCCACTTCGGTACACCTTCAATATCCCAGGAAAGAGAAAAATGGATAAAGAAATGGTGGTACTTGGCACAATGGAATATCACTCAGCCATGAAATCTATGTCATAAGGCTAGTTAGCAGCATGATGAGTGGATTTAGGTACGATGATTCTAAGTGAAATAAGTCACAGAGAAAAAGACACTTATCCTAAGATATCGCTTATAGAGGGAATGTCAAAATCGCTACACTTGAACTGAATTACAAAACAGAACAGAGTCACACCATTAGAAGACACACTATGGCTGCTTAACGGGAAAGGTGAGGTGGGGTGATGCATAGAACAAGGGTTTGAAATTAGCTCAGATACCGCTGCATAAGCCAAATATGTAATAGACAAGGCCTACTCCCTGCTCAGTGAACTGGACTCAACACCCCCTAGTCACCGCACAAGAATATATCTGACTAGTAAGAATCTGAAAACCTATGTATCGATATCTCTCTGCAAGTGAATCAAGAGGGTGTAAAGCGGCATAAACACAGCAGGGAAAAGCAGCCAAGCCCCATTCTAAACTTAAATTACTTTAAAAATCCCACAAAACTAAGACAGTGAAAGAGAGAGAAATTCTTACAAAATCCGTTCAGGGTCTCTGATGCAACCTGGATTGACCATATCTAGACCCACAGCTGGATGAGACATAAGTCTGGACACTCTTGGGGCTGAAAGGGTTGGTGAGGTTGGGTGAGCAAATGCAGATAATTTAAAGTAACACTGCGGGGTACCCACGCCATGTGTCTCAAATCTCCAGGTACAAGGGCATCGTCCTACATCAAAACATGCAAGGGAAACCCAGAAGATGGTATGCAGTGAAATCGGGAAAGGTTTCTAAAACGCACCTCATTTCTCCTCTCCTTGTGCTCGGGTTCGCCATTCCAGCCGCTTGACTAACCATCTCCCTACTTGGAGAATCAGCACCTTTAACCTCCTGTTTCGTACAGGTTGCAATTTGTCCTGAGGATGAACTGGAAGATGGGGAACCAACGAGAGACTAGCCCTAGGTTTTGGGACAGGCACAGGTCACTCCATTTTCCCATCAGGAAGAAGAATGAACCACAGGCTCCGCCGGCCCCATGGAAGCCGAATAACGCCTGAAGCAATCCTGCGCTTTTGCGGCCAGCTCACAAAAAAGCGAGGAGACAAATGGAGCTCAGGGGCACTGCAATTCAGAAACTTGCAGAGTTATAAATGAGAACTCTCGTCCACAAATATATTGAGGGAAGGCAACGAAGAGGATTTGAAAGCAAGGCAGATTTGCAGGAAACAGATTTCAGGAGGTAGATTCGACTCGCCTTTAAAGCACATGAAAAGCGGCAAAACGTTGACAATGATGCCCTTGGCCAAAGGGGCGTATGCGTTTTTTCCTGAATATATTCAGGAAAAAACGCATACGCCCTTTTTGGCCAACCAAGCAAGCCGGAAGGGCAAATCAGCGCTACAAAGAAGTCTCGCTTGCCCTCGGTCAAAAGGGCCATGCTGAAGAAAGTGTAAAAACCAGAAAAGCAGGACAGGCCATGGAGACATGGGAGCCTTGCTACGCTGATGGGCGGGATGTAAATTGCCAACAGGCACTCTGGAGAAGTGTACGGTGTGTCCTGAAACAAGTAATAAACACAGCTTAGAGAGCATAGGGCACTTCCACTCATGGGCGTATAAATCGGGAAAACTAAAACTCAACAAGACACAGGCACCCCAAACTTTACGGCTGCTCTGTTTCCAAGAACCTCCACTTTGGTACACCTTCAATATCCCAGGAAAGAGAAAAATGGATAAACAAATGGTGGTATTTGGCACAATGGAATATCACTCAGCCATGAAATCAATGTCATAAGGCTAGTTAGCACCATGATGAGTGGATTTAGCGACGAAGATTCTAAGTGAAATAAGTCACACAGAAAAAGACACTTATCCTAAGATATCGTTTATAGAGGGAATGTCAAAATCGCTACACTTGAACTGAATTACAAAACAGAACAGAGTCACACCTTTAGAAGACACACTATGGCTGCTTAACGGGAAAGGTGAGGTGGGGTGATGCATAAAACAAGGGTTTGAAATAAGCTCAGAGACCGCTCCATAAGCCAAATATGTAATAGACAAGGCCTACTCCCTGCTCAGTGAACTGGACTCAACACCCCCTAGTCACCGCACAAGAATATATCTGACTAGTAAGAATCTGAAAACCTATGTATCGATACCTCTCTGCAAGTGAATCAAGAGGGTGTAAAGCGGCATAAACACAGCAGGGAAAAGCAGCCAAGACCCATTCTAAACATAAATTACTTTAAAAAAACCACAAAACAAAGACAGTGAAAGAGAGAGAAATTCTTACAAAATCCGTTCAGGGTCTCTGATGCAACCTGGATTGACCATATCTAGACCCACAACTGGATGAGACATAAGGCTGGACACTCTTGGGGCTGAGAGGATTGGTGAGGTTGGGTGAGCAAACGCAGATACTTAAAATAACACCTCGGGGTACACACCCCATGGGTCTCAAATCTCCAGGTACAAGGGCATCTTCCTACATCAAAACATGCATGGGAAACCCAGAAGATGGTATGCCGTGAGATCGGGAAAGGTTTCTAAAACGCACCTCATTTCTCCTCTCCTTGTGCTCGAGTTCGCCATTCCAGCCGCTTGACTAACCATCTCCCTACTTGGAGAATCAGCACCTTTAACCTCCTGATTGTACAGGTTGCAATTTGTCCTGAGGATGAACGGGAAGACGGGGAACCAACGAGAGACGAGTCCTAGGTGTTGGGACAGGCATAGGTCACTCCATTTTCCCATCAGGAAGAAGAATGAACCACAGGCTCAGCCTGCCCCCCAGAACCAAAATAGGGCCTGAAGCAATCCTGCGCTTTTGCGGCCAGCTCCCAAAAAAGCGAGGAGACAAATGGAGCTCAGGGGCACTGCAATTCACAAACGTGCAGAGTTATAAATGAGAACTCTCGTCCACAAATATATTGAGGGAAGGCAACGAAGAGGATTTGAAAGCAAGGCAGATTTGCAGGAAACAGATTTCAGGAGGTAGATTCGACTCGCCTTTAAAGCACATGAAAAGCGGCAAAAGGTTGACAATGATGCCCTTGGCCAAAAAGGGCGTATGCGTTTTTTCCTGAATATATTCAGGAAAAAACGCATACGCCCTTTTTGGCCAACCAAGCAAGCCGGAAGGGCAAATCAGCGCTACAAAGAAGTATCGCTTGCCCTCGGTCTAAAGGGCCATGCTGAAAAAAGTGTAAAAACCAGAAAAGCAGGACAGGCCATGGAGACATGGGAGCCTTGCTATGCTGATGGGTGGGATGTAAATTGCCAACAGGCACTCTGGAGAAGTGTACGGTGTGTCCTGAAACAAGTAATAAACACAGCTTAAAGAGCATAGGGCACTTCCACTCATGGGCGTATAAATTGGGAAAACTAAAAATCAACAAGACACAGGCACCCCAAACTTTACGGCTGCTCTGTTTCCAAGAACCTCCACTTCGGTACACCTTCAATATCCCAGGAAAGAGAAAAATGGATAAACAAATGGTGGTACTTGGCACAATGGAATATCACTCAGCCATGAAATCAATGTCATAAGGCTAGTTAGCGGCATGATGAGTGGATTTAGCGACGATGATTCTAAGTGAAATAAGTCACACAGAAAAAGACACTTATCCTAAGATATCGCTTAAAGAGGGAATGTCAAAATCGCTGCACTTGAACTGAATTACAAAACAGAACAGAGTCACACCTTTAGAAGACACACTATGGCTGCTTAACGGGAAAGGTGAGGTGGGGTGATGCATAGAAGAAGGGTTTGAAATTAGCTCAGAGACCGCTCCATAAGCCAAATATGTAATAGACAAGGCCTACTCCCTGCTCAGTGAACTGGACTCAACACCCCCTAGTCACCGCACAAGAATATATCTGACTAGTAAGAATCTGAAAACCTATGTATCGATATCTCTCTGCAAGTGAATCAAGAGGGTGTAAAGCGGCATAAACACAGCAGGGAAAAGCAGCCAAACCCCATTCTAAACATACATTACTTTAAAAAACCCACAAAACAAAGACAGTGAAAGAGAGAGAAATTCTTACAAAATCCGTTCAGGGGCTCTTATGCCACCTGGATTGACCATATCTAGACCCACAGCTGGATGAGACATAAGGCTGGACACTCTTGGGGCTGAGAGGATTGGTGAGGTTGGGTGAGCAAACGCAGATACTTTAAAGTAATACCGCAGGGTACCCACCCCATGGGTCTCAAATCTCCAGGTACAAGGGCATCTTCCTACATCAAAACATGCATGGGAAACCCAGAAGATGGTATGCCGTGGGATCGGGAAAGGTTTCTAAAACGCACCTCATTACTTCTCTCCTTGTGCTCGGGTTCGCCATTCCAGCCGCTTGACTAACCATCTCCCTACTTGGAGAATCAGCACCTTTAACCTCCTGTTTCGTCCAGGTTGCAATTTGTCCTGAGGATGCACGGGAAGACGGGGAACCAACGAGAGACTAGCCCTAGGTGTTGGGACAGGCACAGGTCACTCCATTTTCCCATCAGGAAGAAGAATGAACCACAGGCTCAGCCTGCCCCCCAGAACCAAAATAGGGCCTGAAGCAATCCTGCGTTTTTGCGGCCAGCTCCCAAAAAAGCGAGTAGACAAATGGAGCTCAGCGGCACTGCAATTCACAAAAGTGCAGAGTTATAAATGAGAACTCTCGTCCACAAATATATTGAGGGAAGGCAACGAAGAGGATTTGAAAGCAAGGCAGATTTGCAGGAAACAGATTTCAGGAGGTAGATTCGACTCGCCTTTAAAGCACATGAAAAGCCGCAAACGGGTGACAATGATGCCCTTGGCCAAAAAGGGCGTATGCGTTCTTTCCTGAATATATTCAGGAAAAAACGCATACGCCTTTTTGGCCAACCAAGCAAGCCGGAAGGGCAAATCAGCGTTACAAAGAAGTCTCGCATGCCCTCGGTAAAAAGGGCCATGCTGAACAAACTGTAAAAACCAGAAAAACAGGACAGGCCATGGAGACATGGGAGCCTTGCTACACTGATGGGTGGGATGTAAATTGCCAACAGGCACTCTGGAGAACTGTACGGTGTGTCCTGAAACAAGTAATAAACACAGCTTAGAGAGCATAGGGCACTTCCACTCATGGGCGTATAAATTGGGAAAACTAAAAACCAACAACACACAGGCACCCCAAACTTTACGGCTGCTCTGTTTCCAAGAACCTCCACTTCGGTACACCTTCAATATCCCAGGAAAGAGAAAAATGGATAAACAAATGGTGGTACTTGGCACAATGGAATATCACTCAGCCATGAAATCAATGTCATAAGGCTAGTTAGCAGCATGATGAGTGAATTTACGTATGATGATTCTAAGTGAAATAAGTCACACAGAAAAGACACTTAAACTAAGATATCGCTTATAGAGGGAATGTCAAAATCGCTACACTTGAACTGAATTACAAAACAGAACAGAGTCACACCTTTAGAAGACACACTATGGCTTCTTAATGGGAAAGGTGAGGTGGGGTGATGCATAAAACAAGGGTCAGAAATTAGTTCAGAGACCGTTCCATAAGCCAAATATGTAATAGACAAGGCCTACTCCCTGCTCAGTGATCTGGACTCAACACCCCCTAGTCACCGCACAAGAATATATCTGACTAGTAAGAATCTGAAAATCTATGTATCGATATCTATCTGCGAGTGAATCAAGAGGCTGTAAAACGGCATAAACACAGCAGGGAAAAGGAGCCAAACCCCATTCTAAACATAAATAACTTTTTGAAAACCCACAAAACAAAGACAGGGAAAGAGAGAGAAATTCTTACAAAATCCGTTCAGGGTCTCTGATGCAACCTGGATTGACCATATCTAGACCCACAGCTGGATGAGACATAAGGCTGGACACTCTTGGGGCTGAGAGGATTGGTGAGGTTGGGTGAGCAAACGCAGATACTTTAAAATAATACCGCGGGGTACCCCCCCCATGGGTCTCAAATCTCCAGGTACAAGGGCATCTTCCTACATCAAAACATGCATGGGAAACCCAGAAGATGGTGAGCCGTGAGATCGGGAAAGGTTTCTAAAAGGCACCTCATTTCTCCTCTCTTTGTGCTCGGGTTCGTCATTCCAGCCGCTTGACTAACCATCTCCCTACTTGGAGAATCAGCACCTTTAACCTCCTGTTTCGTACAGGTTGCAATTTGTCCTGAGGATGAACGGGAAGACGGGCAACCAACGAGAGACTAGCCCTAGGTTTTGGGACAGGCACAGGTCACTCCATTTTCCCATCAGGAAGAAGAATGAACCACAGGCTCACCCTGCCCCCCAGAACCAAAATAGGGCCTGAAGCAATCCTGCTCTTTTGCGGCCAGCTCCCAAAAAAGCGAGTAGACAAATGGAGCTCAGCGGCACTGCAATTCACAAAAGTGCAGAGTTATAAATGAGAACTCTCGTCCACAAATATATTGAGGGAAGGCAACGAAGAGGATTTGAAAGCAAGGCAGATTTGCAGGAAACAGATTTCAGGAGGTAGATTCGACTCGCCTTTAAAGCACATGAAAAGCCGCAAAAGGGTGACAATGATGCCCTTGGCCAAAAAGGGCGTATGCGTTCTTTCCTGAATATATTCAGGAAAAAACGCATACGCCTTTTTGGCCAACCAAGCAAGCCGGAAGGGCAAATCAGCGTTACAAAGAAGTCTCGCATGCCCTCGGTAAAAAGGGCCATGCTGAACAAACTGTAAAAACCAGAAAAACAGGACAGGCCATGGAGACATGGGAGCCTTGCTACACTGATGGGTGGGATGTAAATTGCCAACAGGCACTCTGGAGAACTGTACGGTGTGTCCTGAAACAAGTAATAAACACAGCTTAGAGAGCATAGGGCACTTCCACTCATGGGCGTATAAATTGGGAAAACTAAAAACCAACAACACACAGGCACCCCAAACTTTACGGCTGCTCTGTTTCCAAGAACCTCCACTTCGGTACACCTTCAATATCCCAGGAAAGAGAAAAATGGATAAACAAATGGTGGTACTTGGCACAATGGAATATCACTCAGCCATGAAATCAATGTCATAAGGCTAGTTAGCAGCATGATGAGTGAATTTACGTATGATGATTCTAAGTGAAATAAGTCACACAGAAAAGACACTTAAACTAAGATATCGCTTATAGAGGGAATGTCAAAATCGCTACACTTGAACTGAATTACAAAACAGAACAGAGTCACACCTTTAGAAGACACACTATGGCTTCTTAATGGGAAAGGTGAGGTGGGGTGATGCATAAAACAAGGGTCAGAAATTAGTTCAGAGACCGTTCCATAAGCCAAATATGTAATAGACAAGGCCTACTCCCTGCTCAGTGATCTGGACTCAACACCCCCTAGTCACCGCACAAGAATATATCTGACTAGTAAGAATCTGAAAATCTATGTATCGATATCTATCTGCGAGTGAATCAAGAGGCTGTAAAACGGCATAAACACAGCAGGGAAAAGGAGCCAAACCCCATTCTAAACATAAATAACTTTTTGAAAACCCACAAAACAAAGACAGGGAAAGAGAGAGAAATTCTTACAAAATCCGTTCAGGGTCTATGATGCAACCTGGATTGACCATATCAAGACCCACAGCTGGATGAGACATAAGGCTGGACATTCTTGGGGCTGAGAGGATTGGTGAGGTTGGGTGAGCAAATGCAGATACTTTAAAGTAATACCGCGGGGTACCCACCCCATGGGTCTCAAATCTCCAGGTACAAGGGAATCTTCCTACATCAAAACATGCATGGGAAACCCAGAAGATGGTATGCCGTGAGATCGGGAAAGGTTTCTAAAACGCAACTCATTTCTCCTCTCCTTTTGCTCGGGTTCGCCATTCCAGCCGCTTGACTAACCATCTCCCTACTTGGAGAATCAGCACCTTTAACCTCCTGTTTCGTACAGGTTGTAATTTGTCCTGAGGATGAACGTGAAGACGGGGAACCAAAGAGAGACTAGCCCTAGGTGTTGGGACAGGCACAGGTCACTCCATTTTCCCATCAGGAAGAAGAATGAACCACAGGCTCAGCCTGCCCCCCAGAACCAAAATAGGGCCTGAAGCAATCCTGCGCTTTTGCGGCCAGCTCCCAAGAAAGCGAGGAGACAAATGGAGCTCAGGGGCACTGCAATTCACAAACGTGCAGAGTTATAAATGAGAACTCTCGTCCACAAATATATTGAGGGAAGGCAACGAAGAGGATTTGAAAGCAAGGCAGATTTGCAGGAAACAGATTTCAGGAGGTAGATTCGACTCGCCTTTAAAGCACATGAAAAGCGGCAAAACGTTGACAATGATGCCCTTGGCCAAAAAGGGCGTATGCGTTTTTTCCTGAATATATTCAGGAAAAAACGCATACGCCCTTTTTGGCCAACCAAGCAAGCCGGAAGGGCAAATCAGCGCTACAAAGAAGTCTCGCTTGCCCTCGGTCAAAAGGGCCATGCTGAACAAACAGTAAAAACCAGAAAAGCAGGACAGGCCATGGAGACATGGGAGCCTTGCTACGCTGATGGGCGGGATATAAATTGCCAACAGGCACTCTGGAGAAGAGTACGGTGTGTCCTGAAACAAGTAATAAACACAGCGTTGAGAGCATAGGGCACTTCCACTCATGGGCGTATAAATTGGGAAAACTAAAAATCAACAAGACACAGGCACCCCAAACTTTACGGCTGCTCTGTTTCCAAGAACCTCCGCTTCGGTACACCTTCAATATCCCAGGAAAGAGAAAAATGGATAAACAAATGGTGGTACTTGGCACAATGGAATATCACTCAGCCATGAAATCAATGTCATAAGGCTAGTTAGCGGCATGATGAGTGGATTTAGCAACGATGATTCTAAGTGAAATAAGTCACACAGAAAAAGACACTTATCCTAAGATATCGCTTAAAGAGGGAATGTCAAAATCGCTGCACTTGAACTGAATTACAAAACAGAACAGAGTCACACCTTTAGAAGACACACTATGGCTGCTTAACGGGAAAGGTGAGGTGGGGTGATGCATAGAAGAAGGGTTTGAAATTAGCTCAGAGACCGCTCCATAAGCCAAATATGTAATAGACAAGGCCTACTCCCTGCTCAGTGAACTGGACTCAACACCCCCTAGTCACCGCACAAGAATATATCTGACTCGTAAGAATCTGAAAACCTATGTATCGATATCTCTCTGCAAGTGAATCAAGAGGGTGTAAAGCGGCATAAACACAGCAGGGAAAAGCAGCCAAACCCCATTCTAAACATACATTACTTTAAAAAACCCACAAAACAAAGACAGTGAAAGAGAGAGAAATTCTTACAAAATCCGTTCAGGGGCTCTTATGCCACCTGGATTGACCATATCTAGACCCACAGCTGGATGAGACATAAGGCTGGACACTCTTGGGGCTGAGAGGATTGGTGAGGTTGGGTGAGCAAACGCAGATACTTTAAAATAATACCGCGGGGTACCCCCCCCCATGGGTCTCAAATCTCCAGGTACAAGGGCATCTTCCTACATCAAAACATGCATGGGAAACCCAGAAGATGGTGAGCCGTGAGATCGGGAAAGGTTTCTAAAAGGCACCTCATTTCTCCTCTCTTTGTGCTCGGGTTCGTCATTCCAGCCGCTTGACTAACCATCTCCCTACTTGGAGAATCAGCACCTTTAACCTCCTGTTTCGTACAGGTTGCAATTTGTCCTGAGGATGAACGGGAAGACGGGCAACCAACGAGAGACTAGCCCTAGGTTTTGGGACAGGCACAGGTCACTCCATTTTCCCATCAGGAAGAAGAATGAACCACAGGCTCAGCCTGCCCCCCAGAACCAAAATAGGGCCTGAAGCAATCCTGCTCTTTTGCGGCCAGCTCCCAAAAAAGCGAGTAGACAAATGGAGCTCAGGGGCACTGCAATTCACAAACGTGCAGAGTTATAAATGAGAACTCTCGTCCACAAATATATTGAGGGAAGGCAACGAAGAGGATTTGAAAGCAAGGCAGATTTGCAGGAAACAGATTTCAGGAGGTAGATTCGACTCGCCTTTAAAGCACATGAAAAGTGGCAGAACGTTGATAATGATGCCCTTGACCAATAAGGGCGTATGCCTTTTTTCCTGAATATATTCAGGAAAAAAGGCATACGCCCTTTTTGGCCAACCAAGCAAGCCAGAAGGGCAAATCAGCGCTACAAAGAAGTCTCGCTTGCCCTCGGTCAAAAGGGCCATGCTGAACAAAGTGTAAAAACCAGAAAAGCAGGACAGGCCATGGAGACATGGGAGCCTAGCTTCGCTGATGGGCGGGATGTAAATTGCCAACAGGCACTCTGGAGAAGAATACGGTGTGTCCTGAAACAAGTAATAAACACAGCGTAGAGAGCATAGGGCACTTCCACTCATGGGCGTATAAATTGGGAAAACTAAAAATCAACAAGACACAGGCACCCCAAACTTTACGGCTGCTCTGTTTCCAAGAACCTCCGCTTCGGTACACCTTCAATATCCCAGGAAAGAGAAAAATGGATAAAGAAATGGTGGTACTTGGCACAATGGAATATCACTCAGCCATGAAATCAATCTCATAAGGCTACTTAGCAGCATGATGAGTGGATTTAGGTACGATGATTCTAAGTGAAATAAGTCACACAGAAAAAGACACTTATCCTAAGATATCGCTTATAGAGGGAATGTCAAAATCGCTACACTTGAACTGAATTACAAAACAGAACAGAGTCACACCTTTAGAAGACACACTATGGCTGCTTAACGGGAAAGGTGAGGTGGGGTGATGCATAGAAGAAGGGTTTGAAATTAGCTCAGAGACCGCTCCATAAGCCAAATATGTAATAGACAAGGCCTACTCCCTGCTCAGTGAACTGGACTCAACACCCCCTAGTCACCGCACAAGAATATATCTGACTAGTAAGAATCTGAAAACCTATGTATCGATATCTCTCTGCAAGTGAATCAAGAGGGTGTAAAGCGGCATAAACACAGCAGGGAAAAGCAGCCAAACCCCATTCTAAACATACAATACTTTAAAAAACCCACAAAACAAAGACAGTGAAAGAGAGAGAAATTCTTACAAAATCCGTTCAGGGGCTCTTATGCCACCTGGATTGACCATATCTAGACCCACAGCTGGATGAGACATAAGGCTGGACACTCTTGGGGCTGAGAGGATTGGTGAGGTTGGGTGAGCAAACGAAGATAATTTAAAGTAATACCGCAGGGTACCCACCCCATGGGTCTCAAATCTCCAGGTACAAGGGCATCTTCCTACATCAAAACATGCATGGGAAACCCAGAAGATGGTATGCCGTGGGATCGGGAAAGGTTTCTAAAACGCACCTCATTACTTCTCTCCTTGTGCTCGGGTTCGCCATTCCAGCCGCTTGACTAACCATCTCCCTACTTGGAGAATCAGCACCTTTAACCTCCTGTTTCGTCCAGGTTGCAATTTGTCCTGAGGATGCACGGGAAGACGGGGAACCAACGAGAGACTAGCCCTAGGTGTTGGGACAGGCACAGGTCACTCCATTTTCCCATCAGGAAGAAGAATGAACCACAGGCTCAGCCTGCCCCCCAGAACCAAAATAGGGCCTGAAGCAATCCTGCGTTTTTGCGGCCAGCTCCCAAAAAAGCGAGTAGACAAATGGAGCTCAGCGGCACTACAATTCACAAAAGTGCAGAGTTATAAATGAGAACTCTCGTCCACAAATATATTGAGGGAAGGCAACGAAGAGGATTTGAAAGCAAGGCAGATTTGCAGGAAACAGATTTCAGGAGGTAGATTCGACTCGCCTTTAAAGCACATGAAAAGCCGCAAAAGGGTGACAATGATGCCCTTGGCCAAAAAGGGCGTATGCGTTCTTTCCTGAATATATTCATGAAAAAACGCATACGCCCTTTTTGGCCAACCAAGCAAGCCGGAAGGGCAAATCAGCGTTACAAAGAAGTCTCGCATGCCCTCGGTAAAAAGGGCCATGCTGAACAAACTGTAAAAACCAGAAAAACAGGACAGGCCATGGAGACATGGGAGCCTTGCTACACTGATGGGTGGGATGTAAATTGCCAACAGGCACTCTGGAGAACTGTACGGTGTGTCCTGAAACAAGTAATAAACACAGCTTAGAGAGCATAGGGCACTTCCACTCATGGGCGTATAAATTGGGAAAACTAAAAACCAACAACACACAGGCACCCCAAACTTTACGGCTGCTCTGTTTCCAAGAACCTCCACTTCGGTACACCTTCAATATCCCAGGAAAGAGAAAAATGGATAAACAAATGGTGGTACTTGGCACAATGGAATATCACTCAGCCATGAAATCAATGTCATAAGGCTAGTTAGCAGCATGATGAGTGAATTTACGTATGATGATTCTAAGTGAAATAAGTCACACAGAAAAGACACTTAAACTAAGATATCGCTTATAGAGGGAATGTCAAAATCGCTACACTTGAACTGAATTACAAAACAGAACAGAGTCACACCTTTAGAAGACACACTATGGCTTCTTAATGGGAAAGGTGAGGTGGGGTGATGCATAAAACAAGGGTCAGAAATTAGTTCAGAGACCGTTCCATAAGCCAAATATGTAATAGACAAGGCCTACTCCCTGCTCAGTGATCTGGACTCAACACCCCCTAGTCACCGCACAAGAATATATCTGACTAGTAAGAATCTGAAAATCTATGTATCGATATCTATCTGCGAGTGAATCAAGAGGCTGTAAAACGGCATAAACACAGCAGGGAAAAGGAGCCAAACCCCATTCTAAACATAAATAACTTTTTGAAAACCCACAAAACAAAGACAGGGAAAGAGAGAGAAATTCTTACAAAATCCGTTCAGGGTCTATGATGCAACCTGGATTGACCATATCAAGACCCACAGCTGGATGAGACATAAGGCTGGACATTCTTGGGGCTGAGAGGATTGGTGAGGTTGGGTGAGCAAATGCAGATACTTTAAAGTAATACCGCGGGGTACCCACCCCATGGGTCTCAAATCTCCAGGTACAAGGGAATCTTCCTACATCAAAACATGCATGGGAAACCCAGAAGATGGTATGCCGTGAGATCGGGAAAGGTTTCTAAAACGCAACTCATTTCTCCTCTCCTTTTGCTCGGGTTCGCCATTCCAGCCGCTTGACTAACCATCTCCCTACTTGGAGAATCAGCACCTTTAACCTCCTGTTTCGTACAGGTTGTAATTTGTCCTGAGGATGAACGTGAAGACGGGGAACCAAAGAGAGACTAGCCCTAGGTGTTGGGACAGGCACAGGTCACTCCATTTTCCCATCAGGAAGAAGAATGAACCACAGGCTCAGCCTGCCCCCCAGAACCAAAATAGGGCCTGAAGCAATCCTGCGCTTTTGCGGCCAGCTCCCAAGAAAGCGAGGAGACAAATGGAGCTCAGGGGCACTGCAATTCACAAACGTGCAGAGTTATAAATGAGAACTCTCGTCCACAAATATATTGAGGGAAGGCAACGAAGAGGATTTGAAAGCAAGGCAGATTTGCAGGAAACAGATTTCAGGAGGTAGATTCGACTCGCCTTTAAAGCACATGAAAAGCGGCAAAACGTTGACAATGATGCCCTTGGCCAAAAAGGGCGTATGCGTTTTTTCCTGAATATATTCAGGAAAAAACGCATACGCCCTTTTTGGCCAACCAAGCAAGCCGGAAGGGCAAATCAGCGCTACAAAGAAGTCTCGCTTGCCCTCGGTCAAAAGGGCCATGCTGAACAAACAGTAAAAACCAGAAAAGCAGGACAGGCCATGGAGACATGGGAGCCTTGCTACGCTGATGGGCGGGATATAAATTGCCAACAGGCACTCTGGAGAAGAGTACGGTGTGTCCTGAAACAAGTAATAAACACAGCGTTGAGAGCATAGGGCACTTCCACTCATGGGCGTATAAATTGGGAAAACTAAAAATCAACAAGACACAGGCACCCCAAACTTTACGGCTGCTCTGTTTCCAAGAACCTCCGCTTCGGTACACCTTCAATATCCCAGGAAAGAGAAAAATGGATAAACAAATGGTGGTACTTGGCACAATGGAATATCACTCAGCCATGAAATCAATGTCATAAGGCTAGTTAGCGGCATGATGAGTGGATTTAGCAACGATGATTCTAAGTGAAATAAGTCACACAGAAAAAGACACTTATCCTAAGATATCGCTTAAAGAGGGAATGTCAAAATCGCTGCACTTGAACTGAATTACAAAACAGAACAGAGTCACACCTTTAGAAGACACACTATGGCTGCTTAACGGGAAAGGTGAGGTGGGGTGATGCATAGAAGAAGGGTTTGAAATTAGCTCAGAGACCGCTCCATAAGCCAAATATGTAATAGACAAGGCCTACTCCCTGCTCAGTGAACTGGACTCAACACCCCCTAGTCACCGCACAAGAATATATCTGACTCGTAAGAATCTGAAAACCTATGTATCGATATCTCTCTGCAAGTGAATCAAGAGGGTGTAAAGCGGCATAAACACAGCAGGGAAAAGCAGCCAAACCCCATTCTAAACATACATTACTTTAAAAAACCCACAAAACAAAGACAGTGAAAGAGAGAGAAATTCTTACAAAATCCGTTCAGGGGCTCTTATGCCACCTGGATTGACCATATCTAGACCCACAGCTGGATGAGACATAAGGCTGGACACTCTTGGGGCTGAGAGGATTGGTGAGGTTGGGTGAGCAAACGCAGATACTTTAAAATAATACCGCGGGGTACCCCCCCCCATGGGTCTCAAATCTCCAGGTACAAGGGCATCTTCCTACATCAAAACATGCATGGGAAACCCAGAAGATGGTGAGCCGTGAGATCGGGAAAGGTTTCTAAAAGGCACCTCATTTCTCCTCTCTTTGTGCTCGGGTTCGTCATTCCAGCCGCTTGACTAACCATCTCCCTACTTGGAGAATCAGCACCTTTAACCTCCTGTTTCGTACAGGTTGCAATTTGTCCTGAGGATGAACGGGAAGACGGGCAACCAACGAGAGACTAGCCCTAGGTTTTGGGACAGGCACAGGTCACTCCATTTTCCCATCAGGAAGAAGAATGAACCACAGGCTCAGCCTGCCCCCCAGAACCAAAATAGGGCCTGAAGCAATCCTGCTCTTTTGCGGCCAGCTCCCAAAAAAGCGAGTAGACAAATGGAGCTCAGGGGCACTGCAATTCACAAACGTGCAGAGTTATAAATGAGAACTCTCGTCCACAAATATATTGAGGGAAGGCAACGAAGAGGATTTGAAAGCAAGGAAGATTTGCAAGAAACCGATTTCAGGAGGTAGATTCGACTCGCCTTTAAAGCACATGAAAAGTGGCAGAACTTTGATAATGATGCCCTTGACCAAAAAGGGCGTATGCCTTTTTTCCTGAATATATTCAGGAAAAAAGGCATACGCCCTTTTTGGCCAACCAAGCAAGCCAGAAGGGCAAATCAGCGCTACAAAGAAGTCTCGCTTGCCCTCGGTCAAAAGGGCCATGCTGAACAAAGTGTAAAAACCAGAAAAGCAGGACAGGCCATGGAGACATGGGAGCCTAGCTTCGCTGATGGGCGGGATGTAAATTGCCAACAGGCACTCTGGAGAAGAATACGGTGTGTCCTGAAACAAGTAATAAACACAGCGTAGAGAGCATAGGGCACTTCCACTCATGGGCGTATAAATTGGGAAAACTAAAAATCAACAAGACACAGGCACCCCAAACTTTACGGCTGCTCTGTTTCCAAGAACCTCCGCTTCGGTACACCTTCAATATCCCAGGAAAGAGAAAAATGGATAAAGAAATGGTGGTACTTGGCACAATGGAATATCACTCAGCCATGAAATCAATCTCATAAGGCTACTTAGCAGCATGATGAGTGGATTTAGGTACGATGATTCTAAGTGAAATAAGTCACACAGAAAAAGACACTTATCCTAAGATATCGCTTATAGAGGGAATGTCAAAATCGCTACACTTGAACTGAATTACAAAACAGAACAGAGTCACACCTTTAGAAGACACACTATGGCTGCTTAACGGGAAAGGTGAGGTGGGGTGATGCATAGAAGAAGGGTTTGAAATTAGCTCAGAGACCGCTCCATAAGCCAAATATGTAATAGACAAGGCCTACTCC
The DNA here is from genome assembly GCF_028564815.1 of Eubalaena glacialis. NCBI lineage: Eukaryota > Metazoa > Chordata > Mammalia > Artiodactyla > Balaenidae > Eubalaena > Eubalaena glacialis. The sequence goes on from NW_026871236.1 coordinate 49,660, forward strand.
CTGCTCAGTGAACTGGACTCAACACCCCCTAGTCACCGCACAAGAATATATCTGACTAGTAAGAATCTGAAAACCTATGTATCGATATCTCTCTGCAAGTGAATCAAGAGGGTGTAAAGCGGCATAAACACAGCAGGGAAAAGCAGCCAAACCCCATTCTAAACATACATTACTTTAAAAAACCCACAAAACAAAGACAGTGAAAGAGAGAGAAATTCTTACAAAATCCGTTCAGGGGCTCTTATGCCACCTGGATTGACCATATCTAGACCCACAGCTGGATGAGACATAAGGCTGGACACTCTTGGGGCTGAGAGGATTGGTGAGGTTGGGTGAGCAAACGAAGATAATTTAAAGTAATACCGCAGGGTACCCACCCCATGGGTCTCAAATCTCCAGGTACAAGGGCATCTTCCTACATCAAAACATGCATGGGAAACCCAGAAGATGGTATGCCGTGGGATCGGGAAAGGTTTCTAAAACGCACCTCATTACTTCTCTCCTTGTGCTCGGGTTCGCCATTCCAGCCGCTTGACTAACCATCTCCCTACTTGGAGAATCAGCACCTTTAACCTCCTGTTTCGTCCAGGTTGCAATTTGTCCTGAGGATGCACGGGAAGACGGGGAACCAACGAGAGACTAGCCCTAGGTGTTGGGACAGGCACAGGTCACTCCATTTTCCCATCAGGAAGAAGAATGAACCACAGGCTCAGCCTGCCCCCCAGAACCAAAATAGGGCCTGAAGCAATCCTGCGTTTTTGCGGCCAGCTCCCAAAAAAGCGAGTAGACAAATGGAGCTCAGCGGCACTGCAATTCACAAAAGTGCAGAGTTATAAATGAGAACTCTCGTCCACAAATATATTGAGGGAAGGCAACGAAGAGGATTTGAAAGCAAGGCAGATTTGCAGGAAACAGATTTCAGGAGGTAGATTCGACTCGCCTTTAAAGCACATGAAAAGCCGCAAAAGGGTGACAATGATGCCCTTGGCCAAAAAGGGCGTATGCGTTCTTTCCTGAATATATTCAGGAAAAAACGCATACGCCTTTTTGGCCAACCAAGCAAGCCGGAAGGGCAAATCAGCGTTACAAAGAAGTCTCGCATGCCCTCGGTAAAAAGGGCCATGCTGAACAAACTGTAAAAACCAGAAAAACAGGACAGGCCATGGAGACATGGGAGCCTTGCTACACTGATGGGTGGGATGTAAATTGCCAACAGGCACTCTGGAGAACTGTACGGTGTGTCCTGAAACAAGTAATAAACACAGCTTAGAGAGCATAGGGCACTTCCACTCATGGGCGTATAAATTGGGAAAACTAAAAACCAACAACACACAGGCACCCCAAACTTTACGGCTGCTCTGTTTCCAAGAACCTCCACTTCGGTACACCTTCAATATCCCAGGAAAGAGAAAAATGGATAAACAAATGGTGGTACTTGGCACAATGGAATATCACTCAGCCATGAAATCAATGTCATAAGGCTAGTTAGCAGCATGATGAGTGAATTTACGTATGATGATTCTAAGTGAAATAAGTCACACAGAAAAGACACTTAAACTAAGATATCGCTTATAGAGGGAATGTCAAAATCGCTACACTTGAACTGAATTACAAAACAGAACAGAGTCACACCTTTAGAAGACACACTATGGCTTCTTAATGGGAAAGGTGAGGTGGGGTGATGCATAAAACAAGGGTCAGAAATTAGTTCAGAGACCGTTCCATAAGCCAAATATGTAATAGACAAGGCCTACTCCCTGCTCAGTGATCTGGACTCAACACCCCCTAGTCACCGCACAAGAATATATCTGACTAGTAAGAATCTGAAAATCTATGTATCGATATCTATCTGCGAGTGAATCAAGAGGCTGTAAAACGGCATAAACACAGCAGGGAAAAGGAGCCAAACCCCATTCTAAACATAAATAACTTTTTGAAAACCCACAAAACAAAGACAGGGAAAGAGAGAGAAATTCTTACAAAATCCGTTCAGGGTCTCTGATGCAACCTGGATTGACCATATCTAGACCCACAGCTGGATGAGACATAAGGCTGGACACTCTTGGGGCTGAGAGGATTGGTGAGGTTGGGTGAGCAAACGCAGATACTTTAAAATAATACCGCGGGGTACCCCCCCCATGGGTCTCAAATCTCCAGGTACAAGGGCATCTTCCTACATCAAAACATGCATGGGAAACCCAGAAGATGGTGAGCCGTGAGATCGGGAAAGGTTTCTAAAAGGCACCTCATTTCTCCTCTCTTTGTGCTCGGGTTCGTCATTCCAGCCGCTTGACTAACCATCTCCCTACTTGGAGAATCAGCACCTTTAACCTCCTGTTTCGTACAGGTTGCAATTTGTCCTGAGGATGAACGGGAAGACGGGCAACCAACGAGAGACTAGCCCTAGGTTTTGGGACAGGCACAGGTCACTCCATTTTCCCATCAGGAAGAAGAATGAACCACAGGCTCACCCTGCCCCCCAGAACCAAAATAGGGCCTGAAGCAATCCTGCTCTTTTGCGGCCAGCTCCCAAAAAAGCGAGTAGACAAATGGAGCTCAGCGGCACTGCAATTCACAAAAGTGCAGAGTTATAAATGAGAACTCTCGTCCACAAATATATTGAGGGAAGGCAACGAAGAGGATTTGAAAGCAAGGCAGATTTGCAGGAAACAGATTTCAGGAGGTAGATTCGACTCGCCTTTAAAGCACATGAAAAGCCGCAAAAGGGTGACAATGATGCCCTTGGCCAAAAAGGGCGTATGCGTTCTTTCCTGAATATATTCAGGAAAAAACGCATACGCCTTTTTGGCCAACCAAGCAAGCCGGAAGGGCAAATCAGCGTTACAAAGAAGTCTCGCATGCCCTCGGTAAAAAGGGCCATGCTGAACAAACTGTAAAAACCAGAAAAACAGGACAGGCCATGGAGACATGGGAGCCTTGCTACACTGATGGGTGGGATGTAAATTGCCAACAGGCACTCTGGAGAACTGTACGGTGTGTCCTGAAACAAGTAATAAACACAGCTTAGAGAGCATAGGGCACTTCCACTCATGGGCGTATAAATTGGGAAAACTAAAAACCAACAACACACAGGCACCCCAAACTTTACGGCTGCTCTGTTTCCAAGAACCTCCACTTCGGTACACCTTCAATATCCCAGGAAAGAGAAAAATGGATAAACAAATGGTGGTACTTGGCACAATGGAATATCACTCAGCCATGAAATCAATGTCATAAGGCTAGTTAGCAGCATGATGAGTGAATTTACGTATGATGATTCTAAGTGAAATAAGTCACACAGAAAAGACACTTAAACTAAGATATCGCTTATAGAGGGAATGTCAAAATCGCTACACTTGAACTGAATTACAAAACAGAACAGAGTCACACCTTTAGAAGACACACTATGGCTTCTTAATGGGAAAGGTGAGGTGGGGTGATGCATAAAACAAGGGTCAGAAATTAGTTCAGAGACCGTTCCATAAGCCAAATATGTAATAGACAAGGCCTACTCCCTGCTCAGTGATCTGGACTCAACACCCCCTAGTCACCGCACAAGAATATATCTGACTAGTAAGAATCTGAAAATCTATGTATCGATATCTATCTGCGAGTGAATCAAGAGGCTGTAAAACGGCATAAACACAGCAGGGAAAAGGAGCCAAACCCCATTCTAAACATAAATAACTTTTTGAAAACCCACAAAACAAAGACAGGGAAAGAGAGAGAAATTCTTACAAAATCCGTTCAGGGTCTATGATGCAACCTGGATTGACCATATCAAGACCCACAGCTGGATGAGACATAAGGCTGGACATTCTTGGGGCTGAGAGGATTGGTGAGGTTGGGTGAGCAAATGCAGATACTTTAAAGTAATACCGCGGGGTACCCACCCCATGGGTCTCAAATCTCCAGGTACAAGGGAATCTTCCTACATCAAAACATGCATGGGAAACCCAGAAGATGGTATGCCGTGAGATCGGGAAAGGTTTCTAAAACGCAACTCATTTCTCCTCTCCTTTTGCTCGGGTTCGCCATTCCAGCCGCTTGACTAACCATCTCCCTACTTGGAGAATCAGCACCTTTAACCTCCTGTTTCGTACAGGTTGTAATTTGTCCTGAGGATGAACGTGAAGACGGGGAACCAAAGAGAGACTAGCCCTAGGTGTTGGGACAGGCACAGGTCACTCCATTTTCCCATCAGGAAGAAGAATGAACCACAGGCTCAGCCTGCCCCCCAGAACCAAAATAGGGCCTGAAGCAATCCTGCGCTTTTGCGGCCAGCTCCCAAGAAAGCGAGGAGACAAATGGAGCTCAGGGGCACTGCAATTCACAAACGTGCAGAGTTATAAATGAGAACTCTCGTCCACAAATATATTGAGGGAAGGCAACGAAGAGGATTTGAAAGCAAGGCAGATTTGCAGGAAACAGATTTCAGGAGGTAGATTCGACTCGCCTTTAAAGCACATGAAAAGCCGCAAAAGGGTGACAATGATGCCCTTGGCCAAAAAGGGCGTATGCGTTCTTTCCTGAATATATTCAGGAAAAAACGCATACGCCTTTTTGGCCAACCAAGCAAGCCGGAAGGGCAAATCAGCGTTACAAAGAAGTCTCGCATGCCCTCGGTAAAAAGGGCCATGCTGAACAAACTGTAAAAACCAGAAAAACAGGACAGGCCATGGAGACATGGGAGCCTTGCTACACTGATGGGTGGGATGTAAATTGCCAACAGGCACTCTGGAGAACTGTACGGTGTGTCCTGAAACAAGTAATAAACACAGCTTAGAGAGCATAGGGCACTTCCACTCATGGGCGTATAAATTGGGAAAACTAAAAACCAACAACACACAGGCACCCCAAACTTTACGGCTGCTCTGTTTCCAAGAACCTCCACTTCGGTACACCTTCAATATCCCAGGAAAGAGAAAAATGGATAAACAAATGGTGGTACTTGGCACAATGGAATATCACTCAGCCATGAAATCAATGTCATAAGGCTAGTTAGCAGCATGATGAGTGAATTTACGTATGATGATTCTAAGTGAAATAAGTCACACAGAAAAGACACTTAAACTAAGATATCGCTTATAGAGGGAATGTCAAAATCGCTACACTTGAACTGAATTACAAAACAGAACAGAGTCACACCTTTAGAAGACACACTATGGCTTCTTAATGGGAAAGGTGAGGTGGGGTGATGCATAAAACAAGGGTCAGAAATTAGTTCAGAGACCGTTCCATAAGCCAAATATGTAATAGACAAGGCCTACTCCCTGCTCAGTGATCTGGACTCAACACCCCCTAGTCACCGCACAAGAATATATCTGACTAGTAAGAATCTGAAAATCTATGTATCGATATCTATCTGCGAGTGAATCAAGAGGCTGTAAAACGGCATAAACACAGCAGGGAAAAGGAGCCAAACCCCATTCTAAACATAAATAACTTTTTGAAAACCCACAAAACAAAGACAGGGAAAGAGAGAGAAATTCTTACAAAATCCGTTCAGGGTCTATGATGCAACCTGGATTGACCATATCAAGACCCACAGCTGGATGAGACATAAGGCTGGACATTCTTGGGGCTGAGAGGATTGGTGAGGTTGGGTGAGCAAATGCAGATACTTTAAAGTAATACCGCGGGGTACCCACCCCATGGGTCTCAAATCTCCAGGTACAAGGGAATCTTCCTACATCAAAACATGCATGGGAAACCCAGAAGATGGTATGCCGTGAGATCGGGAAAGGTTTCTAAAACGCAACTCATTTCTCCTCTCCTTTTGCTCGGGTTCGCCATTCCAGCCGCTTGACTAACCATCTCCCTACTTGGAGAATCAGCACCTTTAACCTCCTGTTTCGTACAGGTTGTAATTTGTCCTGAGGATGAACGTGAAGACGGGGAACCAAAGAGAGACTAGCCCTAGGTGTTGGGACAGGCACAGGTCACTCCATTTTCCCATCAGGAAGAAGAATGAACCACAGGCTCAGCCTGCCCCCCAGAACCAAAATAGGGCCTGAAGCAATCCTGCGCTTTTGCGGCCAGCTCCCAAGAAAGCGAGGAGACAAATGGAGCTCAGGGGCACTGCAATTCACAAACGTGCAGAGTTATAAATGAGAACTCTCGTCCACAAATATATTGAGGGAAGGCAACGAAGAGGATTTGAAAGCAAGGCAGATTTGCAGGAAACAGATTTCAGGAGGTAGATTCGACTCGCCTTTAAAGCACATGAAAAGCGGCAAAACGTTGACAATGATGCCCTTGGCCAAAAAGGGCGTATGCGTTTTTTCCTGAATATATTCAGGAAAAAACGCATACGCCCTTTTTGGCCAACCAAGCAAGCCGGAAGGGCAAATCAGCGCTACAAAGAAGTCTCGCTTGCCCTCGGTCAAAAGGGCCATGCTGAACAAACAGTAAAAACCAGAAAAGCAGGACAGGCCATGGAGACATGGGAGCCTTGCTACGCTGATGGGCGGGATATAAATTGCCAACAGGCACTCTGGAGAAGAGTACGGTGTGTCCTGAAACAAGTAATAAACACAGCGTTGAGAGCATAGGGCACTTCCACTCATGGGCGTATAAATTGGGAAAACTAAAAATCAACAAGACACAGGCACCCCAAACTTTACGGCTGCTCTGTTTCCAAGAACCTCCGCTTCGGTACACCTTCAATATCCCAGGAAAGAGAAAAATGGATAAACAAATGGTGGTACTTGGCACAATGGAATATCACTCAGCCATGAAATCAATGTCATAAGGCTAGTTAGCGGCATGATGAGTGGATTTAGCAACGATGATTCTAAGTGAAATAAGTCACACAGAAAAAGACACTTATCCTAAGATATCGCTTAAAGAGGGAATGTCAAAATCGCTGCACTTGAACTGAATTACAAAACAGAACAGAGTCACACCTTTAGAAGACACACTATGGCTGCTTAACGGGAAAGGTGAGGTGGGGTGATGCATAGAAGAAGGGTTTGAAATTAGCTCAGAGACCGCTCCATAAGCCAAATATGTAATAGACAAGGCCTACTCCCTGCTCAGTGAACTGGACTCAACACCCCCTAGTCACCGCACAAGAATATATCTGACTCGTAAGAATCTGAAAACCTATGTATCGATATCTCTCTGCAAGTGAATCAAGAGGGTGTAAAGCGGCATAAACACAGCAGGGAAAAGCAGCCAAACCCCATTCTAAACATACATTACTTTAAAAAACCCACAAAACAAAGACAGTGAAAGAGAGAGAAATTCTTACAAAATCCGTTCAGGGGCTCTTATGCCACCTGGATTGACCATATCTAGACCCACAGCTGGATGAGACATAAGGCTGGACACTCTTGGGGCTGAGAGGATTGGTGAGGTTGGGTGAGCAAACGCAGATACTTTAAAATAATACCGCGGGGTACCCCCCCCCATGGGTCTCAAATCTCCAGGTACAAGGGCATCTTCCTACATCAAAACATGCATGGGAAACCCAGAAGATGGTGAGCCGTGAGATCGGGAAAGGTTTCTAAAAGGCACCTCATTTCTCCTCTCTTTGTGCTCGGGTTCGTCATTCCAGCCGCTTGACTAACCATCTCCCTACTTGGAGAATCAGCACCTTTAACCTCCTGTTTCGTACAGGTTGCAATTTGTCCTGAGGATGAACGGGAAGACGGGCAACCAACGAGAGACTAGCCCTAGGTTTTGGGACAGGCACAGGTCACTCCATTTTCCCATCAGGAAGAAGAATGAACCACAGGCTCAGCCTGCCCCCCAGAACCAAAATAGGGCCTGAAGCAATCCTGCTCTTTTGCGGCCAGCTCCCAAAAAAGCGAGTAGACAAATGGAGCTCAGGGGCACTGCAATTCACAAACGTGCAGAGTTATAAATGAGAACTCTCGTCCACAAATATATTGAGGGAAGGCAACGAAGAGGATTTGAAAGCAAGGAAGATTTGCAAGAAACCGATTTCAGGAGGTAGATTCGACTCGCCTTTAAAGCACATGAAAAGTGGCAGAACTTTGATAATGATGCCCTTGACCAAAAAGGGCGTATGCCTTTTTTCCTGAATATATTCAGGAAAAAAGGCATACGCCCTTTTTGGCCAACCAAGCAAGCCAGAAGGGCAAATCAGCGCTACAAAGAAGTCTCGCTTGCCCTCGGTCAAAAGGGCCATGCTGAACAAAGTGTAAAAACCAGAAAAGCAGGACAGGCCATGGAGACATGGGAGCCTAGCTTCGCTGATGGGCGGGATGTAAATTGCCAACAGGCACTCTGGAGAAGAATACGGTGTGTCCTGAAACAAGTAATAAACACAGCGTAGAGAGCATAGGGCACTTCCACTCATGGGCGTATAAATTGGGAAAACTAAAAATCAACAAGACACAGGCACCCCAAACTTTACGGCTGCTCTGTTTCCAAGAACCTCCGCTTCGGTACACCTTCAATATCCCAGGAAAGAGAAAAATGGATAAAGAAATGGTGGTACTTGGCACAATGGAATATCACTCAGCCATGAAATCAATCTCATAAGGCTACTTAGCAGCATGATGAGTGGATTTAGGTACGATGATTCTAAGTGAAATAAGTCACACAGAAAAAGACACTTATCCTAAGATATCGCTTATAGAGGGAATGTCAAAATCGCTACACTTGAACTGAATTACAAAACAGAACAGAGTCACACCTTTAGAAGACACACTATGGCTGCTTAACGGGAAAGGTGAGGTGGGGTGATGCATAGAAGAAGGGTTTGAAATTAGCTCAGAGACCGCTCCATAAGCCAAATATGTAATAGACAAGGCCTACTCCCTGCTCAGTGAACTGGACTCAACACCCCCTAGTCACCGCACAAGAATATATCTGACTAGTAAGAATCTGAAAACCTATGTATCGATATCTCTCTGCAAGTGAATCAAGAGGGTGTAAAGCGGCATAAACACAGCAGGGAAAAGCAGCCAAACCCCATTCTAAACATACATTACTTTAAAAAACCCACAAAACAAAGACAGTGAAAGAGAGAGAAATTCTTACAAAATCCGTTCAGGGGCTCTTATGCCACCTGGATTGACCATATCTAGACCCACAGCTGGATGAGACATAAGGCTGGACACTCTTGGGGCTGAGAGGATTGGTGAGGTTGGGTGAGCAAACGAAGATAATTTAAAGTAATACCGCAGGGTACCCACCCCATGGGTCTCAAATCTCCAGGTACAAGGGCATCTTCCTACATCAAAACATGCATGGGAAACCCAGAAGATGGTATGCCGTGGGATCGGGAAAGGTTTCTAAAACGCACCTCATTACTTCTCTCCTTGTGCTCGGGTTCGCCATTCCAGCCGCTTGACTAACCATCTCCCTACTTGGAGAATCAGCACCTTTAACCTCCTGTTTCGTCCAGGTTGCAATTTGTCCTGAGGATGCACGGGAAGACGGGGAACCAACGAGAGACTAGCCCTAGGTGTTGGGACAGGCACAGGTCACTCCATTTTCCCATCAGGAAGAAGAATGAACCACAGGCTCAGCCTGCCCCCCAGAACCAAAATAGGGCCTGAAGCAATCCTGCGTTTTTGCGGCCAGCTCCCAAAAAAGCGAGTAGACAAATGGAGCTCAGCGGCACTGCAATTCACAAAAGTGCAGAGTTATAAATGAGAACTCTCGTCCACAAATATATTGAGGGAAGGCAACGAAGAGGATTTGAAAGCAAGGCAGATTTGCAGGAAACAGATTTCAGGAGGTAGATTCGACTCGCCTTTAAAGCACATGAAAAGCCGCAAAAGGGTGACAATGATGCCCTTGGCCAAAAAGGGCGTATGCGTTCTTTCCTGAATATATTCATGAAAAAACGCATACGCCCTTTTTGGCCAACCAAGCAAGCCGGAAGGGCAAATCAGCGTTACAAAGAAGTCTCGCATGCCCTCGGTAAAAAGGGCCATGCTGAACAAACTGTAAAAACCAGAAAAACAGGACAGGCCATGGAGACATGGGAGCCTTGCTACACTGATGGGTGGGATGTAAATTGCCAACAGGCACTCTGGAGAACTGTACGGTGTGTCCTGAAACAAGTAATAAACACAGCTTAGAGAGCATAGGGCACTTCCACTCATGGGCGTATAAATTGGGAAAACTAAAAACCAACAACACACAGGCACCCCAAACTTTACGGCTGCTCTGTTGCCAAGAACCTCCACTTCGGTACACCTTCAATATCCCAGGAAAGAGAAAAATGGATAAACAAATGGTGGTACTTGGCACAATGGAATATCACTCAGCCATGAAATCAATGTCATAAGGCTAGTTAGCAGCATGATGAGTGAATTTACGTATGATGATTCTAAGTGAAATAAGTCACACAGAAAAGACACTTAAACTAAGATATCGCTTATAGAGGGAATGTCAAAATCGCTACACTTGAACTGAATTACAAAACAGAACAGAGTCACACCTTTAGAAGACACACTATGGCTTCTTAATGGGAAAGGTGAGGTGGGGTGATGCATAAAACAAGGGTCAGAAATTAGTTCAGAGACCGTTCCATAAGCCAAATATGTAATAGACAAGGCCTACTCCCTGCTCAGTGATCTGGACTCAACACCCCCTAGTCACCGCACAAGAATATATCTGACTAGTAAGAATCTGAAAATCTATGTATCGATATCTATCTGCGAGTGAATCAAGAGGCTGTAAAACGGATTAAACACAGCAGGGAAAAGGAGCCAAACCCCATTCTAAACATAAATAACTTTTTGAAAACCCACAAAACAAAGACAGGGAAAGAGAGAGAAATTCTTACAAAATCCGTTCAGGGTCTCTGATGCAAACTGGATTGACCATATCTAGACCCACAGCTGGATGAGACATAAGGCTGGACACTCTTGGGGCTGAGAGGATTGGTGAGGTTGGGTGAGCAAACGCAGATACTTTAAAATAATACCGCGGGGTACCCCCCCCATGGGTCTCAAATCTCCAGGTACAAGGGCATCTTCCTACATCAAAACATGCATGGGAAACCCAGAAGATGGTGAGCCGTGAGATCGGGAAAGGTTTCTAAAAGGCACCTCATTTCTCCTCTCTTTGTGCTCGGGTTCGTCATTCCAGCCGCTTGACTAACCATCTCCCTACTTGGAGAATCAGCACCTTTAACCTCCTGTTTCGTACAGGTTGCAATTTGTCCTGAGGATGAACGGGAAGACGGGCAACCAACGAGAGACTAGCCCTAGGTTTTGGGACAGGCACAGGTCACTCCATTTTCCCATCAGGAAGAAGAATGAACCACAGGCTCACCCTGCCCCCCAGAACCAAAATAGGGCCTGAAGCAATCCTGCGCTTTTGCGGCCAGCTCCCAAAAAAGCGAGTAGACAAATGGAGCTCAGGGGCACTGCAATTCACAAACGTGCAGAGTTATAAATGAGAACTCTCGTCCACAAATATATTGAGGGAAGGCAACGAAGAGGATTTGAAAGCAAGGAAGATTTGCAAGAAACCGATTTCAGGAGGTAGATTCGACTCGCCTTTAAAGCACATGAAAAGCGGCAAAACGTTGACAATGATGCCCTTGGCCAAAAAGGGCGTATGCGTTTTTTCCTGAATATATTCAGGAAAAAACGCATACGCCCTTTTTGGCCAACCAAGCAAGCCGGAAGGGCAAATCAGCGCTACAAAGAAGTATCGCTTGCCCTCGGTCTAAAGGGCCATGCTGAAAAAAGTGTAAAAACCAGAAAAGCAGGACAGGCCATGGAGACATGGGAGCCTTGCTATGCTGATGGGTGGGATGTAAATTGCCAACAGGCACTCTGGAGAAGTGTACGGTGTGTCCTGAAACAAGTAATAAACACAGCTTAAAGAGCATAGGGCACTTCCACTCATGGGCGTATAAATTGGGAAAACTAAAAATCAACAAGACACAGGCACCCCAAACTTTACGGCTGCTCTGTTTCCAAGAACCTCCACTTCGGTACACCTTCAATATCCCAGGAAAGAGAAAAATGGATAAACAAATGGTGGTACTTGGCACAATGGAATATCACTCAGCCATGAAATCAATGTCATAAGGCTAGTTAGCGGCATGATGAGTGGATTTAGCGACGATGATTCTAAGTGAAATAAGTCACACAGAAAAAGACACTTATCCTAAGATATCGCTTAAAGAGGGAATGTCAAAATCGCTGCACTTGAACTGAATTACAAAACAGAACAGAGTCACACCTTTAGAAGACACACTATGGCTGCTTAACGGGAAAGGTGAGGTGGGGTGATGCATAGAAGAAGGGTTTGAAATTAGCTCAGAGACCGCTCCATAAGCCAAATATGTAATAGACAAGGCCTACTCCCTGCTCAGTGAACTGGACTCAACACCCCCTAGTCACCGCACAAGAATATATCTGACTAGTAAGAATCTGAAAACCTATGTATCGATATCTCTCTGCAAGTGAATCAAGAGGGTGTAAAGCGGCATAAACACAGCAGGGAAAAGCAGCCAAACCCCATTCTAAACATACATTACTTTACAAAACCCACAAAACAAAGACAGTGAAAGAGAGAGAAATTCTTACAAAATCCGTTCAGGGGCTCTTATGCCACCTGGATTGACCATATCTAGACCCACAGCTGGATGAGACATAAGGCTGGACACTCTTGGGGCTGAGAGGATTGGTGAGGTTGGGTGAGCAAACGCAGATACTTTAAAATAATACCGCGGGGTACCCCCCCCCATGGGTCTCAAATCTCCAGGTACAAGGGCATCTTCCTACATCAAAACATGCATGGGAAACCCAGAAGATGGTGAGCCGTGAGATCGGGAAAGGTTTCTAAAAGGCACCTCATTTCTCCTCTCTTTGTGCTCGGGTTCGTCATTCCAGCCGCTTGACTAACCATCTCCCTACTTGGAGAATCAGCACCTTTAACCTCCTGTTTCGTACAGGTTGCAATTTGTCCTGAGGATGAACGGGAAGACGGGCAACCAACGAGAGACTAGCCCTAGGTTTTGGGACAGGCACAGGTCACTCCATTTTCCCATCAGGAAGAAGAATGAACCACAGGCTCAGCCTGCCCCCCAGAACCAAAATAGGGCCTGAAGCAATCCTGCTCTTTTGCGGCCAGCTCCCAAAAAAGCGAGTAGACAAATGGAGCTCAGGGGCACTGCAATTCACAAACGTGCAGAGTTATAAATGAGAACTCTCGTCCACAAATATATTGAGGGAAGGCAACGAAGAGGATTTGAAAGCAAGGAAGATTTGCAAGAAACCGATTTCAGGAGGTAGATTCGACTCGCCTTTAAAGCACATGAAAAGTGGCAAAACGTTGATAATGATGCCCTTGACCAAAAAGGGCGTATGCCTTTTTTCCTGAATATATTCAGGAAAAAAGGCATACGCCCTTTTTGGCCAACCAAGCAAGCCAGAAGGGCAAATCAGCGCTACAAAGAAGTCTCGCTTGACCTCGGTCAAAAGGGCCATGCTGAAAAAGTGTAAAAACCAGAAAAGCAGGACAGGCCATGGAGACATGGAAGCCTTGCTAAGCTGATGGGTGGGACGTAAATGGCCAACAGGCACTCTGGAGAAGTGTACGGTGTGTCCTGAAAAAAGTAATAAACACAGCTTAGAGAGCATAGGGCACTTCCACTCATGGGCGTATAAATTGGGAAAACTAAAAATCAACAAGACACAGGCACCCAGAACTTTACGGCTGCTCTGTTTCCAAGAACCTCCACTTTGTTACGCCTGCAATATCCCAGGAAAGAGAAAAATGGATAAAGAAATGGTGGTACTTGGCACAATGGAATATCACTCAGCCATGAAATCAGTGTCATAAGGCTAGTTAGCACCATGATGAGTGGATTTAGCAACGATAATTCTAAGTGAAATAAGTCACACAGAAAAAGACACTTATCCTAAGATATCGCTTATACAGGGAATGTCAAAATCGCTACACTTGAACTGAATTACAAAACAGAACAGAGTCACACCTTTAGAAGACACACTATGGCTGCTTAATGGAAAAGGTGAGGTGGGGTGATACATAAAACAGGGGTTTGAAATTAGCTCAGAGACCACTCCATAAGCCAAATATGTAATAGACAAGGCCTACTCCCTGCTCAGTGAACTGGACTCAACACCCCCTAGTCACCGCACAAGAATATATCTGACTAGTAAGAATCTGAAAACCTTTGTATCGATATCTCTCTGCAAGTGAATCAAGAGGGTGTAAAGCGGCATAAACACAGCAGGGAAAAGCAGCCAAGACCCATTCTAAACATAAATTCCTTTAAACATCCCACAAAACAAAGAGAGTGAAAGAGAGAGAAATTCTTACAAAATCCGTTCAGGGTCTCTGATGCAACATGGATTGACCATATCTAGACCCACAGCTGGATCAGACATAAGGCTGGACACTCTTGGGGCTGAGAGGATTGGTGAGGTTGGATGAGCAAACGCAGATACTTTAAAGTAATACCGCGGGGTACCCACCCCATGGGTCTCAAATCTCCAGGTACAAGGGCATCTTCCTACATCAAAACATGCATGTGAAACCAAGAAGATGGTATGCCGTGAGATCGGGAAAGGTTTCTAAAACGCACCTCATTTCTCCTCTCCTTGTGCTCGGGTTCCCCATTTCAGCCGCTTGATTAACCATCTCCCTACTTGGAGAATCAGCATCTTTAAACTCCTGTATCGTACAGGTTGCAATTTTCCTGAGGATGAACGGGAAGACGGGGAACCAAAGAGAGACTAGCCCTAGGTGTTGAGACAGGCACAGGTCACTCCATTTTCCCATCAGGAAGAAGAATGAACCACAGGCTCAGCCTGCCCCCCAAAACCAAAATAGGGCCTGAAGCAATCCTGCGCTTTTGCGGCCAGCTCCCAAAAAAGCGAGTAGACAAATGGAGCTCAGGGGCACTGCAATTCACAAACGTGCAGAGTTATAAATGAGAACTCTCGTCCACAAATATATTGAAGGAAGGCAACGAAGAGGATTTGAAAGCAAGGCAGATTTGCAGGAAACAGATTTCAGGAGGTAGATTCGACTCGCCTTTAAAGCACATGAAAAGCGGCAAAACGTTGACAATGATGCCCTTGGCCAAAAAGGGCGTATGCGTTTTTTCCTGAATATATTCAGGAAAAAACGCATACGCCCTTTTTGGCCAACCAAGCAAGCCGGAAGGGCAAATCAGCGCTACAAAGAAATCTCGCTTGCCATCGGTCAAAAGGGACATTCTTAAAAAAGTGTAAAAACCATAAAAGCAGGACAGGCCATGGAGACATGGGAGCCTTGCTACGCTGATGGGCGGGATGTAAATTGCCAACAGGCACTCTGGAGAAGTGTACGGTGTGTCCTGAAAAAAGTAATAAACACAGCTTAGAGAGCATAGAGCACTTCCACTCATGGGCGTATACATTGGAAAACTAAAAATCAACAAGACACAAGCACTGCAACCTTTACGGCTGCTCTGTTTCCAAGAACCTCCACTTCGGTACACCTTCAATATCCCAGAAAGAGAAAAATGGATAAAGAAATGGTGGTACTTGGCACAAGGGAATATCACTCAGCCATGAAATCAATGTCATAAGGTTAGTTAGCAGCATGATAAGTGGATTTAGGTACGATGATTCTAAGTGAAATAAGTCACACAGCGAAAGACACTTATCCTAAGATATCGCTTATAGAGGGAATGTCAAAATCGCTACACTTGAACTGAATTACAAAACAGAACAGAGTCACACATTTAGAAGACACACTATGGCTGCTTAACGGGAAAGGTGAGGTGGGGTGATGCATAAAACAAGGGTTTGAAATTAGCTCAGACACCGTTCCATAAGCCAAATATGTAATAGAAAAGGCCTACTCCCTGCTCAGTGACCTGCACTCAACACCCGCTATTCACCGCACAAGAATATATCTGACTAGTAAGAATCTGAAAACCTATGTATCGATATCTCTCTGCAGGTGAATCAAGAGGGTGTAAAGCGGCATAAACAGGGCAGGGAAAAGCAGCCAAGCCCCATTCTAAACATAAATTACTTAAAAAAACCCACAAAACAAAGACAGTGAAAGAGATAGAAATTCTTACAAAATCAGTTCAGGGGCTCTTATGCCACCTGGATTGACCATATCTAGACCCACAGCTGGATGAGACATAAGGCTGGACACTCTTGGGGCTGAGAAGTTTGGTGAGGTTGGGTGAGCAAACGCAGATACATTAAAGTAATACCGTGGTGTACCCACCCCATGGGTCTTAAATCTCCAGGTACAAGGGCATCCTCCTACATCCAAACATGCATGGGAAACCCAGAGAATTGTATGCCGTGAGATCGGGAAAGGCTTCTAAAACGCACCTCATTTCTCCTCTCCTTGTGCTCGGGTTCGCCATTCTAGGCGCTTGACTAAACATCTCCCTACTTGGAGAATCAGCACCTTTAACCTCCTGTTTCGTCCAGGTTGCAATTTGTCCTGAGGATGAACGGGAAGACGGGCAACCAACGGGAGACTAGCCCTAGGTGTTGGGACAGGCACAGGTCACTCCATTTTCCCATCAGGAAGAAGAATGAATCACAGGCTCAGCGTGCCCCCCAGAACCAAAATAGGGCCTGAAGCAATCCTGCGCTTTTGCGGCCAGCTCCCAAAAAAGCGAGTAGACAAATGGAGCTAAGGGGCACTGCAATTCACAAACGTGCAGAGTTATCAATGAGAACTCTCGTCCACAAATATATTGAGGGAAGGCAACGAAGAGGATTTGAAAGCAAGGCAGATTTTCAGGAAACAGATTTCAGGAGGTAGATTTGACTCGCCTGTAAAGCACATGAAAAGCGGCAAAACGTTGACAATGATGCCCATGGCCAAAAAGGGCGTATGCGTTTTTTCCTGAATATATTCAGGAAAAAACGCATACGCCCTTTTTGGCCAACCAAGCAAGCCGGAAGGGCAAATCAGCGCTACAAGGAAGTCTCGCTTGCCCTCGGTCAAAAGGGCCATGCTGAAAAAAGTGTAAAAACCAGAAAAGCAGGACAGGCCATGGAGACATGGGAGCCTTGCTACGCTGATGGGCGGGATGTAAATTGCTAAACAGCCACTCTGGAGAATTGTACGGTGTGTCCTGAAACAAGTAATAAACACAAATTAGAGAGCATAGGGCACTTCCATTCATGGGCATATAAATTGGGAAAACTAAAAATCAACAAGACACAGGCACCCCAAACTTTACGGCTGCTCTGTTGCCAAGAACCTCCACTTTGGTACACCTTCAATATCCCAGGAAAGAGAAAAATGGATAAAGAAATGGTTGTACTTGGCACAATGGAATATCACTCAGCCATGAAATCAATGTCATAAGGCTAGTTAGCAGCATGATGAGTGGATTTAGATACGATGATTCTAAGTGAAATAAGTCACACAGAAAAAGACACTTATCCTAAGATATCGCTTATAGAGGGAATGTCAAAATCGCTACGCTTGAACTGAATTACAAAATAGAACACAGTCACACCTTTAGAAGACACACTATGGCTGCTTAACGGGAAAGGTGAGGTGGGGTGATGCATAAAACAAGGGTTTGAAGTTAGCTCAGAGACCGCTCCATAAGCCAAATATGTAATAGACAAGGCCTACTCCCTGCTCAGTAAACTGGACTCAACACCCCCTAGTCACCGCACAAGAATATATCTGACTCGTAAGAATCTGAAAACCTATGTATCGATATCTCTCTGCAAGTGAATCAAGAGGGTGTAAAGCGGCATAAACACAGCAGGGAAAAGCAGACAAAACCCATTCTAAACATAAATTAGTTAAAAAAACCCACAAAACAAAGACAGTGAAAGAGAGAGAAATTCTTACAAAATCCGTTCAGGGTCTCTGATGCAACCTGGATTGACCATATCTAGACCCACAGTTGGATGAGACATAAGGCTGGACACTCTTGGGGCTGAGAGGATTGGTGAGGTTGGGTGAGCAAATGCAGATACTTTAAAGTAACTCCACGGGGTACCCACCCCATGGGTCTCAAATCTCCAGGTACAAGGGCATCTTCCTACATCAAAACATGCATGGGAAACACAGAAGATGGTATGCCATGAGATCGGGAAAGGTTTCTAAAACGCACCTCATTTCTCCTCTCCTTGTGCTCGGGTTCGCCATTCCAGCCGCTTGACTAACCATCTCCCTACTTGGAGAATCAGCACCTTTAACCTCCTGTTTCGTACAGGTTGTAATTTGTCCTGAGGATGAACGGGAAGACGGGGAACCAACGAGAGACAAACCCTAGGTGTTGGGACAGGCACAGGTCACTCCATTTTCCCATCAGGAAGAAGAATGAACCACAGGCTCCGCCTGCCCCCTGGAAGCCGAATAGGGCCTGGAACAATCCTGCGCTTTTGCGGCCAGCTCCCAAAAAAGCGAGGAGACAAATGGAGCTCAGGGGCACTGCAATTCACAAACGTGCAGAGTTATAAATGAGAACTCTCGTCCACAAATATATTGAGGGAAGGCAACGAAGAGGATTTGAAAGCAAGGCAGATTTGCAGGAAACAGATTTCAGGAGGTAGATTCGACTCGCCTTTAAAGCACATGAAAAGCGGCAAAACGTTGACAATGATGCCCTTGGCCAAAAAGGGCGTATGCGTTTTTTCCTGAATATATTCAGGAAAAATCGCATACGCCCTTTTTGGCCAACCAAGCAAGCCGGAAGGGCAAATCAGCGCTACAAAGAAGTCTCGCTTGCCCTCGGTCAAAAGGGCCATGCTGAACCAAGTGTAAAAACCAGAAAAGCAGGACAGGCCATGGAGACATGGGAGCCTTGCTACGCTGATGGGCGGGATGTAAATTGCCAACAGGCACTCTGGAGAAGTGTACGGTGTGTCCTGAAACAAGTAATAAACACAGCGTAGAGAGCATAGGGCACTTCCACTCATGGGCGTATAAATTGGGAAAACTAAAAATCAACAAGACACAGGCACCCCAAACTTTACGGCTGCTCTGTTTCCAAGAACCTCCACTTCGGTACACCTTCAATATCCCAGGAAAGAGAAAAATGGATAAAGAAATGGTGGTACTTGGCACAATGGAATATCACTCAGCCATGAAATCAGTGTCATCAGGCTAGTTAGCAGCATGATGAGTGGATTTAGCGACGATGATTCTAAGTGAAATAAGTCACACAGAAAAAGACACTTATCCTAAGATATCGCTTATAGAGAGAATGTCAAAATCGCTACACTTTAACTGAATTACAAAACAGAACAGAGTCACACCTTTAGAAGACACACTATGGCTGCTTAACGGAAAAGGTGAGGTGGGGTGATACATAAAACAGGGGTTTGAAATTAGCTCAGAGACCACTCCATAAGCCAAATATGTAATAGACAAGGCCTACCCCCTGCTCAGTGAACTGGACTCAACACCCCCTAGTCACCGCACAAGAATATATCTGACTAGTAAGAATCTGAAAACCTATGTATCGATATCTCTCTGCAAGTGAATCAAGAGGGTGTAAAGCGGCATAAACACAGCAGGGAAAAGCAGCAAAGCCCCATTCTAAACATAAATTACTTAAAAAAACCCACAAAACAAAGACAGTGAAAGAGAGAGAAATTCTTACAAAATCAGTTCAGGGGCTCTGATGCCACCTGGTTCGACCATATCTAGAGCCACAGCTGGATGAGACATAAGGCTGGACACTCTTGGGGCTGAGAGGATTGGTGAGGTTGGGTGAGCAAACGCAGATACTTTAAAGTAATACCGCAGGGTACCCACCCCATGGGTCTCAAATCTCCAGGTACAAGGGCATCTTCCTACATCAAAACATGCATGGGAAACCCAGAGGTTTGTATGCCGTGAGATCGGGAAAGGCTTCTAAAACGCACCTCATTTCTCCTCTCCTTGTGCTCGGGTTCACCTTTCTAGCTGCTTGACTAAACATCTCCCTACATGGAGAATCAGCACCTTTAACCTCCTGTTTCGTACAGGTTGCAATTTGTCCTGAGGATGAACGGGAAGACGGGGAACCAACGAGAGACTAGCCCTAGGTGTTGGGACAGGCACAGGTCACTCCATTTTCCCATCAGGAAGAAGAATGAACCACAGGCTCAGCCTGCCCCCCAGAACCAAAATAGGGCCTGAAGCAATCCTGCGCTTTTGCGGCCAGCTCCCAAAAAAGCGAGGAGACAAATGGAGCTTAGGGGCACTGCAATTCACAAACGTGCAGAGTTATAAATGAGAACTCTCGTCCACAAATATATTGAGGGAAGGCAACGAAGAGGATTTGAAAGCAAGGCAGATTTGCAGGAAACAGATTTCAGGAGGTAGATTCGACTCGCCTTTAAAGCACATGAAAAGCAGCAAAACATTGACAATGATGCCCTTGGCCAAAAAGGGCGTATGCGTTTTTTCCTGAATATATTCAGGAAAAAACGCATACGCCCTTTTTGGCCAACCAAGCAAGCCGGAAGGGCAAATCAGCGCTACAAAGAAGTCTCGCTTGCCCTCGGTCAAAAGGGCCATGCTGAAGAAAGTGTAAAAACCAGAAAAGCAGGACAGGCCATGGAGACATGGGAGCCTTGCTACGCTGATGGGCGGGATGTAAATTGCCAACAGGCACTCTGGAGAAGTGTACGGTGTGTCCTGAAAAAGTAATAAACACAGCTTAGAGAGCATAGGGCACTTCCACTCATGGGCGTATAAATTGGGAAAACTAAAAATCAACAAGACACAGGCACCCCAAACTTTACGGCTGCTCTGTTTCCAAGAACCTCCACTTCGGTACACCTTCAATATCCCAGGAAAGAGAAAAATGGATAAAGAAATGGTGGTACTTGGCACAATGGAATATCACTCAGCCATGAAATCTATGTCATAAGGCTAGTTAGCAGCATGATGAGTGGATTTAGGTACGATGATTCTAAGTGAAATAAGTCACAGAGAAAAAGACACTTATCCTAAGATATCGCTTATAGAGGGAATGTCAAAATCGCTACACTTGAACTGAATTACAAAACAGAACAGAGTCACACCATTAGAAGACACACTATGGCTGCTTAACGGGAAAGGTGAGGTGGGGTGATGCATAGAACAAGGGTTTGAAATTAGCTCAGATACCGCTGCATAAGCCAAATATGTAATAGACAAGGCCTACTCCCTGCTCAGTGAACTGGACTCAACACCCCCTAGTCACCGCACAAGAATATATCTGACTAGTAAGAATCTGAAAACCTTTGTATCGATATCTCTCTGCAAGTGAATCAAGAGGGTGTAAAGCGGCATAAACACAGCAGGGAAAAGCAGCCAAGCCCCATTCTAAACATACATTACTTTAAAAAACCCACAAAGCAAAGACAGTGAAAGAGAGAGAAATTCTTACAAAATCCGTTCAGGGTCTCTAATGCAACCTGGATTGACCATATCTAGACCCACAGCTGGATGAGACATAAGGCTGGACACTCTTGGGGCTGAAAGGGTTGGTGAGGTTGGGTGAGCAAATGCAGATACTTTAAAGTAACACTGCGGGGTACCCACGCCATGTGTCTCAAATCTCCAGGTACAAGGGCATCTTCCTACATCAAAACCTGCAAGCGAAACCCAGAAGATGGTATGCAGTGAAATCGGGAAAGGTTTCTAAAACGCACCTCATTCCTCCTCTCCTTGTGATCGGGTTCGCCATTCCAGCCGCTTGACTAACCATCTCCCTACTTGGAGAATCAGCACCTTTAACCTCCTGTTTCGTACAGGTTGCAATTTGTCCTGAGGATGAACGGGAAGATGGGGAACCAACGAGAGACTAGCCCTAGGTGTTGGGACAGGCACAGGTCACTCCATTTTCCCATCAGGAAGAAGAATGAACCACAGGCTCCGCCGGCCCCATGGAAGCCGAATAACGCCTGAAGCAATCCTGCGCTTTTGCGGCCAGCTCACAAAAAAGCGAGGAGACAAATGGAGCTCAGGGGCACTGCAATTCAGAAACTTGCAGAGTTATAAATGATAACTCTCGTCCACAAATATATTAAGGGAAGGCAAGGAAGAGGATTTGAAAGTAAGGCAGATTTGCAGGAAACAGATTTCAGGAGGTAGATTCGACTCGCCTTTAAAGCACATGAAAAGCGGCAAAACGTTGACAATGATGCCCTTGGCCAAAAAGGGCGTATGCGTTTTTTCCTGAATATATTCAGGAAAAAACGCATACGCCCTTTTTGGCCAACCAAGCAAGCCGGAAGGGCAAATCAGTGCTACAAAGAAGTCTCGCTTGCCCTCGGTCAAAAGGGCCATGCTGAAAAAAGTGTAAAAACCAGAAAAGCAGGACAGGCTATGGAGACATGGGAGCCTTGCTATGCGGATGGGCGGGATGTAAATTGCCAACAGGCACTCTGGAGAAGTGTACGGTGTGTCCTGAAACAAGTAATAAACACAGCTTAAAGAGCATAGGGCACTTCCACTCATGGGCGGTATAAATTGGAAAAACTAAAACTCAACAAGACACAGGCACCCCAAACTTTACGGCTGCTCTGTTGCCAAGAACCTCCGCTTCGGTACACCTTCAATATCCCAGGAAAGAGAAAAATGGATAAAGAAATGGTGGTACTTGGCACAATGGAATATCACTCAGCCATGAAATCAATGTCATAAGGCTAGTTAGCAGCATGATGAGTGGATTTAGGTACGATGATTCTAAGTGAAATAAGTCACACAGAAAAAGGCACTTATCCTAAGATATCGCTTATAGAGGGAATGTCAAAATCGCTACACTTGAACTGAATTACAAAACAGAACAGAGTCCCACCATTAGAAGACACACTATGGCTGCTTAACAGGAAAGGTGAGGTGGGGTGATGCATAAAACAAGGGTTTGAAATTAGCTCAGAGACCACTCCATAAGCCAAATATGTAATAGACAAGGCCTACTCCCTCCTCAGTGAACTGGACTCAACACCCCCTAGTCACCGCACAAGAATATATATGACTAGTAAGAATCTGAAAACCTATGTATCGATATCTCTCTGCAAGTGAATCAAGAGGGTGTAAAGCGGCATAAACACAGCAGGGAAAAGCAGCCAAGACACATTCTAAACATAAATTACTTTACAAATCCCACAAAAGAAAGACAGTGAAAGAGAGAGAAATTCTTACAAAATCCGTTCAAGGTCTCTGATACAACCTGGATTGACCATATCTAGACCCACAGCTGGATGAGACATAAGGCTGGACACTCTTGGGGCTGAAAGTGTTGGTGAGGTTGGGTGAGCAAATGCAGATAATTTAAAGTAACACTGCGGGGTACCCACGCCATGTGTCTCAAATCTCCAGGTACAAGGGCATCGTCCTACATCAAAACATGCAAGGGAAACCCAGAAGATGGTATGCAGTGAAATCGGGAAAGGTTTCTAAAACGCACCTCATTTCTCCTCTCCTTGTGCTCGGGTTCGCCATTCCAGCCGCTTGACTAACCATCTCCCTACTTGGAGAATCAGCACCTTTAACCTCCTGTTTCGTACAGGTTGCAATTTGTCCTGAGGATGAACGGGAAGATGGGGAACCAACGAGAGACTAGCCCTAGGTGTTGGGACAGGCACAGGTCACTCCATTTTCCCATCAGGAAGAAGAATGAACCACAGGCTCCGCCGGCCCCATGGAAGCCGAATAACGCCTGAAGCAATCCTGCGCTTTTGCGGCCAGCTCACAAAAAAGCGAGGAGACAAATGGAGCTCAGGGGCACTGCAATTCAGAAACTTGCAGAGTTATAAATGATAACTCTCGTCCACAAATATATTGAGGGAAGGCAACGAAGAGGATTTGAAAGCAAGGCAGATTTGCAGGAAACAGATTTCAGGAGGTAGATTCGACTCGCCTTTAAAGCACATGAAAAGCGGCAAAACGTTGACAATGATGCCCTTGGCCAAAAAGGGCGTATGCGTTTTTTCCTGAATATATTCAGGAAAAAACGCATACGCCCTTTTTGGCCAACCAAGCAAGCCGGAAGGGCAAATCAGTGCTACAAAGAAGTCTCGCTTGCCCTCGGTCAAAAGGGCCATGCTGAAAAAAGTGTAAAAACCAGAAAAGCAGGACAGGCCATGGAGACATGGGAGCCTTGCTACGCTGATGGGCGGGATGTAAATTGCCAACAGGCACTCTGGAGAAGTGTACGGTGTGTCCTGAAAAAAGTAATAAACACAGCTTAAAGAGCATAGGGCACTTCCACTCATGGGCGGTATAAATTGGAAAAACTAAAACTCAACAAGACACAGGCACCCCAAACTTTACGGCTGCTCTGTTTCCAAGAACCTCCACTTTGGTACACCTTCAATATCCCAGGAAAGAGAAAAATGGATAAACAAATGGTGGTATTTGGCACAATGGAATATCACTCAGCCATGAAATCAATGTCATAAGGCTAGTTAGCACCATGATGAGTGGATTTAGCGACGATGATTCTAAGTGAAATAAGTCACACAGAAAAAGACACTTATCCAAAGATATCGTTTATAGAGGGAATGTGAAAATCGCTACACTTGAACTGAATTACAAAACAGAACAGAGTCACACCTTTAGAAGACACACTATGGCTGCTTAACGGGAAAGGTGAGGTGGGGTGATGCATAAAACAAGGGTTTGAAATAAGCTCAGAGACCGCTCCATAAGCCAAATATGTAATAGACAAGGCCTACTCCCTGCTCAGTGAACTGGACTCAACACCCCCTAGTCACCGCACAAGAATATATCTGACTAGTAAGAATCTGAAAACCTATGTATCGATATCTCTCTGCAAGTGAATCAAGAGGGTGTAAAGCGGCATAAACACAGCAGGGAAAAGCAGCCAAGACCCATTCTAAACATAAATTACTTTAAAAAAACCACAAAACAAAGACAGTGAAAGAGAGAGAAATTCTTACAAAATCCGTTCAGGGTCTCTGATGCAACCTGGATTGACCATATCTAGACCCACAACTGGATGAGACATAAGGCTGGACACTCTTGGGGCTGAGAGGATTGGTGAGGTTGGGTGAGCAAACGCAGATACTTAAAATAACACCTCGGGGTACACACCCCATGGGTCTCAAATCTCCAGGTACAAGGGCATCTTCCTACATCAAAACATGCATGGGAAACCCAGAAGATGGTATGCCGTGAGATCGGGAAAGGTTTCTAAAACGCACCTCATTTCTCCTCTCCTTGTGCTCGAGTTCGCCATTCCAGCCGCTTGACTAACCATCTCCCTACTTGGAGAATCAGCACCTTTAACCTCCTGATTGTACAGGTTGCAATTTGTCCTGAGGATGAACGGGAAGACGGGGGACCAACGAGAGACGAGTCCTAGGTGTTGGGACAGGCATAGGTCACTCCATTTTCCCATCAGGAAGAAGAATGAACCACAGGCTCAGCCTGCCCCCCAGAACCAAAATAGGGCCTGAAGCAATCCTGCGCTTTTGCGGCCAGCTCCCAAAAAAGCGAGGAGACAAATGGAGCTCAGGGGCACTGCAATTCACAAACATGCAGAGTTATAAATGAGAACTCTCGTCCACAAATATATTGAGGGAAGGCAACGAAGAGGATTTGAAAGCAAGGCAGATTTGCAGGAAACAGATTTCAGGAGGTAGATTCGACTCGCCTTTAAAGCACATGAAAAGCGGCAAAAGGTTGACAATGATGCCCTTGGCCAAAAAGGGCGTATGCGTTTTTTCCTGAATATATTCAGGAAAAAAGGCATACGCCCTTTTTGGCCAACCAAGCAAGCCGGAAGGGCAAATCAGCGCTACAAAGAAGTATCGCTTGCCCTCGGTCTAAAGGGCCATGCTGAAAAAAGTGTAAAAACCAGAAAAGCAGGACAGGCCATGGAGACATGGGAGCCTTGCTATGCTGATGGGTGGGATGTAAATTGCCAACAGGCACTCTGGAGAAGTGTACGGTGTGTCCTGAAACAAGTAATAAACACAGCTTAAAGAGCATAGGGCACTTCCACTCATGGGCGTATAAATTGGGAAAACTAAAAATCAACAAGACACAGGCACCCCAAACTTTACGGCTGCTCTGTTTCCAAGAACCTCCACTTCGGTACACCTTCAATATCCCAGGAAAGAGAAAAATGGATAAACAAATGGTGGTACTTGGCACAATGGAATATCACTCAGCCATGAAATCAATGTCATAAGGCTAGTTAGCGGCATGATGAGTGGATTTAGCGACGATGATTCTAAGTGAAATAAGTCACACAGAAAAAGACACTTATCCTAAGATATCGCTTAAAGAGGGAAT
Source organism: Eubalaena glacialis (assembly GCF_028564815.1). Lineage (NCBI taxonomy): Eukaryota > Metazoa > Chordata > Mammalia > Artiodactyla > Balaenidae > Eubalaena > Eubalaena glacialis. The sequence goes on from NW_026871236.1 coordinate 75,865, forward strand.
GTCAAAATCGCTGCACTTGAACTGAATTACAAAACAGAACAGAGTCACACCTTTAGAAGACACACTATGGCTGCTTAACGGGAAAGGTGAGGTGGGGTGATGCATAGAAGAAGGGTTTGAAATTAGCTCAGAGACCGCTCCATAAGCCAAATATGTAATAGACAAGGCCTACTCCCTGCTCAGTGAACTGGACTCAACACCCCCTAGTCACCGCACAAGAATATATCTGACTAGTAAGAATCTGAAAACCTATGTATCGATATCTCTCTGCAAGTGAATCAAGAGGGTGTAAAGCGGCATAAACACAGCAGGGAAAAGCAGCCAAACCCCATTCTAAACATACATTACTTTAAAAAACCCACAAAACAAAGACAGTGAAAGAGAGAGAAATTCTTACAAAATCCGTTCAGGGGCTCTTATGCCACCTGGATTGACCATATCTAGACCCACAGCTGGATGAGACATAAGGCTGGACACTCTTGGGGCTGAGAGGATTGGTGAGGTTGGGTGAGCAAACGAAGATAATTTAAAGTAATACCGCAGGGTACCCACCCCATGGGTCTCAAATCTCCAGGTACAAGGGCATCTTCCTACATCAAAACATGCATGGGAAACCCAGAAGATGGTATGCCGTGGGATCGGGAAATGTTTCTAAAACGCACCTCATTACTTCTCTCCTTGTGCTCGGGTTCGCCATTCCAGCCGCTTGACTAACCATCTCCCTACTTGGAGAATCAGCACCTTTAACCTCCTGTTTCGTCCAGGTTGCAATTTGTCCTGAGGATGCACGGGAAGACGGGGAACCAACGAGAGACTAGCCCTAGGTGTTGGGACAGGCACAGGTCACTCCATTTTCCCATCAGGAAGAAGAATGAACCACAGGCTCAGCCTGCCCCCCAGAACCAAAATAGGGCCTGAAGCAATCCTGCGTTTTTGCGGCCAGCTCCCAAAAAAGCGAGTAGACAAATGGAGCTCAGCGGCACTGCAATTCACAAAAGTGCAGAGTTATAAATGAGAACTCTCGTCCACAAATATATTGAGGGAAGGCAACGAAGAGGATTTGAAAGCCAGGCAGATTTGCAGGAAACAGATTTCAGGAGGTAGATTCGACTCGCCTTTAAAGCACATGAAAAGCCGCAAAAGGGTGACAATGATGCCCTTGGCCAAAAAGGGCGTATGCGTTCTTTCCTGAATATATTCAGGAAAAAACGCATACGCCCTTTTTGGCCAACCAAGCAAGCCGGAAGGGCAAATCAGCGTTACAAAGAAGTCTCGCATGCCCTCGGTAAAAAGGGCCATGCTGAACAAACTGTAAAAACCAGAAAAACAGGACAGGCCATGGAGACATGGGAGCCTTGCTACACTGATGGGTGGGATGTAAATTGCCAACAGGCACTCTGGAGAACTGTACGGTGTGTCCTGAAACAAGTAATAAACACAGCTTAGAGAGCATAGGGCACTTCCACTCATGGGCGTATAAATTGGGAAAACTAAAAACCAACAACACACAGGCACCCCAAACTTTACGGCTGCTCTGTTTCCAAGAACCTCCACTTCGGTACACCTTCAATATCCCAGGAAAGAGAAAAATGGATAAACAAATGGTGGTACTTGGCACAATGGAATATCACTCAGCCATGAAATCAATGTCATAAGGCTAGTTAGCAGCATGATGAGTGAATTTACGTATGATGATTCTAAGTGAAATAAGTCACACAGAAAAGACACTTAAACTAAGATATCGCTTATAGAGGGAATGTCAAAATCGCTACACTTGAACTGAATTACAAAACAGAACAGAGTCACACCTTTAGAAGACACACTATGGCTTCTTAATGGGAAAGGTGAGGTGGGGTGATGCATAAAACAAGGGTCAGAAATTAGTTCAGAGACCGTTCCATAAGCCAAATATGTAATAGACAAGGCCTACTCCCTGCTCAGTGATCTGGACTCAACACCCACTAGTCACCGCACAAGAATATATCTGACTAGTAAGAATCTGAAAATCTATGTATCGATATCTATCTGCGAGTGAATCAAGAGGCTGTAAAACGGATTAAACACAGCAGGGAAAAGGAGCCAAACCCCATTCTAAACATAAATAACTTTTTGAAAACCCACAAAACAAAGACAGGGAAAGAGAGAGAAATTCTTACAAAATCCGTTCAGGGTCTCTGATGCAACCTGGATTGACCATATCAAGACCCACAGCTGGATGAGACATAAGGCTGGACACTCTTGGGGCTGAGAGGATTGGTGAGGTTGGGTGAGCAAACGCAGATACTTTAAAATAATACCGCGGGGTACCCCCCCCCATGGGTCTCAAATCTCCAGGTACAAGGGCATCTTCCTACATCAAAACATGCATGGGAAACCCAGAAGATGGTGAGCCGTGAGATCGGGAAAGGTTTCTAAAAGGCACCTCATTTCTCCTCTCTTTGTGCTCGGGTTCGTCATTCCAGCCGCTTGACTAACCATCTCCCTACTTGGAGAATCAGCACCTTTAACCTCCTGTTTCGTACAGGTTGCAATTTGTCCTGAGAATGAACGGGAAGACGGGCAACCAACGAGAGACTAGCCCTAGGTTTTGGGACAGGCACAGGTCACTCCATTTTCCCATCAGGAAGAAGAATGAACCACAGGCTCACCCTGCCCCCCAGAACCAAAATAGGGCCTGAAGCAATCCTGCTCTTTTGCGGCCAGCTCCCAAAAAAGCGAGTAGACAAATGGAGCTCAGGGGCACTGCAATTCACAAACGTGCAGAGTTATAAATGAGAACTCTCGTCCACAAATATATTGAGGGAAGGCAACGAAGAGGATTTGAAAGCAAGGAAGATTTGCAAGAAACCGATTTCAGGAGGTAGATTCGACTCGCCTTTAAAGCACATGAAAAGCGGCAAAACGTTGACAATGATGCCCTTGGCCAAAAAGGGCGTATGCGTTTTTTCCTGAATATTTTCAGGAAAAAACGCATACGCCCTTTTTGGCCAACCAAGCAAGCCGGAAGGGCAAATCAGCGCTACAAAGAAGTATCGCTTGCCCTCGGTCTAAAGGGCCATGCTGAAAAAAGTGTAAAAACCAGAAAAGCAGGACAGGCCATGGAGACATGGGAGCCTTGCTATGCTGATGGGTGGGATGTAAATTGCCAACAGGCACTCTGGAGAAGTGTACGGTGTGTCCTGAAACAAGTAATAAACACAGCTTAAAGAGCATAGGGCACTTCCACTCATGGGCGTATAAATTGGGAAAACTAAAAATCAACAAGACACAGGCACCCCAAACTTTACGGCTGCTCTGTTTCCAAGAACCTCCACTTCGGTACACCTTCAATATCCCAGGAAAGAGAAAAATGGATAAACAAATGGTGGTACTTGGCACAATGGAATATCACTCAGCCATGAAATCAATGTCATAAGGCTAGTTAGCGGCATGATGAGTGGATTTAGCGACGATGATTCTAAGTGAAATAAGTCACACAGAAAAAGACACTTATCCTAAGATATCGCTTAAAGAGGGAATGTCAAAATCGCTGCACTTGAACTGAATTACAAAACAGAACAGAGTCACACCTTTAGAAGACACACTATGGCTGCTTAACGGGAAAGGTGAGGTGGGGTGATGCATAGAAGAAGGGTTTGAAATTAGCTCAGAGACCGCTCCATAAGCCAAATATGTAATAGACAAGGCCTACTCCCTGCTCAGTGAACTGGACTCAACACCCCCTAGTCACCGCACAAGAATATATCTGACTCGTAAGAATCTGAAAACCTATGTATCGATATCTCTCTGCAAGTGAATCAAGAGGGTGTAAAGCGGCATAAACACAGCAGGGAAAAGCAGCCAAACCCCATTCTAAACATACATTACTTTAAAAAACCCACAAAACAAAGACAGTGAAAGAGAGAGAAATTCTTACAAAATCCGTTCAGGGGCTCTTATGCCACCTGGATTGACCATATCTAGACCCACAGCTGGATGAGACATAAGGCTGGACACTCTTGGGGCTGAGAGGATTGGTGAGGTTGGGTGAGCAAACGCAGATACTTTAAAATAATACCGCGGGGTACCCCCCCCATGGGTCTCAAATCTCCAGGTACAAGGGCATCTTCCTACATCAAAACATGCATGGGAAACCCAGAAGATGGTGAGCCGTGAGATCGGGAAAGGTTTCTAAAAGGCACCTCATTTCTCCTCTCTTTGTGCTCGGGTTCGTCATTCCAGCCGCTTGACTAACCATCTCCCTACTTGGAGAATCAGCACCTTTAACCTCCTGTTTCGTACAGGTTGCAATTTGTCCTGAGGATGAACGGGAAGACGGGCAACCAACGAGAGACTAGCCCTAGGTTTTGGGACAGGCACAGGTCACTCCATTTTCCCATCAGGAAGAAGAATGAACCACAGGCTCACCCTGCCCCCCAGAACCAAAATAGGGCCTGAAGCAATCCTGCTCTTTTGCGGCCAGCTCCCAAAAAAGCGAGTAGACAAATGGAGCTCAGGGGCACTGCAATTCACAAACGTGCAGAGTTATAAATGAGAACTCTCGTCCACAAATATATTGAGGGAAGGCAACGAAGAGGATTTGAAAGCAAGGAAGATTTGCAAGAAACCGATTTCAGGAGGTAGATTCGACTCGCCTTTAAAGCACATGAAAAGTGGCAAAACGTTGATAATGATGCCCTTGACCAAAAAGGGCGTATGCCTTTTTTCCTGAATATATTCAGGAAAAAAGGCATACGCCCTTTTTGGCCAACCAAGCAAGCCAGAAGGGCAAATCAGCGCTACAAAGAAGTCTCGCTTGACCTCGGTCAAAAGGGCCATGCTGAAAAAGTGTAAAAACCAGAAAAGCAGGACAGGCCATGGAGACATGGAAGCCTTGCTAAGCTGATGGGTGGGACGTAAATGGACAACAGGCACTCTGGAGAAGTGTACGGTGTGTCCTGAAAAAAGTAATAAACACAGCTTAGAGAGCATAGGGCACTTCCACTCATGGGCGTATAAATTGGGAAAACTAAAAATCAACAAGACACAGGCACCCAGAACTTTACGGCTGCTCTGTTTCCAAGAACCTCCACTTTGTTACGCCTGCAATATCCCAGGAAAGAGAAAAATGGATAAAGAAATGGTGGTACTTGGCACAATGGAATATCACTCAGCCATGAAATCAGTGTCATAAGGCTAGTTAGCACCATGATGAGTGGATTTAGCAACGATAATTCTAAGTGAAATAAGTCACACAGAAAAAGACACTTATCCTAAGATATCGCTTATACAGGGAATGTCAAAATCGCTACACTTGAACTGAATTACAAAACAGAACAGAGTCACACCTTTAGAAGACACACTATGGCTGCTTAATGGAAAAGGTGAGGTGGGGTGATACATAAAACAGGGGTTTGAAATTAGCTCAGAGACCACTCCATAAGCCAAATATGTAATAGACAAGGCCTACTCCCTGCTCAGTGAACTGGACTCAACACCCCCTAGTCACCGCACAAGAATATATCTGACTAGTAAGAATCTGAAAACCTTTGTATCGATATCTCTCTGCAAGTGAATCAAGAGGGTGTAAAGCGGCATAAACACAGCAGGGAAAAGCAGCCAAGCCCGATTCTAAACATAAATTCCTTTAAACATCCCACAAAACAAAGAGAGTGAAAGAGAGAGAAATTCTTACAAAATCCGTTCAGGGTCTCTGATGCAACATGGATTGACCATATCTAGACCCACAGCTGGATCAGACATAAGGCTGGACACTCTTGGGGCTGAGAGGATTGGTGAGGTTGGATGAGCAAACGCAGATACTTTAAAGTAATACCGCGGGGTACCCACCCCATGGGTCTCAAATCTCCAGGTACAAGGGCATCTTCCTACATCAAAACATGCATGTGAAACCAAGAAGATGGTATGCCGTGAGATCGGGAAAGGTTTCTAAAACGCACCTCATTTCTCCTCTCCTTGTGCTCGGGTTCCCCATTTCAGCCGCTTGATTAACCATCTCCCTACTTGGAGAATCAGCATCTTTAAACTCCTGTATCGTACAGGTTGCAATTTTCCTGAGGATGAACGGGAAGACGGGGAACCAAAGAGAGACTAGCCCTAGGTGTTGAGACAGGCACAGGTCACTCCATTTTCCCATCAGGAAGAAGAATGAACCACAGGCTCAGCCTGCCCCCCAAAACCAAAATAGGGCCTGAAGCAATCCTGCGCTTTTGCGGCCAGCTCCCAAAAAAGCGAGTAGACAAATGGAGCTCAGGGGCACTGCAATTCACAAACGTGCAGAGTTATAAATGAGAACTCTCGTCCACAAATATATTGAAGGAAGGCAACGAAGAGGATTTGAAAGCAAGGCAGATTTGCAGGAAACAGATTTCAGGAGGTAGATTCGACTCGCCTTTAAAGCACATGAAAAGCGGCAAAACGTTGACAATGATGCCCTTGGCCAAAAAGGGCGTATGCGTTTTTTCCTGAATATATTCAGGAAAAAACGCATACGCCCTTTTTGGCCAACCAAGCAAGCCGGAAGGGCAAATCAGCGCTACAAAGAAATCTCGCTTGCCATCGGTCAAAAGGGACATTCTTAAAAAAGTGTAAAAACCATAAAAGCAGGACAGGCCATGGAGACATGGGAGCCTTGCTACGCTGATGGGCGGGATGTAAATTGCCAACAGGCACTCTGGAGAAGTGTACGGTGTGTCCTGAAAAAAGTAATAAACACAGCTTAGAGAGCATAGAGCACTTCCACTCATGGGCGTATACATTGGAAAACTAAAAATCAACAAGACACAAGCACCGCAACCTTTACGGCTGCTCTGTTTCCAAGAACCTCCACTTCGGTACACCTTCAATATCCCAGAAAGAGAAAAATGGATAAAGAAATGGTGGTACTTGGCACAATGGAATATCACTCAGCCATGAAATCAATGTCATAAGGTTAGTTAGCAGCATGATAAGTGGATTTAGGTACGATGATTCTAAGTGAAATAAGTCACACAGCGAAAGACACTTATCCTAAGATATTGCTTATAGAGGGAATGTCAAAATCGCTACACTTGAACTGAATTACAAAACAGAACAGAGTCACACATTTAGAAGACACACTATGGCTGCTTAACGGGAAAGGTGAGGTGGGGTGATGCATAAAACAAGGGTTTGAAATTAGCTCAGACACCATTCCATAAGCCAAATATGTAATAGAAAAGGCCTACTCCCTGCTCAGTGACCTGCACTCAACACCCGCTATTCACCGCACAAGAATATATCTGACTAGTAAGAATCTGAAAACCTATGTATCGATATCTCTCTGCAGGTGAATCAAGAGGGTGTAAAGCGGCATAAACAGGGCAGGGAAAAGCAGCCAAGCCCCATTCTAAACATAAATTACTTAAAAAAACCCACAAAACAAAGACAGTGAAAGAGATAGAAATTCTTACAAAATCAGTTCAGGGGCTCTTATGCCACCTGGATTGACCATATCTAGACCCACAGCTGGATGAGACATAAGGCTGGACACTCTTGGGGCTGAGAAGTTTGGTGAGGTTGGGTGAGCAAACGCAGATACATTAAAGTAATACCGTGGTGTACCCACCCCATGGGTCTTAAATCTCCAGGTACAAGGGCATCCTCCTACATCCAAACATGCATGGGAAACCCAGAGAATTGTATGCCGTGAGATCGGGAAAGGCTTCTAAAACGCACCTCATTTCTCCTCTCCTTGTGCTCGGGTTCGCCATTCTAGGCGCTTGACTAAACATCTCCCTACTTGGAGAATCAGCACCTTTAACCTCCTGTTTCGTACAGGTTGCAATTTGTCCTGAGGATGAACGGGAAGACGGGCAACCAACGGGAGACTAGCCCTAGGTGTTGGGACAGGCACAGGTCACTCCATTTTCCCATCAGGAAGAAGAATGAATCACAGGCTCAGCCTGCCCCCCAGAACCAAAATAGGGCCTGAAGCAATCCTGCGCTTTTGCGGCCAGCTCCCAAAAAAGCGAGTAGACAAATGGAGCTAAGGGGCACTGCAATTCACAAACGTGCAGAGTTATCAATGAGAACTCTCGTCCACAAATATATTGAGGGAAGGCAACGAAGAGGATTTGAAAGCAAGGCAGATTTGCAGGAAACAGATTTCAGGAGGTAGATTTGACTCGCGTGTAAAGCACATGAAAAGCGGCAAAACGTTGACAATGATGCCCATGGCCAAAAAGGGCGTATGCGTTTTTTCCTGAATATATTCAGGAAAAAACGCATACGCCCTTTTTGGCCAACCAAGCAAGCCGGAAGGGCAAATCAGCGCTACAAGGAAGTCTCGCTTGCCCTCGGTCAAAAGGGCCATGCTGAACCAAGTGTAAAAACCAGAAAAGCAGGACAGGCCATGGAGACATGGGAGCCTTGCTACGCTGATGGGCGGGATGTAAATTGCTAAACAGCCACTCTGGAGAATTGTACGGTGTGTCCTGAAACAAGTAATAAACACAAATTAGAGAGCATAGGGCACTTCCATTCATGGGCATATAAATTGGGAAAACTAAAAATCAACAAGACACAGGCACCCCAAACTTTACGGCTGCTCTGTTTCCAAGAACCTCCACTTTGGTACACCTTCAATATCCCAGGAAAGAGAAAAATGGATAAAGACATGGTGGTACTTGGCACAATGGAATATCACTCAGCCATGAAATCAATGTCATAAGGCTAGTTAGCAGCATGATGAGTGGATTTAGATACGATGATTCTAAGTGAAATAAGTCACACAGAAAAAGACACTTATCCTAAGATATCGCTTATAGAGGGAATGTCAAAATCGCTACGCTTGAACTGAATTACAAAATAGAACAGAGTCACACCTTTAGAAGACACACTATGGCTGCTTAACGGGAAAGGTGAGGTGGGGTGATGCATAAAACAAGGGTTTGAAGTTAGCTCAGAGACCGCTCCATAAGCCAAATATGTAATAGACAAGGCCTACTCCCTGCTCAGTAAACTGGACTCAACACCCCCTAGTCACCGCAGAAGAATATATCTGACTCGTAAGAATCTGAAAACCTATATATCGATATCTCTCTGCAAGTGAATCAAGAGGGTGTAAAGCAGCATAAACACAGCAGGGAAAAGCAGCCAAGACCCATTCTAAACATAAATTAGTTAAAAAAACCCACAAAACAAAGACAGTGAAAGAGAGAGAAATTCTTACAAAATCCGTTCAGGGTCTCTGATGCAACCTGGATTGACCATATCTAGACCCACAGTTGGATGAGACATAAGGCTGGACACTCTTGGGGCTGAGAGGATTGGTGAGGTTGGGTGAGCAAATGCAGATACTTTAAAGTAACTCCACGGGGTACCCACCCCATGGGTCTCAAATCTCCAGGTACAAGGGCATCTTCCTACATCAAAACATGCATGGGAAACACAGAAGATGGTATGCCATGAGATCGGGAAAGGTTTCTAAAACGCACCTCATTTCTCCTCTCCTTGTGCTCGGGTTCGCCATTCCAGCCGCTTGACTAACCATCTCCCTACTTGGAGAATCAGCACCTTTAACCTCCTGTTTCGTACAGGTTGTAATTTGTCCTGAGGATGAACGGGAAGACGGGGAACCAACGAGAGACAAACCCTAGGTGTTGGGACAGGCACAGGTCACTCCATTTTCCCATCAGGAAGAAGAATGAACCACAGGCTCCGCCTGCCCCCTGGAAGCCGAATAGGGCCTGGAACAATCCTGCGCTTTTGCGGCCAGCTCCCAAAAAAGCGAGGAGACAAATGGAGCTCAGGGGAACTGCAATTCACAAACGTGCAGAGTTATAAATGAGAACTCTCGTCCACAAATATATTGAGGGAAGGCAACGAAGAGGATTTGAAAGCAAGGCAGATTTTCAGGAAACAGATTTCAGGAGGTAGATTCGACTCGCCTTTAAAGCACATGAAAAGCGGCAAAACGTTGACAATGATGCCCTTGGCCAAAAAGGGCGTATGCGTTTTTTCCTGAATATATTCAGGAAAAATCGCATACGCCCTTTTTGGCCAACCAAGCAAGCCGGAAGGGCAAATCAGCGCTACAAAGAAGTCTCGCTTGCCCTCGGTCAAAAGGGCCATGCTGAACCAAGTGTAAAAACCAGAAAAGCAGGACAGGCCATGGAGACATGGGAGCCTTGCTACGCTGATGGGCGGGATGTAAATTGCCAACAGGCACTCTGGAGAAGTGTACGGTGTGTCCTGAAACAAGTAATAAACACAGCATAGAGAGCATAGGGCACTTCCACTCATGGGCGTATAAATTGGGAAAACTAAAAATCAACAAGACACAGGCACCCCAAACTTTACGGCTGCTCTGTTTCCAAGAACCTCCACTTCGGTACACCTTCAATATCCCAGGAAAGAGAAAAATGGATAAAGAAATGGTGGTACTTGGCACAATGGAATATCACTCAGCCATGAAATCAGTGTCATCAGGCTAGTTAGCAGCATGATGAGTGGATTTAGCGACGATGATTCTAAGTGAAATAAGTCACACAGAAAAAGACACTTATCCTAAGATATCGCTTATAGAGAGAATGTCAAAATCGCTACACTTGAACTGAATTACAAAACAGAACAGAGTCACACCTTTAGAAGACACACTATGGCTGCTTAACGGAAAAGGTGAGGTGGGGTGATACATAAAACAGGGGTTTGAAATTAGCTCAGAGACCACTCCATAAGCCAAATATATAATAGACAAGGCCTACTCCCTGCTCAGTGAACTGGACTCAACACCCCCTAGTCACCTCACAAGAATATATCTGACTAGTAAAAATCTGAAAACCTATGTATCAATATCTCATGCAAGTGAATCAAGAGGGTGTAAAGCGGCATAAACACAGCAGGGGAAAGCAGCCAAGCTCCATTCTAAACATAAATAACTTAAAAAAACCCACAAAACAAAGACAGTGAAAGAGAGAGAAATTCCTACAAAATCCGTTCAGGGTCTCTGATGCAACCTGGATTGACCATATCTAGACCCACAGCTGGATGAGACATAAGGCTGGACACTCTTGGGGCTGAGAGGATTGGTGAGGTTGGGTGAGCAAACGCAGATACTTTAAAGTAATACTGCGGGGTACCCACCCCATGGGTCTCAAATCTCCAGGTACAAGGGCATCTTCCTACATCCAAACATGCATGGGAAACCCAGAGAATTGTATGCCGTGAGATCGGGAAAGGCTTCTAAAACGCACCTCATTTCTCCTCTCCTTGTGCTCGGGTTCGCCATTCTAGGCGCTTGACTAAACATCTCCCTACTTGGAGAATCAGCACCTTTAACCTCCTGTTTCGTACAGGTTGCAATTTGTCCTGAGGATGAACGGGAAGACGGGGAACCAACGAGAGACTAGCCCTAGGTGTTGGGACAGGCACAGGTCACTCCATTTTCCCATCAGGAAGAAGAATGAACCACAGGCTCAGCCTGCCCCCCAGAACCAAAATAGCGCCTGAAGCAATCCTGCGCTTTTGCGGCCAGCTCCCAAAAAAGCGAGGAGACAAATGGAGCTCAGGGGCACTGCAATTCACAAACGTGCAGAGTTATCAATGAGAACTCTCGTCCACAAATATATGGAGGGAAGGCAACGAAGAGGATTTGAAAGCAAGGCAGATTTTCAGGAAACAGATTTCAGGAGGTAGATTTGACTCGCCTTTAAAGCACATGAAAAGCGGCAAAACGTTGACAATGATGCCCATGGCCAAAAAGGGCGTATGCGTTTTTTCCTGAATATATTCAGGAAAAATCGCATACGCCCTTTTTGGCCAACCAAGCAAGCCGGAAGGGCAAATCAGTGCTACAAAGAAGTCTCGCTTGCCCTCGGTCAAAAATGCCATGCTGAAAAAAGTGTAAAAACCAGAAAAGCAGGACAGGCCATGGAGACATGGGAGCCTTGCTACGCTGATGGGCGGGATGTAAATTGCCAACAGGCACTCTGGAGAAGTGTACGGTGTGTCCTGAAACAAGTAATAAACACAGCTTAGAGAGCATAGGGCACTTCCACTCATGGGCGTATAAATTCGGAAAACTAAAAATCAACAAGACACAGGCACCCCAAACTTTACGGCTGCTCTGTTTCCAAGAACCTCCACTTCAGTACACCTTCAATATCCCAGGAAAGAGAAAAATGGATAAACAAATGGTGGTACTTGGCACAATGGAATATCACTCAGCCATGAAATCAATGTCATAAGGCTAGTTAGCAGCATGATGAGTGGATTTAGCGACGATGATTCTAAGTGAAATAAGTCACTCAGAAAAAGACACTTATCCTAAGATATCGCTTATAGAGGGAATGTCAAAATCGCTACGCTTGAACTGAATTACAAAACAGAACAGAGTCACACCTTTAGAAGACACACTATGGCTGCTTAACGGGAAAGGTGAGGTGGGGTGATGCATAAAACAAGGGTTTGAAATTAGCTCAGAGACCGCTCCATAAGCCAAATATGTAATAGACAAGGCCTACCCCCTGCTCAGTGAACTGGACTCAACACCCCCTAGTCACCGCACAAGAATATATCTGACTAGTAAGAATCTGAAAACCTATGTATCGATATCTCTCTGCAAGTGAATCAAGAGGGTGTAAAGCGGCATAAACACAGCAGGGAAAAGCAGCAAAGCCCCATTCTAAACATAAATTACTTAAAAAAACCCACAAAACAAAGACAGTGAAAGAGAGAGAAATTCTTACAAAATCAGTTCAGGGGCTCTGATGCCACCTGGTTCGACCATATCTAGAGCCACAGCTGGATGAGACATAAGGCTGGACACTCTTGGGGCTGAGAGGATTGGTGAGGTTGGGTGAGCAAACGCAGATACTTTAAAGTAATACCGCGGGGTACCCACCCCATGGGTCTCAAATCTCCAGGTACAAGGGCATCTTCCTACATCAAAACATGCATGGGAAACCCAGAGGTTTGTATGCCGTGAGATCGGGAAAGGCTTCTAAAACGCACCTCATTTCTCCTCTCCTTGTGCTCGGGTTCACCTTTCTAGCTGCTTGACTAAACATCTCCCTACTTGGAGAATCAGCACCTTTAACCTCCTGTTTCGTACAGGTTGCAATTTGTCCTGAGGATGAACGGGAAGACGGGGAACCAACGAGAGACTAGCCCTAGGTGTTGGGACAGGCACAGGTCACTCCATTTTCCCATCAGGAAGAAGAATGAACCACAGGCTCAGCCTGCCCCCCAGAACCAAAATAGGGCCTGAAGCAATCCTGCGCTTTTGCGGCCAGCTCCCAAAAAAGCGAGGAGACAAATGGAGCTCAGGGGCACTGCAATTCACAAACGTGCAGAGTTATAAATGAGAACTCTCGTCCACAAATATATTGAGGGAAGGCAACGAAGAGGATTTGAAAGCAAGGCAGATTTGCATGAAACAGATTTCAGGAGGTAGATTCGACTCGCCTTTAAAGCACATGAAAAGCAGCAAAACGTTGACAATGATGCCCTTGGCCAAAAAGGGCGTATGCGTTTTTTCCTGAATATATTCAGGAAAAAACGCATACGCCCTTTTTGGCCAACCAAGCAAGCCGGAAGGGCAAATCAGCGCTACAAAGAAGTCTCGCTTGCCCTCGGTCAAAAGGGCCATGCTGAACAAAGTGTAAAAACCAGAAAAGCAGGACAGGCCATGGAGACATGGGAGCCTTGCTACGCTGATGGGCGGGATGTAAATTGCCAACAGGCACTCTGGAGAAGTGTACGGTGTGTCCTGAAAAAGTAATAAACACAGCTTAGAGAGCATAGGGCACTTCCACTCATGGGCGTATAAATTGGGAAAACTAAAAATCAACAAGACACAGGCACCCCAAACTTTACGGCTGCTCTGTTTCCAAGAACCTCCACTTCGGTACACCTTCAATATCCCAGGAAAGAGAAAAATGGATAAAGAAATGGTGGTACTTGGCACAATGGAATATCACTCAGCCATGAAATCTATGTCATAAGGCTAGTTAGCAGCATGATGAGTGGATTTAGGTACGATGATTCTAAGTGAAATAAGTCACAGAGAAAAAGACACTTATCCTAAGATATCGCTTATAGAGGGAATGTCAAAATCGCTACACTTGAACTGAATTACAAAACAGAACAGAGTCACACCATTAGAAGACACACTATGGCTGCTTAACGGGAAAGGTGAGGTGGGGTGATGCATAGAACAAGGGTTTGAAATTAGCTCAGATACCGCTGCATAAGCCAAATATGTAATAGACAAGGCCTACTCCCTGCTCAGTGAACTGGACTCAACACCCCCTAGTCACCGCACAAGAATATATCTGACTAGTAAGAATCTGAAAACCTTTGTATCGATATCTCTCTGCAAGTGAATCAAGAGGGTGTAAAGCGGCATAAACACAGCAGGGAAAAGCAGCCAAGCCCCATTCTAAACATACATTACTTTAAAAAACCCACAAAGCAAAGACAGTGAAAGAGAGAGAAATTCTTACAAAATCCGTTCAGGGTCTCTGATGCAACCTGGATTGACCATATCTAGACCCACAGCTGGATGAGACATAAGGCTGGACACTCTTGGGGCTGAAAGGGTTGGTGAGGTTGGGTGAGCAAATGCAGATACTTTAAAGTAACACTGCGGGGTACCCACGCCATGTGTCTCAAAACTCCAGGTACAAGGGCATCTTCCTACATCAAAACCTGCAAGCAAAACCCAAAAGATGGTATGCAGTGAAATCGGGAAAGGTTTCTAAAACGCACCTCATTTCTCCTCTCCTTGTGATCGGGTTCGCCATTCCAGCCGCTTGACTAACCATCTCCCTACTTGGAGAATCAGCACCTTTAACCTCCTGTTTCGTACAGGTTGCAATTTGTCCTGAGGATGAACGGGAAGATGGGGAACCAACGAGAGACTAGCCCTAGGTGTTGGGACAGGCACAGGTCACTCCATTTTCCCATCAGGAAGAAGAATGAACCACAGGCTCCGCCGGCCCCATGGAAGCCGAATAACGCCTGAAGCAATCCTGCGCTTTTGCGGCCAGCTCACAAAAAAGCGAGGAGACAAATGGAGCTCAGGGGCACTGCAATTCAGAAACTTGCAGAGTTATAAATGATAACTCTCGTCCACAAATATATTGAGGGAAGGCAAGGAAGAGGATTTGAAAGCAAGGCAGATTTGCAGGAAACAGATTTCAGGAGGTAGGTTCGACTCGCCTTTAAAGCACATGAAAAGCGGCAAAACGTTGACAATGATGCCCTTGGCCAAAAAGGGCGTATGCGTTTTTTCCTGAATATATTCAGGAAAAAACGCATACGCCCTTTTTGGCCAACCAAGCAAGCCGGAAGGGCAAATCAGTGCTACAAAGAAGTCTCGCTTGCCCTCGGTCAAAAGGGCCATGCTGAAAAAAGTGTAAAAACCAGAAAAGCAGGACAGGCCATGGAGACATGGGAGCCTTGCTACGCTGATGGGCGGGATGTAAATTGCCAACAGGCACTCTGGAGAAGTGTACGGTGTGTCCTGAAACAAGTAATAAACACAGCTTAAAGAGCATAGGGCACTTCCACTCCTGGGCGGTATAAATTGGAAAAACTAAAACTCAACAAGACACAGGCACCCCAAACTTTACGGCTGCTCTGTTGCCAAGAACCTCCGCTTCGGTACACCTTCAATATCCCAGGAAAGAGAAAAATGGATAAAGAAATGGTGGTACTTGGCACAATGGAATATCACTCAGCCATGAAATCAATGTCATAAGGCTAGTTAGCAGCATGATGAGTGGATTTAGGTACGATGATTCTAAGTGAAATAAGTCACACAGAAAAAGGCACTTATCCTAAGATATCGCTTATAGAGGGAATGTCAAAATCGCTACACTTGAACTGAATTACAAAACAGAACAGAGTCACACCATTAGAAGACACACTATGGCTGCTTAACAGGAAAGGTGAGGTGGGGTGATGCATAAAACAAGGGTTTGAAATTAGCTCAGAGACCACTCCATAAGCCAAATATGTAATAGACAAGGCCTACTCCCTGCTCAGTGAACTGGACTCAACACCCCCTAGTCACCGCACAAGAATATATATGACTAGTAAGAATCTGAAAACCTATGTATCGATATCTCTCTGCAAGTGAATCAAGAGGGTGTAAAGCGGCATAAACACAGCAGGGAAAAGCAGCCAAGACACATTCTAAACATAAATTACTTTACAAATCCCACAAAAGAAAGACAGTGAAAGAGAGAGAAATTCTTACAAAATCCGTTCAAGGTCTCTGATACAACCTGGATTGACCATATCTAGACCCACAGCTGGATGAGACATAAGGCTGGACACTCTTGGGGCTGAGAGGATTGGTGAGGTTGGGTGAGAAAATGCAGATACTTTAAAGTAAAACCGCGGGGTACACACCCCATGGGTCTCAAATCTCCAGGTACAAGGGCATCTTCCTACATCAAAACATGCATGGGAAACCCAGAAGATGGTATGCCGTGAGATCGGGAAAGGTTTCTAAAACGCACCTCATTTCTCCTCTCCTTGTGCTCGGGTTCGCCATTCCAGCCGCTTGACTAACCATCTCCCTACTTGGAGAATCAGCACCTTTAACCTCCTGTTTCATACAGGTTGCAATTTGTCCTGAGGATGAACGGGAAGACGGGGAACCAACGAGAGACTAGCCCTAGGTGTTGGGACAGGCACAGGTCACTCCATTTTCCCATCAGGAAGAAGAATGAACCACAGGCTCAGCCTGCCCCCCAGAACCAAATTAGGGCCTGAAGCAATCCTGCGCTTTTGCGGCCAGCTCCCAAAAAAGCGAGTAGACAAATGGAGCTCAGGGGCACTGCAATTCACAAACGTGCAGAGTTATAAATGAGAACTCTCGTCCACAAATATATTGAGGGAAGGCAACGAAGAGGATTTGAAAGCAAGGCAGATTTGCCGGAAACAGGTTTCAGGAGGTAAATTCGACTCGCCTTTAAAGCACATGAAAAGCGGCAAAACGTTGACAATGATGCCCTTGGCCAAAAAGGGCGTATGCGTTTTTTCCTGAATATATTCAGGAAAAAACGCATACGCCCTTTTTGGCCAACCAAGCAAGCCGGAAGGGCAAATCAGCGCTACAAAGAAGTCTCGCTTGCCCTCGGTCAAAAGGGCCATGCTGAAGAAAGTGTAAAAACCAGAAAAGCAGGACAGGCCATGGAGACATGGGAGCCTTGCTACGCTGATGGGCGGTCTGTAAATTGCCAACAGGCACTCTGGAGAAGTGTACGGTGTGTCCTGAAACAAGTAATAAACACAGCTTAGAGAGCATAGGGCACTTCCACTCATGGGCGTATAAATCGGGAAAACTAAAACTCAACAAGACACAGGCACCCCAAACTTTACGGCTGCTCTGTTTCCAAGAACCTCCACTTTGGTACACCTTCAATATCCCAGGAAAGAGAAAAATGGATAAACAAATGGTGGTATTTGGCACAATGGAATATCACTCAGCCATGAAATCAATGTCATAAGGCTAGTTAGCACCATGATGAGTGGATTTAGCGACGATGATTCTAAGTGAAATAAGTCACACAGAAAAAGACACTTATCCTAAGATATCGTTTATAGAGGGAATGTCAAAATCGCTACACTTGAACTGAATTACAAAACAGAACAGAGTCACACCTTTAGAAGACACACTATGGCTGCTTAACGGGAAAGGTGAGGTGGGGTGATGCATAAAACAAGGGTTTGAAATAAGCTCAGAGACCGCTCCATAAGCCAAATATGTAATAGACAAGGCCTACTCCCTGCTCAGTGAACTGGACTCAACACCCCCTAGTCACCGCACAAGAATATATCGGACTAGTATGAATCTGAAAACCTATGTATTGATATCTCTCTGCAAGTGAATCAAGAGGGTGTAAAGCGGCATAAACACAGCAGGGAATAGCAGCCAAACCCCATTCTAAACATACATTACTTTAAAAAAACCCACAAAGCAAAGACAGTGAAAGAGAGAGAAATTCTTACAAAATCCGTTCAGGGTCTCTGATGCAACCTGGATTGACCATATCTAGACCCACAACTGGATGAGACATAAGGCTGGACACTCTTGGGGCTGAGAGGATTGGTGAGGTTGGGTGAGCAAACGCAGATACTTAAAATAACACCTCGGGGTACACAACCCATGGGTCTCAAATCTCCAGGTACAAGGGCATCTTCCTACATCAAAACATGCATGGGAAACCCAGAAGATGGTATGCCGTGAGATCGGGAAAGGTTTCTAAAACGCACCTCATTTCTCCTCTCCTTGTGCTCAGGTTCGCCATTCCAGCTGCTTGACTAACCATCTCCCTACTTGGAGAATTAGCACCTTTAACCTCCTGTTTCGTCCAGGTTGCAATTTGTCCTGAGGATGAACGGGAAGACGGGGTAACAACGAGAGACTAGCCCTAGGTGTTGGGACAGGCACAGGTCACTCCATTTTCCCATCAGGAAAAAGAATGAACCACAGGCTCGGCCTGCCCCCCAGAACCAAAATAGGGCCTGAAGCAATCCTGCGCTTTTGCGGCCAGCTCCCAAAAAAGCGAGTAGACAAATGGAGCTCAGGGGCACTGCAATTCACAAACGTGCAGAGTTATAAATGAGAACTCTCGTCCACAAATATATTGAGGGAAGGCAACGAAGAGGATTTGAAAGCAAGGCAGATTTGCAGGAAACAGATTTCAGGAGGTAGATTCGACTCGCCTTTAAAGCACATGAAAAGCGGCAAAACGTTGACAATGATGCCCTTGGCCAAAAAGGGCGTATGCGTTTTTTCCTGAATATATTCAGGAAAAAACGCATACGCCCTTTTTGGCCAACCAAGCAAGCCGGAAGGGCAAATCAGCACTACAAAGAAGTCTCCATTGCCCTCGGTCAAAAGGGCCATGCTGAACAAAGTGTAAAAACCAGAAAAGCAGGACAGGCCATGGAGACATGGGAGCCTTGCTACGCTGATGGGCGGGATGTAAATTGCCAACAGGCACTCTGGAGAAGAGTACGGTGTGTCCTGAAACAAGTAATAAACACAGCGTAGAGAGCAGAGGGCACTTCCACTCATGGGCGTATAAATTGGGAAAACTAAAAATCAACAAGACACAGGCACCCCAAACTTTACGGCTGCTCTGTTGCCAAGAACCTCTGCTTCGGTACACCTTCAATATCCCAGGAAAGAGAAAAATGGATAAAGAAATGGTGGTACTTGGCACAATGGAATATCACTCAGCCATGAAATCAATGTCATAAGGCTAGTTAGCAGCATGATGAGTGGATTTAGGTACGATGATTCTAAGTGAAATAAGTCACACAGAAGAAGACACTTATCCTAAGATATCGCTTATAGAGGGAATGTCAAAATCGCTACACTTGAACTGAATTACAAAACAGAACAGAGTCACACCTTTGGAAGACACACTATGGCTGCTTAACGGGAAAGGTGAGGTGGGGTGATGCATAAAAAAAGGGTTTGAAATTAGCTCAGAGACCGCTCCATAAGCCAAATATGTAATAGACAAGGCCTACTCTCTGCTCAGTGAACTGGAATCAACACACCCTAGTCACCACACAAGAATATATCTGACTAGTAAGATTCTGAAAACCCACGTATCGATATCTCTCTGCAAGTGAATCAAGAGGGTGTAAAGCGGCATAAACACAGCAGGGAAAAGCAGCCAAACCCCATTCTAAACATACATTACTTTAAAAAACCCACAAAGCAAAGACAGTGAAAGAGAGAGAAATTCTTACAAAATCCGTTCAGGGTCTCTGATGCAACCTGGATTGACCATATCTAGACCCACAACTGGATGAGACATAAGGCTGGACACTCTTGGGGCTGAGAGGATTGGTGAGGTTGGGTGAGCAAACGCAGATACTTAAAATAACACCTCGGGGTACACAACCCATGGGTCTCAAATCTCCAGGTACAAGGGCATCTTCCTACATCAAAACATGCATGGGAAACCCAGAAGATGGTATGCCGTGAGATCGGGAAAGGTTTCTAAAACGCACCTCATTTCTCCTCTCCTTGTGCTCAGGTTCGCCATTCCAGCTGCTTGACTAACCATCTCCCTACTTGGAGAATTAGCACCTTTAACCTCCTGTTTCGTCCAGGTTGCAATTTGTCCTGAGGATGAACGGGAAGACGGGGTAACAACGAGAGACTAGCCCTAGGTGTTGGGACAGGCACAGGTCACTCCATTTTCCCATCAGGAAAAAGAATGAACCACAGGCTCGGCCTGCCCCCCAGAACCAAAATAGGGCCTGAAGCAATCCTGCGCTTTTGCGGCCAGCTCCCAAAAAAGCGAGTAGACAAATGGAGCTCAGGGGCACTGCAATTCACAAACGTGCAGAGTTATAAATGAGAACTCTCGTCCACAAATATATTGAGGGAAGGCAACGAAGAGGATTTGAAAGCAAGGCAGATTTGCAGGAAACAGATTTCAGGAGGTAGATTCGACTCGCCTTTAAAGCACATGAAAAGCGGCAAAACGTTGACAATGATGCCCTTGGCCAAAAAGGGCGTATGCGTTTTTTCCTGAATATATTCAGGAAAAAACGCATACGCCCTTTTTGGCCAACCAAGCAAGCCGGAAGGGCAAATCAGCACTACAAAGAAGTCTCCATTGCCCTCGGTCAAAAGGGCCATGCTGAACAAAGTGTAAAAACCAGAAAAGCAGGACAGGCCATGGAGACATGGGAGCCTTGCTACGCTGATGGGCGGGATGTAAATTGCCAACAGGCACTCTGGAGAAGAGTACGGTGTGTCCTGAAACAAGTAATAAACACAGCGTAGAGAGCAGAGGGCACTTCCACTCATGGGCGTATAAATTGGGAAAACTAAAAATCAACAAGACACAGGCACCCCAAACTTTACGGCTGCTCTGTTGCCAAGAACCTCTGCTTCGGTACACCTTCAATATCCCAGGAAAGAGAAAAATGGATAAAGAAATGGTGGTACTTGGCACAATGGAATATCACTCAGCCATGAAATCAATGTCATAAGGCTAGTTAGCAGCATGATGAGTGGATTTAGGTACGATGATTCTAAGTGAAATAAGTCACACAGAAGAAGACACTTATCCTAAGATATCGCTTATAGAGGGAATGTCAAAATCGCTACACTTGAACTGAATTACAAAACAGAACAGAGTCACACCTTTGGAAGACACACTATGGCTGCTTAACGGGAAAGGTGAGGTGGGGTGATGCATAAAAAAAGGGTTTGAAATTAGCTCAGAGACCGCTCCATAAGCCAAATATGTAATAGACAAGGCCTACTCTCTGCTCAGTGAACTGGACTCAACACACCCTAGTCACCACACAAGAATATATCTGACTAGTAAGATTCTGAAAACCCACGTATCGATATCTCTCTGCAAGTGAATCAAGAGGGTGTAAAGCGGCATAAACACAGCAGGGAAAAGCAGCCAAACCCCATTCTAAACATACATTACTTTAAAAAACCCACAAAGCAAAGACAGTGAAAGAGAGAGAAATTCTTACAAAATCCGTTCAGGGTCTCTGATGCAACCTGGATTGACCATATCTAGACCCACAGCTGGATGAGACATAAGGCTGGACACTCTTGGGGCTGAGAGGATTGGTGAGGTTGGGTGAGCAAACCCAGATACTTAAAATAACACCGCGGGGTACCCACCCCATGGGTCTCAAATCTCCAGGTACAAGGGCATCTTCCTACATCAAAACATGCATGGGAAACCCAGAAGATGGTATGCCGTGAGATTGGTAAAGGTTTCTAAAACGCACCTCATTTCTCCTCTCCTAGTGCTCGGGTTCGCCATTCCAGCCGCTTGACTAACCATCTCCCTACTTGGAGAATCAGCACCTTTAACCTCCTGTTTCGTCCAGGTTGCAATTTGTCCTGAGGATGAACGGGAAGACGGGGAACCAACGAGAGACTAGCCCTAGGTGTTGGGACAGGCACAGGTCACTCCATTTTCCCATCAGGAAGAAGAATGAACCACAGGCTCCGCCTGCCCCCTGGAAGCCGAATAGGGCCTGAAACAATCGTGCGCTTTTGCGGCCAGTTCCCAAAAAAGCGAGTAGACAAATGGAGCTCAGGGGCACTGCAATTCACAAACGTGCAGAGTTATAAATGAGAACTCTCGTCCACAAATATATTGAGGGAAGGCAACGAAGAGGATTTGAAAGCAAGGCAGATTTGCAGGAAACAGATTTCAGGAGGTAGATTCGACTCGCCTTTAAAGCACATGAAAAGCGGCAAAACGTTGACAATGATGCCCTTGGCCAAAAAGGGCGTATACGTTTTTTCCTGAATATATTCAGGAAAAAACGCATACGCCCTTTTTGGCCAACCAAGCAAGCCGGAAGGGCAAATCAGCGCTACAAAGAAGTCTCGCTTGCCCTCGGTCAAAAGGGCCATGCTGAACAAAGTGTAAAAACCAGAAAAGCAGGACAGGCCATGGAGACATGGGAGCCTTGCTACGCTGATGGGCGGGATGTAAATTGCCAACAGGCACTCTGGAGAAGAGTACGGTGTGTCCTGAAACAAGTAATAAACACAGCGTAGAGAGCAGAGGGCACTTCCACTCATGGGCGTATAAATTGGGAAAACTAAAAATCAACAAGACACAGGCACCCCAAACTTTACGGCTGCTCTGTTGCCAAGAACCTCCGCTTCGGTACACCTTCAATATCCCAGGAAAGAGAAAAATGGATAAAGAAATTGTGGTACTTGGCACAATGGAATATCACTCAGCCATGAAATCAATGTCAGAAGGCTAGTTAGCAGCATGATGAGTGGATTTAGGTACGATGATTCTAAGTGAAATAAGTCACACAGAAAAAGGCACTTATCCTAAGATATCGCTTATAGAGGGAATGTCAAAATCGCTACACTTGAACTGAATTACAAAACAGAACAGAGTCACACCTTTGGAAGACACACTATGGCAGCTTAACGGGAAAGGTGAGGTGGGGTGATGCATAAAAAAAGGGTTTGAAATTAGCTCAGAAACCGCTCCATAAGCCAAATATGTAATAGACAAGGCCTACTCTCTGCTCAGTGAACTGGACTCAACACACCCTAGTCACCACACAAGAATATATCTGACTAGTAAGAATCTGAAAACCCATGTATCGATATCTCTCTGCAAGTGAATCAAGAGGGTGTAAAGCGGCATAAACACAGCAGGGAAAAGCAGCCAAACCCCATTCTAAACATACATTACTTTAAAAAACCCACAAAGCAAAGACAGTGAAAGAGAGAGAAATTCTTACAAAATCCGTTCAGGGTCTCTGATGCAACCTGGATTGACCATATCTAGACCCACAGCTGGATGAGACATAAGGCTGGACACTCTTGGGGCTGAGAGGATTGGTGAGGTTGGGTGAGCAAATGCAGATACTTTAAAGTAATACCGCGGGGTACCCACCCCATGGGTCTCAAATCTCCAGGTACAAGGGAATCTTCCTACATCAAAACATCCATGGGAAACCCAGAAGATGGTATGCCGTGAGATCGGGAAAGGTTTCTAAAACGCACCTCATTTCTCCTCTCCTTGTGCTCGGGTTCGCCATTCCAGCCGCTTGACTAACCATCTCCCTACTTGGAGAATCAGCACCTTTAACCTCCTGTTTCGTCCAGGTTGCAATTTGTCCTGAGGATGAACGGGAAGACGGGGAACCAACGAGAGACTAGCCCTAGGTGTTGGGACAGGCACAGGTCACTCCATTTTCCCATCAGGAAGAAGAATGAACCACAGGCTCAGCCTGCCCCCCAGAACCAAAATAGGGCCTGAAGCAATCCTGCGCTTTTGCGGCCAGCTCCCAAAAAAGCGAGGAGACAAATGGAGCTCAGGGGCACTGCAATTCACAAACATGCAGAGTTATAAATGAGAACTCTCGTCCACAAATATATTGAGGGAAGGCAACGGAGAGGATTTGAAAGCAAGGCAGATTTGCAGGAAACAGATTTCAGGAGGTAGATTCGACTCGCCTTTAAAGCACATGAAAAGCGGCAAAACGTTGACAATGATGCCCTTGGCCAAAAAGGGCGTATGCGTTTTTTCCTGAATATATTCAGGAAAAAACGCATACGCCCTTTTTGGCCAACCAAGCAAGCCGTAAGGGCAAATCAGCGCTACAAAGAAGTCTCGCTTGCCCTCGGTCAAAAGGGCCATGCTGAACAAAGTGTAAAAACCAGAAAAGCAGGACAGGCCATGGAGACATGGGAGCCTTGCTACGTTGATGGGCGGGATAGAAATTGCCAACAGGCACTCTGGAGAAGAGTACGGTGTGTCCTGAAACAAGTAATAAACACAGCGTTGAGAGCATAGGGCACTTCCACTCATGGGCGTATAAATTGGGAAAACTAAAAATCAACAAGACACAGGCACCCTAAAGTTTACGGCTGCTCTGTTTCCAAGAACCTCCGCTTCGGTACACCTTCAATATCCCAGGAAAGAGAAAAATGGATAAAGAAATGGTGGTACTTGGCACAATGGAATATCACTCAGCCATGAAATCAATGTCATAAGGCTAGGTAGCAGCATGATGAGTGGATTTAGGTACGATGATTCTAAGTGAAATAAGTCACACAGAAAAAGACACTTATCCTAAGATATCGCTTATAGAGGGAATGTAAAAATCGCTACACTTGAACTGAATTACAAAACAGAACAGAGTCACACCTTTAGAAGACACACTATGGCTGCTTAACCGGAAAGGTGAGGTGGGGTGATGCATAAAACAAGGGTTTGAAATTAGCTCAGAGACCGCTCCATAAGCCAAATATGTAATAGACAAGGCCTACTCCCTGCTCAGTGAACTGGACTCAACACCCCCTAGTCACCACACAAGAATATATCTGACTCGTAAGAATCTGAAAACCGATGTATCGATATCTCTCTGCAAGTGAATCAAGAGGGTGTAAAGCGGCATCAACACAGCAGGGAAAAGCAGCCAAGCCCTATTCTAAACATAAATTACTTTAAAAAACCCACAAAACAAAGACAGTGAAAGAGAGAGAAATTCTTACAAAATCCGTTCAGGGTCTATGATGCAACCTGGATTGACCATATCTAGACCCACAGCTGGATGAGACATAAGGCTGGACACTCTTGGGGCTGAGAGGATTGGTGAGGTTGGGTGAGCAAACGCAGATACTTTAAAGTAACACTGCGGGGAACACACCCCATGGGTCTCAAATCTCCAGGTACAAGGGCATCTTCCTACATCAAAACATGCATGGGAAACCGAGAAGATGGTATGCCGTGAGATCGGGAAAGTTTTCTAAAACGCACCTCATTTCTCCTCTCCTTGTGCTCGGGTTCGCCATTCCAGCCGCTTGACTAACCATCTCCCTACTTGGAGAATCAGCACCTTTAACCTCCTGTTTCGTCCAGGTTGCAATTTGTCCTGAGGATGAACGGGAAGACGGGGAACCAACGAGAGACTAGCCCTAGGTGTTGGGACAGGCACAGGTCACTCCATTTTCCCATCAGGAAGAAGAATGAACCACAGGCTCAGCCTGCCCCCCAGAACCAAAATAGGGCCTGAAGCAATCCTGCGCTTTTGCGGCCAGCTCCCAAAAAAGCGAGGAGACAAATGGAGCTCAGGGGCACTGCAATTCACAAACGTGCAGAGTTATAAATGAGAACTCTCGTCCACAAATATATTGAGGGAAGGCAACGAAGAGGATTTGAAAGCAAGGCAGATTTGCAGGAAACAGATTTCAGGAGGTAGATTCGACTCGCCTTTAAAGCACATGAAAAGCAGCAAAACGTTGACAATGATGCCCTTGGCCAAAAAGGGCGTATGCTTTTTTTCCTGAATATATTCAGGAAAAAAAGCATACGCCCTTTTTGGCCAACAGAGCAAGCCGGAAGGGCAAATCAGCGCTACAAAGAAGTCTCCCTTGCCCTCGGTCAAAAGGGCCATGCTGAACAAAGTGTAAAAACCAGAAAAGCAGGACAGGCCATGGAGACATGGGAGCCTTGCTACGCTGATGGGCGGGATGTAAATTGCCAACAGGCACTCTGGAGAAGATTATGGTGTGTCCTGAAACAAGTAATAAACACAGCGTAGAGAGCATAGGGCACTTCCACTCATGGGCGTATAAATTGGGAAAACTAAAAATCAACAAGACACAGGCACCCTAAAGTTTACGGCTGCTCTGTTTCTAAGAATCTCCGCTTCAGTACACCTTCAATATCCCAGGAAAGAGAAAAATGGATAAAGAAATGGTGGTACTTGGCCCAATGGAATATCACTCAGCCATGAAATCAATGTCATAAGGCTAGTTAGCAGCATGATGAGTGGATTTAGGTACGATGATTCTAAGTGAAATAAGTCACGCAGAAAAAGACACTTATCCTAAGATATCGCTTATAGAGGGAATGTCAAAATCGCTACACTTGAACTGAATTACAAAACAGAACAGAGGCACACCTTTAGAAGACACACAATGGCTGCTTAACCGGAAAGGTGAGGTTGGGTGATGCATAAAACAAGGGTTTGAAATTAGCTCAGACACCGCTCCATAAGCCAAATATGTAATAGACAAGGCCTACTCCCTGCTCAGTGAACTGGACTCAACACCCCCTAGTCACCGCACAAGAATATATCTGACTAGTATGAATCTGAAAACCTATGTATCGATATCTCTCTGCAAGTGAAGCAAGAGGGTGTAAAGCGGCGTAAACACAGCAGGGAAAAGCAGCCAAACCCCATTCTAAACATACATTACTTTAAAAAACCCAAAAAGCAAAGACAGGGAAAGAGATAGAAATTCTTACAAAATCCGTTCAGGGTCTCTGATGCAACCTGGATTGACCATATCTAGACCCACAGCTGGATGAGACATAAGGCTGGACACTCTTGGGGCTGAGAGGATTGGTGAGGTTGGGTGAGCAAACGCAGATACTTTAAAGTAATACCGCGGGGTACCCACCCCATGGTTCTCAAATCTCCAGGTACAAGGGAATCTTCCTACATCAAAACATGCATGGGAAACCGAGAAGATGGTATGCCGTGAGATCGGGAAAGGTTTGTAAAACGCACCTCATTTCTCCTCTCCTTGTGCTCGGGTTCGCCATTCCAGCCGCTTGACTAACCATCTCCCTACTTGGAGAATCAGCACCTTTAACCTCCTGTTTCGTCCAGGTTACAATTTGTCCTGAGGATGAACGGGAAGATGGGGAACCAACGAGAGACTAGCCCTAGGTGTTGGGACAGGCACAGGTCACTCCATTTTCCCATCAGGAAGAAGAATGAACCACAGGCTCAGCCTGCCCCCCAGAACCAAAATAGGGCCTGAAGCAATCCTGCGCTTTTGCGGCCAGCTCCCAAAAAAGCGAGGAGACAAATGGAGCTCAGGGGCACTGCAATTCACAAACGTGCAGAGTTATAAATGAGAACTCTCGTCCACAAATATATTGAGGGAAGGCAACGAAGAGGATTTGAAAGCAAGGCAGATTTGCAGGAAACAGATTTCAGGAGGTAGATTCGACTCGCCTTTAAAGCACGTGAAAAGCGGCAAAACGTTGACAATGATGCCCTTGGCCAAAAAGGGCGTATGCGTTTTTTCCTGAATATATTCAGGAAAAAACGCATACGCCCTTTTTGGCCTACCAAGCAAGCCTGAAGGGCAAATCAGCGCTACAAAGAAGTCTCGCTTGCCCTCGGACAAAAGGGCCATGCTGAAAAAAGTGTAAAAACCAGTAAAGCAGGACAGGCCATGGAGACATGGGAGCCTTGCTACGCTGATGGGGGGGATGTAAATTGTCAACAGGCACTCTGGAGAAGAGTACGGTGTGTCCTGAAACAAGTAATAAACACAGCGTAGAGAGCATAGGGCACTTCCACTCATGGGCGTATAAATTGGGAAAACTAAAAATCAACAAGACACAGGCACCCTAAAGTTTACGGCTGCTCTGTTTCCAAGAATCTCCGCTTCGGTACACCTTCAATATCCCAGGAAAGAGAAAAATGGATAAAGAAATGGTGGTACTTGGCCCAATGGAATATCACTCAGCCATGAAATCAATGTCATAAGGCTAGTTAGCAGCATGATGAGTGAATTTAGGTACGATGATTCTAAGTGAAATAAGTCACACAGAAAAAGACACTTATCCTAAGATATCGCTTATAGAGGGAATGTCAAAATCGCTACACTTGAACTGAATTACAAAACAGAACAGAGGCACAACTTTAGAAGACACACTATGGCTGCTTAACCGGAAAGGTGAGGTGGGGTGATGCATAAAACAAGGGTTTGAAATTAGCTCAGACAACGCTCCATAAGCCAAATATGTAATAGACAAGGCCTACTCCCTGCTCAGTGAACTGGACTCAACACCCCCTAGTCACCGCACAAGAATATATCTGACTAGTAAGAATCTGAAAACCTATGTATCGATATCTCTCTGCAAGTGAATCAAGAGGGTGTAAAGCGGCATCAACACAGCAGGGAAAAGCAGCCAAGCCCGATTCTAAACATAAATTACTTTAAAAAACCCACAAAACAAAGACAGTGAAAGAGAGAGAAATTCTTACAAAATCCGTTCAGGGTCTCTGATGCAACCTGGATTGACCATATCTAGACCCACAGCTGGATGAGACATAAGTCTGGACACTCTTGGGGCTGAGAGGATTGGTGAGGTTGGGTGAGCAAATGCAGATACTTTAAAGTAATACCGCGGGGTACCCACCCCATGGGTCTCAAATCTCCAGGTACAAGGGAATCTTCCTACATCAAAACATGCATGGGAAACCCAGAAGATGGTATGCCGTGAGATCGGGAAAGGTTTCTAAAACGCACCTCATTTCTCCTCTCCTTGTGCTCGGGTTCGACATTCCAGCCGCTTGACTAACCATCTCCCTACTTGGAGAATCAGCACCTTTAACCTCCTGTTTCGTCCAGGTTGCAATTTGTCCTGACGATGAACGGGAAGACGGGGAACCAACGAAAGACTAGCCCTAGGTGTTGGGACAGGCACAGGTCACTCCATTTTCCCATCAGGAAGAAGAATGAACCACAGGCTCAGCCTGCCCCCCAGAACCAAAATAGGGCCTGAAGCAATCCTGCGCTTTTGCGGCCAGCTCCCAAAAAAGCGAGGAGACAAATGGAGCTCAGGGGCACTGCAATTCACAAACGTGCAGAGTTATAAATGAGAACTCTCGTCCACAAATGTATTGAGGGAAGGCAACGAAGAGGATTTGAAAGCAAGGCAGATTTGCAGGAAACAGATTTCAGGAGGTAGATTCGACTCGCCTTTAAAGCACATGAAAAGCGGCAAAACATTGACAATGATGCCCTTGGCAAAAAGGGCGTATGCGTTTTTTCCTGAATATATTCAGGAAAAAACGCATACGCCCTTTTTGGCCAACCAAGCAAGCCGGAAGGGCAAATCAGCGCTACAAAGAAGTCTCGCTTGCCCTCGGTCAAAAGGGCCATGCTGAACCAAGTGTAAAAACCAGAAAAGCAGGACAGGCCATGGAGACATGGGAGCCTTGCTACGCTGATGGGCGGGATGTAAATTGCCAACAGGAACTCTGGAGAAGAGTACGGTTTGTCCTGAAACAAGTAATAAACACAGCGTAGAGAGCATAGGGCACTTCCACTCATGGGCGTATAAATTGGGAAAACTAAAAATCAACAAGACACAGGCACCCTAAAGTTTACGGCTGCTCTGTTGCCAAGAACCTCCGCTTCGGTACACCTTCAATATTCCAGGAAAGAGAAAAATGGATAAACAAATGGTGGTACTTGGCACAATGGAATATCACTCAGCCATGAAATCAATGTCATAAGGCTAGTTAGCAGCATGATGAGTGGATTTAGGTACGATGATTCTAAGTGAAATAAGTCACACAGAAAAAGACACTTATCCTAAGATATCGCTTATAGAGGGAATGTCAAAATCGCTACACTTGAACTGAATTACAAAACAGAACAGAGTCACACCTTTAGAAGACACACTATGGCTGCTTAACGGGAAAGGTGAGGTGGGGTGATGCATAAAACAAGGGTTTGAAATTAGCTCAGAGACCGCTCCATAAGCCAAATATGTAATAGACAAGGCCTACTCCCTGCTCAGTGAAGTGGACTCAACACACCCTAGTCACCACACAAGAATATATCTGACTAGTAAGAATCTGAAAACCTATGTATCGATATCTCTCTGCAAGTGAATCAAGAGGGTGTAAAGCGGCATCAACACAGCAGGGAAAAGCAGCCAAGCCCCATTCTAAACATAAATTACTTTAAAAAACCCACAAAGCAAAGACAGTGAAAGAGAGAGAAATTCTTACAAAATCCGTTCAGGGTCTCTGATGCAACCTGGATTGACCATATCTAGACCCACAGCTGGATGAGACATAAGGCTGGACACTCTTGGGGCTGAGAGGATTGGTGAGGTTGGGTGAGCAAATGCAGATACTTTAAAGTAATACCGCGGGGTACCCACCCCATGGGTCTCAAATCTCCAGGTACAAGGGAATCTTCCTACATCAAAACATGCATGGGAAACCCAGAAGATGGTATGCCGTGAGATCGGGAAAGGTTTCTAAAATGCACCTCATTTCTCCTCTCCTTGTGCTCGGGTTCGCCATTACAGCCGCTTGACTAACCATCTCCCTACTTGGAGAATCAGCACCTTTAACCTCCTGTTTCGTACAGGTTGCAATTTGTCCTGAGGATGAACGGGAAGACGGGGAACCAACGAGAGACTAGCCCTAGGTGTTGGGACAGGCACAGGTCACTCCATTTTCCCATCAGGAAGAAGAATGAACCACAGGCTCAGCCTGCCCCCCAGAACCAAAATAGGGCCTGAAGCAATCCTGCGCTTTTGCGGCCAGCTCCCAAAAAAGCGAGGAGACAAATGGAGCTCAGGGGCACTGCAATTCACAAACGTGCAGAGTTATAAATGAGAACTCTCGTCCACAAATATATTGAGGGAAGGCAACGAAGAGGATTTGAAAGCAAGGCAGATTTGCAGGAAACAGATTTCAGGAGGTAGATTCGACTCGCCTTTAAAGCACGTGAAAAGCGGCAAAACGTTGACAATGATGCCCTTGGCCAAAAAGGGCGTATGCGTTTTTTCCTGAATATATTCAGGAAAAAACGCATACGCCCTTTTTGGCCAACCAAGCAAGCCTGAAGGGCAAATCAGCGCTACCAAGAAGTCTCGCTTGCCCTCGGTCAAAAGGGCCATGCTGAAAAATGTGTAAAAACCAGAAAAGCAGGACAGGCCATGGAGACATGGGAGCGTTGCTACGCTGATGGGCGGGATGTAAATTGTCAACAGGCACTCTGGAGAAGAGTACGGTGTGTCCTGAAACAAGTAATAAACACAGCGTAGAGAGCATAGGGCACTTCCACTCATGGGCGTATAAATTGGGAAAACTAAAAATCAGCAATACACAGGCACCCAAACGTTTACGGCTGCTCTGTTTCCAAGAATCTCCGCTTCGGTACACCTTCAATATCCCAGGAAAGAGAAAAATGGATAAAGAAATGGTGGTACTTGGCACAATGGAATATCACTCAGCCATGAAATCAATGTCATAAGGCTAGTTAGCAGCATGATGAGTGGATTTAGGTACGATGATTCTAAGTGAAAAAAGTCACACAGAAAAAGACACTTATCCTAAGTTATCGCTTATAGAGGGAATGTCAAAATCGCTACACTTGAACTGAATTACAAAATAGAACAGAGGCACAACTTTAGAAGACACACTATGGCTGCTTAACCGGAAAGGTGAGGTGGGGTGATGCATAAAACAAGGGTTTGAAATTAGCTCAGACACCGCTCATTAAGCCAAATATGTAATAGACAAGGCCTACTCCCTGCTCAGTGAACTGGACTCAACACCCCCTAGTCACCGCACAAGAATATATCAGACTAGTATGAATCTGAAAACCTATGTATTGATATCTCTCAGCAAGTGAATCAAGAGGGTGTAAAGCGGCATAAACACAGCAGGGAAAAGCAGCCAAACCCCATTCTAAACATACATTACTTTAAAAAACCCACAAAGCAAAGACAGTGAAAGAGATAGAAATTCTTACAAAATCCGTTCAGGGTCTCTGATGCAACCTGGATTGACCATATCTAGACCCACAGCTGGATGAGACATAAGGCTGGACACTCTTGGGGCTGAGAGAATTGGTGAGGTTGGGTGAGCAAATGCAGATACTTTAAAGTAATACTGTGGGGTACCCACCCCATGGGTCTCAAATCTCCAGGTACAAGGGAATCTTCGTACATCAAAACATGCATGGGAAACCCAGAATATGGTATGCCGTGAGATCGGGAAAGGTTTCTAAAACGCACCTCATTTCTCCTCTCCTTGTGCTCGGGTTCGCCATTCCAGCCGCTTGACTAACCATCTCCCTACTTGGAGAATCAGCACCTTTAACCTCCTGTTTCGTCCAGGTTGCAATTTGTCCTGAGGATGAACGGGAAGATGGGGAACCAACGAGAGACTAGCCCTAGGTGTTGGGACAGGCACAGGTCACTCCATTTTCCCATCAGGAAGAAGAATGAACCACAGGCTCAGCCTGCCCCCCAGAACCAAAATAGGGCCTGAAGCAATCCTGCGCTTTTGCGGCCAGCTCCCAAAAATCGAGGAGACAAATGGAGCTCAGGGGCACTGCAATTCACAAACGTGCAGAGTTATAAATGAGAACTCTCGTCCACAAATATATTGAGGGAAGGCAACGAAGAGGATTTGAAAGCAAGGCAGATTTGCAGGAAACAGATTTCAGGAGGTAGATTCGACTCGCCTTTAAAGCACATGAAAAGCGGCAAAACGTTGACAATGATGCCCTTGGCCAAAAAGGGCGTATGCGTTTTTTCCTGAATATATTCAGGAAAAAACGCATACGCCCTTTTTGGCCAACCAAGCAAGCCGGAAGGCAAATCAGCGCTACAAAGAAGTCCCGCTTGCCCTCGGTCAAAAGGGCCATGCTGAACCAAGTGTAAAAACCAGAAAAGCAGGACAGGCCATGGAGACATGGGAGCCTTGCTACGCTGATGGGCGGGATGTAAATTGCCAACAGGCACTCTGGAGAAGAGTACGGTGTGTCCTGAAACAAGTAATAAACACAGCGTAGAGAGCATAGGGCACTTCCACTCATGGGCGTATAAATTGGCAAAACTAAAAATCAACAAGACACAGGCACCCTAAAGTTTACGGCTGCTCTGTTTCCAAGAACCTCCGCTTCGGTACACCTTCAATATTCCAGGAAAGAGAAAAATGGATAAACAAATGGTGGTACTTGGCACAATGGAATATCACTCAGCCATGAAATCAATGTCATAAGGCTAGTTAGCAGCATGATGAGTGGATTTAGGTACGATGATTCTAAGTGAAATAAGTCACACAGAAAAAGACACTTATCCTAAGATATCGCTTATAGAGGGAATGTCAAAATCGCTACACTTGAACTGAATTACAAAACAGAACAGAGTCACACCTTTAGAAGACACACTATGGCTGCTTAACGGGAAAGGTGAGGTGGGGTGATGCATAAAACAAGGGTTTGAAATTAGCTCAGAGACCGCTCCATAAGCCAAATATGTAATAGAGAAGGCCTACTCCCTGCTCAGTGAAGTGGACTCAACACACCCTAGTCACCACACAAGAATATATCTGACTAGTAAGAATCTGAAAACCTATGTATCGATATCTCTCTGCAAGTGAATCAAGAGGGTGTAAAGCGGCATCAACACAGCAGGGAAAAGCAGCCAAGCCCGATTCTAAACATAAATTACTTTAAAAAACCCACAAAACAAAGACAGTGAAAGAGAGAGAAATTCTTACAAAATCCGTTCAGGGTCTCTGATGCAACCTGGATTGACCATATCTAGACCCACAGCTGGATGAGACATAAGGCTGGACACTCTTGGGGCTGAGAGGATTGGTGAGGTTGGGTGAGCAAATGCAGATACTTTAAAGTAATACCGCGGGGTACCCACCCCATGGGTCTCAAATCTCCAGGTACAAGGGAATCTTCCTACATCAAAACATGCATGGGAAACCCAGAAGATGGTATGCCGTGAGATCGGGAAAGGTTTCTAAAAAGCACCTCATTTCTCCTCTCCTTGTGCTCGGGTTCGCCATTCCAGCCGCTTGACTAACCATCTCCCTACTTGGAGAATCAGCACCTTTAACCTCCTGATTGTACAGGTTGCAGTTTGTCCTGAGGTTGAACGGGAAGACGCGGAACCAACGAGAGACGAGCCCTAGTTGTTGGGACAGGCATAGGTCACTCCATTTTCCCATCAGGAAGAAGAATGAACCACAGGCTCAGCCTGCCCCCCAGAACCAAAATAGGGCCTGAAGCAATCCTGCGCTTTTGCGGCCAGCTCCCAAAAAAGCGAGGAGACAAATGGAGCTCAGGGGCACTGCAATTCACAAACGTGCAGAGTTATAAATGAGAACTCTCGTCCACAAATATATTGAGGGAAGGCAACGAAGAGGATTTGAAAGCAAGGCAGATTTGCAGGAAACAGATTTTAGGAGGTAGATTCGACTCGCCTTTAAAGTACACGAAAAGCGGCAAAATGTTGACAATGATGCCCTTGGCCAAAAAGGGCGTATGCGTTTTTTCCTGAATATATTCAGGAAAAAACGCATACGCCCTTTTTGGCCAGCCAAGCAAGCCAGAAGGGCAAATCAGCGCTACAAAGAACTCTCGCTTGCCCTCGGTCAAAAGGGCCATGCTGAACAAAGTGTAAAAACCAGAAAAGCAGGACAGGCCATGGAGACATGGGAGCCTTGCTACGCTGATGGGCGGGATATAAATTGCCAACAGGCACTCTGGAGAAGAGTACGGTGTGTCCTGAAACAAGTAATAAACACAGCGTTGAGAGCATAGGGCACTTCCACTCATGGGCGTATAAATTGGGAAAACTAAAAGTAAACAAGACACAGGCACCCCAAATTTAAGGCTGCTCTGTTTCCAAGAACCTCCGCTTCGGTACACCTTCACTATCCCAGGAAAGAGAAAAATGGATAAAGAAATGGTGGTACATGGCACAATGGAATATCACTCAGCCATGAAATCAATGTCATAAGGCTAGTTAGCAGCATGATGAGTGGATTTAGGTACGATGATTCTAAGTGAAATAAGTCACACAGAAAAAGGCACTTATCCTAAGTTATCGCTTATAGAAGGAATGTCAAAATCGCTACACTTGAACTGAATTACAAAACAGAACAGAGGCACAACTTTAGAAGACACACTATGGCTGCTTAACCGGAAAGGTGAGGTGGGGTGATGCATAAAAAAAGGGTTTGAAATTAGCTCAGAGACCGCTCCATAAGCCAAATATGTAATAGACAAGGCCTACTCCCTGCTCAGTGAACTGGACTCAACACCCCCTAGTCACCGCACAAGAATATATCTGACTAGTATGAATCTGAAAACCTATGTATTGATATCTCTCTGCAAGTGAATCAAGAGGGTGTAAAGCGGCATCAACACAGCAGGGAAAAGCAGCCAAACCCCATTCTAAACATACATTACTTTAAGAAACCCACAAAGCAAAGACAGTGAAAGAGATAGAAATTCTTACAAAATCCGTTCAGGGTCTCTGATGCAACCTGGATTGACCATATCTAGACCCACAGCTGGATGAGACATAAGGCTGGACACTCTTGGGGCTGAGAGGATTGGTGAGGTTGGGTGAGCAAATGCAGATACTTTAAAGTAATACCGCGGGGTACCCACCCCATGGGTCTCAAATCTCCAGGTACAAGGGCATCTTCCTACATCAAAACATGCATGGGAAACCCAGAAGATGGTATGCCGTGAGATCGGGAAAGGTTTCTAAAACGCACCTCATTTCTCCTCTCCTTGTGCTCGGGTTCGCCATTCCAGCCGCTTGACTAACCATCTCCCTACTTGGAGAATCAGCACCTTTAACCTCCTGATTGTACAGGTTGCAATTTGTCCTGAGGATGAACGGGAAGACGCGGAACCAACGAGAGACGAGCCCTAGTTGTTGGGACAGGCATAGGTCACTCCATTTTCCCATCAGGAAGAAGAATGAACCACAGGCTCAGCCTGCCGCCCAGAACCAAAATAGGGCCTGAAGCAATCCTGCACTTTTGCGGCCAGCTCCCAAAAAAGCGAGGAGACAAATGGAGCTCAGGGGCACTGCAATTCACAAACGTGCAGAGTTATAAATGAGAACTCTCGTCCACAAATATATTGAGGGAAGGCAACGAAGAGGATTTGAAAGCAAGGCATATTTGCAGGAAACAGATTTCAGGAGGTAGATTCGACTCGCCTTTAAAGCACGTGAAAAGCGGCAAAACGTTGACAATGATGCCCTTGGCCAAAAAGGGCGTATGCGTTTTTTCCTGAATATATTCAGGAAAAAACGCATACGCCCTTTTTGGCCAACCAAGCAAGCCTGAAGGGCAAATCAGCGCTACAAAGAAGTCTCGCTTGCCCTCGGTCAAAAGGGCCATGCTGAAAAAAGTGTAAAAACCAGAAAAGCAGGACAGGCCATGGAGACATGGGAACGTTGCTACGCTGATGGGCGGGATGTAAATTGTCAACAGGCACTCTGGAGAAGAGTACGGTGTGTCCTGAAACAAGTAATAAACACAGCGTAGAGAGCATAGGGCACTTCCACTCATGGGCGTATAAATTGGGAAAACTAAAAATCAACAAGAAACAGGCACCCTAAAGTTTACGGCTGCTCTGTTGCCAAGAATCTCCACTTCGGTACACCTTCAATATCCCAGGAAAGAGAAAAATGGATAAAGAAATGGTGGTACTTGGCACAATGGAATATCACTCAGCCATGAAATCAATGTCATAAGGCTAGTTAGCAGCATGATGAGTGGATTTAGGTACGATGATTCTAAGTGAAATAAGTCACACAGAAAAAGACACTTATCCTAAGATATCGCTTATAGAGGGAATGTCAAAATCGCTACACTTGAACTGAATTACAAAACAGAACAGAGGCACAACTTTAGAAGACACACTATGGCTGCTTAACCGGAAAGGTGAGGTGGGGTGATGCATAAAACAAGGGTTTGAAATTAGCTCAGACACCGCTCCATAAGCCAAATATGTAATAGACAAGGCCTACTCCCTGCTCAGTGAACTGGACTCAACACCCCCTAGTCACCGCACAAGAATATATCTGACTAGTATGAATCTGAAAACCTATGTATTGATATCTCTCTGCAAGTGAATCAAGAGGGTGTAAAGCGGCATAAACACAGCAGGGAAAAGCAGCCAAACCCCATTCTAAACATACATTAATTTAAAAAACCCACAAAGCAAAGACAGTGAAAGAGATAGAAATTCTTACAAAATCCGTTCAGGGTCTCTGATGCAACCTGGATTGACCATACCTAGACCCACAGCTGGATGAGACATAAGGCTGGATACTCTTGGGGCTGAGAGGATTGGTGAGGTTGGGTGAGCAAATGCAGATACTTTAAAGTAATACCGCGGGGTACCCACCCCATGGGTCTCAAATCTCCAGGTACAAGGGAATCTTCCTACATCAAAACATGCATGGGAAACCCAGAAGATGGTATGCCGTGAGATCGGGAAAGGTTTCTAAAACGCACCTCATTTCTCCTCTCCTTGTGCTCGGGTTCGCCATTCCAGCCGCTTGACTAACCATCTCCCTACTTGGAGAATCAGCACCTTTAACCTCCTGATTGTACAGGTTGCAATTTGTCCTGAGGATGAACGGGAAGACGCGGAACCAACGAGAGACGAGCCCTAGTTGTTGGGACAGGCATAGGTCACTCCATTTTCCCATCAGGAAGAAGAATGAACCACAGGCTCAGCCTGCCCCCCAGAACCAAAATAGGGCCTGAAGCAATCCTGCGCTTTTGCGGCCAGCTCCCAAAAAAGCGAGGAGACAAATGGAGCTCAGGGGCACTGCAATTCACAAACGTGCAGAGTTATAAATGAGAACTCTCGTCCACAAATATATTGAGGGAAGGCAACGAAGAGGATTTGAAAGCAAGGCAGATTTGCAGGAAACAGATTTCAGGAGGTAGATTCGACTCACCTTTAAAGTACATGAAAAGCGGCAAAATGTTGACAATGATGCCCTTGGCCAAAAAGGGCGTATGCGTTTTTTCCTGAATATATTCAGGAAAAAACGCATACGCCCTTTTTGGCCAACCAAGCAAGCCGGAAGGGCAAATCAGCGCTACAAAGAAGTCTCGCTTGCCCTCGGTCAAAAGGGCCATGCTGAACCAAGTGTAAAAACCAGCAAAGCAGGACAGGCCATGGAGACATGGGAGCCTTGCTACGTTGATGGGCGGGATATAAATTGCCAACAGGCACTCTGGAGAAGAGTACGGTGTGTCCTGAAACAAGTAATAAACACAGCGTTGAGAGCATAGGGCACTTCCACTCATGGGCGTATAAATTGGGAAAACTAAAAGTAAACAAGTCACAGGCACCCCAAACTTTACGGCTGCTCTGTTTCCAAGAACCTCCACTTCGGTACACCTTCAATATCCCAGGAAAGAGAAAAATGGATAAAGAAATGGTGGTACTTGGCACAATGGAATATCACTCAGCCATGAAATCAATGTCATAAGGCTAGTTAGCAGCATGATGAGTGGATTTAGGTACGATGATTCTAAGTGAAATAAGTCACACAGAAAACGACACTTATCCTAAGATATCGCTTATAGAGGGAATGTCAAAATCGCTACACTTGAACTGAATTACAAAACAGAACAGAGTCACACCTTTAGAAGACATACTATGGCTGCTTAACCGGAAAGGTGAGTTGGGGTGATGCATAAAACAAGGGTTTGAAATTAGCTCTGAGACCGCTCCATAAGCCAAATATGTAATAGACAAGGCCTACTCCCTGCTCAGTGAACTGGACTCAACACACCTTAGTCACCACACAAGAATATATCTGACTAGTAAGAATCTGAAAACCTATGTATCGATATCTCTCTGCAAGTGAATCAAGAGGGTGTAAAGCGGCATCAACACAGCAGGGAAAAGCAGCCAAGCCCGATTCTAAACATAAATTACTTTAAAAAACCCACAAAACAAAGACAGTGAAAGAGAGAGAAATTCTTACAAAATCCGTTCAGGGTCTCTGATGCAACCTGGATTGACCATATCTAGACCCACAGCTGGATGAGACATAAGGCTGGACACTCTTGGGGCTGAGAGGATTGGTGAGGTTGGGTGAGCAAATGCAGATACTTTAAAGTAATACCGCGGGGTACCCACCCCATGGGTCTCAAATCTCCAGGTACAAGGGAATCTTCCTACATCAAAACATGCATGGGAAACCGAGAAGATGGTATGCCGTGAGATCGGGAAAGGTTTCTAAAACGCACCTCATTTCTCCTCTCCTTGTGCTAGGGTTCGCCATTCCAGCCGCTTGACTAACCATCTCCCTACTTGGAGAATCAGCACCTTTAACCTCCTGATTGTACAGGTTGCAATTTGTCCTGAGGATGAACGGGAAGACGCGGAACCAACGAGAGACGAGCCCTATGTGTTGGTACAGGCATAGGTCACTCCATTTTCCCATCAGGAAGAAGAATGAACCACAGGCTCAGCCTGCCCCCCAGAACCAAAATAGGGCCTGAAGCAATCCTGCGCTTTTGCGGCCAGCTCCCAAAAAAGCGAGGAGACAAATGGAGCTCAGGGGCACTGCAATTCACAAACGTGCAGAGTTATAAATGAGAACTCTCATCCACAAATATATTGAGGGAAGGCAACGAAGAGGATTTGAAAGCAAGGCAGATTTGCAGGAAACAGATTTCAGGAGGTAGATTCGACTCGCCTTTAAAGCACATGAAAAGCGTCAAAACGTTGACAATGATGCCCTTGGCCAAAAAGGGCGTATGCTTTTTTTCCTGAATATATTCAGGAAAAAACGCATACGCCCTTTTTGGCCAACAGAGCAAGCCAGAAGGGCAAATCAGCGCTACAAAGAAGTCTCCTTTGCCCTCGGTCAAAAGGGCCATGCTAAACAAATTGTAAAAACCAGAAAAGCAGGACAGGCCATGGAGACATGGGAGCCTTGCTACGCTTATGGGCGGGATGTAAATTGCCAACAGGCACTCTGGAGAAGAGTATGGTGTGTCCTGAAACAAGTAATAAACACAGCGTAGAGAGCATAGGGCACTTCCACTCATGGGCGTATAAATTGGGAAAACTAAAAATCAACAAGACACAGGCACCCTAAAGTTTACGGCTGCTCTGTTTCCAAGAACCTCCGCTTCGGTACACCTTCAATATCCCAGGAAAGAGAAAAATGGATAAAGAAATGGTGGTACTTGGCACAATGGAATATCACTCAGCCATGAAATCAATGTCATAAGGCTAGTTAGCAGCATGATGAGTGGATTTAGGTACGATGATTCTAAGTGAAATAAGTCACACAGAAAAAGACACTTATCCTAAGATATCGCTTATAGAGGGAATGTCAAAATCGCTACACTTGAACTGAATTACAAAACAGAACAGACTCACACCTTTACAAGACACACTATGGCTGCTTAACGGGAAACGTGAGGTGGGGTGATGCATAAAACAAGGGTTTGAAATTAGCTCAGAGACCGCTCCATAAGCCAAATATGTAATAGACAAGGCCTACTCCCTGCTCAGTGAACTGGACTCAACACACCCTAGTCACCACACAAGAATATATCTGACTAGTAAGAATCTGAAAACCTATGTATCGATATCTCTGCAAGTGAATCAAGAGGGTGTAAAGCGGCATCAACACAGCAGGGAAAAGCAGCCAAGCTCTATTCTAAACATAAATTACTTTAAAATACCCACAAAACAAAGACAGTGAAAGAGAGAGAAATTCTTACAAAATCCGTTCAGGGTCTCTGATGCAACCTGGATTGACCATATCTAGACCCACAGCTGGATGAGACATAAGGCTGGACACTCTTGGGGCTGAGAGGATTGGTGAGGTTGGGTGAGCAAATGCAGATACTTTAAAGTAATACCGCGGGGTACCCACCCCATGGGTCTCAAATCTCCAGGTACAAGGGCATCTTCCTACATCAAAACATGCATGGGAAACCCAGAAGATGGTATGCCATGAGATCGGGAAAGGTTTCTAAAACGCACCTCATTTCTCCTCTCCTTGTGCTCGGGTTCGCCATTCCAGCCGCTTGACTAACCATCTCCCTACTTGGAGAATCAGCACCTTTAACCTCCTGATTGTACAGGTTGCAATTTGTCCTGAGGATGAACGGGAAGACGCGGAACCAACGAGAGACGAGCCCTAGGTGTTGGGACAGGCATAAGTCACTCCATTTTCCCATCAGGAAGAAGAATGAACCACAGGCTCAGCCTGCCCCCCAGAACCAAAATAGGGCCTGAAGCAATCCTGCGCTTTTGCGGCCAGCTCCCAAAAAAGCGAGGAGACAAATGGAGCTCAGGGGCACTGCAATTCACAAACGTGCAGAGTTATAAATGAGAACTCTCGTCCACAAATATATTGAGGGAAGGCAACGAAGAGGATTTGAAAGCAAGGCAGATTTGCAGGAAACAGATTTCAGGAGGTAGATTCGACTCGCCTTTAAAGCACATGAAAAGCGGCAAAACGTTGACAATGATGCCCTTGGCCAAAAAGGGCGTATGCGTTTTTTCCTGAATATATTCAGGAAAAAACGCATACGCCCTTTTTGGCCAACCAAGCAGGCCGGAAGGGCAAATCAGCGCTACAAAGAAGTCTCGCTTGCCCTCGGTCAAAAGGGCCATGCTGAACAAAGTGTAAAAACCAGAAAAGCAAGACAGGCCATGGAGACATGGGAGCCTTGCTACGCTGATGGGCGGGATGTAAATTGCCAACAGGCACTCTGGAGAAGAGTACGGTGTGTCCTGAAACAAGTAATAAACACAGCGTAGAGAGCATAGGGCACTTCCACTCAAGGGCGTATAAATTGGGAAAACTAAAAATCAACAAGACACAGGCACCCTAAAGTTTACGGCTGCTCTGTTTCCAAGAACCTCCACTTCGGTACACCTTCAATATCCCAGGAAAGAGAAAAATGGATAAAGAAATGGTGGTACTTGGCACAATGGAATATCACTCAACCATGAAATCAATGTCATAAGGCTAGTTAGCAGCATGATGAGTGGATTTAGATACGATGATTCTAAGTGAATTAACTCACAGAGAAAAAGACACTTATCCTAAGATATCGCTTATAGAGGGAATGTCAAAATCGCTACACTTGAACTGAATTACAAAACAGAACAGAGTCACACCTTTAGAAGACACACTATGGCTGCTTAACGGGAAAGGTGAGGTGGGGTGATGCATAAAACAAGGGTTTGAAATTAGTTCAGAGACCGCTCCATAAGCCAAATATGTAATAGACAAGGCCTACTCCCTGCTCAGTGAACTGGACTCAACACACCCTAGACACCACACAAGAATATATCTGACTAGTAAGAATCTGAAAACCTATGTATCGATATCTCTCTGCAAGTGAATCAAGAGGGTGTAAAGCGGCATCAACACAGCAGGGAAAAGCAGCCAAGCCCGATTCTAAACATAAATTACTTTAAAAAACCCACAAAACAAAGACAGTGAAAGAGAGAGAAATTCTTACAAAATCCGTTCAGGGTCTCTGATGCAAACTGGATTGACCATATCTAGACCCACAGCTGGATGAGACATAAGGCTGGACACTCTTGGGGCTGAGAGGATTGGTGAGGTTGGGTGAGCAAACGCAGATACTTTAAAGTAACACTGCGGGGAACACACCCCATGGGTCTCAAATCTCCAGGTACAAGGGCATCTTCCTACATCAAAACATGCATGGGAAACCCAGAAGATGGTATGCCATGAGATCGGGAAAGGTTTCTAAAACGCACCTCATTTATCCTCTCCTTGTGCTCGGGTTCGCCATTCCAGCCACTTGACTAACCATCTCCCTACTTGGAGAATCAGCACCTTTAACCTCCTGTTTCTTACAGGTTGCAATTTGTCCTGAGGATGAACGGGAAGAGGCGGAACCAACGAGAGACGAGCCCTAGGTGTTGGGACAGGCATAGGTGACTCCATTTTCCCATCAGGAAGAAGAATGAACCACAGGCTCAGCCTGCCCCCCAGAACCAAAATAAAGCCTGAAGAAATCCTGCGCTTTTGCGGCCAGCTCCCAAAAAAGCGAGGAGACAAATGGAGCTCAGGGGCACTGCAATTCACAAACGTGCAGAGTTATAAATGAGAACTCTCGTCCACAAATATATTGAGGGAAGGCAAAGAAGAGGATTTGAAAGCAAGGCAGATTTGCAGGAAACAGATTTCAGGAGGTAGATTCGACTCGCCTTTAAAGCACATGAAAAGCGGCAAAACGTTGACAATGATGCCCTTGGCCAAAAAGGGCGTATGCGTTTTTTCCTGAATATATTCAGGAAAAAACGCATACGCCCTTTTTGGCCAACCAAGCAAGCCGGAAGGGCAAATCAGCGCTACAAAGATGTCTCGCTTGCCCTCAGTCAAAAGGGCCATGCTGAACAAAGTGTAAAAACCAGAAAAGCAGGACAGGCCATGGAGACATGGGAGCCTTGCTACGCTGATGGGCGGGATGTAAATTGCCAACAGGCACTCTGGAGAAGAGTACGGTGTGTCCTGAAACAAGTAATAAACTCAGCGTAGAGAGCATAGGGCACTTCCACACATGGGCGTATAAATTGGGAAAACTAAAAATCAACAAGACACAGGCACCCTAAAGTTTACGGCTGCTCTGTTTCCAAGAACCTCCGCTTCGGTACACCTTCAATATCCCAGGAAAGAGAAAAATGGATAAAGAAATGGTGGTACTTGGCACAATGGAATATCACTCAGCCATGAAATCAATGTCATAAGGCTAGTTAGCAGCATGATGAGTGGATTTAGGTACGATGATTCTAAGTGAAATAAGTCACACAGAAAAAGACACTTATCCTAAGATATCGCTTATAGAGGGAATGTCAAAATCGCTACACTTGAACTGAATTACAAAACAGAACAGACTCACACCTTTACAAGACACACTATGGCTGCTTAACGGGAAAGGTGAGGTGGGGTGATGCATAAAACAAGGGTTTGAAATTAGTTCAGAGACCGCTCCATAAGCCAAATATGTAATAGACAAGGCCTACTCCCTGCTCAGTGAACTGGACTCAACACACCCTAGACACCACACAAGAATATATCTGACTAGTAAGAATCTGAAAACCTATGTATCGATATCTCTCTGCAAGTGAATCAAGAGGGTGTAAAGCGGCATCAACACAGCAGGGAAAAGCAGCCAAGCCCGATTCTAAACATAAATTACTTTAAAAAACCCACAAAACAAAGACAGTGAAAGAGAGAGAAATTCTTACAAAATCCGTTCAGGGTCTCTGATGCAAACTGGATTGACCATATCTAGACCCACAGCTGGATGAGACATAAGGCTGGACACTCTTGGGGCTGAGAGGATTGGTGAGGTTGGGTGAGCAAACGCAGATACTTTAAAGTAACACTGCGGGGAACACACCCCATGGGTCTCAAATCTCCAGGTACAAGGGCATCTTCCTACATCAAAACATGCATGGGAAACCCAGAAGATGGTATGCCATGAGATCGGGAAAGGTTTCTAAAACGCACCTCATTTATCCTCTCCTTGTGCTCGGGTTCGCCATTCCAGCCACTTGACTAACCATCTCCCTACTTGGAGAATCAGCACCTTTAACCTCCTGTTTCTTACAGGTTGCAATTTGTCCTGAG
The DNA here is from genome assembly GCF_028564815.1 of Eubalaena glacialis. Taxonomy (NCBI): domain Eukaryota; kingdom Metazoa; phylum Chordata; class Mammalia; order Artiodactyla; family Balaenidae; genus Eubalaena; species Eubalaena glacialis. Next base: position 120,606 of record NW_026871236.1, read on the forward strand.
GATGAACGGGAAGACGCGGAACCAACGAGAGACGAGCCCTAGGTGTTGGGACAGGCATAGGTGACTCCATTTTCCCATCAGGAAGAAGAATGAACCACAGGCTCAGCCTGCCCCCCAGAACCAAAATAAAGCCTGAAGAAATCCTGCGCTTTTGCGGCCAGCTCCCAAAAAAGCGAGGAGACAAATGGAGCTCAGGGGCACTGCAATTCACAAACGTGCAGAGTTATAAATGAGAACTCTCGTCCACAAATATATTGAGGGAAGGCAAAGAAGAGGATTTGAAAGCAAGGCAGATTTGCAGGAAACAGATTTCAGGAGGTAGATTCGACTCGCCTTTAAAGCACATGAAAAGCGGCAAAACGTTGACAATGATGCCCTTGGCCAAAAAGGGCGTATGCGTTTTTTCCTGAATATATTCAGGAAAAAACGCATACGCCCTTTTTGGCCAACCAAGCAAGCCGGAAGGGCAAATCAGCGCTACAAAGATGTCTCGCTTGCCCTCAGTCAAAAGGGCCATGCTGAACAAAGTGTAAAAACCAGAAAAGCAGGACAGGCCATGGAGACATGGGAGCCTTGCTACGCTGATGGGCGGGATGTAAATTGCCAACAGGCACTCTGGAGAAGAGTACGGTGTGTCCTGAAACAAGTAATAAACACTGCGTAGAGAGCATAGGGCACTTCCACTCATGGGCGTATAAATTGGGAAAACTAAGAATCAACAAGACACAGGCACCCTAAAGTTTACGGCTGCTCTGTTTCCAAGAACCTCCGCTTCGGTACACCTTCAATATCCCAGGAAAGAGAAAAATGGATAAAGAAATGGTGGTACTTGGCACAATGGAATATCACTCAGCCATGAAATCAATGTCATAAGGCTAGTTAGCAGCATGATGAGTGGATTTAGATACGATGATTCTAAGTGAAATAAGTCACACAGAAAAAGACACTTATCCTAAGATATCGCTTATAGAGGGAATGTCAAAATCGCTACACTTGAACTGAATTACAAAACAAAACAGAGTCACACCTTTAGAAGACACACTATGGCTGCTTAACGGGAAAGGTGAGGTGGGGTGATGCATAAAACAAGGGTTTGAAATTAGCTCAGAGACCGCTCCATAAGCCAAATATGTAATAGACAAGGCCTACTCCCTGCTCAGTGAACTGGACTCAACACACCCTAGTCACCACACAAGAATATATCTGACTAGTAAGAATCTGAAAACCTATGTATCAATATCTCTCTGCAAGTGAATCAAGAGGGTGTAAAGCGGCATCAACACAGCAGGCAAGAGCAGCCAAGCCCGATTCTAAACATAAATTACTTTAAAAAAAACCCACAAAACAAAGACAGTGAAAGAGAGAGAAATTCTTACAAAATCCGTTCAGGGACTATGATGCAACCTGGATTGACCATATCTAGACCCACAGCTGGATGAGACATAAGGCTGGATACTCTTGGGGCTGAGAGGTTTGGTGAGGTTGGGTGAGCAAACGCAGATACTTTAAAGTAACACTGCGGGGAACACACACCATGGGTCTCAAATCTCCATGTACAAGGGCATCTTCCTACATCAAAACATGCATGGGAAACCCAGAAGATGGTATGCCATGAGATCGGGAAAGGTTTCTAAAACGCACCTCATTTCTCCTCTCCTTGTGGTCGAGTTCGCCATTCCAGCCGCTTGACTAACCATCTCCCTACTTGGAGAATCAGCACCTTTAACCTCCTGATTGTACAGGTTGCAATTTGTCCTGAGGATGAACGGGAAGACGCGGAACCAACGAGAGACGAGTCCTAGGTGTTGGGACAGGCATAGGTCACTCCATTTTCCCATCAGGAAGAAGAATGAACCACAGGCTCAGCCTGCCCCCCACAACCAAAATAGGGCCTGAAGCAATCCTGCGCTTTTGCGGCCAGCTCCCAAAAAAGCGAGGAGACAAATGGAGCTCAGGGGCACTGCAATTCACAAACGTGCAGAGTTATAAATGAGAACTCTCGTCCACAAATATATTGAGGGAAGGCAACGAAGAGGATTTGAAAGCAAGGCAGATTTGCAGGAAACAGATTTCAGGAGGTAGATTCGACTCGCCTTTAAAGCACATGAAAAGCGGCAAAAGGTTGACAATGATGCCCTTGGCCAAAAAGGGCGTATGCGTTTTTTCCTGAATATATTCAGGAAAAAACGCATACGCCCTTTTTGGCCAACCAAGCAAGCCGGAAGGGCAAATCAGTGCTACAAAGAAGTCTCGCTTGCCCTCGGTCAAAAGGGCCATGCTGAACAAAGTGTAAAAACCAGAAAAGCAGGACAGGCCATGGAGACATGGGAGCCTTGCTACGCTGATGGGCGGGATGTAAATTGCCAACAGGCACTCTGGAGAAGAGTACGGTGTGTCCTGAAACAAGTAATAAACACAGCGTAGAGAGCATAGGGCACTTCCACTCAAGGGCGTATAAATTGCGAAAAGTAAAAATCAACAAGACACAGGCACCCTAAAGTTTACGGCTGCTCTGTTTCCAAGAACCTCCGCTTCGGTACACCTTCAATATCCCAGGAAAGAGAAAAATGGATAAAGAAATGGTGGTACTTGGCACAATGGAATATCACTCAGCCATGAAATCAATGTCATAAGGCTACTTAGCAGCATGATGAGTGGATTTAGGTACGATGATTCTAAGTGAAATAAGTCACACAGAAAAAGACACTTATCCTAAGATATCGCTTTTAGGGGGAATTTCAAAATCGCTACACTTGAACTGAATTACAAAACAGAACAGAGTCACACCTTTAGAAGACACACTATGGCTGCTTAAAGGGAAAGGTGAGGTGGGGTGATGCATAAAACAAGGGTTTGAAATTAGCTCAGACACCGCTCCATAAGCCAAATATGTACTAGACAAGGCCTACTCCCTGCTCAGTGAACTGGACTCAACACACACTAGTCACCGCACAAGAATATATCTGACTAGTAAGAATCTGAAAACCTATGTATCGATATCTCTCTGCAAGTGAATCAAGAGGGTGTAAAGCGGCATCAACACAGCAGGGAAAAGCAGCCAAGCCCGATTCTAAACATAAATTACTTTAAAAAACCCACAAAACAAAGACAGTGAAAGAGAGAGAAATTCTTACAAAATCCGTTCAGGGTCTATGATGCAACCTGGATTGACCATATCTAGACCCACAGCTGAATGAGTCATAAGGCTGGACACTCTTGGGGCTGAGAGGATTGGTGAGGTTGGGTGAGCAAACGCAGATACTTTAAAGTAACACTGCGGGGAACACACCCCATGGGTCTCAAATCTCCAGGTACAAGGGCATCTTCCTACATCAAAACATGCATGGGAAACCCAGAAGATGGTATGCCGTGAGATCGGGAAAGGTTTCTAAAACGCACCTCATTTCTCCTCTCCTTGTGCTCGGGTTCGCCATTCCAGCCGCTTGACTAACCATCTCCCTACTTGGAGAATCAGCACCTTTAACCTCCTGATTGTACAGGTTGCAATTTGTCCTGAGGATGAACGGGAAGACGGGCAACCAACGAGAGACTAGCCCTAGGTGTTGGGACAGGCACAGGCCACTCCATTTTCCCATCAGGAAGAAGAATGAACCACAGGCTCAGCCTGACCCCCAGAACCAAAATAGGGCCTGAAGCAATCCTGTGCTTTTGCGGCCAGCTCCCAAAAAAGCGAGTAGACAAATGGAGCTCAGGGACACTGCAATTCACAAACGTGCAGAGTTATAAATGATAACTCTCGTCCACAAATATATTGAGGGAAGGCAACGAAGAGGATTTGAAAGCAAGGCAGATTTGCAGGAAACAGATTTCAGGAGGTAGATTCGACTCGCCTTTAAAGCACATGAAAAGCGGCAAAACGTTGACTGTGATGCCCTTGGCCAAAAAGGGCGTATGCGTTTTTTCCTGAATATATTCAGGAAAAAACGCATACGCCGTTTTTGGCCAACCAAGCAAGCCGTAAGGGCAAATCAGCGCTACAAAGAAGTCTCGCTTGCCCTCGGTCAAAAGGGCCATGCTGAACAAACAGTAAAAACCAGAAAAGCAGGACAAGCCATGGAGACATGGGAGCCTTGCTACGCTGATGTGCGGGATGTAAATTGCCAACAGGCACTCTGGAGAAGAGTACGGTGTGTCCTGAAACAAGTAATAAACACAGCGTAGAGAGCATAGGGCACTTCCACTCATGGGCGTATAAATTGGGAAAACTAAAAATCAACAAGACACAGGCACCCTAAAGTTTACGGCTGCTCTGTTTCCAAGAACCTCCGCTTCGGTACACCTTCAATATCCCAGGAAAGAGAAAAATGGATAAAGAAATGGTGGTACTTGGCACAATGGAATATCACTCAGCCATGAAATCAATGTCATAAGGCTAGTTAGCAGCATGATGAGTGGATTTAGGTACGATGATTCTAAGTGAAATAAGTCACACAGAAAAAGACACTTATCCTAAGATATCGCTTATAGAGGGAATGTCAAAATCGCTACACTTGAACTGAATTACAAAACAGAACAGAGTCACACCTTTAGAAGACACACTATGGCTGCTTAACGGGAAAGGTGAGGTGGGGTGATGCATAAAACAAGGGTTTGAAATTAGCTCAGACACCGCTCCATAAGCCAAATATGTAATAGACAAGGCCTACTCCCTGCTCAGTGAACTGGACTCAACACCCCCTAGTCACCGCACAAGAATATATCTGACTAGTAAGAATCTGAAAACCTATGTATCGATATCTCTCTGCAAGTGAATCAAGAGGGTGTAAAGCGGCATCAACACAGCAGGGAAAAGCAGCCAAGCCCGATTCTAAACATAAATTACTTTAAAAAACCCACAAAACAAAGACAGTGAAAGAGAGAGAAATTCTTACAAAATCCGTTCAGGGTCTATGATGCAACCTGGATTGACCATATCTAGACCCACAGCTGGATGAGACATAAGGCTGGACACTCTTGGGGCTGAGAGGATTGGTGAGGTTGGGTGAGCAAACGCAGATACTTTAAAGTAACACTGCGGGGTACACACCCCATGGGTCTCAAATCTCCAGGTACAAGGGCATCTTCCTACATCAAAACATGCATGGGAAACCCAGAAGATGGTATGCCGTGAGATCGGGAAAGGTTTCTAAAACGCACCTCATTTCTCCTCTCCTTGTGCTCGGGTTCGCCATTCCAGCCGCTTGACTAACCATCTCCCTACTTGGAGAATCAGCACCTTTAACCTCCTGTTTCGTACAGGTTGCAATTTGTCCTGAGGATGAACGGGAAGACGGGCAACCAACGAGAGACTAGCCCTAGGTGTTGGGACAGGCACAGGCCACTCCATTTTCCCATCAGGAAGAAGAATGAACCACAGGCTCAGCCTGACCCCCAGAACCAAAATAGGGCCTGAAGCAATCTTGTGCTTTTGCGGCCAGCTCCCAAAAAAGCGAGTAGACAAATGGAGCTCAGGGACACTGCAATTCACAAACGTGCAGAGTTATAAATGATAACTCTCGTCCACAAATATATTGAGGGAAGGCAACGGAGAGGATATGAAAGCAAGGCAGATTTGCAGGAAACAGATTTCAGGAGGTAGATTCGACTCGCCTTTAAAGCACATGAAAAGCGGCAAAACGTTGACAATGATGCCATTGGCCAAAAAGGGCATATGCGTTTTTTCCTGAATATATTCAGGAAAAAACGCATACGCCGTTTTTGGCCAACCAAGCAAGCCGGAAGGGCAAATCAGCGCTACAAAGAAGTCTCGCTTGCCCTCGGTCAAAAGGGCCATGCTGAACAAAGTGTAAAAACCAGAAAAGCAGGACAGGCCATGGAGACATGGGAGCCTTGCTACGCTGATGGGCGGGATGTAAATTGCCAACAGGCACTCTGGAGAAGAGTACGGTGTGTCCTGAAACAAGTAATAAACACAGCGTAGAGAGCATAGGGCACTTCCACTCATGGGCGTATAAATTGGGAAAACTAAGAATCAACAAGACACAGGCACCCTAAAGTTTACGGCTGCTCTGTTTCCAAGAACCTCCGCTTCGGTACACCTTCAATATCCCAGGAAAGAGAAAAATGGATAAAGAAATGGTGGTACTTGGCACAATGGAATATCACTCAGCCATGAAATCAATGTCATAAGGCTAGTTAGCAGCATGATGAGTGGATTTAGGTACGATGATTCTAAGTGAAATAAGTCACACAGAAAAAGACACTTATCCTAAGATATCGCTTATAGAGGGAATGTCAAAATCGCTACACTTGAACTGAATTACAAAACAGAACAGAGTCACACCTTTAGAAGACACACTATGGCTGCTTAACGGGAAAGGTGAGGTGGGGTGATGCATAAAACAAGGGTTTGAAATTAGCTCAGAGACCGCTCCATAAGCCAAATATGTAATAGACAAGGCCTACTCCCTGCTCAGTGAACTGGACTCAACACACCCTAGACACCACACAAGAATATATCTGACTAGTAAGAATCTGAAAACTTATGTATCGATATCTCTCTGCAAGTGAATCAAGTGGGTGTAAAGCGGCATCAACACAGCAGGGAAAAGCAGCCAAGCCCAATTCTAAACATAAATTACTTTAAAAAACCCACAAAACAAAGACAGTGAAAGAGAGAGAAATTCTTACAAAATCCGTTCAGGGTCTCTGATGCAACCTGGATTGACCATATCTAGACCCACAGCTGGATGAGACATAAGGCTGGACACTCTTGGGGCTGAGAGGATTGGTGAGGTTGGGTGAGCAAACGCAGATACTTTAAAGTAACACTGCGGGGAACACACCCCATGGGTCTCAAATCTCCAGGTACAAGGGCATCTTCCTACATCAAAACATGCATGGGAAACCCAGAAGATGGTATGCCATGAGATCGGGAAAGGTTTCTAAAACGCACCTCATTTCTCCTCTCCTTGTGCTCGAGTTCGCCATTCCAGCCGCTTGACTAACCATCTCCCTACTTGGAGAATCAGCACCTTTAACCTCCTGTTTCTTACAGGTTGCAATTTGTCCTGAGGATGAACGGGAAGACGCGGAACCAACGAGAGACGAGCCCTAGGTGTTGGGACAGGCATAGGTCACTCCATTTTCCCATCAGGAAGAAGAATGAACCACAGGCTCAGCCTGCCCCCAAGAACAAAAATAGGGCCTGAAGCAATCCTGCGCTTTTGCAGCCAGCTCCCAAAAAAGCGAGGAGACAAATGGAGCTCAGGGGCACTGCAATTCACAAACGTGCAGAGTTATAAATGAGAACTCTCGTCCACAAATATATTGAGGGAAGGCAACGAAGAGGATTTGAAAGCAAGGCAGATTTGCAGGAAACAGATTTCAGGAGGTAGATTCGACTCGCCTTTAAAGCACATGAAAAGCGGCAAAACGTTGACAATGATGCCCTTGGCCAAAAAGGGCGTATGCGTTTTTTCCTGAATATATTCAGGAAAAAACGCATACGCCCTTTTTGGCCAACCAAGCAAGCCGGAAGGGCAAATCAGCGCTACAAAGAAGTCTCGCTTGCCCTCGGTCAAAAGGGCCATGCTGAACAAAGTGTAAAAACCAGAAAAGCAGGACAGGCCATGGAGACATGGGAGCCTTGCTACGCTGATGGGCGGGATGTAAATTGCCAACAGGCACTCTGGAGAAGAGTACGGTGTGTCCTGAAACAAGTAATAAACACAGCGTAGAGAGCATAGGGCACTTCCACTCATGGGCGTATAAATTGGGAAAACTAAAAATCAACAAGACACAGGCACCCTAAAGTTTACGGCTGCTCTGTTTCCAAGAACCTCCACTTTGGTACACCTTCAATATCCCAGGAAAGAGAAAAATGGATAAAGAAATGGTGGTACTTGGCACAATGGAATATCACTCAGCCATGAAATCAATGTCATAAGGCTAGTTAGCAGCATGATGAGTGGATTTAGGTACGATGATTCTAAGTGAAATAAGTCACACAGAAAAAGACACTTATCCTAAGATATCGCTTATAGAGGGAATGTCAAAATCGCTACACTTGAACTGAATTACAAAACAGAACAGAGTCACACCTTTAGAAGACACACTATGGCTGCTTAACGGGAAAGGTGAGGTGGGGTGATGCATAAAACAAGGGTTTGAAATTAGCTCAGAGACCGCTCCATAAGGCAAATATGTAATAGACAAGGCCTACTCCCTGCTCAGTGAACTGGACTCAACACACCCTAGTCACCACACTAGTAAGAATCTGAAAACCTATGTATCGATATCTCTCTGCAAGTGAATCAAGAGGGTGTAAAGCGGCATCAACACAGCAGGGAAAAGCAGCCAAGACCGATTCTAAACGTAAATTACTTTAAAAAACCCACAAAACAAAGACCGTGAAAGAGAGAGAAATTCTTACGAAATCCGTTCAGGGTCTATGATGCAACCTGGATTGACCATATCTAGACCCACAGCTGGATGAGACATAAGGCTGGACACTCTTGGGGCTGAGAGGATTGGTGAGGTTGGGTGAGCAAACGCAGATACTTTAAAGTAACACTGCGGGGAACACACCCCATGGGTCTCAAATCTCCAGGTACAAGGGCATCTTCCTACATCAAAACATGCATGGGAAACCCAGAAGATGGTATGCCATGAGATCGGGAAAGGTTTCTAAAACGCACCTCATTTCTCCTCTCCTTGTGCTCTGGTTTGCCATTCCAGCCGCTTGACTAACCATCTCCCTACTTGGAGAATCAGCACCTTTAACCTCCTGATTGTACAGGTTGCAATTTGTGCTGAGGATGAAAGGGAAGATGCGGAACCAACGAGAGACAATCCCTAGGTTTTGGGACAGGCATAGGTGACTCCATTTTCCCATCAGGAAGAAGAATGAACCACAGGCTCAGCCTGCCCCCCAGAACCAAAATAGGGCCTGAAGCAATCCTGCGCTTTTGCGGCCAGCTCCCAAAAAAGCGAGGAGACAAATGGAGCTCAGGGGCACTGCAATTCACAAACGTGCAGAGTTATAAATGAGAACTCTCGTCCACAAATATATTGAGGGAAGGCAACGAAGAGGATTTGAAAGCAAGGCAGATTTGCAGGAAACAGATTTCAGGAGGTAGATTCGACTCGCCTTTAAAGCACATGAAAAGCGGCAAAACGTTGAGAATGATGCCCTTGGCCAAAAAGGGCGTATGCGTTTTTTCCTGAATATATTCAGGAAAAAACGCATACGCCCTTTTTGGCCAACCAAGCAAGCCGGAAGGGCAAATCAGCGCTACAAAGAAGTCTCGCTTGCCCTCGGTCAAAAGGGCCATGCTGAACAAAGTGTAAAAACCAGAAAAGCAGGACAGGCCATGGAGACATGGGAGCCTTGCTACGCTGATGGGCGGGATGTAAATTGCCAACAGGCACTCTGGAGAAGAGTACGGTGTGTCCTGAAACAAGTAATAAACACAGCGTAGAGAGCATAGGGCACTTCCACTCATGGGCGTATAAATTGGGAAAACTAAAAATCAACAAGACACAGGCACCCTAAAGTTTACGGCTGCTCTGTTTCCAAGAACCTCCGCTTCGGTACACCTTCAATATCCCAGGAAAGAGAAAAATGGATAAAGAAATGGTGGTACTTGGCACAATGGAATATCACTCAGCCATGAAATCAATGTCATAAGGCTAGTTAGCAGCATGATGAGTGGATTTAGGTACGATGATTCTAAGTGAAATAAGTCACACAGAAAAAGACACTTATCCTAAGATATCGCTTATAGAGGGAATGTCAAAATCGCTACACTTGAACTGAATTACAAAACAGAACAGAGTCACACCTTTAGAAGACACACTATGGCTGCTTAACGGGAAAGGTGAGGTGGGGTGATGCATAAAACAAGGGTTTGAAATTAGCTCAGAGACCGCTCCATAAGCCAAATATGTAATAGACAAGGCCTACTCCCTGCTCAGTGAACTGGACTCAACACACCCTAGTCACCACACCAGTAAGAATCTGAAAGCCTATGTATCGATATCTCTCTGCAAGTGAATCAAGAGGGTGTAAAGCGGCATCAACACAGCAGGGAAAAGCAGCCAAGACCGATTCTAAACGTAAATTACTTTAAAAAACCCACAAAACAAAGACAGTGAAAGAGAGAGAAATTCTTACAAAATCCGTTCAGGGTCTATGATGCAACCTGGATTGACCATATCTAGACCCACAGCTGGATGAGACATAAGGCTGGACACTCTTGGGGCTGAGAGGATTGGTGAGGTTGGGTGAGCAAACGCAGATACTTTAAAGTAACACTGCGGGGAACACACCCCATGGGTCTCAAATCTCCAGGTACAAGGGCATCTTCCTACATCAAAACATGCATGGGAAACCCAGAAGATGGTATGCCATGAGATCGGGAAAGGTTTCTAAAACGCACCTCATTTCTCCTCTCCTTGTGCTCGGGTTCGCCATTCCAGCCGCTTGACTAACCATCTCCCTACTTGGAGAATCAGCACCTTTAACCTCCTGATTGTACAGGTTGCAATTTGTCCTGAGGATGAATGGGAAGACGCAGAACCAACGAGAGACGAGCCCTAGGTGTTGGGACAGGCATAGGTCACTCCATTTTCCCATCAGGAAGAAGAATGAACCACAGGCTCAGCCTGCCCCCAAGAACAAAAATAGGGCCTGAAGCAATCCTGCGCTTTTGCGGCCAGCTCCCAAAAAAGCGAGGAGACAAATGGAGCTCAGGGGCACTGCAATTCACAAACGTGCAGAGTTATAAATGAGAACTCTCGTCCACAAATATATTGAGGGAAGGCAACAAAGAGGATTTGAAAGCAAGGCAGATTTGCAGGAAACAGATTTCAGGAGGTAGATTCGACTCGCCTTTAAAGTACATGAAAAGCGGCAAAACGTTGACAATGATGCCCTTGGCCAAAAAGGGCGTATGCGTTTTTTCCTGAATATATTCAGGAAAAAACGCATACGCCCTTTTTGGCCAACCAGGCAAGCCGGAAGGGCAAATCAGCGCTACAAAGAAGTCTCGCTTGCCCTCGGTCAAAAGGGCCATGCTGAACAAAGTGTAAAAACCAGAAAAGCAGGACAGGCCATGGAGACATGGGAGCCTTGCTACGCTGATGTGCGGGATGTAAATTGCCAACAGGCACTCTGGACAAGAGTACGGTGTGTCCTGAAACAAGTAATAAACACAGCGTAGAGAGCATAGGGCACTTCCACTCATGGGCGTATAAATTGGGAAAACTAAAATCAACAAGACACAGGCACCCTAAAGTTTACGGCTGCTCTGTTTCCAAGAACCTCCACTTCGGTACACCATCAATGTCCCAGGAAAGAGAAAAATGGATAAAGAAATGGTGGTACTTGGCACAATGGAAAATCACTCAGCCATGAAATCAATGTCATAAGGCGAGTTAGCAGCATGATGAGTGGATTTAGATACGATGATTCTAAGTGAAATAAGTCACACAGAAAAAGACACTTATCCTAAGATATCGCTTATAGAGGGAATGTCAAAATCGCTACACTTGAACTGAATTACAAAACAGAACAGAGTCACACCTTTAGAAGACACACTATGGCTGCTTAACGGGAAAGGTGAGGTGGGGTGATGCATAAAACAAGGGTTTGAAATTAGCTCAAAGACCGCTCAATAAGCCAAATATGTAATAGACAAGGCCTACTCCCTGCTCAGTGAACTGGACTCAACACACCCTAGTCACCACACTAGTAAGAATCTGAAAACCTATGTATCGATATCTCTCTGCAAGTGAATCAAGAGGGTGTAAAGCGGCATCAACACAGCAGGGAAAAGCAGCCAAGACCGATTCTAAACGTAAATTACTTTAAAAAACCCACAAAACAAAGACAGTGAAAGAGAGAGAAATTCTTACAAAATCCGTTCAGGGTCTATGATGCAACCTGGATTGACCATATCTAGACCCACAGCTGGATGAGACATAAGGCTGGACACTCTTGGGGCTGAGAGGATTGGTGAGGTTGGGTGAGCAAACGCAGATACTTTAAAGTAACACTGCGGGGAACACACCCCATGGGTCTCAAATCTCCAGGTACAAGGGCATCTTCCTACATCAAAACATGCATGGGAAACCCAGAAGATGGTATGCCATGAGATCGGGAAAGGTTTCTAAAACGCACCTCATTTTTCCTCTCCTTGTGCTCTGGTTTGCCATTCCAGCCGCTTGACTAACCATCTCCCTACTTGGAGAATCAGCACCTTTAACCTCCTGATTTTACAGGTTGCAATTTGTCCTGAGGATGAAAGGGAAGATGCGGAACCAACGAGAGACAATCCCTAGGTTTTGGGACAGCCATAGGTGACTCCATTTTCCCATCAGGAAGAAGAATGAACCACAGGCTCAGCCTGCCCCCCAGAACCAAAATAGGGCTTGAAGCAATCCTGAGCTTTTGCGGCCAGCTCCCAAAAAAGCGAGGAGACAAATGGAGCTCAGGGGCAGTGCAATTCACCAACGTGCAGAGTTATAAATGAGAACTCTCGTCCACAAATATATTGAGGGAAGGCAACGAAGAGGATTTGAAAGCAAGGCAGATTTGCAGGAAACAGATTTCAGGAGGTAGATTCGACTCGCCTTTAAAGCACATGTAAAGCGGCAAAACGTTGACAATGATGCCCTTGGCCAAAAAGGGCGTATGCGTTTTTTCCTGAATATATTCAGGAAAAAACGCATACGCCCTTTTTGGCCAACCAAGCAAGCCGGAAGGGCAAATCAGCGCTACAAGAAGTCTCGCTTGCCCTCGGTCAAAAGGGCCATGCTGAACAAAGTGTAAAAACCAGAAAAGCAGGACAGGCCATGGAGACATGGGAGCCTTGCTACACTGATGGGCGGGATGTAAATTGCCAACAGGCACTCTGGAGAAGAGTACGGTGTGTCCTGAAACAAGTAATAAACACAGCGTAGAGAGCATAGGGCACTTCCACTCATGGGCGTATAAATTGGGAAAACTAAGAATCAACAAGACACAGGCACCCTAAAGTTTACGGCTGCTCTGTTTCCAAGAACCTCCGCTTCGGTACACCTTCAATATCCCAGGAAAGAGAAAAATGGATAAAGAAATGGTGGTACTTGGCACAATGGAATATCACTCAGCCATGAAATCAATGTCATAAGGCTAGTTAGCAGCATGATGAGTGGATTTAGGTACGATGATTCTAAGTGAAATAAGTCACACAGAAATAGACACTTATCCTAAGATATGGCTTATAGAGGGAATGTCAAAATCGCTACACTTGAACTGAATTACAAAACAGAACAGAGTCACACCTTTAGAAGACACACTATGGCTGCTTAACGGGAAAGGTGAGGTGGGGTGATGCATAAAACAAGGGTTTGAAATTAGCTCAGAGACCGCTCCATAAGCCAAATATGTAATAGACAAGGCCTACTCCCTGCTCAGTGAACTGGACTCAACACACCCTAGACACCACACAAGAATATATCTGACTAGTAAGAATCTGAAAACTTATGTATCGATATCTCTCTGCAAGTGAATCAAGTGGGTGTAAAGCGGCATCAACACAGCAGGGAAAAGCAGCCAAGCCCGATTCTAAACATAAATTACTTTAAAAAACCCACAAAACAAAGACCGTGAAAGAGAGAGAAATTCTTACGAAATCCGTTCAGGGTCTATGATGCAACCTGGATTGACCATATCTAGACCCACAGCTGGATGAGACATAAGGCTGGACACTCTTGGGGCTGAGAGGATTGGTGAGGTTGGGTGAGCAAACGCAGATACTTTAAAGTAACACTGCGGGGAACACACCCCATGGGTCTCAAATCTCCAGGTACAAGGGCATCTTCCTACATCAAAACATGCATGGGAAACCCAGAAGATGGTATGCCATGAGATCGGGAAAGGTTTCTAAAACGCACCTCATTTATCCTCTCCTTGTGCTCGGGTTCGCCATTCCAGCCACTTGACTAACCATCTCCCTACTTGGAGAATCAGCACCTTTAACCTCCTGTTTCGTCCAGGTTGCAATTTGTCCTGAGGATGAACGGGAAGACGCGGAACCAACGAGAGACGAGCCCTAGGTGTTGGGACAGGCATAGGTCACTCCATTTTCCCATCAGGAAGAAGAATGAACCACAGGCTCAGCCTGCCCCCCAGAACCAAAATAGGGCCTGAAGCAATCCTGCGCTTTTGCGGCCAGCTCCCAAAAAAGCGAGGAGACAAATGGAGCTCAGGGGCACTGCAATTCACAAACGTGCAGAGTTATAAATGAGAACTCTCGTCCACAAATATATTGAGGGAAGGCAACGAAGAGGATTTGAAAGCAAGGCAGATTTGCAGGAAACAGATTTCAGGAGGTAGATTCGACTCGCCTTTAAAGCACATGAAAAGCGGCAAAACGTTGACAATGATGCCCTTGGCCAAAAAGGGCGTATGCGTTTTTTCCTGAATATATTCAGGAAAAAACGCATACGCCCTTTTTGGCCAACCAAGCAAGCCGGAAGGGCAAATCAGCGCTACAAAGAAGTCTCGCTTGCCCTCGGTCAAAAGGGCCATGCTGAACAAACAGTAAAAACCAGAAAAGCAGGACAGGCCATGGAGACATGGGAGCCTTCTTACGCTGATGGGCGGGATGTAAATTGCCAACAGGCACTCTGGAGAAGAGTACGGTGTGTCCTGAAACAAGTAATAAACACAGCGTAGAGAGCATAGGGCACTTCCACTCATGGGCGTATAAATTGGGAAAACTAAAAATCAACAAGACACAGGCACCCTAAAGTTTACGGCTGCTCTGTTTCCAAGAACCTCCACTTCGGTACACCTTCAATATCCCAGGAAAGAGAAAAATGGATAAAGAAATGATGGTACTTGGCACAATGGAATATCACTCAGCCATGAAATCAATGTCATAAAGCTAGTTAGCAGCATGATGAGTGGATTTAGGTACGATGATTCTAAGTGAAATAAGTCACACAGAAAAAGACACTTATCCTAAGATATCGCTTATAGAGGGAATGTCAAAATGGCTACACTTGAACTGAATTACAAAACAGAACAGAGTCACACCTTTAGAAGACACACTATGGCTGCTTAACGGGAAAGGTGAGGTGGGGTGATGCATAAAACAAGGGTTTGAAATTAGCTCAGAGACAGCTCCATAAGCCAAATATGTAATAGACAAGGCCTACTCCCTGCTCAGTGAACTGGACTCAACACACCCTAGTCACCACACAAGAATATATCTGACTAGTAAGAATCTGAAAACCTATGTATGGATATCTCTCTGCAAGTGAATCAAGAGGGTGTAAAGCGGCATCAACACAGCATGGAAAAGCATCAAGCCCGATTCTAAACATAAATTACTTTAAAAAACCCACAAAACAAAGACAGTGAAAGAGAGAGAAATTCTTACAAAATCCGTTCAGGGTCTATGATGCAACCTGGATTGACCATATCTAGACCCACAGCTGGATGAGACATAAGGCTGGACACTCTTGGGGCTGAGAGGATTGGTGAGGTTGTGTGAGCAAACGCAGATACTTTAAAGTAACACTGCGGGGAACACACCCCATGGGTCTCAAATCTCCAGGTACAAGGGCATCTTCCTACATCAAAACATGCATGGGAAACCCAGAAGATGGTATGCCATGAGATCGGGAAAGGTTTCTAAAACGCACCTCATTTCTCCTCTCCTTGTGCTCGGGTTCGCCATTCCAGCCGCTTGACTAACCATCTCCCTACTTGGAGAATCAGCACCTTTAACCTCCTGATTGTACAGGTTGCAATTTGTCCTGAGGATGAATGGGAAGACGCAGAACCAACGAGATACGAGCCCTAGGTGTTGGGACAGGCATACGTCACTCCATTTTCCCATCAGGAAGAAGAATGAACCACAGGCTCAGCCTGCCCCCCAGAACCAAAATAGGGCCTGAAGCAATCCTGCGCTTTTGCGGCCAGCTCCCTAAAAAGCGAGGAGACAAATGGAGCTCAGGGGCACTGCAATTCACAAACGTGCAGAGTTATAAATGAGAACTCTCGTCCACAAATATATTGAGGGGAGGCAACGAAGAGGATTTGAAAGCAAGGCAGATTTGTAGGAAACAGATTTCAGGAGGTAGATTCGACTCGCCTTTAAAGCACATGAAAAGCGGCAAAACGTTGACAATGATGCCCTTGGCCAAAAAGGGCGTATGCGTTTTTTCCTGAATATATTCAGGAAAAAACGCATACGCCCTTTTTGGCCAACCAAGCAAGCCGGAAGGGCAAATCAGCGCTACAAAGAAGTCTCGCTTGCCCTCGGTCAAAAGGGCCATGCTGAACAAAGTGTAAAAACCAGAAAAGCAGGACAGGCCATGGAGACATGGGAGCCTTGCTACGCTGATGGGCGGGATGTAAATTGCCAAAAGGCACTCTGGCGAAGAGTACGGTGTGTCCTGAAACAAGTAATAAACACAGCGTAGAGAGCATAGGGCACTTCCACTCATGGGCGTATAAATTGGGAAAAGTAAAAATCAACAAGACACAGGCACCCTAAAGTTTACGGCTGCTCTGTTTCCAAGAACCTCCACTTCGGTACACCATCAATGTCCCAGGAAAGAGAAAAATGGATAAAGAAATGGTGGTACTTGGCACAATGGAATATCACTCAGCCATGAAATCAATGTCATAAGGCTAGTTAGCAGCATGATGAGTGGATTTAGGTACGATGATTCTAAGTGAAATAAGTCACACAGAAAAAGACACTTATCCTAAGATATCGCTTATAGAGGGAATGTCAAAATCGCTACACTTGAACTGAATTACAAAAGAGAACAGAGTCACACCTTTAGAAGACACACTATGGCTGCTTAACGGGAAAGGTGAGGTGGGGTGATGCATAAAACAAGGGTTTGAAATTAGCTCAGACACCGCTCCATAAGCCAAATATGTAATAGACAAGGCCTACTCCCTGCTCAGTGAACTGGACTCAACACACCCTAGTCACCACACTAGTAAGAATCTGAAAACCTATGTATCGATATCTCTCTGCAAGTGAATCAAGAGGGTGTAAAGCGGCATCAACACAGCAGGGAAAAGCAGCCAAGACCGATTCTAAACGTAAATTACTTTAAAAAACCCACAAAACAAAGACCGTGAAAGAGAGAGAAATTCTTACGAAATCCGTTCAGGGTCTATGATGCAACCTGGATTGACCATATCTAGACCCACAGCTGGATGAGACATAAGGCTGGACACTCTTGGGGCTGAGAGGATTGGTGAGGTTGGGTGAGCAAACGCAGATACTTTAAAGTAACACTGCGGGGAACACACCCCATGGGTCTCAAATCTCCAGGTACAAGGGCATCTTCCTACATCAAAACATGCATGGGAAACCCAGAAGATGGTATGCCATGAGATCGGGAAAGGTTTCTAAAACGCACCTCATTTCTCCTCTCCTTGTGCTCTGGTTTGCCATTCCAGCCGCTTGACTAACCATCTCCCTACTTGGAGAATCAGCACCTTTAACCTCCTGATTGTACAGGTTGCAATTTGTCCTGAGGATGAAAGGGAAGATGCGGAACCAACGAGAGACAATCCCTAGGTTTTGGGACAGGCATAGGTGACTCCATTTTCCCATCAGGAAGAAGAATGAACCACAGGCTCAGCCTGCCCCCCAGAACCAAAATAGGGCCTGAAGCAATCCTGCGCTTTTGCGGCCAGCTCCCAAAAAAGCGAGGAGACAAATGGAGCTCAGGGGCACTGCAATTCACAAACGTGCAGAGTTATAAATGAGAACTCTCGTCCACAAATATATTGAGGGAAGGCAACGAAGAGGATTTGAAAGCAAGGCAGATTTGCAGGAAACAGATTTCAGGAGGTAGATTCGACTCGCCTTTAAAGCACATGAAAAGCGGCAAAACGTTGACAATGATGCCCTTGGCCAAAAAGGGCGTATGCGTTTTTTCCTGAATATATTCAGGAAAAAACGCATACGCCCTTTTTGGCCAACCAAGCAAGCCGGAAGGGCAAATCAGCGCTACAAAGAAGTCTCGCTTGCCCTCGGTCAAAAGGGCCATGCTGAACAAAGTGTAAAAACCAGAAAAGCAGGACAGGCCATGGAGACATGGGAGCCTTGCTACGCTGATGGGCGGGATGTAAATTGCCAACAGGCACTCTGGAGAAGAGTACGGTGTGTCCTGAAACAAGTAATAAACACAGCGTAGAGAGCATAGGGCACTTCCACTCATGGGCGTATAAATTGGGAAAAGTAAAAATCAACAAGACACAGGCACCCTAAAGTTTACGGCTGCTGTGTTTCCAAGAACCTCCGCTTCGGTACACCTTCAATATCCCAGGAAAGAGAAAAATGGATAAAGAAATGGTGGTACTTGGCACAATGGAATATCACTCAGCCATGAAATCAATGTCATAAGGCTATTTAGCAGCATGATGAGTGGATTTAGGTACGATGATTCTAAGTGAAATAAGTCACACAGAAAAAGACACTTATCCTAAGATATCGCTTATAGAGGGAATGTCAAAATCGCTACACTTGAACTGAATTACAAAACAGAACAGAGTCACACCTTTAGAAGACACACTATGGCTGCTTAACGGGAAAGGTGAGGTGGGGTGATGCATAAAACAAGGGTTTGAAATTAGCTCAGAGACCGCTTCATAAGCCAAATATGAAATAGACAAGGCCTACTCCCTGCTCAGTGAACTGGACTCAACACACCCTAGTCACCACACTAGTAAGAATCTGAAAACCTATGTATCGATATCTCTCTGCAAGTGAATCAAGAGGGTGTAAAGCGGCATCAACACAGCAGGGAAAAGCAGCCAAGACCGATTCTAAACGTAAATTACTTTAAAAAACCCACAAAACAAAGACCGTGAAAGAGAGAGAAATTCTTACAAAATCCGTTCAGGGTCTATGATGCAACCTGGATTGACCATATCTAGACCCACAGCTGGATGAGACATAAGGCTGGACACTCTTGGGGCTGAGAGGATTGGTGAGGTTGGGTGAGCAAACGCAGATACTTTAAAGTAACACTGCGGGGAACACACCCCATGGGTCTCAAATCTCCAGGTACAAGGGCATCTTCCTACATCAAAACATGCATGGGAAACCCAGAAGATGGTATGCCATGAGATCGGGAAAGGTTTCTAAAACGCACCTCATTTCTCCTCTCCTTGTGCTCGGGTTCGCCATTCCAGCTGCTTGACTAACCATCTCCCTACTTGGAGAATCAGCACCTTTAACCTCCTGATTGTACAGGTTGCAATTTGTCCTGAGGATGAATGGGAAGACGCAGAACCAACGAGAGACGAGCCCTAGGTGTTGGGACAGGCATACGTCACTCCATTTTCCCATCAGGAAGAAGAATGAACCACAGGCTCAGCCTGCCCCCAAGAACAAAAATAGGGCCTGAAGCAATCCTGCGCTTTTGCAGCCAGCTCCCAAAAAAGCGAGGAGACAAATGGAGCTCAGGGGCACTGCAATTCACAAACGTGCAGAGTTATAAATGAGAACTCTCGTCCACAAATATATTGAGGGAAGGCAACGAAGAGGATTTGAAAGCAAGGCAGATTTGCAGGAAACAGATTTCAGGAGGTAGATTCGACTCGCCTTTAAAGCACATGAAAAGCGGCAAAACGTTGACAATGATGCCCTTGGCCAAAAAGGGCGTATGCGTTTTTTCCTGAATATATTCAGGAAAAAACGCATACGCCCTTTTTGGCCAACCAAGCAAGCCGGAAGGGCAAATCAGCGCTACAAAGAAGTCTCGCTTGCCCTCGGTCAAAAGGGCCATGCTGAACAAAGTGTAAAAACCAGAAAAGCAGGACAGGCCATGGAGACATGGGAGCCTTGCTACGCTGATGGGCGGGATGTAAATTGCCAACAGGCACTCTGGAGAAGAGTACGGTGTGTCCTGAAACAAGTAATAAACACAGCGTAGAGAGCATAGGGCACTTCCACTCATGGGCGTATAAATTGGGAAAACTAAAAATCAACAAGACACAGGCACCCTAAAGTTTACGGCTGCTCTGTTTCCAAGAACCTCCGCTTCGGTACACCTTCAATATCCCAGGAAAGAGAAAAATGGATAAAGAAATGGTGGTACTTGGCACAATGGAATATCACTCAGCCATGAAATCAATGTCATAAGGCTAGTTAGCAGCATGATGAGTGGATTTAGGTACGATGATTCTAAGTGAAATAAGTCACACAGAAAAAGACACTTATCCTAAGATATCGCTTATAGAGGGAATGTCAAAATCGCTACACTTGAACTGAATTACAAAACAGAACAGAGTCACACCTTTAGAAGACACACTATGGCTGCTTAACGGGAAAGGTGAGGTGGGGTGATGCATAAAACAAGGGTTTGAAATTAGCTCAGAGACCGCTTCATAAGCCAAATATGAAATAGACAAGGCCTACTCCCTGCTCAGTGAACTGGACTCAACACACCCTAGTCACCACACTAGTAAGAATCTGAAAACCTATGTATCGATATCTCTCTGCAAGTGAATCAAGAGGGTGTAAAGCGGCATCAACACAGCAGGGAAAAGCAGCCAAGACCGATTCTAAACGTAAATTACTTTAAAAAACCCACAAAACAAAGACCGTGAAAGAGAGAGAAATTCTTACAAAATCCGTTCAGGGTCTATGATGCAACCTGGATTGACCATATCTAGACCCACAGCTGGATGAGACATAAGGCTGGACACTCTTGGGGCTGAGAGGATTGGTGAGGTTGGGTGAGCAAACGCAGATACTTTAAAGTAACACTGCGGGGAACACACCCCATGGGTCTCAAATCTCCAGGTACAAGGGCATCTTCCTACATCAAAACATGCATGGGAAACCCAGAAGATGGTATGCCATGAGATCGGGAAAGGTTTCTAAAACGCACCTCATTTCTCCTCTCCTTGTGCTCGGGTTCGCCATTCCAGCTGCTTGACTAACCATCTCCCTACTTGGAGAATCAGCACCTTTAACCTCCTGATTGTACAGGTTGCAATTTGTCCTGAGGATGAATGGGAAGACGCAGAACCAACGAGAGACGAGCCCTAGGTGTTGGGACAGGCATACGTCACTCCATTTTCCCATCAGGAAGAAGAATGAACCACAGGCTCAGCCTGCCCCCAAGAACAAAAATAGGGCCTGAAGCAATCCTGCGCTTTTGCAGCCAGCTCCCAAAAAAGCGAGGAGACAAATGGAGCTCAGGGGCACTGCAATTCACAAACGTGCAGAGTTATAAATGAGAACTCTCGTCCACAAATATATTGAGGGAAGGCAACGAAGAGGATTTGAAAGCAAGGCAGATTTGCAGGAAACAGATTTCAGGAGGTAGATTCGACTCGCCTTTAAAGCACATGAAAAGCGGCAAAACGTTGACAATGATGCCCTTGGCCAAAAAGGGCGTATGCGTTTTTTCCTGAATATATTCAGGAAAAAACGCATACGCCCTTTTTGGCCAACCAAGCAAGCCGGAAGGGCAAATCAGCGCTACAAAGAAGTCTCGCTTGCCCTCGGTCAAAAGGGCCATGCTGAACAAAGTGTAAAAACCAGAAAAGCAGGACAGGCCATGGAGACATGGGAGCCTTGCTACGCTGATGGGCGGGATGTAAATTGCCAACAGGCACTCTGGAGAAGAGTACGGTGTGTCCTGAAACAAGTAATAAACACAGCGTAGAGAGCATAGGGCACTTCCACTCATGGGCGTATAAATTGGGAAAACTAAAAATCAACAAGACACAGGCACCCTAAAGTTTACGGCTGCTCTGTTTCCAAGAACCTCCGCTTCGGTACACCTTCAATATCCCAGGAAAGAGAAAAATGGATAAAGAAATGGTGGTACTTGGCACAATGGAATATCACTCAGCCATGAAATCAATGTCATAAGGCTAGTTAGCAGCATGATGAGTGGATTTAGGTACGATGATTCTAAGTGAAATAAGTCACACAGAAAAAGACACTTATCCTAAGATATCGCTTATAGAGGGAATGTCAAAATCGCTACACTTGAACTGAATTACAAAACAGAACAGAGTCACACCTTTAGAAGACACACTATGGCTGCTTAACGGGAAAGGTGAGGTGGGGTGATGCATAAAACAAGGGTTTGAAATTAGCTCAGAGACCGCTCCATAAGCCAAATATGTAATAGACAAGGCCTACTCCCTGCTCAGTGAACTGGACTCAACACACCCTAGTCACCACACAAGAATATATCTGACTAGTAAGAATCTGAAAACCTATGTATCGATATCTCTCTGCAATGAATCAAGAGGGTGTAAAGCGGCATCAACACAGCAGGGAAAAGCAGCCAAGCATGATTCTAAACATAAATTACTTTAAAAAACCCACAAAACAAAGACAGTGAAAGAGAGAGAATTTCTTACAAAATCCGTTCAGGGTCTATGATGCAACCTGGATTGACCATATCTAGACCCACAGCTGGATGAGACATAAGGCTGGACACTCTTGGGGCTGAGAGGATTGGTGAGGTTGGGTGAGCAAACGCAGATAATTTAAAGTAACACTGCGGGGAACACACCCCATGGGTCTCAAATCTCCAGGTACAAGGGCATCTTCCTACATCAAAACATGCATGGGAAACCCAGAAGATGGTATGCCATGAGATCGGGAAAGGTTTCTAAAACGCACCTCATTTCTCCTCTCCTTGTGCTCGGGTTCGCCATTCCAGCCGCTTGACTAACCATCTCCCTACTTGGAGAATCAGCACCTTTAACCTCCTGATTGTACAGGTTGCAATTTGTCCTGAGGATGAATGGGAAGACGCAGAACCAACGAGAGATGAGCCCTAGGTGTTGGGACAGGCATAGGTCACTCCATTTTCCCATCAGGAAGAAGAATGAACCACAGGCTCAGCCTGCCCCCCAGAACCAAAATAGGGCCTGAAGCAATCCTGCGCTTTTGCGGCCAGCTCCCAAAAAAGCGAGGAGACAAATGGAGCTCAGGGGCACTGCAATTCACAAACGTGCAGAGTTATAAATGAGAACTCTCGTCCACAAATATATTGAGGGAAGGCAACAAAGAGGATTTGAAAGCAAGGCAGATTTGCAGGAAACAGATTTCAGGAGGTAGATTCGACTCGCCTTTAAAGCACATGAAAAGCGGCAAAACGTTGACAATGATGCCCTTGGCCAAAAAGGGCGTATGCGTTTTTTCCTGAATATATTCAGGAAAAAACGCATACGCCCTTTTTGGCCAACCAAGCAAGCCGGAAGGGCAAATCAGCGCTACAAAGAAGTCTCGCTTGCCCTCGGTCAAAAGGGCCATGCTGAACAAAGTGTAAAAACCAGAAAAGCAGGACAGGCCATGGAGACATGGGAGCCTTGCTACGCTGATGGGCGGGATGTAAATTGCCAACAGGCACTCTGGAGAAGAGTACGGTGTGTCCTGAAACAAGTAATAAACACAGCGTAGAGAGCATAGGGCACTTCCACTCATGGGCGTATAAATTGGGAAAACTAAAAATCAACAAGACACAGGCACCCTAAAGTTTACGGCTGCTCTGTTTCCAAGAACCTCCGCTTCGGTACACCTTCAATATCCCAGGAAAGAGAAAAATGGATAAAGAAATGGTGGTACTTGGCACAATGGAATATCACTCAGCCATGAAATCAATGTCATAAGGCTAGTTAGCAGCATGATGAGTGGATTTAGGTACGATGATTCTAAGTGAAATAAGTCACACAGAAAAAGACACTTATCCTAAGATATCGCTTATAGAGGGAATGTCAAAATCGCTACACTTGAACTGAATTACAAAACAGAACAGAGTCACACCTTTAGAAGACACACTATGGCTGCTTAACGGGAAAGGTGAGGTGGGGTGATGCATAAAACAAGGGTTTGAAATTAGTTCAGACACTGCTCCATAAGCCAAATATGTAATAGAAAAGGCCTACTCCCTGCTCAGTGAACTGGACTCAACACACCCTAGTCACCACACTAGTAAGAATCTGAAAACCTATGTATCGATATCTCTCTGCAAGTGAATCAAGAGGGTGTAAAACGGCATCAACACAGCAGGGAAAAGCAGCCAAGACCGATTCTAAACGTAAATTACTTTAAAAAACCCACAAAACAAAGACCGTGAGAGAGAGAAATTCTTACAAAATCCGTTCAGGGTCTATGATGCAACCTGGATTGACCATATCTAGACTCACAGCTGGATGAGACATAAGGCTGGACACTCTTGGGGCTGAGAAGATAGGTGAGGTTGGGTGAGCAAACGCAGATACTTTAAAGTAACACTGCGGGGAACACACCCCATGGGTCTCAAATCTCCAGGTACAAGGGCATCTTCCTACATCAAAACATGCATGGGAAACCCAGAAGATGGTATGCCATGAGATCGGGAAAGGTTTCTAAAACGCACCTCATTTCTCCTCTCCTTGTGCTTGGGTTCGCCATTCCAGCCGCTTGACTAACCATCTCCCTACTTGGAGAATCAGCACCTTTAACCTCCTGATTGTACAGGTTGCAATTTGTCCTGAGGATGAACGGGAAGACGTGGAACCAACGAGAGACGAGCCCTAGGTGTTGGGACAGGCATAGGACACTCCATTTTCCCATCAGGAAGAAGAATGAACCACAGGCTCAGCCTGCCCCCCAGAACCAAAATAGGGCCTGAAGCAATCCTGCGCTTTTGCGGCCAGCTCCCAAAAAAGCGAGGAGACAAATGGAGCTCAGGGGCACTGCAATTCACAAACGTGCAGAGTTATAAGTGAGAACTCTCGTCCACAAATATATTGAGGGAAGGCAACAAAGAGGATTTGAAAGCAAGGCAGATTTGCAGGAAACAGATTTCAGGAGGTAGATTCGACTCGCCTTTAAAGCACATGAAAAGCAGGAAAACGTTGACAATGATGCCCTTGGCCAAAAAGGGCGTATGCGTTTTTTCCTGAATATATTCAGGAAAAAACGCATACGCCCTTTTTGGCCAACCAAGCAAGCCGGAAGGGCAAATCAGCGCTACAAAGAAGTCTCGCTTGCCCTCGGTCAAAAGGGCCATGCTGAACAAAGTGTAAAAACCAGAAAAGCAGGACAGGCCATGGAGACATGGGAGCCTTGCTACGCTGATGGGCGGGATGTAAATTGCCAACAGGCACTCTGGAGAAGAGTACGGTGTGTCCTGAAACAAGTAATAAACACAGCGTAGAGAGGATAGGGCACTTCCACTCATGGGCGTATAAATTGGGAAAACTAAAAATCAACAAGACACAGGCACCCTAAAGTTTACGGCTGCTCTGTTTCCAAGAACCTCCGCTTCGGTACACCTTCAATATCCCAGGAAAGAGAAAAATGGATAAAGAAATGGTGGTACTTGGCACAATGGAATATCACTCAGCCATGAAATCAATGTCATAAGGCTAGTTAGCAGCATGATGAGTGGATTTAGGTACGATGATTCTAAGTGAAATAAGTCACACAGAAAAAGACACTTATCCTAAGATATCGCTTATAGAGGGAATGTCAAAATCGCTACACTTGAACTGAATTACAAAACAGAACAGAGTCACACCTTTAGAAGACACACTATGGCTGCTTAACGGGAAAGGTGAGGTGGGGTGATGCATAAAACAAGGGTTTGAAATTAGCTCAGAGACCGCTCCATAAGCCAAATATGTAATAGACAAGGCCTACTCCCTGCTCAGTGAACTGGACTCAACACACCCTAGTCACCACACAAGAATATATCTGACTAGTAAGAATCTGAAAACCTATGTATCGATATCTCTCTGCAAGTGAATCAAGAGGGTGTAAAGCGGCATCAACACAGCAGGGAAAAGCAGCCAAGCATGATTCTAAACATAAATTACTTTAAAAAACCCACAAAACAAAGACAGTGAAAGAGAGAGAATTTCTTACAAAATCCGTTCAGGGTCTATGATGCAACCTGGATTGACCATATCTAGACCCACAGCTGGATGAGACATAAGGCTGGACACTCTTGGGGCTGAGAGGATTGGTGAGGTTGGGTGAGCAAACGCAGATAATTTAAAGTAACACTGCGGGGAACACACCCCATGGGTCTCAAATCTCCAGGTACAAGGGCATCTTCCTACATCAAAACATGCATGGGAAACCCAGAAGATGGTATGCCATGAGATCGGGAAAGGTTTCTAAAACGCACCTCATTTCTCCTCTCCTTGTGCTCGGGTTCGCCATTCCAGCTCCTTGACTAACCATCTCCCTACTTGGAGAATCAGCACCTTTAACCTCCTGATTGTACAGGTTGCAATTTGTCCTGAGGATGAATGGGAAGACGCAGAACCAACGAGATACGAGCCCTAGGTGTTGGGACAGGCATAGGTCACTCCATTTTCCCATCAGGAAGAAGAATGAACCACAGGCTCAGCCTGCCCCCCAGAACCAAAATAGGGCCTGAAGCAATCCTGCGCTTTTGCGGCCAGCTCCCAAAAAAGCGAGGAGACAAATGGAGCTCAGGGGCACTGCAATTCACAAACGTGCAGAGTTATAAATGAGAACTCTCGTCCACAAATATATTGAGGGAAGGCAACAAAGAGGATTTGAAAGCAAGGCAGATTTGCAGGAAACAGATTTCAGGAGGTAGATTCGACTCGCCTTTAAAGCACATGAAAAGCGGCAAACGTTGACAATGATGCCCTTGGCCAAAAAGGGCGTATGCGTTTTTTCCTGAATATATTCAGTAAAAAACGCATACGCCCTTTTTGGCCAACCAAGCAAGCCGGAAGGGCAAATCAGCGCTACAAAGAAGTCTCGCTTGCCCTCGGTCAAAAGGGCCATGCTGAACAAAGTGTAAAAACCAGAAAAGCAGGACAGGCCATGGAGACATGGGAGCCTTGCTACGCTGATGGGCGGGATGTAAATTGCCAACAGGCACTCTGGAGAAGAGTACGGTGTGTCCTGAAACAAGTAATAAACACAGCGTAGAGAGCATAGGGCACTTCCACTCATGGGCGTATAAATTGGGAAAAGTAAAAATCAACAAGACACAGGCACCCTAAAGTTTACGGCTGCTCTGTTTCCAAGAACCTCCGCTTCGGTACACCTTCAATATCCCAGGAAAGAGAAAAATGGATAAAGAAATGGTGGTACTTGGCACAATGGAATATCACTCAGCCATGAAATCAATGTCATAAGGCTAGTTAGCAGCATGATGAGTGGATTTAGGTACGATGATTCTAAGTGAAATAAGTCACACAGAAAAAGACACTTATCCTAAGATATCGCTTATAGAGGGAATGTCAAAATCGCTACACTTGAACTGAATTACAAAACAGAACAGAGTCACACCTTTAGAAGACACACTATGGCTGCTTAACGGGAAAGGTGAGGTGGGGTGATGCATAAAACAAGGGTTTGAAATTAGCTCAGAGACCGCTCCATAAGCCAAATATGTAATAGACAAGGCCTACTCCCTGCTCAGTGAACTGGACTCAACACACCCTAGTCACCACACTAGTAAGAATCTGAAAACCTATGTATCGATATCTCTCTGCAAGTGAATCAAGAGGGTGTAAAGCGGCATCAACACAGCAGGGAAAAGCAGCCAAGACCGATTCTAAACGTAAATTACTTTAAAAAACCCACAAAACAAAGACCGTGAAAGAGAGAGAAATTCTTACAAAATCCGTTCAGGGTCTATGATGCAACCTGGATTGACCATATCTAGACCCACAGCTGGATGAGACATAAGGCTGGACACTCTTGGGGCTGAGAGGATTGGTGAGGTTGGGTGAGCAAACGCAG
This sequence comes from Eubalaena glacialis, assembly GCF_028564815.1. Taxonomy (NCBI): domain Eukaryota; kingdom Metazoa; phylum Chordata; class Mammalia; order Artiodactyla; family Balaenidae; genus Eubalaena; species Eubalaena glacialis. The sequence continues at coordinate 148,352 of NW_026871236.1, forward strand.
ATAATTTAAAGTAACACTGCGGGGAACACACCCCATGGGTCTCAAATCTCCAGGTACAAGGGCATCTTCCTACATCAAAACATGCATGGGAAACCCAGAAGATGGTATGCCATGAGATCGGGAAAGGTTTCTAAAACGCACCTCATTTCTCCTCTCCTTGTGCTCGGGTTCGCCATTCCAGCCCCTTGACTAACCATCTCCCTACTTGGAGAATCAGCACCTTTAACCTCCTGATTGTACAGGTTGCAATTTGTCCTGAGGATGAATGGGAAGACGCAGAACCAACGAGATACGAGCCCTAGGTGTTGGGACAGGCATAGGTCACTCCATTTTCCCATCAGGAAGAAGAATGAACCACAGGCTCAGCCTGCCCCCCAGAACCAAAATAGGGCCTGAAGCAATCCTGCGCTTTTGCGGCCAGCTCCCAAAAAAGCGAGGAGACAAATGGAGCTCAGGGGCACTGCAATTCACAAACGTGCAGAGTTATAAATGAGAACTCTCGTCCACAAATATATTGAGGGAAGGCAACGAAGAGGATTTGAAAGCAAGGCAGATTTGCAGGAAACAGATTTCAGGAGGTAGATTCGACTCGCCTTTAAAGCACATGAAAAGCGGCAAAACGTTGACAATGATGCCCTTGGCCAAAAAGGGCGTATGCGTTTTTTCCTGAATATATTCAGGAAAAAACGCATACGCCCTTTTTGGCCAACCAAGCAAGCCGGAAGGGCAAATCAGCGCTACAAAGAAGTCTCGCTTGCCCTCGGTCAAAAGGGCCATGCTGAACAAAGTGTAAAAACCAGAAAAGCAGGACAGGCCATGGAGACATGGGAGCCTTGCTACGCTGATGGGCGGGATGTAAATTGCCAACAGGCACTCTGGAGAAGAGTACGGTGTGTCCTGAAACAAGTAATAAACACAGCGTAGAGAGCATAGGGCACTTCCACTCATGGGCGTATAAATTGGGAAAACTAAAAATCAACAAGACACAGGCACCCTAAAGTTTACGGCTGCTCTGTTTCCAAGAACCTCCGCTTCGGTACACCTTCAATATCCCAGGAAAGAGAAAAATGGATAAAGAAATGGTGGTACTTGGCACAATGGAATATCACTCAGCCATGAAATCAATGTCATAAGGCTAGTTAGCAGCATGATGAGTGGATTTAGGTACGATGATTCTAAGTGAAATAAGTCACACAGAAAAAGACACTTATCCTAAGATATCGCTTATAGAGGGAATGTCAAAATCGCTACACTTGAACTGAATTACAAAACAGAACAGAGTCACACCTTTAGAAGACACACTATGGCTGCTTAACGGGAAAGGTGAGGTGGGGTGATGCATAAAACAAGGGTTTGAAATTAGCTCAGACACTGCTCCATAAGCCAAATATGTAATAGACAAGGCCTACTCCCTGCTCAGTGAACTGGACTCAACACACCCTAGTCACCACACTAGTAAGAATCTGAAAACCTATGTATCGATATCTCTCTGCAAGTGAATCAAGAGGGTGTAAAACGGCATCAACACAGCAGGGAAAAGCAGCCAAGACCGATTCTAAACGTAAATTACTTTAAAAAACCCACAAAACAAAGACCGTGAAAGAGAGAGAAATTCTTACAAAATCCGTTCAGGGTCTATGATGCAACCTGGATTGACCATATCTAGACCCACAGCTGGATGAGACATAAGGCTGGACACTCTTGGGGCTGAGAGGATTGGTGAGGTTGGGTGAGCAAACGCAGATACTTTAAAGTAACACTGCGGGGAACACACCCCATGGGTCTCAAATCTCCAGGTACAAGGGCATCTTCCTACATCAAAACATGCATGGGAAACCCAGAAGATGGTATGCCATGAGATCGGGAAAGGTTTCTAAAACGCACCTCATTTCTCCTCTCCTTGTGCTCGGGTTCGCCATTCCAGCCGCTTGACTAACCATCTCCCTACTTGGAGAATCAGCACCTTTAACCTCCTGATTGTACAGGTTGCAATTTGTCCTGAGGATGAATGGGAAGACGCAGAACCAACGAGATACGAGCCCTAGGTGTTGGGACAGGCATAGGTCACTCCATTTTCCCATCAGGAAGAAGAATGAACCACAGGCTCAGCCTGCCCCCCAGAACCAAAATAGGGCCTGAAGCAATCCTGCGCTTTTGCGGCCAGCTCCCAAAAAAGCGAGGAGACAAATGGAGCTCAGGGGCACTGCAATTCACAAACGTGCAGAGTTATAAATGAGAACTCTCGTCCACAAATATATTGAGGGAAGGCAACGAAGAGGATTTGAAAGCAAGGCAGATTTGCAGGAAACAGATTTCAGGAGGTAGATTCGACTCGCCTTTAAAGCACATGAAAAGCGGCAAAACGTTGACAATGATGCCCTTGGCCAAAAAGGGCGTATGCGTTTTTTCCTGAATATATTCAGGAAAAAACGCATACGCCCTTTTTGGCCAACCAAGCAAGCCGGAAGGGCAAATCAGCGCTACAAAGAAGTCTCGCTTGCCCTCGGTCAAAAGGGCCATGCTGAACAAAGTGTAAAAACCAGAAAAGCAGGACAGGCCATGGAGACATGGGAGCCTTGCTACGCTGATGGGCGGGATGTAAATTGCCAACAGGCACTCTGGAGAAGAGTACGGTGTGTCCTGAAACAATAATAAACACAGCGTAGAGAGCATAGGGCACTTCCACTCATGGGCGTATAAATTGGGAAAAGTAAAAATCAACAAGACACAGGCACCCTAAAGTTTACGGCTGCTCTGTTTCCAAGAACATCCGCTTCGGTACACCTTCAATATCCCAGGAAAGAGAAAAATGGATAAAGAAATGGTGGTACTTGGCACAATGGAATATCACTCAGCCATGAAATCAATGTCATAAGGCTAGTTAGCAGCATGATGAGTGGATTTAGGTACGATGATTCTAAGTGAAATAAGTCACACAGAAAAAGACACTTATCCTAAGATATCGCTTATAGAGGGAATGTCAAAATCGCTACACTTGAACTGAATTACAAAACAGAACAGAGTCACACCTTTAGAAGACACACTATGGCTGCTTAACGGGAAAGGTGAGGTGGTGTGATGCATAAAACAAGGGTTTGAAATTAGCTCAGACACTGCTCCATAAGCCAAATATGTAATAGACAAGGCCTACTCCCTGCTCAGTGAACTGGACTCAACACACCCTAGTCACCACACAAGAATATATCTGACTAGTAAGAATCTGAAAACCTATGTATCGATATCTCTCTGCAAGTGAATCAAGAGGTTGTAAAGCGGTATCAACACAGCAGGGAAAAGCAGCCAAGCCCGATTCTAAACATAAATTACTTTAAAAAACCCACAAAACAAAGACAGTGAAAGAGAGAGAAATTCTTACAAAATCCGTTCAGGGTCTATGATGCAACCTGGATTGACCATATCTACACCCACAGCTGGATGAGACATAAGGCTGGACACTCTTGGGGCTGAGAGGATTGGTGAGGTTGGGTGAGCAAACCCAGATACTTTAAAGTAACACTGCTGGGAACACACCCCATGGGTCTCAAATCTCCAGGTACAAGGGCATCTTCCTACATCAAAACATGCATGGGAAACCCAGAAGATGGTATGCCATGAGATCGGGAAAGGTTTCTAAAACGCACCTCATTTCTCCTCTCCTTGTGCTCGGGTTCGCCATTCCAGCCGCTTGACTAACCATCTCCCTACTTGGAGAATCAGCACCTTTAACCTCCTGATTGTACAGGTTGCAATTTGTCCTGAGGATGAATGGGAAGACGCAGAACCAACGAGATACGAGCCCTAGGTGTTGGGACAGGCATAGGTCACTCCATTTTCCCATCAGGAAGAAGAATGAACCACAGGCTCAGCCTGCCCCCCAGAACCAAAATAGGGCCTGAAGCAATCCTGCGCTTTTGCGGCCAGCTCCCAAGAAAGCGAGGAGACAAATGGAGCTCAGGGGCACTGCAATTCACAAACGTGCAGAGTTATAAATGAGAACTCTCGTCCACAAATATATTGAGGGAAGGCAACAAAGAGGATTTGAAAGCAAGGCAGATTTGCAGGAAACAGATTTCAGGAGGTAGATTCGACTCGCCTTTAAAGCACATGAAAAGCGGCAAACGTTGACAATGATGCCCTTGGCCAAAAAGGGCGTATGCGTTTTTTCCTGAATATATTCAGTAAAAAACGCATACGCCCTTTTTGGCCAACCAAGCAAGCCGGAAGGGCAAATCAGCGCTACAAAGAAGTCTCGCTTGCCCTCGGTCAAAAGGGCCATGCTGAACAAAGTGTAAAAACCAGAAAAGCAGGACAGGCCATGGAGACATGGGAGCCTTGCTACGCTGATGGGCGGGATGTAAATTGCCAACAGGCACTCTGGAGAAGAGTACGGTGTGTCCTGAAACAAGTAATAAACACAGCGTAGAGAGCATAGGGCACTTCCACTCATGGGCGTATAAATTGGGAAAAGTAAAAATCAACAAGACACAGGCACCCTAAAGTTTACGGCTGCTCTGTTTCCAAGAACCTCCGCTTCGGTACACCTTCAATATCCCAGGAAAGAGAAAAATGGATAAAGAAATGGTGGTACTTGGCACAATGGAATATCACTCAGCCATGAAATCAATGTCATAAGGCTAGTTAGCAGCATGATGAGTGGATTTAGGTACGATGATTCTAAGTGAAATAAGTCACACAGAAAAAGACACTTATCCTAAGATATCGCTTATAGAGGGAATGTCAAAATCGCTACACTTGAACTGAATTACAAAACAGAACAGAGTCACACCTTTAGAAGACACACTATGGCTGCTTAACGGGAAAGGTGAGGTGGGGTGATGCATAAAACAAGGGTTTGAAATTAGCTCAGAGACCGCTCCATAAGCCAAATATGTAATAGACAAGGCCTACTCCCTGCTCAGTGAACTGGACTCAACACACCCTAGTCACCACACTAGTAAGAATCTGAAAACCTATGTATCGATATCTCTCTGCAAGTGAATCAAGAGGGTGTAAAGCGGCATCAACACAGCAGGGAAAAGCAGCCAAGACCGATTCTAAACGTAAATTACTTTAAAAAACCCACAAAACAAAGACCGTGAAAGAGAGAGAAATTCTTACAAAATCCGTTCAGGGTCTATGATGCAACCTGGATTGACCATATCTAGACCCACAGCTGGATGAGACATAAGGCTGGACACTCTTGGGGCTGAGAGGATTGGTGAGGTTGGGTGAGCAAACGCAGATAATTTAAAGTAACACTGCGGGGAACACACCCCATGGGTCTCAAATCTCCAGGTACAAGGGCATCTTCCTACATCAAAACATGCATGGGAAACCCAGAAGATGGTATGCCATGAGATCGGGAAAGGTTTCTAAAACGCACCTCATTTCTCCTCTCCTTGTGCTCGGGTTCGCCATTCCAGCCCCTTGACTAACCATCTCCCTACTTGGAGAATCAGCACCTTTAACCTCCTGATTGTACAGGTTGCAATTTGTCCTGAGGATGAATGGGAAGACGCAGAACCAACGAGATACGAGCCCTAGGTGTTGGGACAGGCATAGGTCACTCCATTTTCCCATCAGGAAGAAGAATGAACCACAGGCTCAGCCTGCCCCCCAGAACCAAAATAGGGCCTGAAGCAATCCTGCGCTTTTGCGGCCAGCTCCCAAAAAAGCGAGGAGACAAATGGAGCTCAGGGGCACTGCAATTCACAAACGTGCAGAGTTATAAATGAGAACTCTCGTCCACAAATATATTGAGGGAAGGCAACGAAGAGGATTTGAAAGCAAGGCAGATTTGCAGGAAACAGATTTCAGGAGGTAGATTCGACTCGCCTTTAAAGCACATGAAAAGCGGCAAAACGTTGACAATGATGCCCTTGGCCAAAAAGGGCGTATGCGTTTTTTCCTGAATATATTCAGGAAAAAACGCATACGCCCTTTTTGGCCAACCAAGCAAGCCGGAAGGGCAAATCAGCGCTACAAAGAAGTCTCGCTTGCCCTCGGTCAAAAGGGCCATGCTGAACAAAGTGTAAAAACCAGAAAAGCAGGACAGGCCATGGAGACATGGGAGCCTTGCTACGCTGATGGGCGGGATGTAAATTGCCAACAGGCACTCTGGAGAAGAGTACGGTGTGTCCTGAAACAAGTAATAAACACAGCGTAGAGAGCATAGGGCACTTCCACTCATGGGCGTATAAATTGGGAAAACTAAAAATCAACAAGACACAGGCACCCTAAAGTTTACGGCTGCTCTGTTTCCAAGAACCTCCGCTTCGGTACACCTTCAATATCCCAGGAAAGAGAAAAATGGATAAAGAAATGGTGGTACTTGGCACAATGGAATATCACTCAGCCATGAAATCAATGTCATAAGGCTAGTTAGCAGCATGATGAGTGGATTTAGGTACGATGATTCTAAGTGAAATAAGTCACACAGAAAAAGACACTTATCCTAAGATATCGCTTATAGAGGGAATGTCAAAATCGCTACACTTGAACTGAATTACAAAACAGAACAGAGTCACACCTTTAGAAGACACACTATGGCTGCTTAACGGGAAAGGTGAGGTGGGGTGATGCATAAAACAAGGGTTTGAAATTAGCTCAGACACTGCTCCATAAGCCAAATATGTAATAGACAAGGCCTACTCCCTGCTCAGTGAACTGGACTCAACACACCCTAGTCACCACACTAGTAAGAATCTGAAAACCTATGTATCGATATCTCTCTGCAAGTGAATCAAGAGGGTGTAAAACGGCATCAACACAGCAGGGAAAAGCAGCCAAGACCGATTCTAAACGTAAATTACTTTAAAAAACCCACAAAACAAAGACCGTGAAAGAGAGAGAAATTCTTACAAAATCCGTTCAGGGTCTATGATGCAACCTGGATTGACCATATCTAGACCCACAGCTGGATGAGACATAAGGCTGGACACTCTTGGGGCTGAGAGGATTGGTGAGGTTGGGTGAGCAAACGCAGATACTTTAAAGTAACACTGCGGGGAACACACCCCATGGGTCTCAAATCTCCAGGTACAAGGGCATCTTCCTACATCAAAACATGCATGGGAAACCCAGAAGATGGTATGCCATGAGATCGGGAAAGGTTTCTAAAACGCACCTCATTTCTCCTCTCCTTGTGCTCGGGTTCGCCATTCCAGCCGCTTGACTAACCATCTCCCTACTTGGAGAATCAGCACCTTTAACCTCCTGATTGTACAGGTTGCAATTTGTCCTGAGGATGAATGGGAAGACGCAGAACCAACGAGATACGAGCCCTAGGTGTTGGGACAGGCATAGGTCACTCCATTTTCCCATCAGGAAGAAGAATGAACCACAGGCTCAGCCTGCCCCCCAGAACCAAAATAGGGCCTGAAGCAATCCTGCGCTTTTGCGGCCAGCTCCCAAAAAAGCGAGGAGACAAATGGAGCTCAGGGGCACTGCAATTCACAAACGTGCAGAGTTATAAATGAGAACTCTCGTCCACAAATATATTGAGGGAAGGCAACGAAGAGGATTTGAAAGCAAGGCAGATTTGCAGGAAACAGATTTCAGGAGGTAGATTCGACTCGCCTTTAAAGCACATGAAAAGCGGCAAAACGTTGACAATGATGCCCTTGGCCAAAAAGGGCGTATGCGTTTTTTCCTGAATATATTCAGGAAAAAACGCATACGCCCTTTTTGGCCAACCAAGCAAGCCGGAAGGGCAAATCAGCGCTACAAAGAAGTCTCGCTTGCCCTCGGTCAAAAGGGCCATGCTGAACAAAGTGTAAAAACCAGAAAAGCAGGACAGGCCATGGAGACATGGGAGCCTTGCTACGCTGATGGGCGGGATGTAAATTGCCAACAGGCACTCTGGAGAAGAGTACGGTGTGTCCTGAAACAATAATAAACACAGCGTAGAGAGCATAGGGCACTTCCACTCATGGGCGTATAAATTGGGAAAAGTAAAAATCAACAAGACACAGGCACCCTAAAGTTTACGGCTGCTCTGTTTCCAAGAACATCCGCTTCGGTACACCTTCAATATCCCAGGAAAGAGAAAAATGGATAAAGAAATGGTGGTACTTGGCACAATGGAATATCACTCAGCCATGAAATCAATGTCATAAGGCTAGTTAGCAGCATGATGAGTGGATTTAGGTACGATGATTCTAAGTGAAATAAGTCACACAGAAAAAGACACTTATCCTAAGATATCGCTTATAGAGGGAATGTCAAAATCGCTACACTTGAACTGAATTACAAAACAGAACAGAGTCACACCTTTAGAAGACACACTATGGCTGCTTAACGGGAAAGGTGAGGTGGTGTGATGCATAAAACAAGGGTTTGAAATTAGCTCAGACACTGCTCCATAAGCCAAATATGTAATAGACAAGGCCTACTCCCTGCTCAGTGAACTGGACTCAACACACCCTAGTCACCACACAAGAATATATCTGACTAGTAAGAATCTGAAAACCTATGTATCGATATCTCTCTGCAAGTGAATCAAGAGGTTGTAAAGCGGTATCAACACAGCAGGGAAAAGCAGCCAAGCCCGATTCTAAACATAAATTACTTTAAAAAACCCACAAAACAAAGACAGTGAAAGAGAGAGAAATTCTTACAAAATCCGTTCAGGGTCTATGATGCAACCTGGATTGACCATATCTACACCCACAGCTGGATGAGACATAAGGCTGGACACTCTTGGGGCTGAGAGGATTGGTGAGGTTGGGTGAGCAAACCCAGATACTTTAAAGTAACACTGCTGGGAACACACCCCATGGGTCTCAAATCTCCAGGTACAAGGGCATCTTCCTACATCAAAACATGCATGGGAAACCCAGAAGATGGTATGCCATGAGATCGGGAAAGGTTTCTAAAACGCACCTCATTTCTCCTCTCCTTGTGCTCGGGTTCGCCATTCCAGCCGCTTGACTAACCATCTCCCTACTTGGAGAATCAGCACCTTTAACCTCCTGATTGTACAGGTTGCAATTTGTCCTGAGGATGAATGGGAAGACGCAGAACCAACGAGAGACGAGCCATAGGTGTTGGGACAGGCATAGGTCACTCCATTTTCCCATCAGGAAGAAGAATGAACCACAGGCTCAGCCTGCCCCCCAGAACCAAAATAGGGCCTGAAGCAATCCTGCGCTTTTGCGGCCAGCTCCCAAAAAAGCGAGGAGACAAAGGGAGCTCAGGGGCACTGCAATTCACAAACGTGCAGAGTTATAAATGAGAACTCTCGTCCACAAATATATTGAGGGAAGGCAACGAAGAAGATTTGAAAGCAAGGCAGATTTGCAGGAAACAGATTTCAGGAGGTAGATTCGACTCGCCTTTAAAGCACATGAAAAGCGGCAAAACGTTGACAATGATGCCCTTGGCCAAAAAGGGCGTATGCGTTTTTTCCTGAATATATTCAGGAAAAAACGCATACGCCCTTTTTGGCCAACCAAGCAAGCCGGAAGGGCAAATCAGCGCTACAAAGAAGTCTCGCTTGCCCTCGGTCAAAAGGGCCATGCTGAACAAAGTGTAAAAACCAGAAAAGCAGGACAGGCCATGGAGACATGGGAGCCTTGCTACGCTGATGGGCGGGATGTAAATTGCCAACAGGCACTCTGGAGAAGAGTACGGTGTGTCCTGAAACAAGTAATAAACACAGCGTAGAGAGCATAGGGCACTTCCACTCATGGGCGTATAAATTGGGAAAACTAAAAATCAACAAGACACAGGCACCCTAAAATTTACGGCTGCTCTGTTTCCAAGAACCTCCGCTTCGGTACACCTTCAATATCCCAGGAAAGAGAAAAATGGATAAAGAAATGGTGGTACGTGGCACAATGCAATATCACTCAGCCATGAAATCAATGTCATAAGGCTAGTTAGCAGCATGATGATTGGATTTAGGTACGATGATTCTAAGTGAAATAAGTCACACAGAAAAAGACACTTATCCTAAGATATCGCTTATAGAGGGAATGTCAAAATCGCTACACTTGAACTGAATTACAAAACAGAACAGAGTCACACCTTTAGAAGACACACTATGGCTGCTTAACGGGAAAGGTGAGGTGGGGTGATGCATAAAACAAGGGTTTGAAATTAGCTCAGAGACCGCTCCATAAGCCAAATATATAATAGACAAGGCCTACTCCCTGCTCAGTGAACTGGACTCAACACACCCTAGTCACCACACAAGAATATATCTGACTAGTAAGAATCTGAAAACCTATGTATCGATATCTCTCTGCAAGTGAATCAAGAGGGTGTAAAGCGGTATCAACACAGCAGGGAAAAGCAGCCAAGCCCGATTCTAAACATAAATTACTTTAAAAAACCCACAAAACAAAGACAGTGAAAGAGAGAGAAATTCTTACAAAATCCGTTCAGGGTCTCTGATGCAACCTGGATTGACCATATCTACACCTACAGCTGGATGAGACATAAGGCTGGACACTCTTGGGGCTGAGAGGATTGGTGAGGTTGGGTGAGCAAACCCAGATACTTTAAAGTAACACTGCTGGGAACACACCCCATGGGTCTCAAATCTCCAGGTACAAGGGCATCTTCCTACATCAAAACATGCATGGGAAACCCAGAAGATGGTATGCCATGAGATCGGGAAAGGTTTCTAAAACGCACCTCATTTCTCCTCTCCTTGTGCTCGGGTTCGCCATTCCAGCCGCTTGACTAACCATCTCCCTACTTGGAGAATCAGCACCTTTAACCTCCTGATTGTACAGGTTGCAATTTGTCCTGAGGATGAATGGGAAGACGCAGAACCAACGAGAGACGAGCCCTAGGTATTGGGACAGGCATAGGTCACTCCATTTTCCCATCAGGAAGAAGAATGAACCACAGGCTCAGCCTGCCCCCCAGAACCAAAATAGGGCCTGAAGCAATCCTGCGCTTTTGCGGCCAGCTCCCAAAAAAGCGAGGAGACAATGGAGCTCAGGGGCACTGCAATTCACAAACGTGCAGAGTTATAAATGAGAACTCTCGTCCACAAATATATTGAGGGAAGGCAACGAAGAAGATTTGAAAGCAAGGCAGATTTGCAGGAAACAGATTTCAGGAGGTAGATTCGACTCGCCTTTAAAGCACATGAAAAGCGGCAAAACGTTGACAATGATGCCCTTGGCCAAAAAGGGCGTATGCGTTTTTTCCTGAATATATTCAGGAAAAAACGCATACGCCCTTTTTGGCCAACCAAGCAAGCCGGAAGGGCAAATCAGCGCTACAAAGAAGTCTCGCTTGCCCTCGGTCAAAAGGGCCATGCTGAACAAAGTGTAAAAACCAGAAAAGCAGGACAGGCCATGGAGACATGGGAGCCTTGCTACGCTGATGGGCGGGATGTAAATTGCCAACAGGCACTCTGGAGAAGAGTACGGTGTGTCCTGAAACAAGTAATAAACACAGCGTAGAGAGCATAGGGCACTTCCACTCATGGGCGTATAAATTGGGAAAACTAAAAATCAACAAGACACAGGCACCCTAAAATTTACGGCTGCTCTGTTTCCAAGAACCTCCGCTTCGGTACACCTTCAATATCCCAGGAAAGAGAAAAATGGATAAAGAAATGGTGGTACTTGGCACAATGCAATATCACTCAGCCATGAAATCAATGTCATAAGGCTAGTTAGCAGCATGATGATTGGATTTAGGTACGATGATTCTAAGTGAAATAAGTCACACAGAAAAAGACACTTATCCTAAGATATCGCTTATAGAGGGAATGTGAAAATCGCTACACTTGAACTGAATTACAAAACAGAACAGAGTCACACCTTTAGAAGACACACTATGGCTGCTTAACGGGAAAGGTGAGGTGGGGTGATGCATAAAACAAGGGTTTGAAATTAGCTCAGAGACCGCTCCATAAGCCAAATATATAATAGACAAGGCCTACTCCCTGCTCAGTGAACTGGACTCAACACACCCTAGTCACCACACAAGAATATATCTGACTAGTAAGAATCTGAAAACCTATGTATCGATATCTCTCTGCAAGTGAATCAAGAGGGTGTAAAGCAGCATCAACGCAGCAGGGAAAAGCAGCCAAGTCCGATTCTAAACATAAATTACTTTAAAAAACCCACAAAACAAAGACAGTTAAAGAGAGAGAAATTCTTACAAAATCCATTCAGGGTCTATGATGCAACCTGGATTGACCATATCTAGACCCACAGCTGGATGAGACATAAGGCTGGACACTCTTGGGGCTGAGAGGATTGGTGAGGTTGGGTGAGCAAACCCAGATATTTTAAAGTAACACCGCGGGGTACACACCCCATGGGTCTCAAATCTCCAGGTACAAGGGCATCTTCCTACATCAAAACATGCATGGGAAACCCAGAAGATGGTATGCCGTGAGATCGGGAAAGGTTTCTAAAACGCACCTCATTTCTCCTCTCCTTGTGCTCGGGTTCGCCATTCCAGCCGCTTGACTAACCATCTTCCTACTTGGAGAATCAGCACCTTTAACCTCCTGTTTCGTCCAGGTTGCAATTTGTCCTGAGGATGAACGGGAAGACGGGGAACCAACGAGAGACTAGCCCTCGGTGTTGGGACAGGCACAGGTCACTCCATTTTCCCATCAGGAAGAAGAATGAACCACAGGCTCAGCCTGCCCCCCAGAACCAAAATAGGGCCTGAAGCAATCCTGCGCTTTTGCGGCCAGCTCCCAAAAAAGCGAGGAGACAAATGGAGCTCAGGGGCACTGCAATTCACAAACGTGCAGAGTTATAAATGAGAACTCTCGTCCACAAATATATTGAGGGAAGGCAACGAAGAGGATTTGAAAGCAAGGCAGATTTGCAGGAAACAGATTTCAGGAGGTAGATTCGACTCGCCTTTAAAGCACATGAAAAGCGGCAAAACGTTGACAATGATGCCCTTGGCCAAAAAGGGCGTATGCGTTTTTTCCTGAATATATTCAGGAAAAAACGCATACGCCCTTTTTGGCCAACCAAGCAAGCTGGAAGGGCAAATCAGCGCTACAAATAAATCTCGCTTGCCCTCGGTCAAAAGGGCCATGCTGAACAAAGTGTAAAAACCAGAAAAGCAGGACAGGCCATGGAGACATGGGAGCCTTGCTACGCTGATGGGCGGGATGTAAATTGCCAACAGGCACTCTGGAGAAGAGTACGGTGTGTCCTGAAACAAGTAATAAACACAGCGTAGAGAGCATAGGGCACTTCCACTCATGGGCGTATAAATTGGGAAAACTAAAAATCAACAAGACACAGGCACCCTAAAGTTTACGGCTGCTCTGTTTCGAAGAATCTCCACTTCGGTACACCTTTAATATCCCAGGAAAGAGAAAAATGGATAAAGAAATGGTGGTACTTGGCACAATGGAATATCACTCAGCCATGAAATCAATCTCATAAGGCTACTTAGCAGCATGATGAGTGGATTTAGGTACGATGATTCTAAGTGAAATAAGTCACACAGAAAAAGACACTTATCCTAAGATATCGCTTATAGAGAGAATGTCAAAATCGCTACACTTGAGCTGAATTACAAAACAAAATAGAGTCACACCTTTAGAAGACACACTATGGCTGCTTAACGGGAAAGGTGAGGTGGGGTGAGGCATAAAACAAGGGTTTGAATTTAGCTCAGAGACCGCTCCATAAGCCAAATATGTAATAGACAAGTCCTACTCCCTGCTCAGTGAACTGGACTCAACACACCCTAGTCACCACACAAGAATATATCTGACTAGTAAGAATCTGAAAACCTATGTATCGATATCTCTCTGCAAGTGAATCAAGAGGGTGTAAAGCAGCATCAACACAGCAGGGAAAAGCAGCCCAGCACGATTCTAAACATAAATTACTTAAAAAAACCCACAAAACAAAGACAGTTAAAGAGAGAGAAATTCTTACAAAATCCATTCAGGGTCTATGATGCAACCTGGATTGACCATATCTACACCCACAGCTGGATGAGACATAAGGCTGGACACTCTTGGGGCTGAGAGGATTGGTGAGGTTGGGTGAGCAAACCCAGATACTTTAAAGTAACACTGCTGGGAACACACCCCATGGGTCTCAAATCTCCAGGTACAAGGGCATCTTCCTACATCAAAACATGCATGGGAAACCCAGAAGATGGTATGCCATGAGATCGGGAAAGGTTTCTAAAACGCACCTCATTTCTCCTCTCCTTGTGCTCGGGTTCGCCATTCCAGCCGCTTGACTAACCATCTCCCTACTTGGAGAATCAGCACCTTTAACCTCCTGATTGTACAGGTTGCAATTTGTCCTGAGGATGAACGGGAAGACGCGGAACCAACGAGAGACGAGCCCTAGGTGTTGGGACAGGCATAGGTCACTCCATTTTCCCATCAGGAAGAAGAATGAACCACAGGCTCAGCCTGCCCCCCAGAACCAAAATAGGGCCTGAAGCAAACCTGCGCTTTTGCGGCCAGCTCCCAAAAAAGCGAGGAGACAAATGGAGCTCAGGGGCACTGCAATTCACAAACGTGCAGAGTTATAAATGAGAACTCTCGTCCACAAATATATTGAGGGAAGGCAACGAAGAGGATTTGAAAGCAAGGCAGATTTGCAGGAAACAGATTTCAGGAGGTAGATTCGACTCGCCTTTAAAGCACATGAAAAGCGGCAAAACGTTGACAATGATGCCCTTGGCCAAAAAGGGCGTATGCGTTTTTTCCTGAATATATTCAGGAAAAAACGCATACGCCCTTTTTGGCCAACCAAGCAAGCCGGAAGGGCAAATCAGCGCTACAAAGAAGTCTCGCTTGCCCTCGGTCAAAAGGGCCATGCTGAACAAAGTGTAAAAACCAGAAAAGCAGGACAGACCATGGAGACATGGGAGCCTTGCTACGCTGATGGGCGGGATGTAAATTGCCAACAGGCACTCTGGAGAAGAGTACGGTGTGTCCTGAAACAAGTAATAAACACAGCGTAGAGAGCATAGGGCAATTCCACTCATGGGCGTATAAATTGGGAAAACTAAAAATCAACAAGACACAGGCACCCTAAAGTTTACGGCTGCTCTGTTTCCAAGAATCTCCGCTTCGGTACACCTTCAATATCCCAGGAAAGAGAAAAATGGATAAAGAAATGGTGGTACTTGGCACAATGGAATATCACTCAGCCATGAAATCAATGTCATAAGGCTAGTTAGAAGCATGATGAGTGGATTTAGGTACGATGATTCTAAGTGAAATAAGTCACACAGAAAAAGACACTTATCCTAAGATATCGCTTATAGAGGGAATGTCAAAATCGCTACACTTGAACTGAATTACAAAACAGAACAGAGGCACACCTTTAGAAGACAAACTATGGCTGCTTAACCGGAAAGGTGAGGTGGGGTGATGCATAAAACAAGGGTTTGAAATTAGCTCAGACACCGCTCCATAAGCCAAATATGTACTAGACAAGGCCTACTCCCTGCTCAGTGAACTGGACTCAACACCCCCTAGTCACCGCACAAGAATATATCTGACTAGTATGAATCTGAAAACCTATGTATCGATATCTCTCTGAAAGTGAATCAAGAGGGTGTAAAGCGGCATAAACACAGCAGGGAAAAGCAGCCAAACCCCATTCTAAACATACATTACTTTAAAAAACCCACAAAGCAAAGACAGTGAAAGAGAGAGAAATTCTTACAAAATCCGTTCAGGGTCTCTGATGCAACCTGGATTGACCATATCTAGACCTACAGCTGGATGAGACATAAGGCTGGACACTCTTGGGGCTGAGAGGATTGGTGAGGTTGGGTGAGCAAATGCAGATACTTTAAAGTAATACCGCGGGGGACCCACCCCATGGGTCTCAAATCTCCAGGTACAAGGGAATCTTCCTACATCAAAACATGCATGGGAAACCCAGAAGATGGTATGCCGTGAGATCGGGAAAGGTTTCTAAAACGCACCTCATTTCTCCTCTCCTTGTGCTCGGGTTCGCCATTCCAGCCGCTTGACTAACCATCTCCCTACTTGGAGAATCAGCACCTTTAACCTCCTGTTTCGTCCAGGTTGCAATTTGTCCTGAGGATGAACGGGAAGACGCGGAACCAATGAGAGACGAGCCCTAGGTGTTGGGACAGGCATAGGTCACTCCATTTTCCCATCAGGAAGAAGAATGAACCACAGGCTCAGCCTGCCCCCCAGAACCAAAATAGGGCCTGAAGCAATCCTGCGCTTTTGCGGCCAGCTCCCAAAAAAGCGAGGAGACAAATGGAGCTCAGGGGCACTGCAATTCACAAACGTGCAGAGTTATAAATGAGAACTCTCGTCCACAAATATATTGAGGGAAGGCAACGAAGAGGTTTTGAAAGCAAGGCAGATTTGCAGGAAACAGATTTCAGGAGGTAGATTCGACTCGCCTTTAAAGCACATGAAAAGCGGCAAAACGTTGACAATGATGCCCTTGGCCAAAAAGGGCGTATGCGTTTTTTCCTGAATATATTCAGGAAAAAACGCATACGCCCTTTTTGGCCAACCAAGCAAGCCGGAAGGGCAAATCAGCGCTACAAAGAAGTCTCGCTTGCCCTCGGTCAAAAGGGCCATGCTGAACAAAGTGTAAAAACCAGAAAAGCAGGACAGGCCATGGAGACATGGGAGCCTTGCTACGCTGATGGGCGGGATGTAAATTGCCAACAGGCACTCTGGAGAAGAGTACGGTGTGTCCTGAAACAAGTAATAAACACAGCGTAGAGAGCATAGGGCACTTCCACTCATGGGCGTATAAATTGGGAAAACTAAAAATCAACAAGACACAGGCACCCTAAAGTTTACGGCTGCTCTGTTTCCAAGAACCTCCGCTTCGGTACACCTTCAATATCCCAGGAAAGAGAAAAATGGATAAAGAAATGGTGGTACTTGGCACAATGGAATATCACTCAGCCATGAAATCAATCTCATAAGGCTACTTAGCAGCATGATGAGTGGATTTAGGTACGATGATTCTAAGTGAAATAAGTCACACAGAAAAAGACACTTATCCTAAGATATCGCTTATAGAGGGAATGTCAAAATCGTTACACTTGAGCTGAATTACAAAACAAAACAGAGTCACACCTTTAGAAGACACACTATGGCTGCTTAACGGGAAAGGTGAGGTGGGGTGATGCATAAAACAAGGGTTTGAAATTAGCTCAGAGACCGCTCCATAAGCCAAATATGTACTAGACAAGGCCTACTCCCTGCTCAGTGAACTGGACTCAACACACCCTAGTCACCACACAAGAATATATCTGACTAGTAAGAATCTGAAAACCTATGTATCGATATCTCTCTGCAAGTGAATCAAAAGGGTGTAAAGCGGCATCAACACAGCAGGGAAAAGCAGCCAAGCCCGATTCTAAACATACATTACTTTAAAAAACCCACAAAAGAAAGACAGTGAAAGAGACAGAAATTCTTACAAAATCCGTTCAGGGTCTATGATGCAACCTGGATTGACCATATCTAGACCCACAGCTGGATGAGACATAAGGCTGGACACTCTTGGGGCTGAGCGGATTGGTGAGGTTGGGTGAGAAATGCAGATACTTTAAAGTAACACTGCTGGGAACACACCCCATGGGTCTCAAATCTCCAGGTACAAGGGCATCTTCCTACATCAAAACATGCATGGGAAACCCAGAAGATGGTATGCCGTGAGATCGGGAAAGGTTTCTAAAACGCACCTCATTTCTCCTCTCCTTGTGCTCGGGTTCGCCATTCCAGCCGCTTGACTAACCATCTTCCTACTTGGAGAATCAGCACCTTTAACCTCCTGTTTCGTCCAGGTTGCAATTTGTCCTGAGGATGAACGGGAAGACGGGGAACCAACGAGAGACTAGCCCTCGGTGTTGGGACAGGCACAGGTCACTCCATTTTCCCATTAGTAAGAAGAATGAACCACAGGCTCAGCCTGCCCCCCAGAACCAAAATAGGGCCTGAAGCAATCCTGCGCTTTTGCGGCCAGCTCCCAAAAAAGCGAGGAGACAAATGGAGCTCAGGGGCACTGCAATTCACAAACGTGCAGAGTTATAAATGAGAACTCTCGTCCACAAATATATTGAGGGAAGGCAACGAAGAGGATTTGAAAGCAAGGCAGATTTGCAGGAAACAGATTTCAGGAGGTAGATTCGACTCGCCTTTAAAGCACATGAAAAGCGGCAAAACGTTGACAATGATGCCCTTGGCCAAAAAGGGCGTATGCGTTTTTTCCTGAATATATTCAGGAAAAAACGCATACGCCCTTTTTGGCCAACCAAGCAAGCTGGAAGGGCAAATCAGCGCTACAAATAAATCTCGCTTGCCCTCGGTCAAAAGGGCCATGCTGAACAAAGTGTAAAAACCAGAAAAGCAGGACAGGCCATGGAGACATGGGAGCCTTGCTACGCTGATGGGCGGGATGTAAATTGCCAACAGGCACTCTGGAGAAGAGTACGGTGTGTCCTGAAACAAGTAATAAACACAGCGTAGAGAGCATAGGGCACTTCCACTCATGGGCGTATAAATTGGGAAAACTAAAAATCAACAAGACACAGGCACCCTAAAGTTTACGGCTGCTCTGTTTCGAAGAATCTCCACTTCGGTACACCTTTAATATCCCAGGAAAGAGAAAAATGGATAAAGAAATGGTGGTACTTGGCACAATGGAATATCACTCAGCCATGAAATCAATCTCATAAGGCTACTTAGCAGCATGATGAGTGGATTTAGGTACGATGATTCTAAGTGAAATAAGTCACACAGAAAAAGACACTTATCCTAAGATATCGCTTATAGAGAGAATGTCAAAATCGCTACACTTGAGCTGAATTACAAAACAAAATAGAGTCACACCTTTAGAAGACACACTATGGCTGCTTAACGGGAAAGGTGAGGTGGGGTGAGGCATAAAACAAGGGTTTGAATTTAGCTCAGAGACCGCTCCATAAGCCAAATATGTAATAGACAAGTCCTACTCCCTGCTCAGTGAACTGGACTCAACACACCCTAGTCACCACACAAGAATATATCTGACTAGTAAGAATCTGAAAACCTATGTATCGATATCTCTCTGCAAGTGAATCAAGAGGGTGTAAAGCAGCATCAACACAGCAGGGAAAAGCAGCCCAGCACGATTCTAAACATAAATTACTTAAAAAAACCCACAAAACAAAGACAGTTAAAGAGAGAGAAATTCTTACAAAATCCATTCAGGGTCTATGATGCAACCTGGATTGACCATATCTACACCCACAGCTGGATGAGACATAAGGCTGGACACTCTTGGGGCTGAGAGGATTGGTGAGGTTGGGTGAGCAAACCCAGATACTTTAAAGTAACACTGCTGGGAACACACCCCATGGGTCTCAAATCTCCAGGTACAAGGGCATCTTCCTACATCAAAACATGCATGGGAAACCCAGAAGATGGTATGCCATGAGATCGGGAAAGGTTTCTAAAACGCACCTCATTTCTCCTCTCCTTGTGCTCGGGTTCGCCATTCCAGCCGCTTGACTAACCATCTCCCTACTTGGAGAATCAGCACCTTTAACCTCCTGATTGTACAGGTTGCAATTTGTCCTGAGGATGAACGGGAAGACGCGGAACCAACGAGAGACGAGCCCTAGGTGTTGGGACAGGCATAGGTCACTCCATTTTCCCATCAGGAAGAAGAATGAACCACAGGCTCAGCCTGCCCCCCAGAACCAAAATAGGGCCTGAAGCAAACCTGCGCTTTTGCGGCCAGCTCCCAAAAAAGCGAGGAGACAAATGGAGCTCAGGGGCACTGCAATTCACAAACGTGCAGAGTTATAAATGAGAACTCTCGTCCACAAATATATTGAGGGAAGGCAACGAAGAGGATTTGAAAGCAAGGCAGATTTGCAGGAAACAGATTTCAGGAGGTAGATTCGACTCGCCTTTAAAGCACATGAAAAGCGGCAAAACGTTGACAATGATGCCCTTGGCCAAAAAGGGCGTATGCGTTTTTTCCTGAATATATTCAGGAAAAAACGCATACGCCCTTTTTGGCCAACCAAGCAAGCCGGAAGGGCAAATCAGCGCTACAAAGAAGTCTCGCTTGCCCTCGGTCAAAAGGGCCATGCTGAACAAAGTGTAAAAACCAGAAAAGCAGGACAGACCATGGAGACATGGGAGCCTTGCTACGCTGATGGGCGGGATGTAAATTGCCAACAGGCACTCTGGAGAAGAGTACGGTGTGTCCTGAAACAAGTAATAAACACAGCGTAGAGAGCATAGGGCAATTCCACTCATGGGCGTATAAATTGGGAAAACTAAAAATCAACAAGACACAGGCACCCTAAAGTTTACGGCTGCTCTGTTTCCAAGAATCTCCGCTTCGGTACACCTTCAATATCCCAGGAAAGAGAAAAATGGATAAAGAAATGGTGGTACTTGGCACAATGGAATATCACTCAGCCATGAAATCAATGTCATAAGGCTAGTTAGAAGCATGATGAGTGGATTTAGGTACGATGATTCTAAGTGAAATAAGTCACACAGAAAAAGACACTTATCCTAAGATATCGCTTATAGAGGGAATGTCAAAATCGCTACACTTGAACTGAATTACAAAACAGAACAGAGGCACACCTTTAGAAGACAAACTATGGCTGCTTAACCGGAAAGGTGAGGTGGGGTGATGCATAAAACAAGGGTTTGAAATTAGCTCAGACACCGCTCCATAAGCCAAATATGTACTAGACAAGGCCTACTCCCTGCTCAGTGAACTGGACTCAACACCCCCTAGTCACCGCACAAGAATATATCTGACTAGTATGAATCTGAAAACCTATGTATCGATATCTCTCTGAAAGTGAATCAAGAGGGTGTAAAGCGGCATAAACACAGCAGGGAAAAGCAGCCAAACCCCATTCTAAACATACATTACTTTAAAAAACCCACAAAGCAAAGACAGTGAAAGAGAGAGAAATTCTTACAAAATCCGTTCAGGGTCTCTGATGCAACCTGGATTGACCATATCTAGACCTACAGCTGGATGAGACATAAGGCTGGACACTCTTGGGGCTGAGAGGATTGGTGAGGTTGGGTGAGCAAATGCAGATACTTTAAAGTAATACCGCGGGGGACCCACCCCATGGGTCTCAAATCTCCAGGTACAAGGGAATCTTCCTACATCAAAACATGCATGGGAAACCCAGAAGATGGTATGCCGTGAGATCGGGAAAGGTTTCTAAAACGCACCTCATTTCTCCTCTCCTTGTGCTCGGGTTCGCCATTCCAGCCGCTTGACTAACCATCTCCCTACTTGGAGAATCAGCACCTTTAACCTCCTGTTTCGTCCAGGTTGCAATTTGTCCTGAGGATGAACGGGAAGACGCGGAACCAATGAGAGACGAGCCCTAGGTGTTGGGACAGGCATAGGTCACTCCATTTTCCCATCAGGAAGAAGAATGAACCACAGGCTCAGCCTGCCCCCCAGAACCAAAATAGGGCCTGAAGCAATCCTGCGCTTTTGCGGCCAGCTCCCAAAAAAGCGAGGAGACAAATGGAGCTCAGGGGCACTGCAATTCACAAACGTGCAGAGTTATAAATGAGAACTCTCGTCCACAAATATATTGAGGGAAGGCAACGAAGAGGTTTTGAAAGCAAGGCAGATTTGCAGGAAACAGATTTCAGGAGGTAGATTCGACTCGCCTTTAAAGCACATGAAAAGCGGCAAAACGTTGACAATGATGCCCTTGGCCAAAAAGGGCGTATGCGTTTTTTCCTGAATATATTCAGGAAAAAACGCATACGCCCTTTTTGGCCAACCAAGCAAGCCGGAAGGGCAAATCAGCGCTACAAAGAAGTCTCGCTTGCCCTCGGTCAAAAGGGCCATGCTGAACAAAGTGTAAAAACCAGAAAAGCAGGACAGGCCATGGAGACATGGGAGCCTTGCTACGCTGATGGGCGGGATGTAAATTGCCAACAGGCACTCTGGAGAAGAGTACGGTGTGTCCTGAAACAAGTAATAAACACAGCGTAGAGAGCATAGGGCACTTCCACTCATGGGCGTATAAATTGGGAAAACTAAAAATCAACAAGACACAGGCACCCTAAAGTTTACGGCTGCTCTGTTTCCAAGAACCTCCGCTTCGGTACACCTTCAATATCCCAGGAAAGAGAAAAATGGATAAAGAAATGGTGGTACTTGGCACAATGGAATATCACTCAGCCATGAAATCAATCTCATAAGGCTACTTAGCAGCATGATGAGTGGATTTAGGTACGATGATTCTAAGTGAAATAAGTCACACAGAAAAAGACACTTATCCTAAGATATCGCTTATAGAGGGAATGTCAAAATCGTTACACTTGAGCTGAATTACAAAACAAAACAGAGTCACACCTTTAGAAGACACACTATGGCTGCTTAACGGGAAAGGTGAGGTGGGGTGATGCATAAAACAAGGGTTTGAAATTAGCTCAGAGACCGCTCCATAAGCCAAATATGTACTAGACAAGGCCTACTCCCTGCTCAGTGAACTGGACTCAACACACCCTAGTCACCACACAAGAATATATCTGACTAGTAAGAATCTGAAAACCTATGTATCGATATCTCTCTGCAAGTGAATCAAAAGGGTGTAAAGCGGCATCAACACAGCAGGGAAAAGCAGCCAAGCCCGATTCTAAACATACATTACTTTAAAAAACCCACAAAAGAAAGACAGTGAAAGAGACAGAAATTCTTACAAAATCCGTTCAGGGTCTATGATGCAACCTGGATTGACCATATCTAGACCCACAGCTGGATGAGACATAAGGCTGGACACTCTTGGGGCTGAGCGGATTGGTGAGGTTGGGTGAGAAATGCAGATACTTTAAAGTAACACTGCTGGGAACACACCCCATGGGTCTCAAATCTCCAGGTACAAGGGCATCTTCCTACATCAAAACATGCATGGGAAACCCAGAAGATGGTATGCCATGAGATCGGGAAAGGTTTCTAAAACGCACCTCATTTCTCCTCTCCTTGTGCTCGGGTTCGCCATTCCAGCCACTTGACTAACCATCTCCCTACTTGGAGAATCAGCACCTTTAACCTCCTGATTGTACAGGTTGCAATTTGTCCTGAGGATGAATGGGAAGATGCGGAACCAACGAGAGACGAGCCCTAGGTGTTGGGAGAGGCATAGGTCACTCCATTTTCCCATCAGGAAGAAGAATGAACCACAGGCTCAGCCTGCCCCCCAGAACCAAAATAGGGCCTGAAGCAATCCTGCGCTTTTGCGGCCAGCTCCCAAAAAAGCGAGGAGACAAATGGAGCTCAGGGGCACTGCAATTCACAAACGTGCAGAGTTATAAATGAGAACTCTCGTCCACAAATATATTGAGGGAAGGCAACGAAGAGGATTTGAAAGCAAGGCAGATTTGCAGGAAACAGATTTCAGGAGGTAGATTCGACTCGCCTTTAAAGCACATGAAAAGCGGCAAAACGTTGACAATGATGCCCTTGGCCAAAAAGGGCGTATGCGTTTTTTCCTGAATATATTCAGGAAAAAACGCATACGCCCTTTTTGGCCAACCAAGCAAGCCGGAAGGGCAAATCAGCGCTACAAAGAAGTCTCGCTTGCCCTCGGTCAAAAGGGCCATGCTGAACAAAGTGTAAAAACCAGAAAAGCAGGACAGGCCATGGAGACATGGGAGCCTTGCTACGCTGATGGGCGGGATGTAAATTGCCAACAGGCACTCTGGAGAAGAGTACGGTGTGTCCTGAAACAAGTAATAAACACAGCGTAGAGAGCATAGGGCACTTCCACTCATGGGCGTATAAATTGGGAAAACTAAAAATCAACAAGACACAGGCACCCTAAAGTTTACGGCTGCTCTGTTTCCAAGAATCTCCGCTTCGATACACCTTCAATATCCAAGGAAAGAGAAAAATGGATAAAGAAATGGTGGTACTTGGCACAATGGAATATCACTCAGCCATGAAATCAATGTCATAAGGCTACTTAGCAGCATGATGAGTGGATTTAGGTACGATGATTCTAAGTGAAATAAGTCACACAGAAAAAGGCACTTATCCTAAGATATCGTTTATAGAGGGAATGCCAAAATCGCTACACTTGAACTGAATTACAAAACAGAACAGAGGCACACCTTTAGAAGACACACTATGGCTACTTAACCGGAAAGGTGAGGTGGGGTGATGCATAAAACAAGGGTTTGAAATTAGCTCAGACACCGCTCCATAAGCCAAATATGTACTAGACAAGGCCTACTCCCTGCTCAGTGAACTGGACTCAACACCCCCTAGTCACCGCACAAGAATATATCTGACTAGTATGAATCTGAAAACCTATGTATCGATATCTCTCTGAAAGTGAATCAAGAGGGTGTAAAGCGGCATAAACACAGCAGGGAAAAGCAGCCAAACCCCATTCTAAACATACATTACTTTAAAAAACCCACAAAGCAAAGACAGTGAAAGAGAGAGAAATTCTTACAAAATCCGTTCAGGGTATCTGATGCAACCTGGATTGACCATATCTAGACCCACAGCTGGATGAGACATAAGGCTGGACACTCTTGGGGCTGAGAGGATTGGTGAGGTTGGGTGAGCAAATGCAGATCCTTTAAAGTAATACCGCGGGGTACCCACCCCATGGGTCTCAAATCTCCAGGTACAAGGGAATCTTCCTACATCAAAACATGCATGGGAAACCCAGAAGATGGTATGCCGTGAGATCGGGAAAGGTTTCTAAAACGCACCTCATTTCTCCTCTCCTTGTGCTCGGGTTCGCCATTCCAGCCTCTTGACTAACCATCTCCCTACTTGGAGAATCAGCACCTTTAACCTCCAGTTTCGTCCAGGTTGTAATTTGTCCTGAGGATGAACGGGAAGACGGGGAACCAACGAGAGACTAGCCCTATGTGTTGGGACAGGCACAGGTCACTCCATTTTCCCATCAGGAAGAAGAATGAACCACAGGCTCAGCCTGCCCCCCAGAACCAAAATAGGGCCTGAAGCAATCCTGCGCTTTTGCGGCCAGCTCCCAAAAAAGCGAGGAGACAAATGGAGCTCAGGGGCACTGCAATTCACAAACGTGCAGAGTTATAAATGAGAACTCTCGTCCACAAATATATTGAGGGAAGGCAACGAAGAGGATTTGAAAGCAAGGCAGATTTGCAGGAAACAGATTTCAGGAGGTAGATTCGACTCGCCTTTAAAGCACATGAAAAGCGGCAAAACGTTGACAATGATGCCCTTGGCCAAAAAGGGCGTATGCGTTTTTTCCTGAATATATTCAGGAAAAAACGCATACGCCCTTTTTGGCCAACCAAGCAAGCCGGAAGGGCAAATCAGCGCTACAATGAAGTCTCGCTTGCCCTCGGTCAAAAGGGCCATGCTGAAAAAAGTGTAAAAATCAGAAAAGCAGGACAGGCCATGGAGACATGGGAGCATTGCTACGCTGATGGGCGGGATGTAAATTGCCAACAGGCACTCTGGAGAAGAGTACGGTGTGTCCTGAAACAAGTAATAAACACAGCGTAGAGAGCATAGGGCACTTCCACTCATGGGCGTATAAATTGGGAAAACTAAAAATCAACAAGACACAGGCACCCTAAAGTTTACGGCTGCTCTGTTTCCAAGAACCTCCGCTTCGGTACACCTTCAATATCCCAGGAAAGAGAAAAATGGATAAAGAAATGGTGGTACTTGGCACAATGGAATATCACTCAGCCATGAAATCAATGTCATAAGGCTAGTTAGCAGCATGATGAGTGGATTTAGGTACGATGATTCTAAGTGAAATAAGTCACACAGAAAAAGACACTTATCCTAAGATATCGCTTTTAGGGGGAATGTCAAAATCGCTACACTTGAACTGAATTACAAAACAGAACATAGTCACACCTTTAGAAGACACACTATGGCTGCTTAACGGGAAAGGTGAGGTGGGGTGATGCATAAAACAAGGGTTTGAAATTAGCTCAGAGACCGCTCCATAAGCCAAATATGTACTAGACAAGGCCTACTCCCTGCTCAGTGAACTGGACTCAACACACCCTAGTCACCACACAAGAATATATCTGACTAGTAAGAATCTGAAAACCTATGTATCGATATCTCTCTGCAAGTGAATCAAAAGGGTGTAAAGCGGCATCAACACAGCAGGGAAAAGCAGCCAAGCCCGATTCTAAACATACATTACTTTAAAAAACCCACAAAAGAAAGACAGTGAAAGAGACAGAAATTCTTACAAAATCCGTTCAGGGTCTATGATGCAACCTGGATTGACCATATCTAGACCCACAGCTGGATGAGACATAAGGCTGGACACTCTTGGGGCTGAGCGGATTGGTGAGGTTGGGTGAGAAATGCAGATACTTTAAAGTAACACTGCTGGGAACACACCCCATGGGTCTCAAATCTCCAGGTACAAGGGCATCTTCCTACATCAAAACATGCATGGGAAACCCAGAAGATGGTATGCCATGAGATCGGGAAAGGTTTCTAAAACGCACCTCATTTCTCCTCTCCTTGTGCTCGGGTTCGCCATTCCAGCCACTTGACTAACCATCTCCCTACTTGGAGAATCAGCACCTTTAACCTCCTGATTGTACAGGTTGCAATTTGTCCTGAGGATGAACGGGAAGACGCGGAACCAACGAGAGACGAGCCCTAGGTGTTGGGACAGGCATAGGTCACTCCATTTTCCCATCAGGAAGAAGAATGAACCACAGGCTCAGCCTGCCCCCCAGAACCAAAATAGGGCCTGAAGCAATCCTGCGCTTTTGCGGCCAGCTCCCAAAAAAGCGAGGAGACAAATGGAGCTCAGGGGCACTGCAATTCACAAACGTGCAGAGTTATAAATGAGAACTCTCGTCCACAAATATATTGAGGGAAGGCAACGAAGAGGATTTGAAAGCAAGGCAGATTTGCAGGAAACAGATTTCAGGAGGTAGATTCGACTCGCCTTTAAAGCACATGAAAAGCAGCAAAACGTTGACAATGATGCCCTTGGCCAAAAAGGGCGTATGCGTTTTTTCCTGAATATATTCAGGAAAAAACGCATACGCCCTTTTAGGCCAAGCAAGCAAGCCGGAAAGGCAAATCAGCGCTACAAAGAAGTCTCCCTTGCCCTCTTTCAAAAGGGCCATGCTGAACAAAGTGTAAAAACCAGAAAAGCAGGACAGGCCATGGAGACATGGGAGCCTTGCTACGCTGATGGGCGGGATGTAAATTGCCAACAGGCACTCTGGAGAAGAGTACGGTGTGTCCTGAAACAAGTAATAAACACAGCGTAGAGAGCATAGGGCACTTCCACTCATGGGCGTATAAATTGGGAAAACTAAAAATCAACAAGACACAGGCACCCTAAAGTTTACGGCTGCTCTGTTTCCAAGAATCTCCGCTTCGGTACACTTTCAATATCCCAGGAAAGAGAAAAATGGATAAAGAAATGGTGGTACTTGGCACAATGGAATATCACTCAGCCATGAAATCAATGTCATAAGGCTACTTAGCAGCATGATGAGTGGATTTAGGTACGATGATTCTAAGTGAAATAAGTCACACAGAAAAAGGCACTTATCCTAAGATATCACTTATAGAGGGAATGCCAAAATCGCTACACTTGAACTGAATTACAAAACAGAACAGAGGCACACCTTTAGAAGACACACTATGGCTACTTAACCGGAAAGGTGAGGTGGGGTGATGCATAAAACAAGGGTTTGAAATTAGCTCAGAGACCGCTCCATAAGCCAAATATGTACTAGACAAGGCCTACTCCCTGCTCAGTGAACTGGACTCAACACCCCCTAGTCACCGCACAAGAATATATCTGACTAGTATGAATCTCAAAAACCTATGTATCGATATCTCTCTGCAAGTGAATCAAGAGGGTGTAAAGCGGCATAAACGCAGCAGGGAAAAGCAGCCAAACCCCATTCTAAACATACATTACTTTAAAAAACCCACAAAGCAAAGACAGTGAAAGAGAGAGAAATTCTTACAAAATCCGTTCAGGGTATCTGATGCAACCTGGATTGACCATATCTAGACCCACAGCTGGATGAGACATAAGGCTGGACACTCTTGGGGCTGAGAGGATTGGTGAGGTTGGGTGAGCAAATGCAGATACTTTAAAGTAATACCGCGGGGTACCCACCCCATGGGTCTCAAATCTCCAGGTACAAGGGAATCTTCCTACATCAAAACATGCATGGGAAACCCAGAAGATGGTATGCCGTGAGATCGGGAAAGGTTTCTAAAACGCACCTCATTTCTCCTCTCCTTGTGCTCGGGTTCGCCATTCCAGCCGCTTGACTAACCATCCCCCTACTTGGAGAATCAGCACCTTTAACCTCCAGTTTCGTCCAGGTTGCAATTTGTCCTGAGGATGAACGGGAAGACGGGGAACCAACGAGAGACTAGCCCTAGGTGTTGGGACAGGCACAGGTCACTCCATTTTCCCATCAGGAAGAAGAATGAACCACAGGCTCAGCCTGCCCCCCAGAACCAAAATAGGGCCTGAAGCAATCCTGCGCTTTTGCGGCCAGCTCCCAAAAAAGCGAGGAGACAAATGGAGCTCAGGGGCACTGCAATTCACAAACGTGCAGAGTTATAAATGAGAACTCTCGTCCACAAATATATTGAGGGAAGGCAACGAAGAGGATTTGAAAGCAAGGCAGATTTGCAGGAAACAGATTTCAGGAGGTAGATTCGACTCGCCTTTAAAGCACATGAAAAGCGGCAAAACGTTGACAATGATGCCCTTGGCCAAAAAGGGCGTATGCGTTTTTTCCTGAATATATTCAGGAAAAAACGCATACGCCCTTTTTGGCCAACCAAGCAAGCCGGAAGGGCAAATCAGCGCTACAAAGAAGTCTCGCTTGCCCTCGGTCAAAAGGGCCATGCTGAACAAAGTGTAAAAACCAGAAAAGCAGGACAGGCCATGGAGACATGGGAGCCTTGCTACGCTGATGGGCGGGATGTAAATTGCCAACAGGCACTCTGGAGAAGAGTACGGTGTGTCCTGAAACAAGTAATAAACACAGCGTAGAGAGCATAGGGCACTTCCACTCATGGGCGTATAAATTGGGAAAACTAAAAATCAACAAGACACAGGCACCCTAAAGTTTACGGCTGCTCTGTTTCTAAGAACCTCCGCTTCGGTACACCTTCAATATCCCAGGAAAGAGAAAAATGGATAAAGAAATGGTGGTACTTGGCACAATGGAATATCACTCAGCCATGAAATCAATGTCATAAGGCTAGTTAGCAGCATGATGAGTGGATTTAGGTACGATGATTCTAAGTGAAATAAGTCACACAGAAAAAGACACTTATCCTAAGATATCGCTTTTAGGGGGAATGTCAAAATCGCTACACTTGAACTGAATTACAAAACAGAACATAGTCACACCTTTAGAAGACACACTATGGCTGCTTAACGGGAAAGGTGAGGTGGGGTGATGCATAAAACAAGGGTTTGAAATTAGCTCAGAGACCGCTCCATAAGCCAAATATGTACTAGACAAGGCCTACTCCCTGCTCAGTGAACTGGACTCAACACACCCTAGTCACCACACAAGAATATATCTGACTAGTAAGAATCTGAAAACCTATGTATCGATATCTCTCTGCAAGTGAATCAAAAGGGTGTAAAGCGGAATCAACACAGCAGGGAAAAGCAGCCAAGCCCGATTCTAAACATACATTACTTTAAAAAACCCACAAAAGAAAGACAGTGAAAGAGACAGAAATTCTTACAAAATCCGTTCAGGGTCTATGATGCAACCTGGATTGACCATATCTAGACCCACAGCTGGATGAGACATAAGGCTGGACACTCTTGGGGCTGAGCGGATTGGTGAGGTTGGGTGAGAAATGCAGATACTTTAAAGTAACACTGCTGGGAACACACCCCATGGGTCTCAAATCTCCAGGTACAAGGGCATCTTCCTACATCAAAACATGCATGGGAAACCCAGAAGATGGTATGCCATGAGATCGGGAAAGGTTTCTAAAACGCACCTCATTTCTCCTCTCCTTGTGCTCGGGTTCGCCATTCCAGCCACTTGACTAACCATCTCCCTACTTGGAGAATCAGCACCTTTAACCTCCTGATTGTACAGGTTGCAATTTGTCCTGAGGATGAACGGGAAGACGCGGAACCAACGAGAGACGAGCCCTAGGTGTTGGGACAGGCATAGGTCACTCCATTTTCCCATCAGGAAGAAGAATGAACCACAGGCTCAGCCTGCCCCCCAGAACCAAAATAGGGCCTGAAGCAATCCTGCGCTTTTGCGGCCAGCTCCCTAAAAAGCGAGGAGACAAATGGAGCTCAGGGGCACTGCAATTCACAAACGTGCAGAGTTATAAATGAGAACTCTCGTCCACAAATATATTGAGGGAAGGCAACGAAGAGGATTTGAAAGCAAGGCAGATTTGCAGGAAACAGATTTCAGGAGGTAGATTCGACTCGCCTTTAAAGCACATGAAAAGCAGCAAAACGTTGACAATGATGCCCTTGGCCAAAAAGGGCGTATGCGTTTTTTCCTGAATATATTCAGGAAAAAACGCATACGCCCTTTTAGGCCAAGCAAGCAAGCCTGAAGGGCAAATCAGCGCTACAAAGAAGTCTCGCTTGCCCTCTTTCAAAAGGGCCATGCTGAACAAAGTGTAAAAACCAGAAAAGCAGGACAGGCCATGGAGACATGGGAGCCTTGCTACGCTGATGGGCGGGATGTAAATTGCCAACAGGCACTCTGGAGAAGAGTACGGTGTGTCCTGAAACAAGTAATAAACACAGCGTAGAGAGCATAGGGCACTTCCACTCATGGGCGTATAAATTGGGAAAACTAAAAATCAACAAGACACAGGCACCCTAAAGTTTACGGCTGCTCTGTTTCCAAGAATCTCCGCTTCGGTACACTTTCAATATCCCAGGAAAGAGAAAAATGGATAAAGAAATGGTGGTACTTGGCACAATGGAATATCACTCAGCCATGAAATCAATGTCATAAGGCTACTTAGCAGCATGATGAGTGGATTTAGGTACGATGATTCTAAGTGAAATAAGTCACACAGGAAAAGGCACTTATCCTAAGATATCACTTATAGAGGGAATGCCAAAATCGCTACACTTGAACTGAATTACAAAACAGAACAGAGGCACACCTTTAGAAGACACACTATGGCTACTTAACCGGAAAGGTGAGGTGGGGTGATGCATAAAACAAGGGTTTGAAATTAGCTCAGAGACCGCTCCATAAGCCAAATATGTACTAGACAAGGCCTACTCCCTGCTCAGTGAACTGGACTCAACACCCCCTAGTCACCGCACAAGAATATATCTGACTAGTATGAATCTCAAAAACCTATGTATCGATATCTCTCTGCAAGTGAATCAAGAGGGTGTAAAGCGGCATAAACGCAGCAGGGAAAAGCAGCCAAACCCCATTCTAAACATACATTACTTTAAAAAACCCACAAAGCAAAGACAGTGAAAGAGAGAGAAATTCTTACAAAATCCGTTCAGGGTATCTGATGCAACCTGGATTGACCATATCTAGACCCACAGCTGGATGAGACATAAGGCTGGACACTCTTGGGGCTGAGAGGATTGGTGAGGTTGGGTGAGCAAATGCAGATAGTTTAAAGTAATACCGCGGGGTACCCACCCCATGGGTCTCAAATCTCCAGGTACAAGGGAATCTTCCTACATCAAAACATGCATGGGAAACCCAGAAGATGGTATGCCGTGAGATCGGGAAAGGTTTCTAAAACGCACCTCATTTCTCCTCTCCTTGTGCTCGGGTTCGCCATTCCAGCCACTTGACTAACCATCCCCCTACTTGAAGAATCAGCACCTTTAACCTCCAGTTTCGTCCAGGTTGCAATTTGTCCTGAGGATGAACGGGAAGACGGGGAACCAACGAGAGACTAGCCCTAGGTGTTGGGACAGGCACAGGTCACTCCATTTTCCCATCAGGAAGAAGAATGAACCACAGGCTCAGCCTGCCCCCCAGAACCAAAATAGGGCCTGAAGCAATCCTGCGCTTTTGCGGCCAGCTCCCAAAAAAGCGAGGAGACAAATGGAGCTCAGGGGCACTGCAATTCACAAACGTGCAGAGTTATAAATGAGAACTCTCGTCCACAAATATATTGAGGGAAGGCAACGAAGAGGATTTGAAAGCAAGGCAGATTTGCAGGAAACAGATTTCAGGAGGTAGATTCGACTCGCCTTTAAAGCACATGAAAAGCGGCAAAACGTTGACAATGATGCCCTTGGCCAAAAAGGGCGTATGCGTTTTTTCCTGAATATATTCAGGAAAAAACGCATACGCCCTTTTTGGCCAACCAAGCAAGCCGGAAGGGCAAATCAGCGCTACAAAGAAGTCTCGCTTGCCCTCGGTCAAAAGGGCCATGCTGAACAAAGTGTAAAAACCAGAAAAGCAGGACAGGCCATGGAGACATGGGAGCCTTGCTACGCTGATGGGCGGGATGTAAATTGCCAACAGGCACTCTGGAGAAGAGTACGGTGTGTCCTGAAACAAGTAATAAACACAGCGTAGAGAGCATAGGGCACTTCCACTCATGGGCGTATAAATTGGGAAAACTAAAAATCAACAAGACACAGGCACCCTAAAGTTTACGGCTGCTCTGTTTCCAAGAACCTCCGCTTCGGTACACCTTCAATATCCCAGGAAAGAGAAAAATGGATAAAGAAATGGTGGTACTTGGCACAATGGAATATCACTCAGCCATGAAATCAATGACATAAGGCTAGTTAGCAGCATGATGAGTGGATTTAGGTACGATGATTCTAAGTGAAATAAGTCACACAGAAAAAGACACTTATCCTAAGATATCGCTTTTAGGGGGAATGTCAAAATCGCTACACTTGAACTGAATTACAAAACAGAACATAGTCACACCTTTAGAAGACACACTATGGCTGCTTAACGGGAAAGGTGAGGTGGGGTGATGCATAAAACAAGGGTTTGAAATTAGCTCAGAGACCGCTCCATAAGCCAAATATGTACTAGACAAGGCCTACTCCCTGCTCAGTGAACTGGACTCAACACACCCTAGTCACCACACAAGAATATATCTGACTAGTAAGAATCTGAAAACCTATGTATCGATATCTCTCTGCAAGTGAATCAAAAGGGTGTAAAGCGGCATTAACACAGCAGGGAAAAGCAGCCAAGCCCGATTCTAAACATACATTACTTTAAAAAACCTACAAAAGAAAGACAGTGAAAGAGACAGAAATTCTTACAAAATCCGTTCAGGTTCTATGATGCAACCTGGATTGACCATATCTAGACCCACAGCTGTATGAGACATAAGGCTGGACACTCTTGGGGCTGAGCGGATTGGTGAGGTTGGGTGAGAAATGCAGATACTTTAAAGTAACACTGCTGGGAACACACCCCATGGGTCTCAAATCTCCAGGTACAAGGGCATCTTCCTACATCAAAACATGCATGGGAAACCCAGAAGATGGTATGCCAAGAGATCGGGAAAGGTTTCTAAAACGCACCTCATTTCTCCTCTCCTTGTGCTCGGGTTCGCCATTCCAGCCACTTGACTAACCATCTCCCTACTTGGAGAATCAGCACCTTTAACCTCCTGATTGTACAGGTTGCAATTTGTCCTGAGGATGAACGGGAAGACGCGGAACCAACGAGAGACGAGCCCTAGGTGTTGGGACAGGCATACGTCACTCCATTTTCCCATCAGGAAGAAGAATGAACCACAGGCTCAGCCTGCCCCCCAGAACTAAAATAGGGCCTGAAGCAATCCTGCGCTTTTGCGGCCAGCTCCCAAAAAAGCGAGGAGACAAATGGAGCTCAGGTGCACTGCAATTCACAAACGTGCAGAGTTATAAATGAGAACTCTCGTCCACAAATATATTGAGGGAAGGCAACGAAGAGGATTTGAAAGCAAGGCAGATTTGCAGGAAACAGATTTCAGGAGGTAGATTCGACTCGCCTTTAAAGCACATGAAAAGCAGCAAAACGTTGACAATGATGCCCTTGGCCAAAAAGGGCGTATGCGTTTTTTCCTGAATATATTCAGGAAAAAACGCATACGCCCTTTTAGGCCAAGCAAGCCGGAAGGGCAAATCAGCGCTACAAAGAAGTCTCGCTTGCCCTCAGTCAAAAGGGCCATGCTGAACAAAGTGTAAAAACCAGAAAAGCAGGACAGGCCATGGAGACATGGGAGCCTTGCTACGCTGATGGGCGTGATGTAAATTGCCAACAGGCACTCTGGAGAAGAGTACGGTGTGTCCTGAAACAAGTAATAAACACAGCGTAGAGAGCATAGGGCACTTCCACTCATGGGCGTATAAATTGGGAAAACTAAAAATCAACAAGACACAGGCACCCTAAAGTTTACGGCTGCTCTGTTTCCAAGAATCTCCGCTTCGGTACACCTTCAATATCCCAGGAAAGAGAAAAATGGATAAAGAAATGGTGGTACTTGGCACAATGGAATATCACTCAGCCATGAAATCAATGTCATAAGGCTACTTAGCAGCATGATGAGTGGATTTAGGTACGATGATTCTAAGTGAAATAAGTCACACAGAAAAAGGCACTTATCCTAAGATATGGCTTATAGAGGGAATGCCAAAATCGCTACACTTGAACTGAATTACAAAACAGAACAGAGGCACACCTTTAGAAGACACACTATGGCTACTTAACCGGAAAGGTGAGGTGGGGTGATGCATAAAACAAGGGTTTGAAATTAGCTCAGACACCGCTCCATAAGCCAAATATGTACTAGACAAGGCCTACTCCCTGCTCAGTGAACTGGACTCAACACCCCCTAGTCACCGCACAAGAATATATCTGACTAGTATGAATCTCAAAAACCTATGTATCGATATCTCTCTGCAAGTGAATCAAGAGGGTGTAAAGCGGCATAAACGCAGCAGGGAAAAGCAGCCAAACCCCATTCTAAACATACATTACTTTAAAAAACCCACAAAGCAAAGACAGTGAAAGAGAGAGAAATTCTTACAAAATCCGTTCAGGGTATCTGATGCAACCTGGATTGACCATATCTAGACCCACAGCTGGATGAGACATAAGGCTGGACACTCTTGGGGCTGAGAGGATTGGTGAGGTTGGGTGAGCAAATGCAGATACTTTAAAGTAATACCGCGGGGTACCCACCCCATGGTTCTCAAATCTCCAGGTACAAGGGAATCTTCCTACATCAAAACATGCATGGGAAACCCAGAAGATGGTATGCTGTGAGATCGGGAAAGGTTTCTAAAACGCACCTCATTTCTCCTCTCCTTGTGCTCGGGTTCGCCATTCCAGCCGCTTGACTAACCATCTCTCTACTTGGAGAATCAGCACCTTTAACCTCCTGTTTCGTCCAGGTTGCAATTTGTCCTGAGGATGAACGGGAAGACGGGGAACCAACGAGAGACTAGCCCTAGGTGTTGGGACAGGCACAGGTCACTCCATTTTCCCATCAGGAAGAAGAATGAACCACAGGCTCAGCCTGCCCCCCAGAACCAAAATAGGGCCTGAAGCAATCCTGCGCTTTTGCGGCCAGCTCCCAAAAAAGCGAGGAGACAAATGGAGCTCAGGGGCACTGCAATTCACAAACGTGCAGAGTTATAAATGAGAACTCTCGTCCACAAATATATTGAGGGAAGGCAACGAAGAGGATTTGAAAGCAAGGCAGATTTGCAGGAAACAGATTTCAGGAGGTAGATTCGACTCGCCTTTAAAGCACATGAAAAGCAGCAAAACGTTGATAATGATGCCCTTGGCCAAAAAGGGCGTATGCGTTTTTTCCTGAATATATTCAGGAAAAAACGCATACGCCCTTTTTGGCCAACCAAGCAAGCCGGAAGGGCAAATCAGCGCTACAAAGAAGTCTCGCTTGCCCTCGGTCAAAAGGGCCATGCTGAACAAAGTGTAAAAACCAGAAAAGCAGGACAGGCCATGGAGACATGGGAGCCTTGCTACGCTGATGGGCGGGATGTAAATTGCCAACAGGCACTCTGGAGAAGAGTACGGTGTGTCCTGAAACAAGTAATAAACACAGCGTAGAGAGCATAGGGCACTTCCACTCATGGGCGTATAAATTGGGAAAACTAAAAATCAACAAGACACAGGCACCCTAAAGTTTACGGCTGCTCTGTTTCCAAGAATCTCCGCTTCGGTACAGCTTCAATATCCCAGGAAAGAGAAAAATGGATAAAGAAATGGTGGTACTTGGCACAATGGAATATCACTCAGCCATGAAATCAATGTCATAAGGCTACTTAGCAGCATGATGAGTGGATTTAGGTACGATGATTCTAAGTGAAATAAGTCACACAGAAAAAGGCACTTATCCTAAGATATCGCTTATAGAGGGAATGCCAAAATCGCTACACTTGAACTGAATTACAAAACAGAACAGAGGCACACCTTTAGAAGACACACTATGGCTACTTAACCGGAAAGGTGAGGTGGGGTGATGCATAAAACAAGGGTTTGAAATTAGCTCAGACACCGCTCCATAAGCCAAATATGTACTAGACAAGGCCTACTCCCTGCTCAGTGAACTGGACTCAACACCCCCTAGTCACCACACAAGAATATATCTGACTAGTATAAATCTCAAAAACCTATGTATCGATATCTCTCTGCAAGTGAATCAAGAGGGTGTAAAGCGGCATCAACACAGCAGGGAAAATCAGCCAAGCCCGATTCTAAACATAAATTACTTTAAAAAACCCAGAAAACAAAGACAGTTAAAGAGAGAGAAATTCTTACAAAATCCATTCAGGGTCTATGATGCAACCTGGATTGACCATATCTAGACCCACAGCTGGATGAGACATAAGGCTGGACACTCTTGGGGCTGAGAGGATTGGTGAGGTTGGGTGAGCAAACCCAGATACTTTAAAGTAACACCGCGGGGTACACACCCCATGGGTCTCAAATCTCCAGGTACAAGGGCATCTTCCTACATCAAAACATGCATGGGAAACCCAGAGGATGGTATGCCGTGAGATCGGGAAAGGTTTCTAAAACGCACCTCATTTCTCCTCTCCTTGTGCTCGGGTTCGCCATTCCAGCCGCTTGACTAACCATCTCCCTACTTGGAGAATCAGCACCTTTAAC
Source organism: Eubalaena glacialis (assembly GCF_028564815.1). NCBI lineage: Eukaryota > Metazoa > Chordata > Mammalia > Artiodactyla > Balaenidae > Eubalaena > Eubalaena glacialis. The sequence continues at coordinate 185,451 of NW_026871236.1, forward strand.
CTCCTGTTTCGTCCAGGTTGCAATTTGTCCTGAGGATGAACGGGAAGACGGGGAACCAACGAGAGACTAGCCCTAGGTGTTGGGACAGGCACAGGTCACTCCATTTTCCCATCAGGAAGAAGAATGAACCACAGGCTCAGCCTGCCCCCCAGAACCAAAATAGGGCCTGAAGCAATCCTGCGCTTTTGCGGCCAGCTCCCAAGAAAGCGAGGAGACAAATGGAGCTCAGGGGCACTGCAATTCACAAACGTGCAGAGTTATAAATGAGAACTCTCGTGCACAAATATATTGAGGGAAGGCAACGAAGAGGATTTGAAAGCAAGGCAGATTTGCAGGAAACAGATTTCAGGAGGTAGATTCGACTCGCCTTTAAAGCACATGAAAAGCGACAAAACGTTGACAATGATGCCCTTGGCCAAAAAGGGCGTATGCGTTTTTTCCTGAATATATTCAGGAAAAAACGCATACGCCCTTTTTGGCCAACCAAGCAAGCCGGAAGGGCAAATCAGCGCTACAAAGAAGTCTCGCTTGCCCTCGGTCAAAAGGGCCATGCTGAACAAAATGTAAAAACCAGAAAAGCAGGACAGGCCATGGAGACATGGGAGCCTTGCTACGCTGATGGGCGGGATGTAAATTGCCAACAGGCACTCTGGAGAAGAGTACGGTGTGTCCTGAAACAAGTAATAAACACAGCGTAGAGAGCATAGGGCAATTCCACTCATGGGCGTATAAATTGGGAAAACTAAAAGTCAACAAGACACAGGCACCCCAAAATTTACGGCTGCTCTGTTGCCAAGAACCTCCGCTTCGGTACACCTTCAATATCCCAGGAAAGAGAAAAATGGATAAAGAAATGGTGGTACTTGGCACAATGGAATATCACTCAGCCATGAAATCAATGTCATAAGGCTAGTTAGCAGCATGATGAGTGGATTTAGGTACGATGATTCTAAGTGAAATAAGTCACACAGAAAAAGACACTTATCCTAAGATATCGCTTTTAGGGGGAATGTCAAAATCGCTACACTTGAACTGAATTACAAAACAGAACATAGTCACACCTTTAGAAGACACAATATGGCTGCTTAACGGGAAAGGTGAGGTGGGGTGATGCATAAAACAAGGGTTTGAAATTAGCTCAGAGACCGCTCCATAAGCCAAATATGTAATAGACAAGGCCTACTCCCTGCTCAGTGAACTGGACTCAACACACCCTAGTCACCACACAAGAATATATCTGAGTAGTAAGAATCTGAAAACCTATGTATCGATATCTCTCTGCAAGTGAATCAAGAGGGTGTAAAGCGGCATCAACACAGCAGGGAAAAGCAGCCAAACCCGATTCTAAACATAAATTACTTAAAAAACCCACAAAACAAAGACAGTGAAAGAGAGAGAAATTCTTACAAAATCCGTTCAGGGTCTATGATGCAACCTGGATTGACCATATCTAGACCCACAGCTGGATGAGACATAAGGCTGGACACTCTTGGGGCTGAGAGGATTGGTGAGGTTGGGTGAGCAAACGCAGATACTTTAAAGTAACACTGCGGGGAACACACCCCATGGGTCTCAAATCTCCAGGTATAAGGGCATCTTCCTACATCAAAACATTCATGGGAAACCCAGAAGATGGTATGCCATGAGATCGGGAAAGGTTTCTAAAACGCACCTCATTTCTCCTCTCCTTGTGCTCGGGTTCACCATTCCAGCTGCTTGAATAACCATCTCCCTATTTGGAGAATCAGCACCTTTAACCTCCTGATTGTACAGGTTGCAATCTGTCCTGAGGATGAACGGGAAGACGTGGAACCAATGTGAGACGAGCCCTAGGTGTTGGGACAGGCATAGGTCACTCCATTTTCCCATCAGGAAGAAGAATGAACCACAGGCTCAGCCTGCCCCCCAGAACCAAAATAGGGCCTGAAGCAATCCTGCGCTTTTGCGGCCAGCTCCCAAAAAAGCGAGGAGACAAATGGAGCTCAGGGGCACTGCAATTCACAAACGTGCAGAGTTATAAATGAGAACTCTCGTCCACAAATATATTGAGGGAAGGCAACGAAGAGGATTTGAAAGCAAGGCAGATTTGCAGGAAACAGATTTCAGGAGGTAGATTCGACTCGCCTTTAAAGCACATGAAAAGCGGCAAAACGTTGACAATGATGCCCTTGGCCAAAAAGGGCGTATGCGTTTTTTCCTGAATATATTCAGGAAAAAACGCATACGCCCTTTTTGGCCAACCAAGCAAGCCGGAAGGGCAAATCAGCGCTACAAAGAAGTCTCGCTTGCCCTCGGTCAAAAGGGCCATGCTGAACAAACTGTAAAAACCAGAAAAGCAGGACAGGCCATGGAGACAGGGGAGGCTTGCTACGCAGATGCGCGGGATGTAAATTGCCAACAGGCACTCTGGAGAAGAGTACGGTGTGTCCTGAAACAAGTAATAAACACAGCGTTGAGAGCATAGGGCACTTCCACTCATCGGCGTATAAATTGGGAAAACTAAAAATCAACAAGACACAGGCACCCTAAAGTTTACGGCTGCTCTGTTGCCAAGAACCTCCGCTTCGGTACACCTTCAATATCCCAGGAAAGAGAAAAATGGATAAAGAAATGGTGGTACTTGACACAATGGAATATCACTCAGCCATGAAATCAATGTCATAAGGCTAGTTAGCAGCATGATGAGTGGATTTAGGTACGATGATTCTAAGTGAAATAAGTCACACAGTAAAAGGCCCTTCTCCTAAGATATCGCTTATTGAGGGAATGTCAAAATCGTTACACTTGAACTGAATTAAAAAACAGAACAGAGGCACACCTTTAGAAGACACACTATGGCTGCTTAACGGGAAAGGTGAGGTGGGGTGATGCATAAAACAAGGGTTTGAAATTAGCTCAGACACCGCTCCATAAGCCAAATATGTAATAGACAAGGCCTACTCCCTGCTCAGTGTACTGGACTCAACACCCCCTAGTCACCGCACAAGAATATATCTGACTAGTATGAATCTGAAAACCTATGTATTGATATCTCTCTGCAAGTGAATCAAGAGGGTGTAAAGCGGCATCAACACAGCAGGGAAAAGCAGCCAAACCCCATTCTAAACATACATTACTTTAAAAAACCCACAAAGCAAAGACAGTGAAAGAGAGAGAAATTCTTACAAAATCCGTTCAGGGTCTCTGATGCAACCTGGATTGACCATATCTAGACCCACAGCTGGATGAGACATAAGGCTGGACACTCTTGGGGCTGAGAGGATTGGTGAGGTTGGGTGAGCAAATGCAGATACTTTAAAGTAATACCGCGGGGTACCCACCCCATGGGTCTCAAATCTCCAGGTACAAGGGCATCTTCCTACATCAAAACATGCATGGGAAACCCAGAAGATGGTATGCCGTGAGATCGGGAAAGGTTTCTAAAACGCACCTCATTTCTCCTCTCCTTGTGCTCGGGTTCGCCATTCCAGCCGCTTGACTAACCATCTCTCTACTTGGAGAATCAGCACCTTTAACCTCCTGATTGTACAGGTTGCAATTTGTCCTGAGGATGAATGGGAAGACGCAGAACCAACGAGAGCGAGCCCTAGGTGTTGGGACAGGCATAGGTCACTCCATTTTCCCATCAGGAATAAGAATGAACCACAGGCTCAGCCTGCCCCCCAGAACTAAAATAGGGCCTGAAGCAATCCTGCGCTTTTGCGGCCAGCTCCCTAAAAAGCGAGGAGACAAATGGAGCTCAGGGGCACTGCAATTCACAAACGTGCAGAGTTATAAATGAGAACTCTCGTCCACAAATATATTGAGGGAAGGCAACGAAGAGGATTTGAAAGCAAGGCAGATTTGCAGGAAACAGATTTCAGGAGGTAGATTCGACTCGCCTTTAAAGCACATGAAAAGCGGCAAAACGTTGACAATGATGCCCTTGGCCAAAAAGGGCGTATGCGTTTTTTCCTGAATATATTCAGGAAAAAACGCATACGCCCTTTTTGGCCAACCAAGCAAGCCGGAAGGGCAAATCAGCGCTACAAAGAAGTCTCGCTTGCCCTCGGTCAAAAGGGCCATGCTGAACAAAGTGTAAAAACCAGAAAAGCAGGACAGGCCATGGAGACATGGGAGCCTTGCTACGCTGATGGGCGGGATGTAAATTGCCAACAGGCACTCTGGAGAAGAGTACGGTGTGTCCTGAAACAAGTAATAAACACAGCGTTGAGAGCATAGGGCACTTCCACTCATGGGCATATAAATTGGGAAAACTAAAAATCAACAAGACACAGGCACCCTAAAGTTTACGGCTGCTCTGTTTCCAAGAACCTCCGCTTCGGTACACCTTCAATATCCCAGGAAAGAGAAAAATGGATAAAGAAATGGTGGTACTTGGCACAATGGAATATCACTCAGCCATGAAATCAATGTCATAAGGCTAGTTAGCAGCATGATGAGTGGATTTAGGTACGATGATTCTAAGTGAAATAAGTCACACAGAAAAAGACACTTATCCTAAGATATCGCTTATAGAGGGAATGTCAAAATCGCTACACTTGAACTGAATTACAAAAGAGAACAGAGTCACACCTTTAGAAGAAACACTATGGCTGCTTAACGGGAAAGGTGAGGTGGGGTGATGCATAAAACAAGGGTTTGAAATTAGCTCAGAGACCGCTCCATAAGCCAAATATGTAATAGACAAGGCCTACTCCCTGCTCAGTGAACTGGAGTCAACACACCCTAGTCACCACACAAAAATATATTTGACTAGTAAGAATCTGAAAACCTATGTATCGATATCTCTCTGCAAGTGAATCAAGAGGGTGTAAAGCGGCATCAACACAGCAGGGAAAAGCAGCCAAGCCCGATTCTAAACATAAATTACTTTAAAAAACCCACAAAACAAAGAGAGTGAAAGAGAGAGAAATTCTTAGAAAATCCATTCAGGGTCTATGATGCAACCTGGATTGACCATATCTAGACCCACAGCTGGATGAGACATAAGGCTGGACACTCTTGGGGCTGAGAGGATTGGTGAGGTTGGGTGAGCAAACCCAGATACTTTAAAGTAACACCGCGGGGTACACACCCCATGGGTCTCAAATCTCCAGGTACAAGGGCATCTTCCTACATCAAAACATGCATGGGAAACCCAGAGGATGGTATGCCGTGAGATCGGGAAAGGTTTCTAAAACGCACCTCATTTCTCCTCTCCTTGTGCTCGGGTTCGCCATTCCAGCCGCTTGACTAACCATCTCCCTACTTGGAGAATCAGCACCTTTAACCTCCTGTTTCGTCCAGGTTGCAATTTGTCCTGAGGATGAACGGGAAGACGGGGAACCAACGAGAGACTAGCCCTAGGTGTTGGGACAGGCACAGGTCACTCCATTTTCCCATCAGGAAGAAGAATGAACCACAGGCTCAGCCTGCCCCCCAGAACCAAAATAGGGCCTGAAGCAATCCTGCGCTTTTGCGGCCAGCTCCCAAGAAAGCGAGGAGACAAATGGAGCTCAGGGACACTGCAATTCACAAACGTGCAGAGTTATAAATGAGAACTCTCGTGCACAAATATATTGAGGGAAGGAAACGAAGAGGATTTGAAAGCAAGGCAGATTTGCAGGAAACAGATTTCAGGAGGTAGATTCGACTCGCCTTTAAAGCACATGAAAAGCGGCAAAACGTTGACAATGATGCCCTTGGCCAAAAAGGGCGTATGCGTTTTTTCCTGAATATATTCAGGAAAAAACGCATACGCCCTTTTTGGCCAACCAAGCAAGCCGGAAGGGCAAATCAGCGCTACAAAGAAGTCTCGCTTGCCCTCGGTCAAAAGGGCCATGCTGAACAAAATGTAAAAACCAGAAAAGCAGGACAGGCCATGGAGACATGGGAGCCTTGCTACGCTGATGGGCGGGATGTAAATTGCCAACAGGCACTCTGGAGAAGAGTACGGTGTGTCCTGAAACAAGTAATAAACACAGCGTAGAGAGCATAGGGCACTTCCACTCATGGGCGTATAAATTGGGAAAACTAAAAGTCAACAACACACAGGCACCCCAAACTTTACGGCTGCTCTGTTGCCAAGAACCTCCGCTTCGGTACACCTTCAATATCCCAGGAAAGAGAAAAATGGATAAAGAAATGGTGGTACTTGGCACAATGGAATATCACTCAGCCATGAAATCAATGTCATAAGGCTAGTTAGCAGCATGATGAGTGGATTTAGGTACGATGATTCTAAGTGAAATAAGTCACACAGAAAAAGACACTTATCCTAAGATATCGCTTATAGAGGGAATGTCAAAATCGCTACACTTGAACTGAATTACAAAAGAGAACAGAGTCACACCTTTAGAAGACACACTATGGCTGCTTAACGGGAAAGGTGAGGTGGGGTGATGCATAAAACAAGGGTTTGAAATTAGCTCAGACACCGCTCCATAAGCCAAATATGTAATAGACAAGGCCTACTCCCTGCTCAGTGTACTGGACTCAACACCCCCTAGTCACCGCACAAGAATATATCTGACTAGTATGAATCTGAAAACCTATGTATTGATATCTCTCTGCAAGTGAATCAAGAGGGTGTAAAGCGGCATAAACACAGCAGGGAAAAGCAGCCAAACCCCATTCTAAACATACATTACTTTAAAAAACCCACAAAGCAAAGACAGTGAAAGAGAGAGAAATTCTTACAAAATCCGTTCAGGGTCTCTGATGCAACCTGGATTGACCATATCTAGACCCACAGCTGGATGAGACATAAGGCTGGACACTCTTGGGGCTGAGAGGATTGGTGAGGTTGGGTGAGCAAATGCAGATACTTTAAAGTAATACCGCGGGGTACCCACCCCATGGGTCTCAAATCTCCAGGTACAAGGGCATCTTCCTACATCAAAACATGCATGGGAAACCCAGAAGATGGTATGCCGTGAGATCGGGAAAGGTTTCTAAAACGCACCTCATTTCTCCTCTCCTTGTGCTCGGGTTCGCCATTCCAGCCGCTTGACAAACCATCTCCCTACTTGGAGAATCAGCACCTTTAACCTCCTGTTTCGTCCAGGTTGCAATTTGTCCTGAGGATGAACGGGAAGACGGGGGACCAACGAGAGACTAGCCCTAGGTGTTGGGACAGGCACAGGTCACTCCATTTTCCCATCAGGAAGAAGAATGAACCACAGGCTCAGCCTGCCCCCCAGAACCAAAATAGGGCCTGAAGCAATCCTGCGCTTTTGCGGCCAGCTCCCAAGAAAGCGAGGAGACAAATGGAGCTCAGGGGCACTGCAATTCACAAACGTGCAGAGTTATAAATGAGAACTCTCGTCCACAAATATATTGAGGGAAGGCAACGAAGAGGATTTGAAAGCAAGGCAGATTTGCAGGAAACAGATTTCAGGAGGTAGATTCGACTCGCCTTTAAAGCACATGAAAAGCGGCAAAACGTTGACAATGATGCCCTTGGCCAAAAAGGGCGTATGCGTTTTTTCCTGAATATATTCAGGAAAAAACGCATACGCCCTTTTTGGCCAACCAAGCAAGCCAGAAGGGCAAATCAGCGCTACAAAGAAGTCTCGCTTGCCCTCGGTCAAAAGGGCCATGCTGAACAAAATGTAAAAACCAGAAAAGCAGGACAGGCCATGGAGACATGGGAGCCTTGCTACGCTGATGGGCGGGATGTAAATTGCCAACAGGCACTCTGGAGAAGAGTACGGTGTGTCCTGAAACAAGTAATAAACACAGCGTAGAGAGCATAGGGCACTTCCACTCATGGGCGTATAAATTGGGAAAACTAAAAGTCAACAAGACACAGGCACCCCAAACTTTACGGCTGCTCTGTTGCCAAGAACCTCCGCTTCGGTACACCTTCAATATCCCAGGAAAGAGAAAAATGGATAAAGAAATGGTGGTACTTGGCACAATGGAATATCACTCAGCCATGAAATCAATGACATAAGGCTAGTTAGCAGCATGATGAGTGGATTTAGGTACGATGATTCTAAGTGAAATAAGTCACACAGAAAAAGGCCCTTATCCTAAGATATCGCTTCTAGAGGGAATGTCAAAATCGCTACACTTGAACTGAATTACAAAACAGAACAGAGTCACACCTTTAGAAGACACACTATGGCTGCTTAACGGGAAAGGTGAGGTGGGGTGATGCATAAAACAAGGGTTTGAAATTAGCTCAGACACCGCTCCATAAACCAAATATGTAATAGACAAGGCCTACTCCCTGCTCAGTGTACTGGACTCAACACCCCCTAGTCACTGCACAAGAATATATCTGACTAGTGTGAATCTGAAAACCTATGTATTGATATCTCTCTGCAAGTGAATCAAGAGGGTGTAAAGCGGCATAAACACAGCAGGGAAAAGCAGCCAAACCCCATTCTAAACATACATTACTTTAAAAAACCCACAAAGCAAAGACAGTGAAAGAGAGAGAAAATCTTACAAAATCCGTTCAGGGTCTCTGATGCAACCTGGATTGACCATATCTAGACCCACAGCTGGATGAGACATAAGGCTGGACACTCTTGGGGCTGAGAGGATTGGTGAGGTTGGGTGAGCAAATGCAGATACTTTAAAGTAAATCTACGGGGTACCCACCCCATGGGTCTCAAATCTCCAGGTACAAGGGCATCTTCCTACATCAAAACATGCATGGGAAACCGAGAAGATGGTATGCCATGAGATCGGGAAAGGTTTCTAAAACGCACCTCATTTCTCCTCTCCTTGTGCTCGGGTTCGCCATTCCAGCTGCTTGACTAACCATCTCCCTACTTGGAGAATCAGCACCTTTAACCTCCTGTTTCGTCCAGGTTGCAATTTGTTCTGAGGATGAACGGGAAGACGGGGAACCAACGAGAGACTAGCCCTAGGTGTTGGGACAGGCACAGGTCACTCCATTTTCCCATCAGGAAGAAGAATGAACCACAGGGTCAGCCTGCCCCCCAGAACCAAAATAGGGCCTGAAGCAATCCTGCGCTTTTGCGGCCAGCTCCCAAAAAAGCGAGGAGACAAATGGAGCTCAGGGGCACTGCAATTCACAAACGTGCAGAGTTATAAATGAGAACTCTCGTCCACAAATATATTGAGGGAAGGCAACGAAGAGGATTTGAAAGCAAGGCAGATTTGCAGGAAACAGATTTCAGGAGGTAGATTCGACTCGCCTTTAAAGCACATGAAAAGCGGCAAAATGTTGACAATGATGCCCTTGGCCAAAAAGGGCGTATGCGCTTTTTCCTGAATATATTCAGGAAAAAACGCATACGCCCTTTTTGGCCAACCAAGCAAGCCGGAAAGGCAAATCAGCGCTACAAAGAAGTCTCGCTTGCCCTCGGTCAAAAGGGCCATGCTGAACAAACTGTAAAAACCAGAATAGCAGGACAGGCCATGGAGACATGGGAGCCTTGCTACGCTGATGGGTGGGATGTAAATTGCCAACAGGCACTCTGGAGAAGAGTACGGTGTGTCCTGAAACAAGTAATAAACACAGCGTTGAGAGCATAGGGCACTTCCACTCATGGGCGTATAAATTGGGAAAACTAAAAATCAACAAGACACAGGCACCCCAAACTTTACGGCTGCTCTGTAGCCAATAACCTCCGCTTCGGTACACCTTCAATATCCCAGGAAAGAGAAAAATGGATAAAGAAATGGTGGTACTTGGCACAATGCAATATCACTCAGCCATGAAATCAATGTCATAAGGCTAGTTAGCAGCATGATGAGTGGATTTAGGTATGATGATTCTAAGTGAAATAGTCACACAGAAAAAGGCACTTATCCTAAGATATCGCTTATAGAGGGAATGTCAAAATCGCTACACTTGAACTGAATTACAAAACAGAACACAGGCACACCTTTAGAAGACACACTATGGCTGCTTAACGGGAAAGGTGAGGTGGGGTGATGCATAAAACAAGGGTTTGAAATTAGCTCAGACACCGCTCCATAAGCCAAATATGTAATAAACAAGGCCTACTCCCTGCTCACTGATCTGGACTCAACACCCCCTAGTCACTGCACAAGAATATATCTGACTAGTATGAATCTGAAAACCTATGTATTGATATCTCTCTGCAAGTGAATCAAGAGGGTGTAAAGCGGCATAAACACAGCAGGGAAAAGCGCCCAAACCCCATTCTAAACATACATTACTTTAAAAAAGCCACAAAGCAAAGACAGTGAAAGAGAGAGAAATTCTTACAAAATCCGTTCAGGGTCTCTGATGCAACCTGGATTGACCATATTTAGACCCACAGCTGGATGAGATATAAGGCTGGACACTCTTGGGGCTGAGAGGATTGGTGAGGTTGGGTGAGCAAACGCAGATAATTTAAAGTAACACTGCGGGGAACACACCCCATGGGTCTCAAATCTCCAGGTACAAGGGCATCTTCCTACATCAAAACATGCATGGGAAACCCAGAAGATGGTATGCCGTGAGATCGGGAAAGGTTTCTAAAACGCACCTCATTTCTCCTCTCCTTGTGCTCGGGTTCGCCATTCCAGCCGCTTGACTAACCATCTCCCTACATGGAGAATCAGCACCTTTAACCTCCTGTTTCGTCCAGGTTGCAATTTGTCCTGAGGATGAACGGGAAGACGGGGAACCAACGAGAGACTAGCCCTAGGTTTTGGGACAGGCACAGGTCACTCCATTTTCCCATCAGGAAGAAGAATGAAGCACAGGCTCAGCCTGCCCCCCAAAACCAAAATAGGGCCTGAAGCAATCCTGCGCTTTTGTGGCAAGCTCCCAAAAAAGCGAGGAGACTAATTGAGCTCAGGGGCACTGCAATTCACAAACGTGCAGAGTTATAAATGAGAACTCTCGTCCACAAATATATTGAGGGAAGGCAACGAAGAGGATTTGAAAGCAAGGCAGATTTGCAGGAAACAGATTTCAGGAGGTAGATTCGACTCGCCTTTAAAGCACATGAAAAGTGGCACAACGTTGACAATGATGCCCTTGGCCAAAAAGGGCGTATGCGTTTTTTCCTGAATATATTCAGGAAAAAACGCATACGCCCTTTTTGGCCAACCAAGCAAGCCGGAAGGGCAAATCAGCGCTACAAAGAAGTCTCGCTTGCCCTCGGTCAAAAGGCCATGCTGAACAAAGTGTAAAACGCAGAAAAGCTGGACAGCCCATGGAGTCATGGGAGCCTTGCTACGCTGATGGGCAGGATGTAAATTGCCAACAGGCACTCTGGAGAAGAGTACGGTGTGTCCTGAAACAAATAATAAACACAGCGTAGAGAGCATAGGGCACTTCCACTCATGGGCGTATAAATTGGGAAAACTAAAAATCAACAAGACACAGGCACCCTAAAGTTTACGGCTGCTCTGTTGCCAAGAACCTCCGCTTCGGTACACCTTCAATATCCCAGGAAAGAGAAAAATGGATAAACAAATGGTGGTACTTGGCACAATGCAATATCACTCAGCCATGAAATCAATGTCATAAGGCTAGTAAGCAGCATGATGAGTGGATTTAGGTACGATGATTCTAAGTGAAATAAGTCACACAGAAAAAGGCACTTATCCTAAGATATCGCTTATAGAGGGAATGTCAAAATCGCTACACTTGAACTGAATTACCAAACAGAACAGAGTCACACCTTTAGAAGACACACTATGTCTGCTTAACTGGAAAGTTGAGGTGGGGTGATGCATAAAACAAGGGTTTGAAATTAGCTCAGACACCGCTCCATAAGCCAAATATGTACTAGACAATGCCTACTCCCTGCTCAGTGAACTGGACTCAACACCCCCTAGTCACCGCACAAGAATATATCTGACTAGTATGAATCTGAAAACCTATGTATCGATATCTCTCTGCAAGTGAATCAAGAGGGTGTAAAGCGGCATAAACACAGCAGGGAAAAGCAGCCAAACCCCATTCTAAACATACATTACTTTAAAAAAGCCACAAAGCAAAGACAGTGAAAGAGAGAGAAATTCTTACAAAATCCGTTCAGGGTCTCTGATGCAACCTGGATTGACGATATCTAGACCCACAGCTGGATGAGACATAAGGCTGGACACTCTTGGGGCTGAGAGGATTGGTGAGGTTGGGTGAGCAAATGCAGATACTTTAAAGTAATACCGCGGGGTACCCACCACATGGGTCTCAAATCTCCAGGTACAAGGGAATCTTCCTACATCAAAACATGCATGGGAAACCCAGAAGATGGTATGCCATGAGATCGGGAAAGGTTTCTAAAACGCACCTCATTTCTCCTCTCCTTGTGCTCGGGTTCACCATTCCAGCCCCTTGACTAACCATCTCCCTACTTGGAGAATCAGCACCTTTAACCTACTGTTTCGTCCAGGTTGCAATTTGTCCTGAGGATGAAGGGGAAGACTGGGAACCAACGAAAGACTAGCCCTAGGTGTTGGGACAGGCACAGGTCACTCCATTTTCCCATCAGGAAGAAGAATGAACCACAGGCTCAGCCTGCCCCCCAGAACCAAAATAGGGCCTGAAGCAATCCTGCGCTTTTGCGGACAGCTCCCAAAAAAGCGAGGAGACAAATGGAGCTCAGGGGAACTGCAATTCACAAACGTGCAGAGTTATAAATGAGAACTCTCGTCCACAAATATATTGAGGGAAGGCAACAAAGAGGATTTGAAAGCAAGGCAGATTTGCAGGAAACAGATTTCAGGAGGTAGATTCGACTCGCCTTTAAAGCACATGAAAAGCGGCAAAATGTTGACAATGATGCCCTTGGCCAAAAAGGGCGTATGCGTTTTTTCCTGAATATATTCAGGAAAAAACGCATACGCCCTTTTTGGCCAACCAAGCAAGCCGGAAGGGCAAATCAGCGCTACAAAGAAGTCTCGCTTGCCCTCGGTCAAAAGGGCCATGCTGAACAAAATGTAAAAACCAGAAAAGCAGGACAGGCCATGGAGACATGGGAGCCTTGCTACGCTGATGGGCGGGATGTAAATTGCCAACAGGCACTCTGGAGAAGAGTACGGTGTGTCCTGAAACAAGTAATAAACACAGCGTAGAGAGCATAGGGCACTTCCACTCATGGGCGTATAAATTGGGAAAACTAAAAATCAACAAGACACAGGCACCCTAAAGTTTACGGCTGCTCTGTTTCCAAGAACCTCCGCTTCGGTACACCTTCAATATCCCAGGAAAGAGAAAAATGGATAAAGAAATGGTGGTACTTGGCACAATGGAATATCACTCAGTCATGAAATCAATGTCATAAGGCTAGTTAGCAGCATGATGAGTGGATTTAGGTACGATGATTCTAAGTGAAATAAGTCACACAGAAAAAGACACTTATCCTAAGATATCGCTTATAGAGGGAATGTCAAACTCGCTACACTTGAACTGAATTACAAAACAGAACAGAGTCACACCTTTAGAAGACACACTATGGCTGCTTAACAGGAAAGGTGAGGTGGGGTGATGCATAAAACAAGGGTTTGAAATTAGCTCAGAGACCGCTCCATAACCCTAATATGTAATAGACAAGGCCTACTCCCTGCTCAGTGAACTGGACTCAACACACCCTAGTCACCACACAAGAATATATCTGACTAGTAAGAATCTGAAAACCTACATATGGATATCTCTCTGCAAGTGAATCAAGAGGGTGTAAAGCGGCATCAACACAGCAGGGAAAAGCAGCCAAACCCGATTCTAAACATAAATTACTTAAAAAACCCACAAAACAAAGACAGTGAAAGAGAGAGAAATTCTTACAAAATCCGTTCAGGGTCTATGATGCAACCTGGATTGACCATATCTAGACCCACAGCTGGATGAGACATAAGGCTGGACACTCTTGGGGCTGAGAGGTTTGGTGAGGTTGGGTGAGCAAACGCAGATACTTTAAAGTAACACTGCGGGGAACACACCCCATGGGTCTCAAATCTCCAGGTACAAGGGCATCTTCCTACATCAAAACATGCATGGGAAACCCAGAAGATGGTATGCCATGAGATCGGGAAAGGTTTCTAAAACGCACCTCATTTCTCCTCTCCTTGTGCTCGGGTTCACCATTCCAGCTGCTTGACTAACCATCTCCCTATTTGGAGAATGAGCACCTTTAACCTCCTGATTGTACAGGTTGCAATCTGTCCTGAGGATGAACGGGAAGACGTGGAACCAATGTGAGACGAGCCCTAGGTGTTGGGACAGGCATAGGTCACTCCATTTTCCCATCAGGAAGAAGAATGAACCACAGGCTCAGCCTGCCCCCCAGAACCAACATAGGGCCTGAAGCAATCCTGCGCTTTTGCGGCCAGCTCCCAAAAAAGCGAGGAGACAAATGGAGCTCAGGGGCACTGCAATTCACAAACGTGCAGAGTTATAAATGAGAACTCTCGTCCACAAATATATTGAGGGAAGGCAACGAAGAGGATTTGAAAGCAAGGCAGATTTGCAGGAAACAGATTTCAGGAGGTAGATTCGACTCGCCTTTAAAGCACATGAAAAGCGGCAAAACGTTGACAATGATGCCCTTGGCCAAAAAGGGCGTATGCGTTTTTTCCTGAATATATTCAGGAAAAAACGCATACGCCCTTTTTGGCCAACCAAGCAAGCCAGAAGGGCAAATCAGCGCTACAAAGAAGTCTCGCTTGCCCTCGGTCAAAAGGGCCATGCTGAACAAACTGTAAAAACCAGAAAAGCAGGACAGGCCATGGAGACAGGGGAGCCTTGCTACGCTGATGGGCGGGATGTAAATTGCCAACAGGCAATCTGGAGAAGAGTACGGTGTGTCCTGAAACAAGTAATAAGCACAGCGTAGAGAGCATAGGGCACTTCCACTCATGGGCGTATAAATTGGGAAAACTAAAAATCAACAAGACACAGGCACCCTAAAGTTTACGGCTGCTCTGTTGCCAAGAACCTCCGCTTCGGTACACCTTCAATATCCCAGGAAAGAGAAAAATGGATAAAGAAATGGTGGTACTTGGCACAATGGAATATCACTCAGCCATGAAATCAATGTCATAAGGCTAGTTAGCAGCATGATGAGTGGATTTAGGTACGATGATTCTAAGTGAAATAAGTCACACAGTAAAAGGCCCTTCTCCTAAGATATCGCTTATTGAGGGAATGTCAAAATCGTTACACTTGAACTGAATTACAAAACAGAACAGAGGCACACCTTTAGAAGACACACTATGGCTGCTTAACGGGAAAGGTGAGGTGGGGTGATGCATAAAACAAGGGTTTGAAATTAGCTCAGACACCGCTCCATAAGCCAAATATGTAATAGACAAGGCCTACTCCCTGCTCAGGGTACTGGACTCAACACCCCCTAGTCACCGCACAAGAATATATCTGACTAGTATGAATCTGAAAACCTATGTATTGATATCTCTCTGCAAGTGAATCAAGAGGGTGTAAAGCAGCATAAACACAGCAGGGAAAAGCAGCCAAACCCCATTCTAAACATACATTACTTTAAAAAAGCCACAAAGCAAAGACAGTGAAAGAGAGAGAAATTCTTACAAAATCCGTTCAGGGTCTCTGATGCAACCTGGATTGACGATATCTAGACCCACAGCTGGATGAGACATAAGGCTGGACACTCTTGGGGCTGAGAGGATTGGTGAGGTTGGGTGAGCAAATGCAGATACTTTAAAGTAATACCGCGGGGTACCCACCCCATGGGTCTCAAATCTCCAGGTACAAGGGCATCTTCCTACATCAAAACATGCATGGGAAACCCAGAAGATGGTATGCCGTGAGATCGGGAAAGGTTTCTAAAACGCACCTCATTTCTCCTCTCCTTGTGCTCGGGTTCGCCATTCCAGCCGCTTGACTAACCATCTCTCTACTTGGAGAATCAGCACCTTTAACCTCCTGATTGTACAGGTTGCAATTTGTCCTGAGGATGAATGGGAAGACGCAGAACCAACGAGAGCGAGCCCTAGGTGTTGGGACAGGCATAGGTCACTCCATTTTCCCATCAGGAATAAGAATGAACCACAGGCTCAGCCTGTCCCCCAGAACTAAAATAGGGCCTGAAGCAATCCTGCGCTTTTGCGGCCAGCTCCCTAAAAAGCGAGGAGACAAATGGAGCTCAGGGGAACTGCAATTCACAAACGTGCAGAGTTATAAATGCGAACTCTCGTGCACAAATATATTGAGGGAAGGCAACGAAGAGGATTTGAAAGCAAGGCAGATTTGCAGGAAACAGATTTCAGGAGGTAGATTCGACTCGCCTTTAAAGCACATGAAAAGCGGCAAAACGTTGACAATGATGCCCTTGGCCAAAAAGGGCGTATGCGTTTTTTCCTGAATATATTCAGGAAAAAACGCATACGCCCTTTTTGGCCAACCAAGCAAGCTGGAAGGGCAAATCAGCGCTACAAAGAAGTCTCGCTTGCCCTCGGTCAAAAGGGCCATGCTGAACAAAGTGTAAAAACCAGAAAAGCAGGACAGGCCATGGAGACATGGGAGCCTTGCTACGCTGATGGGCGGGATGTAAATTGCCAACAGGCACTCTGGAGAAGAGTACGGTGTGTCCTGAAACAAGTAATAAACACAGCGTTGAGAGCATAGGGCACTTCCACTCATGGGCATATAAATTGGGAAAACTAAAAATCAACAAGACACAGGCACCCTAAAGTTTACGGCTGCTCTGTTTCCAAGAACCTCCGCTTCGGTACACCTTCAATATCCCAGGAAAGAGAAAAATGGATAAAGAAATGGTGGTACTTGGCACAATGGAATATCACTCAGCCATGAAATCAATGTCATAAGGCTAGTTAGCAGCATGATGAGTGGATTTAGGTACGATGATTCTAAGTGAAATAAGTCACACAGAAAAAGACACTTATCCTAAGATATCGCTTATAGAGGGAATGTCAAAATCGCTACACTTGAACTGAATTACAAAAGAGAACAGAGTCACACCTTTAGAAGACACACTATGGCTGCTTAACGGGAAAGGTGAGGTGGGGTGATGCATAAAACAAGGGTTTGAAATTAGCTCAGAGACCGCTCCATAAGCCAAATATGTAATAGACAAGGCCTACTCCCTGCTCAGTGAACTGGAGTCAACACACCCTAGTCACCACACAAGAATATATTTGACTAGTAAGAATCTGAAAACCTATGTATCGATATCTCTCTGCAAGTGAATCAAGAGGGTGTAAAGTGGCATCAACACAGCAGGGAAAATCAGCCAAGCCCGATTCTAAACATAAATTACTTTAAAAAACCCAGAAAACAAAGACAGTTAAAGAGAGAGAAATTCTAACAAAATCCATTCAGGGTCTATGATGCAACCTGGATTGACCATATCTAGACCCACAGCTGGATGAGACATAAGGCTGGACACTCTTGGGGCTGAGAGGATTGGTGAGGTTGGGTGAGCAAATGCAGATACTTTAAAGTAACACTGCGGGGAACACACCCCATGGGTCTCAAATCTCCAGGTACAAGGGCATCTTCCTACATCAAAACATGCATGGGAAACCCAGAAGATGGTATGCCGTGAGATCGGGAAAGGTTTCTAAAACGCAACTCATTTCCCCTCTCCTTGTGCTCGGGTTCGCCATTCCAGCCGCTTGACTAACCATCTCCCTACTTGGAGAATCAGCACCTTTAACCTCCTGTTTCGTCCAGGTTGCAATTTGTCCTGAGGATGAACGGGAAGACGGGGGACCAACGAGAGACTAGCCCTAGGTGTTGGGACAGGCACAGGTCACTCCATTTTCCCATCAGGAAGAAGAATGAACCACAGGCTCAGCCTGCCCCCAGAACCAAAATAGGGCCTGAAGCAATCCTGCGCTTTTGCGGCCAGCTCCCAAGAAAGCGAGGAGACAAATGGAGCTCAGGGGCACTGCAATTCACAAACGTGCAGAGTTATAAATGAGAACTCTCGTCCACAAATATATTGAGGGAAGGCAACGAAGAGGATTTGAAAGCAAGGCAGATTTGCAGGAAACAGATTTCAGGAGGTAGATTCGACTCGCCTTTAAAGCACATGAAAAGCGGCAAAACGTTGACAATGATGCCCTTGGCCAAAAAGGGCGTATGCGTTTTTTCCTGAATATATTCAGGAAAAAACGCATACGCCCTTTTTGGCCAACCAAGCAAGCCGGAAGGGCAAATCAGCCCTACAAAGAAGTCTCGCTTGCCCTCGGTCAAAAGGGCCATGCTGAACAAAGTGTAAAAACCAGAAAAGCAGGACAGGCCATGGAGACATGGGAGCCTTGCTACGCTGATGGGCGGGATGTAAATTGCCAACAGGCACTCTGGAGAAGAGTACGGTGTGTCCTGAAACAAGTAATAAACACAGCGTTGAGAGCATAGGGCACTTCCACTCATGGGCGTATAAATTGGGAAAACTAAAAGTCAACAAGACACAGGCACCCCAAACTTTACGGCTGCTCTGTTACCAAGAACCTCCGCTTCGGTACACCTTCAATATCCCAGGAAAGAGAAAAATGGATAAAGAAATGGTGGTACTTGGCACAATGGAATATCACTCAGCCATGAAATCAATGACATAAGGCTAGTTAGCAGCATGATGAGTGGATTTAGGTACGATGATTCTAAGTGAAATAAGTCACACAGAAAAAGGCACTTATCCTAAGATATCGCTTCTAGAGGGAATGTCAAAATCGCTACACTTGAACTGAATTACAAAACAGAACAGAGTCACACCTTTAGAAGACACACTATGGCTGCTTAACGGGAAAGGTGAGGTGGGGTGATGCATAAAACAAGGGTTTGAAATTAGCTCAGACACCGCTCCATAAGCCAAATATGTAATAGACAAGGCCTACTCCCTGCTCAGTGTACTGGACTCAACACCCCCTAGTCACCGCACAAGAATATATCTGACTAGTATGAATCTGAAAACCTATGTATTGATATCTCTCTGCAAGTGAATCAAGAGGGTGTAAAGTGGCATAAACACAGCAGGGAAAAGCAGCCAAACCCCATTCTAAACATACATTACTTTAAAAAACCCACAAAGCAAAGACAGTGAAAGAGAGAGAAATTCTTACAAAATCCGTTCAGGGTCTCTGATGCAACCTGGATTGACCATATCTAGACCCACAGCTGGATGAGACATAAGGCTGGACACTCTTGGGGTTGAGAGGATTGGTGAGGTTGGGTGAGCAAATGCAGATACTTTAAAGTAATACTGCGGGGTACCCACCCCATGGGTCTCAAATCTCCAGGTACAAGGGCATCTTCCTACATCAAAACATGCATGGGAAACCCAGAAGATGGTATGCCGTGAGATCGGGAAAGGTTTCTAAAACGCACCTCATTTCTCCTCTCCTTGTGCTCGGGTTCGCCATTCCAGTCGCTTGACTAACCATCTCTCTACTTGGAGAATCAGCACCTTTAACCTCCTGATTGTACAGGTTGCAATTTGTCCTGAGGATGAATGGGAAGACTCAGAACCAACGAGAGAGAGCCCTAGGTGTTGGGACAGGCATAGGTCACTCCATTTTCCCATCAGGAATAAGAATGAACCACAGGCTCAGCCTGCCCCCCAGAACTAAAATAGGGCCTGAAGCAATCCTGCGCTTTTGCGGCCAGCTCCCTAAAAATCGAGGAGACAAATGGAGCTCAGGGGAACTGCAATTCACAAACGTGCAGAGTTATAAATGCGAACTCTCGTGCACAAATATAATGAGGGAAGGCAACGAAGAGGATTTGAAAGCAAGGCAGATTTGCAGGAAACAGATTTCAGGAGGTAGATTCGACTCGCCTTTAAAGCACATGAAAAGCGGCAAAACGTTGACAATGATGCCCTTGGCCAAAAAGGGCGTATGCGTTTTTTCCTGAATATATTCAGGAAAAAACGCATACGCCCTTTTTGGCCAACCAAGCAAGCCGGAAGGGCAAATCAGCCCTACAAAGAAGTCTCGCTTGCCCTCGGTCAAAAGGGCCATGCTGAACAAAGTGTAAAAACCAGAAAAGCAGGACAGGCCATGGAGACATGGGAGCCTTGCTACGCTGATGGGCGGGATGTAAATTGCCAACAGGCACTCTGGAGAAGAGTACGGTGTGTCCTGAAACAAGTAATAAACACAGCGTTGAGAGCATAGGGCACTTCCACTCATGGGCATATAAATTGGGAAAACTAAAAATCAACAAGTCACAGGCACCCTAAAGTTTACGGCTGCTCTGTTGCCAAGAACCTCCGCTTCGGTACACCTTCAATATCCCAGGAAAGAGAAAAATGGATAAAGAAATGGTGGTACTTGGCACAATGGAATATCACTCAGCCATGAAATCAATGTCATAAGGCTAGTTAGCAGCATGATGAGTGGATTTAGGTACGATGATTCTAAGTGAAATAAGTCACACAGAAAAAGACACTTATCCTAAGATATCGCTTCTAGAGGGAATGTCAAAATCGCTACACTTGAACTGAATTACAAAAGAGAACAGAGTCACACCTTTAGAAGACACACTATGGCTGCTTAACGGGAAAGGTGAGGTGGGGTGATGCATAAAACAAGGGTTTGAAATTAGCTCAGAGACCGCTCCATAAGCCAAATATGTAATAGACAAGGCCTACTCCCTGCTCAGTGAACTGGACTCAACACACCCTAGTCACCACACAAGAATATATTTGACTAGTAAGAATCTGAAAACCTATGTATCGATATCTCTCTGCAAGTGAATCAAGAGGGTGTAAAGCGGCATCAACACAGCAGGGAAAAGCAGCCAAGCCCGATTCTAAACATAAATTACTTTAAAAAACCCACAAAACAAAGACAGTTAAAGAGAGAGAAATTCTTACAAAATCCATTCAGGGTCTATGATGCAACCTGGATTGACCATATCTAGACCCACAGCTGGATGAGACCTAAGTCTGGACACTCTTGGGGCTGAGAGGATTGGTGAGGTTGGGTGAGCAAACCCAGATACTTTAAAGTAACACCGCGGGGTACACACCCCATGGGTCTCAAATCTCCAGGTACAAGGGCATCTT
The DNA here is from genome assembly GCF_028564815.1 of Eubalaena glacialis. NCBI lineage: Eukaryota > Metazoa > Chordata > Mammalia > Artiodactyla > Balaenidae > Eubalaena > Eubalaena glacialis. The sequence goes on from NW_026871236.1 coordinate 206,387, forward strand.
CCTACATCAAAACATGCATGGGAAACCCAGAGGATGGTATGCCGTGAGATCGGGAAAGGTTTCTAAAACGCACCTCATTTCTCCTCTCCTTGTGCTCGGGTTCGCCATTCCAGCCGCTTGACTAACCATCTCCCTACTTGGAGAATCAGCACCTTTAACCTCCTGTTTCGTCCAGGTTGCAATTTGTCCTGAGGATGAACGGGAAGACGGGGGACCAACGAGAGACTAGCCCTAGGTGTTGGGACAGGCACAGGTCACTCCATTTTCCCATCAGGAAGAAGAATGAACCACAGGCTCAGCCTGCCCCCCAGAACCAAAATAGGGCCTGAAGCAATCCTGCGCTTTTGCGGCCAGCTCCCAAGAAAGCGAGGAGACAAATGGAGCTCAGGGGCACTGCAATTCACAAACGTGCAGAGTTATAAATGAGAACTCTCGTCCACAAATATATTGAGGGAAGGCAACGAAGAGGATTTGAAAGCAAGGCAGATTTGCAGGAAACAGATTTCAGGAGGTAGATTCGACTCGCCTTTAAAGCACATGAAAAGCGGCAAAACGTTGACAATGATGCCCTTGGCCAAAAAGGGCGTATGCGTTTTTTCCTGAATATATTCAGGAAAAAACGCATACGCCCTTTTTGGCCAACCAAGCAAGCCGGAAGGGCAAATCAGCGCTACAAAGAAGTCTCGCTTGCCCTCGGTCAAAAGGGCCATGCTGAACAAAATGTAAAAACCAGAAAAGCAGGACAGGCCATGGAGACATGGGAGCCTTGCTACGCTGATGGGCGGGATGTAAATTGCCAACAGGCACTCTGGAGAAGAGTACGGTGTGTCCTGAAACAAGTAATAAACACAGCGTAGAGAGCATAGGGCACTTCCACTCATGGGCGTATAAATTGGGAAAACTAAAAGTCAACAAGACACAGGCACCCCAAACTTTACGGCTGCTCTGTTGCCAAGAACCTCCGCTTCGGTACACCTTCAATATCCCAGGAAAGAGAAAAATGGATAAAGAAATGGTGGTACTTGGCACAATGGAATATCACTCAGCCATGAAATCAATGACATAAGGCTAGTTAGCAGCATGATGAGTGGATTTAGGTACGATGATTCTAAGTGAAATAAGTCACACAGAAAAAGGCCCTTATCCTAAGATATCGCTTCTAGAGGGAATGTCAAAATCGCTACACTTGAACTGAATTACAAAACAGAACAGAGTCACACCTTTAGAAGACACACTATGGCTGCTTAACGGGAAAGGTGAGGTGGGGTGATGCATAAAACAAGGGTTTGAAATTAGCTCAGACACCGCTCCATAAGCCAAATATGTAATAGACAAGGCCTACTCCCTGCTCAGTGTACTGGACTCAACACCCCCTAGTCACCGCACAAGAATATATCTGACTAGTATGAATCTGAAAACCTATGTATTGATATCTCTCTGCAAGTGAATCAAGAGGGTGTAAAGTGGCATAAACACAGCAGGGAAAAGCGGCCAAACCCCATTCTAAACATACATTACTTTAAAAAAGCCACAAAGCAAAGACAGTGAAAGAGAGAGAAATTCTTACAAAATCCGTTCAGGGTCTCTGATGCAACCTGGATTGACCATATCTAGACCCACAGCTGGATGAGACATAAGGCTGGACACTCTTGGGGCTGAGAGGATTGGTGAGGTTGGGTGAGCAAACGCAGATAATTTAAAGTAACACTGCGGGGAACACACCCCATGGGTCTCAAATCTCCAGGTACAAGGGCATCTTCCTACATCAAAACATGCATGGGAAACCCAGAAGATGGTATGCCGTGAGATCGCAAAAAGTTTCTAAAACGCACCTCATTTCTCCTCTCCTTGTGCTCGGGTCCGCCATCCAGCCGCTTGATTCACCATCTCCCTACTTGGAGAATCAGCACCTTTAACCTCCTGTTTCGTCCAGGTTGCAGTTTGTCCTGAGGATGAACGGGAAGACGGGGAACCAACGAGAGACTAGCCCTAGGTGTTGGGACAGGCACAGGTCACTCCATTTTCCCATCAGGAAGAAGAATGAACCACAGGCTCAGCCTGCCCCCCAAAACCAAAATAGGGCCTGAAGCAATCCTGCGCTTTTGCGGCCAGCTCCCAAAAAAGCGAGGAGACAAATGGAGCTCAGGGGCACTGCAATTCACAAACGTGCAGAGTTATAAATGAGATCTCTCGTCCACAAATATTTTGAGGGAAGGCAACGAAGAGGATTTGAAAGCAAGGCAGATTTGCAGGAAACAGATTTCAGGAGGTAGATTCGACTCGCCTTTAAAGCACATGAAAAGTGACAAAACGTTGACAATGATGCCCTTGGCCAAAAAGGGCGTATGCGTTTATTCCTGAATATATTCAGGAAAAAACGCATACGCCCTTTTTGGCCAACCAAGCAAGCCGGAAGGGCAAATCAGCGCTACAAAGAAGTCTCGCTTGCCCTCGGTCAAAAGGGCCATGCTGAACAAACTGTAAAAACCAGAAAAGCAGGACAGGCCATGGAGACATGGGAGCCTTGCTACGCTGATGGGCGGGATGTAAATTGCCAACAGGCAATCTGGAGAAGAGTACGGTGTGTCCTGAAACAAGTAATAAGCACAGCGTAGAGAGCATAGGGCACTTCCACTCATGGGCGTATAAATTGGGAAAACTAAAAATCAACAAGACACAGGCACCCTAAAGTTTACGGCTGCTCTGTTGCCAAGAACCTCCGCTTCGGTACACCTTCAATATCCCAGGAAAGAGAAAAATGGATAAAGAAATGGTGGTACTTGGCACAATGGAATATCACTCAGCCATGAAATCAATGTCATAAGGCTACTTAGCAGCATGATGAGTGGATTTAGGTACGATGATTCTAAGTGAAATAAGTCACACAGAAAAAGGCCCTTATCCTAAGATATCGCTTCTAGAGGGAATGTCAAAATCGCTACACTTGAACTGAATTACAAAACAGAACAGAGTCACACCTTTAGAAGACACACTATGGCTGCTTAACGGGAAAGGTGAGGTGGGGTGATGCATAAAACAAGGGTTTGAAATTAGCTCAGACACCGCTCCATAAGCCAAATATGTAATAGACAAGGCCTACTCCCTGCTCAGTGTACTGGACTCAACACCCCCTAGTCACCGCACAAGAATATATCTGACTAGTATGAATCTGAAAACCTATGTATTGATATCTCTCTGCAAGTGAATCAAGAGGGTGTAAAGTGACATAAACACAGCAGGGAAAAGCGGCCAAACCCCATTCTAAACATACATTACTTTAAAAAAGCCACAAAGCAAAGACAGTGAAAGAGAGAGAAATTCTTACAAAATCCGTTCAGGGTCTCTGATGCAACCTGGATTGACCATATCTAGACCCACAGCTGGATGAGACATAAGGCTGGACACTCTTGGGGCTGAGAGGATTGGTGAGGTTGGGTGAGCAAACGCAGATAATTTAAAGTAACACTGCGGGGAACACACCCCATGGGTCTCAAATCTCCAGGTACAAGGGCATCTTCCTACATCAAAACATGCATGGGAAACCCAGAAGATGGTATGCCGTGAGATCGCAAAAAGTTTCTAAAACGCACCTCATTTCTCCTCTCCTTGTGCTCGGGTCCGCCATCCAGCCGCTTGATTCACCATCTCCCTACTTGGAGAATCAGCACCTTTAACCTCCTGTTTCGTCCAGGTTGCAGTTTGTCCTGAGGATGAACGGGAAGACGGGGAACCAACGAGAGACTAGCCCTAGGTGTTGGGACAGGCACAGGTCACTCCATTTTCCCATCAGGAAGAAGAATGAACCACAGGCTCAGCCTGCCCCCCAAAACCAAAATAGGGCCTGAAGCAATCCTGCGCTTTTGCGGCCAGCTCCCAAAAAAGCGAGGAGACAAATGGAGCTCAGGGGCACTGCAATTCACAAACGTGCAGAGTTATAAATGAGATCTCTCGTCCACAAATATTTTGAGGGAAGGCAACGAAGAGGATTTGAAAGCAAGGCAGATTTGCAGGAAACAGATTTCAGGAGGTAGATTCGACTCGCCTTTAAAGCACATGAAAAGTGACAAAACGTTGACAATGATGCCCTTGGCCAAAAAGGGCGTATGCGTTTTTTCCTGAATATATTCAGGAAAAAACGCATACGCCCTTTTTGGCCAACCAAGCAAGCCGGAAGGGCAAATCAGCGCTACAAAGAAGTCTCGCTTGCCCTCGGTCAAAAGGGCCATGCTGAACAAACTGTAAAAACCAGAAAAGCAGGACAGGCCATGGAGACATGGGAGCCTTGCTACGCTGATGGGCGGGATGTAAATTGCCAACAGGCAATCTGGAGAAGAGTACGGTGTGTCCTGAAACAAGTAATAAGCACAGCGTAGAGAGCATAGGGCACTTCCACTCATGGGCGTATAAATTGGGAAAACTAAAAATCAACAAGACACAGGCACCCTAAAGTTTACGGCTGCTCTGTTGCCAAGAACCTCCGCTTCGGTACACCTTCAATATCCCAGGAAAGAGAAAAATGGATAAAGAAATGGTGGTACTTGGCACAATGGAATATCACTCAGCCATGAAATCAATGTCATAAGGCTACTTAGCAGCATGATGAGTGGATTTAGGTACGATGATTCTAAGTGAAATAAGTCACACACTAAAAGGCCCTTCTCCTAAGATATCGCTTATTGAGGGAATATCAAAATCGTTACACTTGAACTGAATTACAAAACAGAACAGAGGCACAACTTTAGAAGACACACTATGGCTGCTTAACGGGAAAGGTGAGGTGGGGTGATGCATAAAACAAGGGTTTGAAATTAGCTCAGAGACCGCTCCATAAGCCAAATATGTAATAGACAAGGCCTACTCCCTGCTCAGTGTACTGGACTCAACACCCCCTAGTCACCGCACAAGAATATATCTGACTAGTATGAATCTGAAAACCTATGTATTGATATCTCTCTGCAAGTGAATCAAGAGGGTGTAAAGCGGCATAAACACAGCAGGGAAAAGCAGCCAAACCCCATTCTAAACATACATTACTTTAAAAAACCCACAAAGCAAAGACAGTGAAAGAGAGAGAAATTCTTACAAAATCCGTTCAGGGTCTCTGATGCAACCTGGATTGACCATATCTAGACCCACAGCTGGATGAGACATAAGGCTGGACACTCTTGGGGCTGAGAGGATTGGTGAGGTTGGGTGAGCAAATGCAGATACTTTAAAGTAATACCGCGGGGTACCCACCCCATGGGTCTCAAATCTCCAGGTACAAGGGAATCTTCCTACATCAAAACATGCATGGGAAACCCAGAAGATGGTATGCCGTGAGATCGGGAAAGGTTTCTAAAACGCAACTCATTTCTCCTCTCCTTGTGCTCGGGTTCACCATTCCAGCCGCTTGACTAACCATCTCCCTACTTGGAGAATCAGCACCTTTAACCTCCTGTTTCGTCCAGGTTGCAATTTGTCCTGAGGATGAACGGGAAGACGGGGGACCAACGAGAGACTAGCCCTAGGTGTTGGGACAGGCACAGGTCACTCCATTTTCCCATCAGGAAGAAGAATGAACCACAGGCTCAGCCTGCCCCCCAGAACCAAAATAGGGCCTGAAGCAATCCTGCGCTTTTGCGGCCAGCTCCCAAGAAAGCGAGGAGACAAATGGAGCTCAGGGGCACTGCAATTCACAAACGTGCAGAGTTATAAATGAGAACTCTCGTCCACAAATATATTGAGGGAAGGCAACGAAGAGGATTTGAAAGCAAGGCAGATTTGCAGGAAACAGATTTCAGGAGGTAGATTCGACTCGCCTTTAAAGCACATGAAAAGCGGCAAAACGTTGACAATGATGCCCTTGGCCAAAAAGGGCGTATGCGTTTTTTCCTGAATATATTCAGGAAAAAACGCATACGCCCTTTTTGGCCAACCAAGCAAGCCGGAAGGGCAAATCAGCGCTACAAAGAAGTCTCGCTTGCCCTCGGTCAAAAGGGCCATGCTGAACAAAATGTAAAAACCAGAAAAGCAGGACAGGCCATGGAGACATGGGAGCCTTGCTACGCTGATGGGCGGGATGTAAATTGCCAACAGGCACTCTGGAGAAGAGTACGGTGTGTCCTGAAACAAGTAATAAACACAGCGTTGAGAGCATAGGGCACTTCCACTCATGGGCATATAAATTGGGAAAACTAAAAATCAACAAGACACAGGCACCCTAAAGTTTACGGCTGCTCTGTTTCCAAGAACCTCCGCTTCGGTACACCTTCAATATCCCAGGAAAGAGAAAAATGGATAAAGAAATGGTGGTACTTGGCACAATGGAATATCACTCAGCCATGAAATCAATGTCATAAGGCTAGTTAGCAGCATGATGAGTGGATTTAGGTACGATGATTCTAAGTGAAATAAGTCACACAGAAAAAGACACTTATCCTAAGATATCGCTTATAGAGGGAATGTCAAAATCGCTACACTTGAACTGAATTACAAAAGAGAACAGAGTCACACCTTTAGAAGACACACTATGGCTGCTTAACGGGAAAGGTGAGGTGGGGTGATGCATAAAACAAGGGTTTGAAATTAGCTCAGAGACCGCTCCATAAGCCAAATATGTAATAGACAAGGCCTACTCCCTGCTCAGTGAACTGGAGTCAACACACCCTAGTCACCACACAAGAATATATTTGACTAGTAAGAATCTGAAAACCTATGTATCGATATCTCTCTGCAAGTGAATCAAGAGGGTGTAAAGTGGCATCAACACAGCAGGGAAAATCAGCCAAGCCCGATTCTAAACATAAATTACTTTAAAAAACCCAGAAAACAAAGACAGTTAAAGAGAGAGAAATTCTAACAAAATCCATTCAGGGTCTATGATGCAACCTGGATTGACCATATCTAGACCCACAGCTGGATGAGACATAAGGCTGGACACTCTTGGGGCTGAGAGGATTGGTGAGGTTGGGTGAGCAAATGCAGATACTTTAAAGTAACACTGCGGGGAACACACCCCATGGGTCTCAAATCTCCAGGTACAAGGGCATCTTCCTACATCAAAACATGCATGGGAAACCCAGAAGATGGTATGCCGTGAGATCGGGAAAGGTTTCTAAAACGCAACTCATTTCCCCTCTCCTTGTGCTCGGGTTCGCCATTCCAGCCGCTTGACTAACCATCTCCCTACTTGGAGAATCAGCACCTTTAACCTCCTGTTTCGTCCAGGTTGCAATTTGTCCTGAGGATGAACGGGAAGACGGGGGACCAACGAGAGACTAGCCCTAGGTGTTGGGACAGGCACAGGTCACTCCATTTTCCCATCAGGAAGAAGAATGAACCACAGGCTCAGCCTGCCCCCCAGAACCAAAATAGGGCCTGAAGCAATCCTGCGCTTTTGCGGCCAGCTCCCAAGAAAGCGAGGAGACAAATGGAGCTCAGGGGCACTGCAATTCACAAACGTGCAGAGTTATAAATGAGAACTCTCGTCCACAAATATATTGAGGGAAGGCAACGAAGAGGATTTGAAAGCAAGGCAGATTTGCAGGAAACAGATTTCAGGAGGTAGATTCGACTCGCCTTTAAAGCACATGAAAAGCGGCAAAACGTTGACAATGATGCCCTTGGCCAAAAAGGGCGTATGCGTTTTTTCCTGAATATATTCAGGAAAAAACGCATACGCCCTTTTTGGCCAACCAAGCAAGCCGGAAGGGCAAATCAGCCCTACAAAGAAGTCTCGCTTGCCCTCGGTCAAAAGGGCCATGCTGAACAAAGTGTAAAAACCAGAAAAGCAGGACAGGCCATGGAGACATGGGAGCCTTGCTACGCTGATGGGCGGGATGTAAATTGCCAACAGGCACTCTGGAGAAGAGTACGGTGTGTCCTGAAACAAGTAATAAACACAGCGTTGAGAGCATAGGGCACTTCCACTCATGGGCGTATAAATTGGGAAAACTAAAAGTCAACAAGACACAGGCACCCCAAACTTTACGGCTGCTCTGTTACCAAGAACCTCCGCTTCGGTACACCTTCAATATCCCAGGAAAGAGAAAAATGGATAAAGAAATGGTGGTACTTGGCACAATGGAATATCACTCAGCCATGAAATCAATGACATAAGGCTAGTTAGCAGCATGATGAGTGGATTTAGGTACGATGATTCTAAGTGAAATAAGTCACACAGAAAAAGGCCCTTATCCTAAGATATCGCTTCTAGAGGGAATGTCAAAATCGCTACACTTGAACTGAATTACAAAACAGAACAGAGTCACACCTTTAGAAGACACACTATGGCTGCTTAACGGGAAAGGTGAGGTGGGGTGATGCATAAAACAAGGGTTTGAAATTAGCTCAGACACCGCTCCATAAGCCAAATATGTAATAGACAAGGCCTACTCCCTGCTCAGTGTACTGGACTCAACACCCCCTAGTCACCGCACAAGAATATATCTGACTAGTATGAATCTGAAAACCTATGTATTGATATCTCTCTGCAAGTGAATCAAGAGGGTGTAAAGCGGCATAAACACAGCAGGGAAAAGCAGCCAAACCCCATTCTAAACATACATTACTTTAAAAAACCCACAAAACAAAGACAGTGAAAGAGAGAGAAATTCTTACAAAATCCGTTCAGGGTCTCTGATGCAACCTGGATTGACCATATCTAGACCCACAGCTGGATGAGACATAAGGCTGGACACTCTTGGGGCTGAGAGGATTGGTGAGGTTGGGTGAGCAAATGCAGATACTTTAAAGTAATACCGCGGGGTACCCACCCCATGGGTCTCAAATCTCCAGGTACAAGGGCATCTTCCTACATCAAAACATGCATGGGAAACCCAGAAGATGGTATGCCGTGAGATCGGGAAAAGTTTCTAAAACGCACCTCATTTCTCCTCTCCTTGTGCTCGGCTCCGCCATCCAGCCGCTTGATTCACCATCTCCCTACTTGGAGAATCAGCACCTTTAACCTCCTGTTTCGTCCAGGTTGCAGTTTGTCCTGAGGATGAACGGGAAGACGGGGAACCAACGAGAGACTAGCCCTAGGTGTTGGGACAGGCACAGGTCACTCCATTTTCCCATCAGGAAGAAGAATGAACCACAGGCTCAGCCTGCCCCCCAAAACCAAAATAGGGCCTGAAGCAATCCTGCGCTTTTGCGGCCAGCTCCCAAAAAAGCGAGGAGACAAATGGAGCTCAGGGGCACTGCAATTCACAAACGTGCAGAGTTATAAATGAGATCTCTCGTCCACAAATATTTTGAGGGAAGGCAACGAAGAGGATTTGAAAGCAAGGCAGATTTGCAGGAAACAGATTTCAGGAGGTAGATTCGACTCGCCTTTAAAGCACATGAAAAGTGACAAAACGTTGACAATGATGCCCTTGGCCAAAAAGGGCGTATGCGTTTTTTCCTGAATATATTCAGGAAAAAACGCATACGCCCTTTTTGGCCAACCAAGCAAGCCGGAAGGGCAAATCAGCGCTACAAAGAAGTCTCGCTTGCCCTCGGTCAAAAGGGCCATGCTGAACAAACTGTAAAAACCAGAAAAGCAGGACAGGCCATGGAGACATGGGAGCCTTGCTACGCTGATGGGCGGGATGTAAATTGCCAACAGGCAATCTGGAGAAGAGTACGGTGTGTCCTGAAACAAGTAATAAGCACAGCGTAGAGAGCATAGGGCACTTCCACTCATGGGCGTATAAATTGGGAAAACTAAAAATCAACAAGACACAGGCACCCTAAAGTTTACGGCTGCTCTGTTGCCAAGAACCTCCGCTTCGGTACACCTTCAATATCCCAGGAAAGAGAAAAATGGATAAAGAAATGGTGGTACTTGGCACAATGGAATATCACTCAGCCATGAAATCAATGTCATAAGGCTAGTTAGCAGCATGATGAGTGGATTTAGGTACGATGATTCTAAGTGAAATAAGTCACACAGTAAAAGGCCCTTCTCCTAAGATATCGCTTATTGAGGGAATATCAAAATCGTTACACTTGAACTGAATTACAATACAGAACAGAGGCACAACTTTAGAAGACACACTATGGCTGCTTAACGGGAAAGGTGAGGTGGGGTGATGCATAAAACAAGGGTTTGAAATTAGCTCAGAGACCGCTCCATAAGCCAAATATGTAATAGACAAGGCCTACTCCCTGCTCAGTGTACTGGACTCAACACCCCCTAGTCACCGCACAAGAATATATCTGACTAGTATGAATCTGAAAACCTATGTATTGATATCTCTCTGCAAGTGAATCAAGAGGGTGTAAAGCGGCATAAACACAGCAGGGAAAAGCAGCCAAACCCCATTCTAAACATACATTACTTTAAAAAACCCACAAAGCAAAGACAGTGAAAGAGAGAGAAATTCTTACAAAATCCGTTCAGGGTCTCTGATGCAACCTGGATTGACCATATCTAGACCCACAGCTGGATGAGACATAAGGCTGGACACTCTTGGGGCTGAGAGGATTGGTGAGGTTGGGTGAGCAAATGCAGATACTTTAAAGTAATACCGCGGGGTACCCACCCCATGGGTCTCAAATCTCCAGGTACAAGGGAATCTTCCTACATCAAAACATGCATGGGAAACCCAGAAGATGGTATGCCGTGAGATCGGGAAAGGTTTCTAAAACGCAACTCATTTCTCCTCTCCTTGTGCTCGGGTTCACCATTCCAGCCGCTTGACTAACCATCTCCCTACTTGGAGAATCAGCACCTTTAACCTCCTGTTTCGTCCAGGTTGCAATTTGTCCTGAGGATGAACGGGAAGACGGGGGACCAACGAGAGACTAGCCCTAGGTGTTGGGACAGGCACAGGTCACTCCATTTTCCCATCAGGAAGAAGAATGAACCACAGGCTCAGCCTGCCCCCCAGAACCAAAATAGGGCCTGAAGCAATCCTGCGCTTTTGCGGCCAGCTCCCAAGAAAGCGAGGAGACAAATGGAGCTCAGGGGCACTGCAATTCACAAACGTGCAGAGTTATAAATGAGAACTCTCGTCCACAAATATATTGAGGGAAGGCAACGAAGAGGATTTGAAAGCAAGGCAGATTTGCAGGAAACAGATTTCAGGAGGTAGATTCGACTCGCCTTTAAAGCACATGTAAAGCGGCAAAACGTTGACAATGATGCCCTTGGCCAAAAAGGGCGTATGCGTTTTTTCCTGAATATATTCAGGAAAAAACGCATACGCCCTTTTTGGCCAACCAAGCAAGCCGGAAGGGCAAATCAGCGCTACAAAGAAGTCTCGCTTGCCCTCGGTCAAAAGGGCCATGCTGAACAAAATGTAAAAACCAGAAAAGCAGGACAGGCCATGGAGACATGGGAGCCTTGCTACGCTGATGGGCGGGATGTAAATTGCCAACAGGCACTCTGGAGAAGAGTACCGTGTGTCCTGAAACAAGTAATAAACACAGCGTAGAGAGCATAGGGCACTTCCACTCATGGGCGTATAAATTGGGAAAACTAAAAGTCAACAAGACACAGGCACCCCAAACTTTACGGCTGCTCTGTTGCCAAGAACCTCCGCTTCGGTACACCTTCAATATCCCAGGAAAGAGAAAAATGGATAAAGAAATGGTGGTACTTGGCACAATGGAATATCACTCAGCCATGAAATCAATGACATAAGGCTAGTTAGCAGCATGATGAGTGGATTTAGGTACGATGATTCTAAGTGAAATAAGTCACACAGAAAAAGGCCCTTATCCTAAGATATCGCTTCTAGAGGGAATGTCAAAATCGCTACACTTGAACTGAATTACAAAACAGAACAGAGTCACACCTTTAGAAGACACACTATGGCTGCTTAACGGGAAAGGTGAGGTGGGGTGATGCATAAAACAAGGGTTTGAAATTAGCTCAGACACCGCTCCATAAGCCAAATATGTAATAGACAAGGCCTACTCCCTGCTCAGTGTACTGGACTCAACACCCCCTAGTCACCGCACAAGAATATATCTGACTAGTATGAATCTGAAAACCTATGTATTGATATCTCTCTGCAAGTGAATCAAGAGGGTGTAAAGTGGCATAAACACAGCAGGGAAAAGCGGCCAAACCCCATTCTAAACATACATTACTTTAAAAAAGCCACAAAGCAAAGACAGTGAAAGAGAGAGAAATTCTTACAAAATCCGTTCAGGGTCTCTGATGCAACCTGGATTGACCATATCTAGACCCACAGCTGGATGAGACATAAGGCTGGACACTCTTGGGGCTGAGAGGATTGGTGAGGTTGGGTGAGCAAACGCAGATAATTTAAAGTAACACTGCGGGGAACACACCCCATGGGTCTCAAATCTCCAGGTACAAGGGCATCTTCCTACATCAAAACATGCATGGGAAACCCAGAAGATGGTATGCCGTGAGATCGCAAAAAGTTTCTAAAACGCACCTCATTTCTCCTCTCCTTGTGCTCGGGTCCGCCATCCAGCCGCTTGATTCTCCATCTCCCTACTTGGAGAATCAGCACCTTTAACCTCCTGTTTCGTCCAGGTTGCAGTTTGTCCTGAGGATGAACGGGAAGACGGGGAACCAACGAGAGACTAGCCCTAGGTGTTGGGACAGGCACAGGTCACTCCATTTTCACATCAGGAAGAAGAATGAACCACAGGCTCAGCCTGCCCCCCAAAACCAAAATAGGGCCTGAAGCAATCCTGCGCTTTTGCGGCCAGCTCCCAAAAAAGCGAGGAGACAAATGGAGCTCAGGGGCACTGCAATTCACAAACGTGCAGAGTTATAAATGAGATCTCTCGTCCACAAATATTTTGAGGGAAGGCAACGAAGAGGATTTGAAAGCAAGGCAGATTTGCAGGAAACAGATTTCAGGAGGTAGATTCGACTCGCCTTTAAAGCACATGAAAAGTGACAAAACGTTGACAATGATGCCCTTGGCCAAAAAGGGCGTATGCGTTTTTTCCTGAATATATTCAGGAAAAAACGCATACGCCCTTTTTGGCCAACCAAGCAAGCCGGAAGGGCAAATCAGCGCTACAAAGAAGTCTCGCTTGCCCTCGGTCAAAAGGGCCATGCTGAACAAACTGTAAAAACCAGAAAAGCAGGACAGGCCATGGAGACATGGGAGCCTTGCTACGCTGATGGGCGGGATGTAAATTGCCAACAGGCAATCTGGAGAAGAGTACGGTGTGTCCTGAAACAAGTAATAAGCACAGCGTAGAGAGCATAGGGCACTTCCACTCATGGGCGTATAAATTGGGAAAACTAAAAATCAACAAGACACAGGCACCCTAAAGTTTACGGCTGCTCTGTTGCCAAGAACCTCCGCTTCGGTACACCTTCAATATCCCAGGAAAGAGAAAAATGGATAAAGAAATGGTGGTACTTGGCACAATGGAATATCACTCAGCCATGAAATCAATGACATAAGGCTAGTTAGCAGCATGATGAGTGGATTTAGGTACGATGATTCTAAGTGAAATAAGTCACACAGAAAAAGGCACTTATCCTAAGATATCGCTTCTAGAGGGAATGTCAAAATCGCTACACTTGAACTGAATTACAAAACAGAACAGAGTCACACCTTTAGAAGACACACTATGGCTGCTTAACGGGAAAGGTGAGGTGGGGTGATGCATAAAACAAGGGTTTGAAATTAGCTCAGACACCGCTCCATAAGCCAAATATGTAATAGACAAGGCCTACTCCCTGCTCAGTGTACTGGACTCAACACCCCCTAGTCACCGCACAAGAATATATCTGACTAGTATGAATCTGAAAACCTATGTATTGATATCTCTCTGCAAGTGAATCAAGAGGGTGTAAAGCGGCATAAACACAGCAGGGAAAAGCGGCCAAACCCCATTCTAAACATACATTACTTTAAAAAACCCACAAAGCAAAGACAGTGAAAGAGAGAGAAATTCTTACAAAATCCGTTCAGGGTCTCTGATGCAACCTGGATTGACCATATCTAGACCCACAGCTGGATGAGACATAAGGCTGGACACTCTTGGGGTTGAGAGGATTGGTGAGGTTGGGTGAGCAAATGCAGATACTTTAAAGTAATACCGCGGGGTACCCACCCCATGGGTCTCAAATCTCCAGGTACAAGGGCATCTTCCTACATCAAAACATGCATGGGAAACCCAGAAGATGGTATGCCGTGAGATCGGGAAAGGTTTCTAAAACGCACCTCATTTCTCCTCTCCTTGTGCTCGGGTTCGCCATTCCAGTCGCTTGACTAACCATCTCTCTACTTGGAGAATCAGCACCTTTAACCTCCTGATTGTACAGGTTGCAATTTGTCCTGAGGATGAATGGGAAGACGCAGAACCAACGAGAGAGAGCCCTAGGTGTTGGGACAGGCATAGGTCACTCCATTTTCCCATCAGGAATAAGAATGAACCACAGGCTCAGCCTGCCCCCCAGAACTAAAATAGGGCCTGAAGCAATCCTGCGCTTTTGCGGCCAGCTCCCTAAAAATCGAGGAGACAAATGGAGCTCAGGGGAACTGCAATTCACAAACGTGCAGAGTTATAAATGCGAACTCTCGTGCACAAATATAATGAGGGAAGGCAACGAAGAGGATTTGAAAGCAAGGCAGATTTGCAGGAAACAGATTTCAGGAGGTAGATTCGACTCGCCTTTAAAGCACATGAAAAGCGGCAAAACGTTGACAATGATGCCCTTGGCCAAAAAGGGCGTATGCGTTTTTTCCTGAATATATTCAGGAAAAAACGCATACGCCCTTTTTGGCCAACCAAGCAAGCCGGAAGGGCAAATCAGCCCTACAAAGAAGTCTCGCTTGCCCTCGGTCAAAAGGGCCATGCTGAACAAAGTGTAAAAACCAGAAAAGCAGGACAGGCCATGGAGACATGGGAGCCTTGCTACGCTGATGGGCGGGATGTAAATTGCCAACAGGCACTCTGGAGAAGAGTACGGTGTGTCCTGAAACAAGTAATAAACACAGCGTTGAGAGCATAGGGCACTTCCACTCATGGGCATATAAATTGGGAAAACTAAAAATCAACAAGTCACAGGCACCCTAAAGTTTACGGCTGCTCTGTTGCCAAGAACCTCCGCTTCGGTACACCTTCAATATCCCAGGAAAGAGAAAAATGGATAAAGAAATGGTGGTACTTGGCACAATGGAATATCACTCAGCCATGAAATCAATGTCATAAGGCTAGTTAGCAGCATGATGAGTGGATTTAGGTACGATGATTCTAAGTGAAATAAGTCACACAGAAAAAGACACTTATCCTAAGATATCGCTTCTAGAGGGAATGTCAAAATCGCTACACTTGAACTGAATTACAAAAGAGAACAGAGTCACACCTTTAGAAGACACACTATGGCTGCTTAACGGGAAAGGTGAGGTGGGGTGATGCATAAAACAAGGGTTTGAAATTAGCTCAGAGACCGCTCCATAAGCCAAATATGTAATAGACAAGGCCTACTCCCTGCTCAGTGAACTGGACTCAACACACCCTAGTCACCACACAAGAATATATTTGACTAGTAAGAATCTGAAAACCTATGTATCGATATCTCTCTGCAAGTGAATCAAGAGGGTGTAAAGCGGCATCAACACAGCAGGGAAAAGCAGCCAAGCCCGATTCTAAACATAAATTACTTTAAAAAACCCACAAAACAAAGACAGTTAAAGAGAGAGAAATTCTTACAAAATCCATTCAGGGTCTATGATGCAACCTGGATTGACCATATCTAGACCCACAGCTGGATGAGACCTAAGTCTGGACACTCTTGGGGCTGAGAGGATTGGTGAGGTTGGGTGAGCAAACCCAGATACTTTAAAGTAACACCGCGGGGTACACACCCCATGGGTCTCAAATCTCCAGGTACAAGGGCATCTTCCTACATCAAAACATGCATGGGAAACCCAGAGGATGGTATGCCGTGAGATCGGGAAAGGTTTCTAAAACGCACCTCATTTCTCCTCTCCTTGTGCTCGGGTTCGCCATTCCAGCCGCTTGACTAACCATCTCCCTACTTGGAGAATCAGCACCTTTAACCTCCTGTTTCGTCCAGGTTGCAATTTGTCCTGAGGATGAACGGGAAGACGGGGGACCAACGAGAGACTAGCCCTAGGTGTTGGGACAGGCACAGGTCACTCCATTTTCCCATCAGGAAGAAGAATGAACCACAGGCTCAGCCTGCCCCCCAGAACCAAAATAGGGCCTGAAGCAATCCTGCGCTTTTGCGGCCAGCTCCCAAGAAAGCGAGGAGACAAATGGAGCTCAGGGGCACTGCAATTCACAAACGTGCAGAGTTATAAATGAGAACTCTCGTCCACAAATATATTGAGGGAAGGCAACGAAGAGGATTTGAAAGCAAGGCAGATTTGCAGGAAACAGATTTCAGGAGGTAGATTCGACTCGCCTTTAAAGCACATGAAAAGCGGCAAAACGTTGACAATGATGCCCTTGGCCAAAAAGGGCGTATGCGTTTTTTCCTGAATATATTCAGGAAAAAACGCATACGCCCTTTTTGGCCAACCAAGCAAGCCGGAAGGGCAAATCAGCGCTACAAAGAAGTCTCGCTTGCCCTCGGTCAAAAGGGCCATGCTGAACAAAATGTAAAAACCAGAAAAGCAGGACAGGCCATGGAGACATGGGAGCCTTGCTACGCTGATGGGCGGGATGTAAATTGCCAACAGGCACTCTGGAGAAGAGTACGGTGTGTCCTGAAACAAGTAATAAACACAGCGTAGAGAGCATAGGGCACTTCCACTCATGGGCGTATAAATTGGGAAAACTAAAAGTCAACAAGACACAGGCACCCCAAACTTTACGGCTGCTCTGTTGCCAAGAACCTCCGCTTCGGTACACCTTCAATATCCCAGGAAAGAGAAAAATGGATAAAGAAATGGTGGTACTTGGCACAATGGAATATCACTCAGCCATGAAATCAATGACATAAGGCTAGTTAGCAGCATGATGAGTGGATTTAGGTACGATGATTCTAAGTGAAATAAGTCACACAGAAAAAGGCCCTTATCCTAAGATATCGCTTCTAGAGGGAATGTCAAAATCGCTACACTTGAACTGAATTACAAAACAGAACAGAGTCACACCTTTAGAAGACACACTATGGCTGCTTAACGGGAAAGGTGAGGTGGGGTGATGCATAAAACAAGGGTTTGAAATTAGCTCAGACACCGCTCCATAAGCCAAATATGTAATAGACAAGGCCTACTCCCTGCTCAGTGTACTGGACTCAACACCCCCTAGTCACCGCACAAGAATATATCTGACTAGTATGAATCTGAAAACCTATGTATTGATATCTCTCTGCAAGTGAATCAAGAGGGTGTAAAGTGGCATAAACACAGCAGGGAAAAGCGGCCAAACCCCATTCTAAACATACATTACTTTAAAAAAGCCACAAAGCAAAGACAGTGAAAGAGAGAGAAATTCTTACAAAATCCGTTCAGGGTCTCTGATGCAACCTGGATTGACCATATCTAGACCCACAGCTGGATGAGACATAAGGCTGGACACTCTTGGGGCTGAGAGGATTGGTGAGGTTGGGTGAGCAAACGCAGATAATTTAAAGTAACACTGCGGGGAACACACCCCATGGGTCTCAAATCTCCAGGTACAAGGGCATCTTCCTACATCAAAACATGCATGGGAAACCCAGAAGATGGTATGCCGTGAGATCGCAAAAAGTTTCTAAAACGCACCTCATTTCTCCTCTCCTTGTGCTCGGGTCCGCCATCCAGCCGCTTGATTCACCATCTCCCTACTTGGAGAATCAGCACCTTTAACCTCCTGTTTCGTCCAGGTTGCAGTTTGTCCTGAGGATGAACGGGAAGACGGGGAACCAACGAGAGACTAGCCCTAGGTGTTGGGACAGGCACAGGTCACTCCATTTTCCCATCAGGAAGAAGAATGTACCACAGGCTCAGCCTGCCCCCCAAAACCAAAATAGTGCCTGAAGCAATCCTGCGCTTTTGCGGCCAGCTCCCAAAAAAGCGAGGAGACAAATGGAGCTCAGGGGCACTGCAATTCACAAACGTGCAGAGTTATAAATGAGATCTCTCGTCCACAAATATTTTGAGGGAAGGCAACGAAGAGGATTTGAAAGCAAGGCAGATTTGCAGGAAACAGATTTCAGGAGGTAGATTCGACTCGCCTTTAAAGCACATGAAAAGTGACAAAACGTTGACAATGATGCCCTTGGCCAAAAAGGGCGTATGCGTTTTTTCCTGAATATATTCAGGAAAAAACGCATACGCCCTTTTTGGCCAACCAAGCAAGCCGGAAGGGCAAATCAGCGCTACAAAGAAGTCTCGCTTGCCCTCGGTCAAAAGGGCCATGCTGAACAAACTGTAAAAACCAGAAAAGCAGGACAGGCCATGGAGACATGGGAGCCTTGCTACGCTGATGGGCGGGATGTAAATTGCCAACAGGCAATCTGGAGAAGAGTACGGTGTGTCCTGAAACAAGTAATAAGCACAGCGTAGAGAGCATAGGGCACTTCCACTCATGGGCGTATAAATTGGGAAAACTAAAAATCAACAAGACACAGGCACCCTAAAGTTTACGGCTGCTCTGTTGCCAAGAACCTCCGCTTCGGTACACCTTCAATATCCCAGGAAAGAGAAAAATGGATAAAGAAATGGTGGTACTTGGCACAATGGAATATCACTCAGCCATGAAATCAATGTCATAAGGCTACTTAGCAGCATGATGAGTGGATTTAGGTACGATGATTCTAAGTGAAATAAGTCACACAGAAAAAGGCCCTTATCCTAAGATATCGCTTCTAGAGGGAATGTCAAAATCGCTACACTTGAACTGAATTACAAAACAGAACAGAGTCACACCTTTAGAAGACACACTATGGCTGCTTAACGGGAAAGGTGAGGTGGGGTGATGCATAAAACAAGGGTTTGAAATTAGCTCAGACACCGCTCCATAAGCCAAATATGTAATAGACAAGGCCTACTCCCTGCTCAGTGTACTGGACTCAACACCCCCTAGTCACCGCACAAGAATATATCTGACTAGTATGAATCTGAAAACCTATGTATTGATATCTCTCTGCAAGTGAATCAAGAGGGTGTAAAGTGGCATAAACACAGCAGGGAAAAGCGGCCAAACCCCATTCTAAACATACATTACTTTAAAAAAGCCACAAAGCAAAGACAGTGAAAGAGAGAGAAATTCTTACAAAATCCGTTCAGGGTCTCTGATGCAACCTGGATTGACCATATCTAGACCCACAGCTGGATGAGACATAAGGCTGGACACTCTTGGGGCTGAGAGGATTGGTGAGGTTGGGTGAGCAAACGCAGATAATTTAAAGTAACACTGCGGGGAACACACCCCATGGGTCTCAAATCTCCAGGTACAAGGGCATCTTCCTACATCAAAACATGCATGGGAAACCCAGAAGATGGTATGCCGTGAGATCGCAAAAAGTTTCTAAAACGCACCTCATTTCTCCTCTCCTTGTGCTCGGGTCCGCCATCCAGCCGCTTGATTCACCATCTCCCTACTTGGAGAATCAGCACCTTTAACCTCCTGTTTCGTCCAGGTTGCAGTTTGTCCTGAGGATGAACGGGAAGACGGGGAACCAACGAGAGACTAGCCCTAGGTGTTGGGACAGGCACAGGTCACTCCATTTTCCCATCAGGAAGAAGAATGAACCACAGGCTCAGCCTGCCCCCCAAAACCAAAATAGGGCCTGAAGCAATCCTGCGCTTTTGCGGCCAGCTCCCAAAAAAGCGAGGAGACAAATGGAGCTCAGGGGCACTGCAATTCACAAACGTGCAGAGTTATAAATGAGATCTCTCGTCCACAAATATTTTGAGGGAAGGCAACGAAGAGGATTTGAAAGCAAGGCAGATTTGCAGGAAACAGATTTCAGGAGGTAGATTCGACTCGCCTTTAAAGCACATGAAAAGTGACAAAACGTTGACAATGATGCCCTTGGCCAAAAAGGGCGTATGCGTTTTTTCCTGAATATATTCAGGAAAAAACGCATACGCCCTTTTTGGCCAACCAAGCAAGCCGGAAGGGCAAATCAGCGCTACAAAGAAGTCTCGCTTGCCCTCGGTCAAAAGGGCCATGCTGAACAAACTGTAAAAACCAGAAAAGCAGGACAGGCCATGGAGACATGGGAGCCTTGCTACGCTGATGGGCGGGATGTAAATTGCCAACAGGCAATCTGGAGAAGAGTACGGTGTGTCCTGAAACAAGTAATAAGCACAGCGTAGAGAGCATAGGGCACTTCCACTCATGGGCGTATAAATTGGGAAAACTAAAAATCAACAAGACACAGGCACCCTAAAGTTTACGGCTGCTCTGTTGCCAAGAACCTCCGCTTCGGTACACCTTCAATATCCCAGGAAAGAGAAAAATGGATAAAGAAATGGTGGTACTTGGCACAATGGAATATCACTCAGCCATGAAATCAATGTCATAAGGCTACTTAGCAGCATGATGAGTGGATTTAGGTACGATGATTCTAAGTGAAATAAGTCACACAGTAAAAGGCCCTTCTCCTAAGATATCGCTTATTGAGGGAATATCAAAATCGTTACACTTGAACTGAATTACAAAACAGAACAGAGGCACAACTTTAGAAGACACACTATGGCTGCTTAACGGGAAAGGTGAGGTGGGGTGATGCATAAAACAAGGGTTTGAAATTAGCTCAGAGACCGCTCCATAAGCCAAATATGTAATAGACAAGGCCTACTCCCTGCTCAGTGTACTGGACAAAACACCCCCTAGTCACCGCACAAGAATATATCTGACTAGTATGAATCTGAAAACCTATGTATTGATATCTCTCTGCAAGTGAATCAAGAGGGTGTAAAGCGGCATAAACACAGCAGGGAAAAGCAGCCAAACCCCATTCTAAACATACATTACTTTAAAAAACCCACAAAGCAAAGACAGTGAAAGAGAGAGAAATTCTTACAAAATCCGTTCAGGGTCTCTGATGCAACCTGGATTGACCATATCTAGACCCACAGCTGGATGAGACATAAGGCTGGACACTCTTGGGGCTGAGAGGATTGGTGAGGTTGGGTGAGCAAATGCAGATACTTTAAAGTAATACCGCGGGGTACCCACCCCATGGGTCTCAAATCTCCAGGTACAAGGGAATCTTCCTACATCAAAACATGCATGGGAAACCCAGAAGATGGTATGCCGTGAGATCGGGAAAGGTTTCTAAAACGCAACTCATTTCTCCTCTCCTTGTGCTCGGGTTCACCATTCCAGCCGCTTGACTAACCATCTCCCTACTTGGAGAATCAGCACCTTTAACCTCCTGTTTCGTCCAGGTTGCAATTTGTCCTGAGGATGAACGGGAAGACGGGGGACCAACGAGAGACTAGCCCTAGGTGTTGGGACAGGCACAGGTCACTCCATTTTCCCATCAGGAAGAAGAATGAACCACAGGCTCAGCCTGCCCCCCAGAACCAAAATAGGGCCTGAAGCAATCCTGCGCTTTTGCGGCCAGCTCCCAAGAAAGCGAGGAGACAAATGGAGCTCAGGGGCACTGCAATTCACAAACGTGCAGAGTTATAAATGAGAACTCTCGTCCACAAATATATTGAGGGAAGGCAACGAAGAGGATTTGAAAGCAAGGCAGATTTGCAGGAAACAGATTTCAGGAGGTAGATTCGACTCGCCTTTAAAGCACATGAAAAGCGGCAAAACGTTGACAATGATGCCCTTGGCCAAAAAGGGCGTTTGCGTTTTTTCCTGAATATATTCAGGAAAAAACGCATACGCCCTTTTTGGCCAACCAAGCAAGCTGGAAGGGCAAATCAGCGCTACAAAGAAGTCTCGCTTGCCCTCGGTCAAAAGGGCCATGCTGAACAAAATGTAAAAACCAGAAAAGCAGGACAGGCCATGGAGACATGGGAGCCTTGCTACGCTGATGGGCGGGATGTAAATTGCCAACAGGCACTCTGGAGAAGAGTACGGTGTGTCCTGAAACAAGTAATAAACACAGCGTTGAGAGCATAGGGCACTTCCACTCATGGGCATATAAATTGGGAAAACTAAAAATCAACAAGACACAGGCACCCTAAAGTTTACGGCTGCTCTGTTTCCAAGAACCTCCGCTTCGGTACACCTTCAATATCCCAGGAAAGAGAAAAATGGATAAAGAAATGGTGGTACTTGGCACAATGGAATATCACTCAGCCATGAAATCAATGTCATAAGGCTAGTTAGCAGCATGATGAGTGGATTTAGGTACGATGATTCTAAGTGAAATAAGTCACACAGAAAAAGACACTTATCCTAAGATATCGCTTATAGAGGGAATGTCAAAATCGCTACACTTGAACTGAATTACAAAAGAGAACAGAGTCACACCTTTAGAAGACACACTATGGCTGCTTAACGGGAAAGGTGAGGTGGGGTGATGCATAAAACAAGGGTTTGAAATTAGCTCAGAGACCGCTCCATAAGCCAAATATGTAATAGACAAGGCCTACTCCCTGCTCAGTGAACTGGAGTCAACACACCCTAGTCACCACACAAGAATATATTTGACTAGTAAGAATCTGAAAACCTATGTATCGATATCTCTCTGCAAGTGAATCAAGAGGGTGTAAAGTGGCATCAACACAGCAGGGAAAATCAGCCAAGCCCGATTCTAAACATAAATTACTTTAAAAAACCCAGAAAACAAAGACAGTTAAAGAGAGAGAAATTCTAACAAAATCCATTCAGGGTCTATGATGCAACCTGGATTGACCATATCTAGACCCACAGCTGGATGAGACATAAGGCTGGACACTCTTGGGGCTGAGAGGATTGGTGAGGTTGGGTGAGCAAATGCAGATACTTTAAAGTAACACTGCGGGGAACACACCCCATGGGTCTCAAATCTCCAGGTACAAGGGCATCTTCCTACATCAAAACATGCATGGGAAACCCAGAAGATGGTATGCCGTGAGATCGGGAAAGGTTTCTAAAACGCAACTCATTTCCCCTCTCCTTGTGCTCGGGTTCGCCATTCCAGCCGCTTGACTAACCATCTCCCTACTTGGAGAATCAGCACCTTTAACCTCCTGTTTCGTCCAGGTTGCAATTTGTCCTGAGGATGAACGGGAAGACGGGGGACCAACGAGAGACTAGCCCTAGGTGTTGGGACAGGCACAGGTCACTCCATTTTCCCATCAGGAAGAAGAATGAACCACAGGCTCAGCCTGCCCCCCAGAACCAAAATAGGGCCTGAAGCAATCCTGCGCTTTTGCGGCCAGCTCCCAAGAAAGCGAGGAGACAAATGGAGCTCAGGGGCACTGCAATTCACAAACGTGCAGAGTTATAAATGAGAACTCTCGTCCACAAATATATTGAGGGAAGGCAACGAAGAGGATTTGAAAGCAAGGCAGATTTGCAGGAAACAGATTTCAGGAGGTAGATTCGACTCGCCTTTAAAGCACATGAAAAGCGGCAAAACGTTGACAATGATGCCCTTGGCCAAAAAGGGCGTATGCGTTTTTTCCTGAATATATTCAGGAAAAAACGCATACGCCCTTTTTGGCCAACCAAGCAAGCCGGAAGGGCAAATCAGCCCTACAAAGAAGTCTCGCTTGCCCTCGGTCAAAAGGGCCATGCTGAACAAAGTGTAAAAACCAGAAAAGCAGGACAGGCCATGGAGACATGGGAGCCTTGCTACGCTGATGGGCGGGATGTAAATTGCCAACAGGCACTCTGGAGAAGAGTACGGTGTGTCCTGAAACAAGTAATAAACACAGCGTTGAGAGCATAGGGCACTTCCACTCATGGGCGTATAAATTGGGAAAACTAAAAGTCAACAAGACACAGGCACCCCAAACTTTACGGCTGCTCTGTTACCAAGAACCTCCGCTTCGGTACACCTTCAATATCCCAGGAAAGAGAAAAATGGATAAAGAAATGGTGGTACTTGGCACAATGGAATATCACTCAGCCATGAAATCAATGACATAAGGCTAGTTAGCAGCATGATGAGTGGATTTAGGTACGATGATTCTAAGTGAAATAAGTCACACAGAAAAAGGCCCTTATCCTAAGATATCGCTTCTAGAGGGAATGTCAAAATCGCTACACTTGAACTGAATTACAAAACAGAACAGAGTCACACCTTTAGAAGACACACTATGGCTGCTTAACGGGAAAGGTGAGGTGGGGTGATGCATAAAACAAGGGTTTGAAATTAGCTCAGACACCGCTCCATAAGCCAAATATGTAATAGACAAGGCCTACTCCCTGCTCAGTGTACTGGACTCAACACCCCCTAGTCACCGCACAAGAATATATCTGACTAGTATGAATCTGAAAACCTATGTATTGATATCTCTCTGCAAGTGAATCAAGAGGGTGTAAAGTGGCATAAACACAGCAGGGAAAAGCGGCCAAACCCCATTCTAAACATACATTACTTTAAAAAAGCCACAAAGCAAAGACAGTGAAAGAGAGAGAAATTCTTACAAAATCCGTTCAGGGTCTCTGATGCAACCTGGATTGACCATATCTAGACCCACAGCTGGATGAGACATAAGGCTGGACACTCTTGGGGCTGAGAGGATTGGTGAGGTTGGGTGAGCAAACGCAGATAATTTAAAGTAACACTGCGGGGAACACACCCCATGGGTCTCAAATCTCCAGGTACAAGGGCATCTTCCTACATCAAAACATGCATGGGAAACCCAGAAGATGGTATGCCGTGAGATCGCAAAAAGTTTCTAAAACGCACCTCATTTCTCCTCTCCTTGTGCTCGGGTCCGCCATCCAGCCGCTTGATTCACCATCTCCCTACTTGGAGAATCAGCACCTTTAACCTCCTGTTTCGTCCAGGTTGCAGTTTGTCCTGAGGATGAACGGGAAGACGGGGAACCAACGAGAGACTAGCCCTAGGTGTTGGGACAGGCACAGGTCACTCCATTTTCCCATCAGGAAGAAGAATGAACCACAGGCTCAGCCTGCCCCCCAAAACCAAAATAGGGCCTGAAGCAATCCTGCGCTTTTGCGGCCAGCTCCCAAAAAAGCGAGGAGACAAATGGAGCTCAGGGGCACTGCAATTCACAAACGTGCAGAGTTATAAATGAGATCTCTCGTCCACAAATATTTTGAGGGAAGGCAACGAAGAGGATTTGAAAGCAAGGCAGATTTGCAGGAAACAGATTTCAGGAGGTAGATTCGACTCGCCTTTAAAGCACATGAAAAGTGACAAAACGTTGACAATGATGCCCTTGGCCAAAAAGGGCGTATGCGTTTTTTCCTGAATATATTCAGGAAAAAACGCATACGCCCTTTTTGGCCAACCAAGCAAGCCGGAAGGGCAAATCAGCGCTACAAAGAAGTCTCGCTTGCCCTCGGTCAAAAGGGCCATGCTGAACAAACTGTAAAAACCAGAAAAGCAGGACAGGCCATGGAGACATGGGAGCCTTGCTACGCTGATGGGCGGGATGTAAATTGCCAACAGGCAATCTGGAGAAGAGTACGGTGTGTCCTGAAACAAGTAATAAGCACAGCGTAGAGAGCATAGGGCACTTCCACTCATGGGCGTATAAATTGGGAAAACTAAAAATCAACAAGACACAGGCACCCTAAAGTTTACGGCTGCTCTGTTGCCAAGAACCTCCGCTTCGGTACACCTTCAATATCCCAGGAAAGAGAAAAATGGATAAAGAAATGGTGGTACTTGGCACAATGGAATATCACTCAGCCATGAAATCAATGTCATAAGGCTAGTTAGCAGCATGATGAGTGGATTTAGGTACGATGATTCTAAGTGAAATAAGTCACACAGTAAAAGGCCCTTCTCCTAAGATATCGCTTATTGAGGGAATATCAAAATCGTTACACTTGAACTGAATTACAATACAGAACAGAGGCACAACTTTAGAAGACACACTATGGCTGCTTAACGGGAAAGGTGAGGTGGGGTGATGCATAAAACAAGGGTTTGAAATTAGCTCAGAGACCGCTCCATAAGCCAAATATGTAATAGACAAGGCCTACTCCCTGCTCAGTGTACTGGACTCAACACCCCCTAGTCACCGCACAAGAATATATCTGACTAGTATGAATCTGAAAACCTATGTATTGATATCTCTCTGCAAGTGAATCAAGAGGGTGTAAAGCGGCATAAACACAGCAGGGAAAAGCAGCCAAACCCCATTCTAAACATACATTACTTTAAAAAACCCACAAAGCAAAGACAGTGAAAGAGAGAGAAATTCTTACAAAATCCGTTCAGGGTCTCTGATGCAACCTGGATTGACCATATCTAGACCCACAGCTGGATGAGACATAAGGCTGGACACTCTTGGGGCTGAGAGGATTGGTGAGGTTGGGTGAGCAAATGCAGATACTTTAAAGTAATACCGCGGGGTACCCACCCCATGGGTCTCAAATCTCCAGGTACAAGGGAATCTTCCTACATCAAAACATGCATGGGAAACCCAGAAGATGGTATGCCGTGAGATCGGGAAAGGTTTCTAAAACGCAACTCATTTCTCCTCTCCTTGTGCTCGGGTTCACCATTCCAGCCGCTTGACTAACCATCTCCCTACTTGGAGAATCAGCACCTTTAACCTCCTGTTTCGTCCAGGTTGCAATTTGTCCTGAGGATGAACGGGAAGACGGGGGACCAACGAGAGACTAGCCCTAGGTGTTGGGACAGGCACAGGTCACTCCATTTTCCCATCAGGAAGAAGAATGAACCACAGGCTCAGCCTGCCCCCCAGAACCAAAATAGGGCCTGAAGCAATCCTGCGCTTTTGCGGCCAGCTCCCAAGAAAGCGAGGAGACAAATGGAGCTCAGGGGCACTGCAATTCACAAACGTGCAGAGTTATAAATGAGAACTCTCGTCCACAAATATATTGAGGGAAGGCAACGAAGAGGATTTGAAAGCAAGGCAGATTTGCAGGAAACAGATTTCAGGAGGTAGATTCGACTCGCCTTTAAAGCACATGAAAAGCGGCAAAACGTTGACAATGATGCCCTTGGCCAAAAAGGGCGTATGCGTTTTTTCCTGAATATATTCAGGAAAAAACGCATACGCCCTTTTTGGCCAACCAAGCAAGCCGGAAGGGCAAATCAGCCCTACAAAGAAGTCTCGCTTGCCCTCGGTCAAAAGGGCCATGCTGAACAAAGTGTAAAAACCAGAAAAGCAGGACAGGCCATGGAGACATGGGAGCCTTGCTACGCTGATGGGCGGGATGTAAATTGCCAACAGGCACTCTGGAGAAGAGTACGGTGTGTCCTGAAACAAGTAATAAACACAGCGTTGAGAGCATAGAGCACTTCCACTCATGGGCGTATAAATTGGGAAAACTAAAAGTCAACAAGACACAGGCACCCCAAACTTTACGGCTGCTCTGTTACCAAGAACCTCCGCTTCGGTACACCTTCAATATCCCAGGAAAGAGAAAAATGGATAAAGAAATGGTGGTACTTGGCACAATGGAATATCACTCAGCCATGAAATCAATGACATAAGGCTAGTTAGCAGCATGATGAGTGGATTTAGGTACGATGATTCTAAGTGAAATAAGTCACACAGAAAAAGGCCCTTATCCTAAGATATCGCTTCTAGAGGGAATGTCAAAATCGCTACACTTGAACTGAATTACAAAACAGAACAGAGTCACACCTTTAGAAGACACACTATGGCTGCTTAACGGGAAAGGTGAGGTGGGGTGATGCATAAAACAAGGGTTTGAAATTAGCTCAGACACCGCTCCATAAGCCAAATATGTAATAGACAAGGCCTACTCCCTGCTCAGTGTACTGGACTCAACACCCCCTAGTCACCGCACAAGAATATATCTGACTAGTATGAATCTGAAAACCTATGTATTGATATCTCTCTGCAAGTGAATCAAGAGGGTGTAAAGTGGCATAAACACAGCAGGGAAAAGCGGCCAAACCCCATTCTAAACATACATTACTTTAAAAAAGCCACAAAGCAAAGACAGTGAAAGAGAGAGAAATTCTTACAAAATCCGTTCAGGGTCTCTGATGCAACCTGGATTGACCATATCTAGACCCACAGCTGGATGAGACATAAGGCTGGACACTCTTGGGGCTGAGAGGATTGGTGAGGTTGGGTGAGCAAACGCAGATAATTTAAAGTAACACTGCGGGGAACACACCCCATGGGTCTCAAATCTCCAGGTACAAGGGCATCTTCCTACATCAAAACATGCATGGGAAACCCAGAAGATGGTAT
The DNA here is from genome assembly GCF_028564815.1 of Eubalaena glacialis. Classification (NCBI taxonomy): domain Eukaryota; kingdom Metazoa; phylum Chordata; class Mammalia; order Artiodactyla; family Balaenidae; genus Eubalaena; species Eubalaena glacialis. The sequence continues at coordinate 234,562 of NW_026871236.1, forward strand.
GCCGTGAGATCGCAAAAAGTTTCTAAAACGCACCTCATTTCTCCTCTCCTTGTGCTCGGGTCCGCCATCCAGCCGCTTGATTCACCATCTCCCTACTTGGAGAATCAGCACCTTTAACCTCCTGTTTCGTCCAGGTTGCAGTTTGTCCTGAGGATGAACGGGAAGACGGGGAACCAACGAGAGACTAGCCCTAGGTGTTGGGACAGGCACAGGTCACTCCATTTTCCCATCAGGAAGAAGAATGAACCACAGGCTCAGCCTGCCCCCCAAAACCAAAATAGGGCCTGAAGCAATCCTGCGCTTTTGCGGCCAGCTCCCAAAAAAGCGAGGAGACAAATGGAGCTCAGGGGCACTGCAATTCACAAACGTGCAGAGTTATAAATGAGATCTCTCGTCCACAAATATTTTGAGGGAAGGCAACGAAGAGGATTTGAAAGCAAGGCAGATTTGCAGGAAACAGATTTCAGGAGGTAGATTCGACTCGCCTTTAAAGCACATGAAAAGTGACAAAACGTTGACAATGATGCCCTTGGCCAAAAAGGGCGTATGCGTTTTTTCCTGAATATATTCAGGAAAAAACGCATACGCCCTTTTTGGCCAACCAAGCAAGCCGGAAGGGCAAATCAGCGCTACAAAGAAGTCTCGCTTGCCCTCGGTCAAAAGGGCCATGCTGAACAAACTGTAAAAACCAGAAAAGCAGGACAGGCCATGGAGACATGGGAGCCTTGCTACGCTGATGGGCGGGATGTAAATTGCCAACAGGCAATCTGGAGAAGAGTACGGTGTGTCCTGAAACAAGTAATAAGCACAGCGTAGAGAGCATAGGGCACTTCCACTCATGGGCGTATAAATTGGGAAAACTAAAAATCAACAAGACACAGGCACCCTAAAGTTTACGGCTGCTCTGTTGCCAAGAACCTCCGCTTCGGTACACCTTCAATATCCCAGGAAAGAGAAAAATGGATAAAGAAATGGTGGTACTTGGCACAATGGAATATCACTCAGCCATGAAATCAATGTCATAAGGCTAGTTAGCAGCATGATGAGTGGATTTAGGTACGATGATTCTAAGTGAAATAAGTCACACAGTAAAAGGCCCTTCTCCTAAGATATCGCTTATTGAGGGAATATCAAAATCGTTACACTTGAACTGAATTACAATACAGAACAGAGGCACAACTTTAGAAGACACACTATGGCTGCTTAACGGGAAAGGTGAGGTGGGGTGATGCATAAAACAAGGGTTTGAAATTAGCTCAGAGACCGCTCCATAAGCCAAATATGTAATAGACAAGGCCTACTCCCTGCTCAGTGTACTGGACTCAACACCCCCTAGTCACCGCACAAGAATATATCTGACTAGTATGAATCTGAAAACCTATGTATTGATATCTCTCTGCAAGTGAATCAAGAGGGTGTAAAGCGGCATAAACACAGCAGGGAAAAGCAGCCAAACCCCATTCTAAACATACATTACTTTAAAAAACCCACAAAGCAAAGACAGTGAAAGAGAGAGAAATTCTTACAAAATCCGTTCAGGGTCTCTGATGCAACCTGGATTGACCATATCTAGACCCACAGCTGGATGAGACATAAGGCTGGACACTCTTGGGGCTGAGAGGATTGGTGAGGTTGGGTGAGCAAATGCAGATACTTTAAAGTAATACCGCGGGGTACCCACCCCATGGGTCTCAAATCTCCAGGTACAAGGGAATCTTCCTACATCAAAACATGCATGGGAAACCCAGAAGATGGTATGCCGTGAGATCGGGAAAGGTTTCTAAAACGCAACTCATTTCTCCTCTCCTTGTGCTCGGGTTCACCATTCCAGCCGCTTGACTAACCATCTCCCTACTTGGAGAATCAGCACCTTTAACCTCCTGTTTCGTCCAGGTTGCAATTTGTCCTGAGGATGAACGGGAAGACGGGGGACCAACGAGAGACTAGCCCTAGGTGTTGGGACAGGCACAGGTCACTCCATTTTCCCATCAGGAAGAAGAATGAACCACAGGCTCAGCCTGCCCCCCAGAACCAAAATAGGGCCTGAAGCAATCCTGCGCTTTTGCGGCCAGCTCCCAAGAAAGCGAGGAGACAAATGGAGCTCAGGGGCACTGCAATTCACAAACGTGCAGAGTTATAAATGAGAACTCTCGTCCACAAATATATTGAGGGAAGGCAACGAAGAGGATTTGAAAGCAAGGCAGATTTGCAGGAAACAGATTTCAGGAGGTAGATTCGACTCGCCTTTAAAGCACATGTAAAGCGGCAAAACGTTGACAATGATGCCCTTGGCCAAAAAGGGCGTATGCGTTTTTTCCTGAATATATTCAGGAAAAAACGCATACGCCCTTTTTGGCCAACCAAGCAAGCCGGAAGGGCAAATCAGCGCTACAAAGAAGTCTCGCTTGCCCTCGGTCAAAAGGGCCATGCTGAACAAAATGTAAAAACCAGAAAAGCAGGACAGGCCATGGAGACATGGGAGCCTTGCTACGCTGATGGGCGGGATGTAAATTGCCAACAGGCACTCTGGAGAAGAGTACGGTGTGTCCTGAAACAAGTAATAAACACAGCGTAGAGAGCATAGGGCACTTCCACTCATGGGCGTATAAATTGGGAAAACTAAAAGTCAACAAGACACAGGCACCCCAAACTTTACGGCTGCTCTGTTGCCAAGAACCTCCGCTTCGGTACACCTTCAATATCCCAGGAAAGAGAAAAATGGATAAAGAAATGGTGGTACTTGGCACAATGGAATATCACTCAGCCATGAAATCAATGACATAAGGCTAGTTAGCAGCATGATGAGTGGATTTAGGTACGATGATTCTAAGTGAAATAAGTCACACAGAAAAAGGCCCTTATCCTAAGATATCGCTTCTAGAGGGAATGTCAAAATCGCTACACTTGAACTGAATTACAAAACAGAACAGAGTCACACCTTTAGAAGACACACTATGGCTGCTTAACGGGAAAGGTGAGGTGGGGTGATGCATAAAACAAGGGTTTGAAATTAGCTCAGACACCGCTCCATAAGCCAAATATGTAATAGACAAGGCCTACTCCCTGCTCAGTGTACTGGACTCAACACCCCCTAGTCACCGCACAAGAATATATCTGACTAGTATGAATCTGAAAACCTATGTATTGATATCTCTCTGCAAGTGAATCAAGAGGGTGTAAAGTGGCATAAACACAGCAGGGAAAAGCGGCCAAACCCCATTCTAAACATACATTACTTTAAAAAAGCCACAAAGCAAAGACAGTGAAAGAGAGAGAAATTCTTACAAAATCCGTTCAGGGTCTCTGATGCAACCTGGATTGACCATATCTAGACCCACAGCTGGATGAGACATAAGGCTGGACACTCTTGGGGCTGAGAGGATTGGTGAGGTTGGGTGAGCAAACGCAGATAATTTAAAGTAACACTGCGGGGAACACACCCCATGGGTCTCAAATCTCCAGGTACAAGGGCATCTTCCTACATCAAAACATGCATGGGAAACCCAGAAGATGGTATGCCGTGAGATCGCAAAAAGTTTCTAAAACGCACCTCATTTCTCCTCTCCTTGTGCTCGGGTCCGCCATCCAGCCGCTTGATTCTCCATCTCCCTACTTGGAGAATCAGCACCTTTAACCTCCTGTTTCGTCCAGGTTGCAGTTTGTCCTGAGGATGAACGGGAAGACGGGGAACCAACGAGAGACTAGCCCTAGGTGTTGGGACAGGCACAGGTCACTCCATTTTCCCATCAGGAAGAAGAATGAACCACAGGCTCAGCCTGCCCCCCAAAACCAAAATAGGGCCTGAAGCAATCCTGCGCTTTTGCGGCCAGCTCCCAAAAAAGCGAGGAGACAAATGGAGCTCAGGGGCACTGCAATTCACAAACGTGCAGAGTTATAAATGAGATCTCTCGTCCACAAATATTTTGAGGGAAGGCAACGAAGAGGATTTGAAAGCAAGGCAGATTTGCAGGAAACAGATTTCAGGAGGTAGATTCGACTCGCCTTTAAAGCACATGAAAAGTGACAAAACGTTGACAATGATGCCCTTGGCCAAAAAGGGCGTATGCGTTTTTTCCTGAATATATTCAGGAAAAAACGCATACGCCCTTTTTGGCCAACCAAGCAAGCCGGAAGGGCAAATCAGCGCTACAAAGAAGTCTCGCTTGCCCTCGGTCAAAAGGGCCATGCTGAACAAACTGTAAAAACCAGAAAAGCAGGACAGGCCATGGAGACATGGGAGCCTTGCTACGCTGATGGGCGGGATGTAAATTGCCAACAGGCAATCTGGAGAAGAGTACGGTGTGTCCTGAAACAAGTAATAAGCACAGCGTAGAGAGCATAGGGCACTTCCACTCATGGGCGTATAAATTGGGAAAACTAAAAATCAACAAGACACAGGCACCCTAAAGTTTACGGCTGCTCTGTTGCCAAGAACCTCCGCTTCGGTACACCTTCAATATCCCAGGAAAGAGAAAAATGGATAAAGAAATGGTGGTACTTGGCACAATGGAATATCACTCAGCCATGAAATCAATGTCATAAGGCTAGTTAGCAGCATGATGAGTGGATTTAGGTACGATGATTCTAAGTGAAATAAGTCACACAGAAAAAGACACTTATCCTAAGATATCGCTTATAGAGGGAATGTCAAAATCGCTACACTTGAACTGAATTACAAAACAGAACAGAGTCACACCTTTAGAAGACACACTATGGCTGCTTAACAGGAAAGGTGAGGTGGGGTGATGCATAAAACAAGGGTTTGAAATTAGCTCAGAGACTGCTCCATAACCCTAATATGTAATAGACAAGGCCCACTCCCTGCTCAGTGAACTGGACTCAACACACCCTAGTCACCACACAAGAATATATCTGACTAGTAAGAATCTGAAAACCTATGTATGGATATCTCTCTGCAAGTGAATCAAGAGGGTGTAAAGCGGCATCAACACAGCAGGGAAAAGCAGCCAAACCCGATTCTAAACATAAATTACTTAAAAAACCCACAAAACAAAGACAGTGAAAGAGAGAGAAATTCTTACAAAATCCGTTCAGGGTCTATGATGCAACCTGGATTGACCATATCTAGACCCACAGCTGGATGAGACATAAGGCTGGACACTCTTGGGGCTGAGAGGATTGGTGAGGTTGGGTGAGCAAACGCAGATATTTTAAAGTAACACTGCGGGGAACACACCCCATGGGTCTCAAATCTCCAGGTACAAGGGCATCTTCCTACATCAAAACATGCATGGGAAACCCAGAAGATGGTATGCCATGAGATCGGGAAAGGTTTCTAAAACGCACCTCATTTCTCCTCTCCTTGTGCTCGGGTTCACCATTCCAGCTGCTTGACTAACCATCTCCCTATTTGGAGAATGAGCACCTTTAACCTCCTGATTGTACAGGTTGCAATCTGTCCTGAGGATGAACGGGAAGACGTGGAACCAATGTGAGACGAGCCCTAGGTGTTGGGACAGGCATAGGTCACTCCATTTTCCCATCAGGAAGAAGAATGAACCACAGGCTCAGCCTGCCCCCCAGAACCAAAATAGGGCCTGAAGCAATCCTGCTCTTTTGCGGCCAGCTCCCAAAAAAGCGAGGAGACAAATGGAGCTCAGGGGCACTGCAATTCACAAACGTGCAGAGTTATAAATGAGAACTCTCGTCCACAAATATATTGAGGGAAGGCAACGAAGAGGATTTGAAAGCAAGGCAGATTTGCAGGAAACAGATTTCAGGAGGTAGATTCGACTCGCCTTTAAAGCACATGAAAAGCGGCAAAACGTTGACAATGATGCCCTTGGCCAAAAAGGGCGTATGCGTTTTTTCCTGAATATATTCAGGAAAAAACGCATACGCCCTTTTTGGCCAACCAAGCAAGCCAGAAGGGCAAATCAGCGCTACAAAGAAGTCTCGCTTGCCCTCGGTCAAAAGGGCCATTCTGAACAAACTGTAAAAACCAGAAAAGCAGGACAGGCCATGGAGACAGGGGAGCCTTGCTACGCTGATGGGCGGGATGTAAATTGCCAACAGGCACTCTGGAGAAGAGTACGGTGTGTCCTGAAACAAGTAATAAACACAGCGTTGAGAGCATAGGGCACTTCCACTCATGGGCGTATAAATTGGGAAAACTAAAAATCAACAAGACACAGGCACCCTAAAGTTTACGGCTGCTCTGTTGCCAAGAAACTCCGCTTCGGTACACCTTCAATATCCCAGGAAAGAGAAAAATGGATAAAGAAATGGTGGTACTTGGCACAATGGAATATCACTCAGCCATGAAATCAATGTCATAAGGCTAGTTAGCAGCATGATGAGTGGATTTAGGTACGATGATTCTAAGTGAAATAAGTCACACAGTAAAAGGCCCTTCTCCTAAGATATCGCTTATAGAGGGAATGTCAAAATCGCTACACTTGAACTGAATTACAAAACAGAACAGAGTCACACCTTTAGAAGACACACTATGGCTGCTTAATGGGAAAGGTGAGGTGGGGTGATGCATAAAACAAGGGTATGAAATTAGCTCAGAGACCGCTCCATAAGCCAAATATGTAATAGACAAGGCCTACTCCCTGCTCAGTGAACTGGACTCAACACCCCCTAGTCACCGCACAAGAATATATCTGACTAGTAAGAATCTGAAAACCTATGTATCGATATCTCTCTGCAAGTGAATCAAGAGGGTGTAAAGCGGCATAAACACAGCAGGGAAAAGCAGCAAAGCCCCATTCTAAACATAAATTACTTAAAAAAACCCACAAAACAAAGACAGTGAAAGAGAGAGAAATTCTTACAAAATCAGTTCAGGGTCTATGATGCAACCTGGATTGACCATATCTAGACCCACAGCTGGATGAGACATAAGGCTGGACACTCTTGGGGCTGAGAGGATTGGTGAGGTTGGGTGAGCAAACGCAGATACGTTAAAGTAATACCGCGGGGTACCCACCCCATGGGTCTCAAATCTCCAGGTACAAGGGCATCTTCCTACATCAAAACATGCATGGGAAACCCAGAGGTTTGTATGCCGTGAGATCGGGAAAGGCTTCTAAAACGCACCTCATTTCTCCTCTCCTTGTGCTCGGGTTCACCATTCTAGCCGCTTGACTAAACATTTCCCTATTTGGAGAATCAGCACCTTTAACCTCCTGTTTCGTACAGGTTGCAATTTGTCCTGAGGATGAACGGGAAGACGGGGAACCAACGAGAGACTAGCCCTAGGTGTTGGGACAGGCACAGGTCACTCCATTTTCCGATCAGGAAGAAGAATGAACCACAGGCTCAGCCTGCCCCCCAGAACCAAAATAGGGCCTGAAACAATCCTGCGCTTTTGCGGCCAGCTCCCAAAAAAGCGAGTAGACAAATGGAGCTCAGGGGCACTGCAATTCACAAACGTGCAGAGTTATAAATGAGAACTCTCGTCCACAAATATATTGAGGGAAGGCAACGAAGAGGATTTGAAAGCAAGGCAGATTTGCAGGAAACAGATTTCAGGAGGTAGATTCGACTCGCCTTTAAAGCACATGAAAAGTGGCAAAACGTTGACAATGATGCCCTTGGCCAAAAAGGGCGTATGCGTTTTTTCCTGAATATATTCAGGAAAAAACGCATACGCCCTTTTTGGCCAACCAAGAAAGCCGGAAGGGCAAATCAGCGCTACAAAGAAGTCTCGCTTGCCCTCGGTCAAAAGGGCCATGCTGAAAAAAGTGTAAAAACCAGAAAAGCAGGACAGGCCATGGAGACATGGGAGCCTTGCTACGCTGATGGGCGGGATGTAAATTGCCAACAGGCACTCTGGAGAAGTGTACGGTGTGTCCTGAAACAAGTAATAAACACAGCTTAGAGAGCATAGGGCACTTCCACTCATGGGCGTATAAATTGGCAAAACTAAAAATCAACAAGACACAGGCACCCCAAACTTTACGGCTGCTCTGTTTCCAAGAACCTCCGCTTCGGTACACCTTCAATATCCCAGGAAAGAGAAAAATGGATAAACAAATGGTGGTACTTGGCACAATGGAATATCACTCAGCCATGAAATCAATGTCATAAGGCTAGTTAGCAGCATGATGAGTGGATTTAGCGACGATGATTCTAAGTGAAATAAGTCACACAGAAAAAGACACTTATCCTAAGATATCGCTTATAGAGGGAATGTCAAAATCGCTACACTTGAACTGAATTACAAAACAGAACAGAGTCACACCTTTAGAAGACACACTATGGCTGCTTAACGGGAAAGGTGAGGTGGGGTGATGCATAAAACAAGGGTATGAAATTAGCTCAGAGTCCGCTCCATAAGCCAAATATGTAATAGACAAGGCCTACTCCCTGCTCAGTGAACTGGACTCAACACCCCCTAGTCACCGCACAAGAATATATCTGACTAGTAAGAATCTGAAAACCTATGTATCGATATCTCTCTGCAAGTGAATCAAGAGGGTGTAAAGCGGCATAAACACAGCAGGGAAAAGCAGCAAAGCCCCATTCTAAACATAAATTACTTAAAAAAACCCACAAAACAAAGACAGTGAAAGAGAGAGAATTTCTTACAAAATCAGTTCAGGGTCTATGATGCAACCTGGATTGACCATATCTAGACCCACAGCTGGATGAGACATAAGGCTGGACACTCTTGGGGCTGAGAGGATTGGTGAGGTTGGGTGAGCAAACGCAGATACTTTAAAGTAATACCGCGGGGTACCCACCCCATGGGTCTCAAATCTCCAGGTACAAGGGCATCTTCCTACATCAAAACATGCATGGGAAACCCAGAGGTTTGTATGCCGTGAGATCGGGAAAGGCTTCTAAAACACACCTCATTTCTCCTCTCCTTGTGCTCGGGTTCACCATTCTAGCCGCTTGACTAAACATCTCCCTACTTGGAGAATCAGCACCTTTAACATCCTGTTTCGTACAGGTTGCAATTTGTCCTGAGGATGAACGGGAAGACGGGGAACCAACGAGAGACTAGCCCTAGGTGTTGGGACAGGCACAGGTCACTCCATTTTCCCATCAGGAAGAAGAATGAACCACAGGCTCAGCCTGCCCCCCAGAACCAAAATAGGGCCTGAAACAATCCTGCGCTTTTGCGGCCAGCTCCCAAAAAAGCGAGTAGACAAATGGAGCTCAGGGGCACTGCAATTCACAAACGTGCAGAGTTATAAATGAGAACTCTCGTCCACAAATATATTGAGGGAAGGCAACGAAGAGGATTTGAAAGCAAGGCAGATTTGCAGGAAACAGATTTCAGGAGGTAGATTCGACTCGCATTTAAAGCACATGAAAAGCGGCAAAACGTTGACAATGATGCCCTTGGCCAAAAAGGGCGTATGCGTTTTTTCCTGAATATATTCAGGAAAAAACGCATACGCCCTTTTTGGCCAACCAAGCAACCCGGAAGGGCAAATCAGCGCTACAAAGAAGTCTTGCTTGCCCTCGGTCAAAAGGGCCATGCTGAAAAAAGTGTAAAAACCAGAAAAGCAGGACAGGCCATGGAGACATGGGAGCCTTTCTACGCTGATGGGCGGGATGTAAATTGCCAACAGGCACTCTGGAGAAGTGTACGGTGTGTCCTGAAACAAGTAATAAACACAGCTTAGAGAGCATAGGGCACTTCCACTCATGGGCGTATAAATTGGGAAAACTAAAAATCAACGAGACACAGGCACCCCAAACTTTACGGCTGCTCTGTTTCCAAGAACCTCCACTTCGGTACACCTTCAATATCCCAGGAAAGAGAAAAATGGATAAACAAATGGTGGTACTTGGCACAATGGAATATCACTCAGCCATGAAATCAATGTCATAAGGCTAGTTATCAGCATGATGAGTGGATTTAGCGACGATGATTCTAAGTGAAATAAGTCACACAGAAAAAGACACTTATCCTAAGATATCGCTTATAGAGGGAATGTCAAAATCACTACACTTGAACTGAATTACAAAACAGAACAGAGTCACACCTTTAGAAGACACACTATGGCTGCTTAACGGGAAAGGTGAGGTGGGGTGATGCATAAAACAAGGGTTTGAAATTAGCTCAGAGACCGCTCCATAAGCCAAATATGTAATAGACAAGGCCTACTCCCTGCTCAGTGAACTGGACTCAACACCCCCTAGTCACCGCACAAGAATATATCTGACTAGTAAGAATCTGAAAACCTATGTATCGATATCTCTCTGCAAGTGAATCAAGAGGGTGTAAAGCGGCATAAACACAGCAGGGAAAAGCAGCAAAGCCCCATTCTAACCATAAATTATTTTAAAAATCCCACAAAACAAAGACAGTGAAAGAGAGAGAAATTCTTACAAAATCAGTTCAGGGGCTCTGATGCCACCTGGTTTGACCATATCTAGACCCACAGCTGGATGAGACATAAGGCTGGACACTCTTGGGGCTGAGAGGATTGGTGAGGTTGGGTGAGCAAACGCAGATACTTTAAAGTAACTCCACGGGGTACCCACCCCATGGGTCTCAAATCTCCAGGTACAAGGGCATCTTCCTACATCAAAACATGCATGGGAAACCCAGAAGATGGTATGCCATGAGATCGGGAAAGGTTTCTAAAACGCACCTCATTTCTCCTCTCCTTGTGCTCGGGTTCGCCATTCCAGACACTTGACTAACCATCTCCCTACTTGGAGAATCAGCACCTTTAACATCCTGTTTCGTACAGGTTGTAATTTGTCCTGAGGATGAACGGGAAGACGGGGAACCAACGAGAGACAAACCCTAGGTGTTGGGACAGACACAGGTCACTCCATTTTCCCATCAGGAAGAAGAATGAACCACAGGCTCAGCCTGCCCCCTGGAAGCCGAATAGGGCCTGAAACAATCCTGCGCTTTTGCGGCCAGCTCCCAAAAAAGCGAGTAGACAAATGGAGCTCAGGGGCACTGCAATTCACAAACGTGCAGAGTTATAAATGAGAACTCTCATCCACAAATATATTGAGGGAAGGCAACGAAGAGGATTTGAAAGCAAGGCAGATTTGCAGGAAACAGATTTCAGGAGGTAGATTCGACTCGCCTTTAAAGCACATGAAAAGCGGCAAAACGTTGACAATGATGCCCTTGGCCAAAAAGGGCGTATGCGTTTTTTCCTGAATATATTCAGGAAAAAACGCATACGCCCTTTTTGGCCAACCAAGCAAGCCGGAAGGGCAAATCAGCGCTACAAAGAAGTCTCGCTTGCCCTCGGTCAAAAGGGCCATGCTGAAAAAAGTGTAAAAACCAGAAAAGCAGGACAGGCCATGGAGACATGGGAGCCTTGCTACGCTGATGGGCGGGATGTAAATTGCCAACAGGCACTCTGGAGAAGTGTACGGTGTGTCCTGAAACAAGTAATAAACACAGCTTAGAGAGCATAGGGCACTTCCACTCATGGGCGTATAAATTGGGAAAACTAAAAATCAACAAGACACAGGCACCCCAAACTTTACGGCTGCTCTGTTTCCAAGAACCTCCGCTTCGGTACACCTTCAATATCCCAGGAAAGAGAAAAATGGATAAACAAATGGTGGTACTTGGCACAATGGAATATCACTCAGCCATGAAATCAATGTCATAAGGCTAGTTAGCAGCATGATGAGTGGATTTAGCGACGATGATTCTAAGTGAAATAAGTCACACAGAAAAAGACACTTATCCTAAGATATCGCTTATAGAGGGAATGTCAAAATCGCTACACTTGAACTGAATTACAAAACAGAACAGAGTCACACCTTTAGAAGACACACTATGGCTGCTTAACGGGAAAGGTGAGGTGGGGTGATGCATAAAACAAGGGTTTGAAATTAGCTCAGAGACCGCTCCATAAGCCAAATATGTAATAGACAAGGCCTACTCCCTGCTCAGTGAACTGGACTCAACACCCCCTAGTCACCGCACAAGAATATATCTGACTAGTAAGAATCTGAAAACCTATGTATCGATATCTCTCTGCAAGTGAATCAAGAGGGTGTAAAGCGGCATAAACACAGCAGGGAAAAGCAGCAAAGCCCCATTCTAAACATAAATTACTTAAAAAAACCCACAAAACAAAGACAGTGAAAGAGAGAGAAATTCTTACAAAATCAGTTCAGGGGCTCTGATGCCACCTGGTTCGACCATATCTAGACCCACAGCTGGATGAGACATAAGGCTGGACACTCTTGGGGCTGAGAGGATTGGTGAGGTTGGGTGAGCAAACGCAGATACTTTAAAGTAACTCCACGGGGTACCCACCCCATGGGTCTCAAATCTCCAGGTACAAGGGCATCTTCCTACATCAAAACATGCATGGGAAACACAGAAGATGGTATGCCATGAGATCGGGAAAGGTTTCTAAAACGCACCTCATTTCTCCTCTCCTTGTGCGCGGGTTCGCCATTCCAGCCACTTGACTAACCATCTCCCTACTTGGAGAATCAGCACCTTTAACCTCCTGTTTCGTCCAGGTTGCAATTTGTCCTGAGGATGAACGGGAAGACGGGGAACCAACGAGAGACTAGCCCTAGGTGTTGGGACAGGCACAGGTCACTCCATTTTCCCATCAGGAAGAAGAATGAACCACAGGCTCAGCCTGCCCCCCAGAACCAAAATAGGGCCTGAAACAATCCTGCGCTTTTGCGGCCAGCTCCCAAAAAAGCGAGTAGACAAATGGAGCTCAGGGGCACTGCAATTCACAAACGTGCAGAGTTATAAATGAGAACTCTCGTCCACAAATATATTGAGGGAAGGCAACGAAGAGGATTTGAAAGCAAGGCAGATTTGCAGGAAACAGATTTCAGGAGGTAGATTCGACTCGCATTTAAAGCACATGAAAAGCGGCAAAACGTTGACAATGATGCCCTTGGCCAAAAAGGGCGTATGCGTTTTTTCCTGAATATATTCAGGAAAAAACGTATACGCCCTTTTTGGCCAACCAAGCAAGCCGGAAGGGCAAATCAGCGCTACAAAGAAGTCTTGCTTGCCCTCGGTAAAAAGGGCCATGCTGAAAAAAGTGTAAAAACCAGAAAAGCAGGACAGGCCATGGAGACATGGGAGCCTTGCTACGCTGATGGGCGGGATGTAAATTGCCAACAGGCACTCTGGAGAAGTGTACGGTGTGTCCTGAAACAAGTAATAAACACAGCTTAGAGAGCATAGGGCACTTCCACTCATGGGCGTATAAATTGGGAAAACTAAAAATCAACAAGACACAGGCACCCCAAACTTTACGGCTGCTCTGTTTCCAAGAACCTCCACTTTGGTACACCTTCAATATCCCAGGAAAGAGAAAAATGGATAAACAAATGGTGGTACTTGGCACAATGGAATATCACTCAGCCATGAAATCAATGTCATAAGGCTAGTTAGCAGCATGATGAGTGGATTTAGCGACGATGATTCTAAGTGAAATAAGTCACACAGAAAAAGACACTTATCCTAAGATATCGCTTATAGAGGGAATGTCAAAATCGCTACACTTGAACTGAATTACAAAACAGAACAGAGTCACACCTTTAGAAGACACACTATGGCTGCTTAACGGGAAAGGTGAGGTGGGGTGATGCATAAAACAAGGATTTGAAATTAGCTCAGAGACCGCTCCATAAGCCAAATATGTAATAGACAAGGCCTACTCCCTGCTCAGTGAACTGGACTCAACACCCCCTAGTCACCGCACAAGAATATATCTGACTAGTAAGAATCTGAAAACCTATGTATCGATATCTCTCTGCAAGTGAATCAAGAGGGTGTAAAGCGGCATAAACACAGCAGGGAAAAGCAGCAAAGCCCCATTCTAAACATAAATTACTTAAAAAAACCCAGAAAACAAAGACAGTGAAAGAGAGAGAAATTCTTACAAAATCAGTTCAGGGACTCTGATGCCACCTGGTTCGACCATATCTAGACCCACAGCTGGATGAGACATAAAGCTGGACACTCTTGGGGCTGAGAGGATTGGTGAGGTTGGGTGAGCAAACGCAGATACTTTAAAGTAACTCCACGGGGTACCCACCCCATGGGTCTCAAATCTCCAGGTACAAGGGCATCTTCCTACATCAAAACATGCATGGGAAACACAGAAGATGGTATGCCATGAGATCGGGAAAGGTTTCTAAAACGCACCTCATTTCTCCTCTCCTTGTGCTCGGGTTCGCCATTCCAGCCACTTGACTAACCATCTCCCTACTTGGAGAATCAGCACCTTTAACCTCCTGTTTCGTACAGGTTGTAATTTGTCCTGAGGATGAACGGGAAGACGGGGAACCAACGAGAGACAAACCCTAGGTGTTGGGACAGACACAGGTCACTCCATTTTCCCATCAGGAAGAAGAATGAACCACAGGCTCCGCCTGCCCCCTGGAAGCCGAATAGGTCCTGAAACAATCCTGCGCTTTTGCGGCCAGCTCCCAAAAAAGCGAGTAGACAAATGGAGCTCAGGGGCACTGCAATTCACAAACGTGCAGAGTTATAAATGAGAACTCTCGTCCACAAAAATATTGAGGGAAGGCAACGAAGAGGATTTGAAAGCAAGGCAGATTTGCAGGAAACAGATTTCAGGAGGTAGATTCGACTCGCCTTTAAAGCACATGAAAAGCGGCAAAACGTTGACAATGATGCCCTTGGCCAAAAAGGGCGTATGCGTTTTTTCCTGAATATATTCAGGAAAAAACGCATACGCCCTTTTTGGCCAACCAAGCAAGCCCGAAGGGCAAATCAGCGCTACAAAGAAGTCTTGTTGCCCTCGGTCAAAAGGGCCATGCTGAAAAAAGTGTAAAAACCAGAAAAGCAGGACAGGCCATGGAGACATGGGAGATTTGCTACGCTGATGGGCGGGATGTAAATTGCCAACAGGCACTCTGGAGAAGTGTTCGGTGTGTCCTGAAACAAGTAATAAACACAGCTTAGAGAGCATAGGGCACTTCCACTCATGGGCGTATAAATCGGGAAAACTAAAACTCAACAAGACACAGGCACCCCAAACTTTACGGCTGCTCTGTTTCCAAGAACCTCCACTTCGGTACACCTTCAATATCCCAGGAAAGAGAAAAATGGATAAAGAAATGGTGGTACTTGGCACAATGGAATATCACTCAGCCATGAAATCAATGTCATAAGGCTAGTTAGCAGCATGATGAGTGGATTTAGCGACGATGATTCTAAGTGAAATAAGTCACACAGAAAAAGACACTTATCCTAAGATATCGCTTATAGAGGGAATGTCAAAATCGCTACACTTGAACTGAATTACAAAACAGAACAGAGGCACACCTTTAGAAGACACACTATGGCTGCTTAACGGGAAAGGTGAGGTGGGGTGATGCATAAAACAAGGGTTTGAAATTAGCTCAGAGACCGCTCCATAAGCCAAATATGTAATAGACAAGGCCTACTCCCTGCTCAGTGAACTGGACTCAACACACCCTAGACACCACACAAGAATATATCTGACTAGTAAGAATCTGAAAACCTATGTATCGATATCTCTCTGCAAGTGAATCAAGAGGGTGTAAAGCGGCATCAACACAGCAGGGAAAAGCAGCCAAGCCCGATTCTAAACATAAATTACTTTAAAAAACCCACAAAACAAAGACAGTGAAAGAGAGAGAAATTCTTACAAAATCCGTTCAGGGTCTCTGATGCAAACTGGATTGACCATATCTAGACCCACAGCTGGATGAGACATAAGGCTGGACACTCTTGGGGCTGAGAGGATTGGTGAGGTTGGGTGAGCAAACGCAGATACTTTAAAGTAACACTGCGGGGAAGACACCCCATGGGTCTCAAATCTCCAGGTACAAGGGCATCTTCCTACATCAAAACATGCATGGGAAACCCAGAAGATGGTATGCCGTGAGATCGGGAAAGGTTTCTAAAACGCACCTCATTTCTCCTCTCCTTGTGCTCGGGTTCACCATTCCAGCCGCTTGACTAACCATCTCTCTACTTGGAGAATCAGCACCTTTAACCTCCTGTTTCGTCCAGGTTGCAATTTGTCCTGAGGATGAACGGGAAGACGGGGAACCAACGAGAGACTAGCCCTAGGTGTTGGGACAGGCACAGGTCACTCCATTTTCCCATCAGGAAGAAGAATGAACCACAGGCTCAGCCTACCCCCGAGAACCAAAATAGGGCCTGAAGCAATCCTGCGCTTTTGCGGCCAGCTCCCAAAAAAGCGAGGAGACAAATGGAGCTCAGGGGCACTGCAATTCACAAACGTGCAGAGTTATAAATGAGAACTCTCGTCCACAAATATATTGAGGGAAGGCAACGAAGAGGATTTGAAAGCAAGGCAGATTTGCAGGAAACAGATTTCAGGAGGTAGATTCGACTCGCCGTTAAAGCACATGAAAAGCGGCAAAACGTTGACAATGATGCCCTTGGCCAAAAAGGGCTTATGCGTTTTTTCCTGAATATATTCAGGAAAAAACGCATAAGCCCTTTTTGGCCAACCAAGCAAGACGGAAGGGAAAATCAGCGCTACAAAGAAGTCTCGCTTGCCCTCGGTCAAAAGGGCCATGCTGAACAAAGTGTAAAAACCAGAAAAGCAGGACAGGCCATGGAGACATGGGAGCCTTGCTACGCTGATGGGCGGGATGTAAATTGCCAACAGGCACTCTGTAGAAGAGTACGGTGTGTCCTGAAACAAGTAATAAACACAGCGTAGAGAGCATAGGGCACTTCCACTCATGGGCGTATAAATTGGGAAAACTAAAAATCAACAAGACACAGGCACCCTAAAGTTTACGGCTGCTCTGTTTCCAAGAACCTCCGCTTCGGTACACCTTCAATATCCCAGGAAAGAGAAAAATCGATAAAGAAATGGTAGTACTTGGTACAATGGAATATCACTCAGCCATGAATCAATGTCATAAGGCTAGTTAGCAGCATGATGAGTGGATTTAGATACGATGATTCTAAGTGAAATAAGTCACACAGAAAAAGACACTTATCCTAAGATATCGCTTATAGAGGGAATGTCAAAATCGCTACACTTGAACTGAATTACAAAACAGAACAGAGTCACAGCTTTAGAAGACACACTATGGCTGCTTAACGGGAAAGGTGAGGTGGGGTGATGCATAAAACAAGGGTTTGAAATTAGCTCAGAGACCGCTCCATAAGCCAAATATGTAATAGACAAGGCCTACTCCCTGCTCAGTGAACTGGACTCAACACACCCTAGTCAGCACACAAGAATATATCTGACTAGTAAGAATCTGAAAACCTATGTATCGATATCTCTCTGCAAGTGAATCAAGAGGGTGTAAAGCGGCATCAACACAGCAGGGAAAAGCAGCCAAGCCCGATTCTAAACATAAATTACTTTAAAAAACCCACAAAACAAAGACAGTGAAAGAGAGAGAAATTCTTACAAAATCCGTTCAGGGTCAATGATGCAACCTGGATTGACCATATCTAGACCCACAGCTGGATGAGACAGAAGGCTGGACACTCTTGGGGCTGAGAGGATTGGTGAGGTTGGGTGAGCAAACGCAGATACTTTAAAGTAACACTGCGGGGAATACACACCATGGGTCTCAAATCTCCAGGTACAAGGGCATCTTCCTACATCAAAACATGCATGGGAAACCCAGAAGATGGTATGCCATGAGATCGGGAAAGGTTTCTAAAACGCACCTCATTTCTCCTCTCATTGTGCTCGGGTTCACCATTCCAGCTGCTTGACTAACCATCTCCCTATTTGGAGAATCAGCACCTTTAACCTCCTGATTGTACAGGTTGCAATTTGTCCTGAGGATGAACGGGAAGACGCGGAACCAACGAGAGACGAGCCCTAGGTGTTGGGACAGGCATAGGTCACTCCATTTTCCCATCACGAAGAAGAATGAACCACAGGCTCAGCCTGCCCCCCAGAACCAAAATAGGGCCTGAAGCAATCCTGCGCTTTTGCGGCCAGCTCCCAAAAAAGCGAGGAGACAAATGGAGCTCAGGGGCACTGCAATTCACAAACGTGCAGAGTTATAAATGAGAACTCTCGTCCACAAATATATTGAGGGAAGGCAACGAAGAGGATTTGAAAGCAAGGCAGATTTGCAGGAAACAGATTTCACGAGGTAGATTCGATTCGCCTTTAAAGCACATGAAAAGCGGCAAAACGTTGACAATGATGCCCTTGGCCAAAAAGGGCGTATGCGTTTTTTCCTGAATATATTCAGGAAGAAACGCATACGCCCTTTTTGGCCAACCAAGCAAGCCGGAAGGGCAAATCAGCACTACAAAGAAGTCTCGCTTGCCCTCGGTCAAAAGGGCCATGCTGAACAAATTGTAAAAACCAGAAAAGCAGGACAGGCCATGGAGACATGGGAGCCTTGCTACGCTGATGGGCGGGATGTAATTTGCCAACAGGCACTCTGGAGAAGAGTACGGTGTGTCCTGAAACAAGTAATAAACACAGCGTAGAGAGCATAGGGCACTTCCACTCATGGGCGTATAAATTGGGAAAACTAAAAATCAACAAGACACAGGCACCTTAAAGTTTACGGCTGCTCTGTTTCCAAGAACCTCCGCTTCGGTACACCTTCAATATCCCAGGAAAGAGAAAAATGGATAAAGAAATGGTGGTACTTGGCACAATGCAATATCACTCAGCCATGAAATCAATGTCATAAGGCTAGTTAGCAGCATGATGAGTGGATTTAGGTACGATGATTCTAAGTGAAATAAGTCACACAGAAAAAGACACTTATCCTAAGATATCGCTTATAGAGGGAATGTCAAAATCGCTACACTTGAACTGAATTACAAAACAGAACAGAGTCACACCTTTAGAAGACACACTATGGCTGCTTAACGGGAAAGGTGAGGTGGGGTGATGCATAAAACAAGGGTTTGAAATTAGCTCAGAGACCGCTCCATAAGCCAAATATGTAATAGACAAGGCCTACTCCCTGCTCAGTGAACTGGACTCAACACCCCCTAGTCACCGCACAAGAATATATCTGACTAGTAAGAATGTGAAAACCTATGTATCGATATCTCTCTGCAAGTGAATCAAGAGGGTGTAAAGCGGAAAAAACACAGCAGGGAAAAGCAGCCAAGCCCCATTTTAAACATAAATTACTTAAAAAAACCCACAAAACAAAGACAGTGAAAGAGAGAGAAATTCTTACAAAATCAGTTCAGGGGCTCTGATGCCACCTGGTTCGACCATATCTAGACCCACAGCTGGATGAGACATAAGGCTGGACACTCTTGGGGCTGAGAGGATTGGTGAGGTTGGGTGAGCAAACGCAGATACTTTAAAGTAACTCCACGGAGTACCCACCCAATGGGTCTCAAATCTCCAGGTACAAGGGCATCTTCCTACATCAAAACATGCATGGGAAACACAGAAGATGGTATGCCATGAGATCGGGAAAGGTTTCTAAAACGCACCTCATTTCTCCTCTCCTTGTGCTCGGATTCGCCATTCCAGCCGCTTGACTAACCATCTCCCTACTTGGAGAATCAGCACCTTTAACCCCCTGTTTCGTACAGGTTGTAATTTGTCCTGAGGATGAACGGGAAGACGGGGAACCAACGAGAGACAAACCCTAGGTGTTGGGACAGACACAGGTCACTCCATTTTCCCATCAGGAAGAAGAATGAACCACAGTCTCCGCCTGCGCCCTGGAAGCCGAATAGGGCCTGAAACAATCCTGCGCTTTTGCGGCCAGCTCCCAAAAAAGCGAGTAGACAAATGGAGCTCAGGGGCACTGCAATTCAGAAACTTGCAGAGTTATAAATGATTACTCTCGTCCACAAATATATTGAGAGAAGGCAACGAAGAGGATTTGAAAGCAAGGCAGATTTGCAGGAAACAGATTTCAGGAGGTAGATTCGACTCGCCTTTAAAGCACATGAAAAGCGGCAAAACGTTGACAATGAGGCCCTTGGCCAAAAAGGGCGTATGCGTTTTTTCCTGAATATATTCAGGAAAAAACGCATACGCCCTTTTTGGCCAACCAAGCAAGCCGGAAGGGCAAATCAGCGCTACAAAGAAGTCTCGCTTGCCCTCGGTCAGAAGGGCCATGCTGAAGAAAGTTTAAAAACCAGAAAAGCAGGACAGGCCATGGAGACATGGGAGCCTTGCTACGCTGATGGGCGGGATGTAAATTGCCAACAGGCGCTCTGGAGAAGTGTTCGGTGTGTCCTGAAACAAGTAATAAACACAGCTTAGAGAGCATAGGGCACTTCCACTCATGGGCGTATAAATTGGGAAAACTAAAAATCAACAAGACACAGGCACCCCAAACTTTACGGCTGCTGTGTTTCCAAGAACCTCCACTTCGGTACACCTTCAATATCCCAGGAAAGAGAAAAATGTATAAACAAATGGTGGTACTTGGCACAATGCAATATCACTCAGCCATGAAATCAATGTCATAAGGCTAGTTAGCAGCATGATGAGTGGATTTAGCGACGATGATTCTAAGTGAAATAAGTCACACAGAAAAAGACACTTATCCTAAGATATCGCTTATAGAGGGAATGTCAAAAACGCTACACTTGAACTGAATTACAAAACAGAACAGAGTCACACCTTTAGAAGACACACTATGGCTGCTTAACGGGAAAGGTGAGGTGGGGTGATGCATAAAACAAGGGTTTGAAATTAGCTCAGAGACCGCTCCATAAGCCAAATATGTAATAGACAAGGCCTACTCCCTGCTCAGTGAACTGGAC
Source organism: Eubalaena glacialis (assembly GCF_028564815.1). Lineage (NCBI taxonomy): Eukaryota > Metazoa > Chordata > Mammalia > Artiodactyla > Balaenidae > Eubalaena > Eubalaena glacialis. The sequence continues at coordinate 255,227 of NW_026871236.1, forward strand.
TCAACACCCCCTAGTCACCGCACAAGAATATGTCTGACTAGTAAGAATCTGAAAACCTATGTATCGATATCTCTCTGCAAGTGAATCAAGAGGGTGTAAAGCGGCATAAACACAGCAGGGAAAAGCAGCAAAGCCCCATTCTAAACATAAATTACTTTAAAAAACAAACAAAACAAAGACAGTGAAAGAGAGAGAAATTCTTACAAAATCAGTTCAGGGTCTATGATGCAACCTGGATTGACCATATCTAGACCCACAGCTGGATGAGACATATGGCTGGACACTCTTGGGGCTGAGAGGATTGGTGAGGTTGGGTGAGCAAACGCAGATACTTTAAAGTAATACCGCGGGGTACCCACCCCATGGGTCTCAAATCTCCAGGTATAAGGGCATCTTCCTACATCAAAACATGCATGGGAAACCCAGAGGTTTGTATGCCGTGAGATCGGGAAAGGTTTCTAAAATGCATCTCATTTCTCCTCTTCTTGTGCTCGGGTTCGCCATTCCAGCCGCTTGACTAACCATCTCCCTACTTGGAGAATCAGCACCTTTAACCTCCTGTTTCGTCCAGGTTGCAATTTGTCCTGAGGATGAACGGGAAGACGGGGAACCAACGAGAGACTAGCCCTAGGTGTTGGGACAGGCACAGGTCACTCCATTTTCCCATCAGGAAGAAGAATGAACCACAGGCTCAGCCTGCCCCCCAGAAACAAAATATGGCCTGAAGCAATCCTGCGCTTTTGCGGCCAGCTCCCAAAAAAGCGAGTAGACAAATGGAGCTCAGGGGCACTGCAATTCAGAAACTTGCAGAGTTATAAATGAGAACTCTCGTCCACAAATATATTGAGAGAAGGCAACGAAGAGGATTTGAAAGCCAGGCAGATTTGCAGGAAACAGATTTCAGGAGGTAGATTCGACTCGCCTTTAAAGCACATGAAAAGCGGCAAAACGTTGACAATGAGGCCCTTGGCCAAAAAGGGCGTATGCGTTTTTTCCTGAATATATTCAGGAAAAAACGCATACGCCCTTTTTGGCCAACCAAGCAAGCCGGAAGGGCAAATCAGCGCTACAAAGAAGTCTCGCTTGCCCTCGGTCAGAAGGGCCATGCTGAAGAAAGTTTAAAAACCAGAAAAGCAGGACAGGCCATGGAGACATGGGAGCCTTGCTACGCTGATGGGCGGGATGTAAATTGCCAACAGGCACTCTGGAGAAGTGTTCGGTGTGTCCTGAAACAAGTAATAAACACAGCTTAGAGGGCATAGGGCACTTCCACTCATGGGCGTATAAATTGGGAAAACTAAAAATCAACAAGACACAGGCACCCCAAACTTTACGGCTGCTCTGTTTCCAAGAACCTCCACTTCGGTACACCTTCAATATCCAAGGAAAGAGAAAAATGGATAAACAAATGGTGGTACTTTGCTCAATGCAATATCACTCAGCCATGAAATCAATGTCATAAGGCTAGTTAGCAGCATGATGAGTGGATTTAGCGATGATGATTCTAAGTGAAATAAGTCACACAGAAAAAGACACTTATCCTAAGATATCGCTTATAGAGGGAATGTCAAAATCGCTACACTTGAACTGAATTACAAAACAGAACAGAGTCACACCATTAGAAGACACACTATGGCTGCTTAACGGGAAAGGTGAGGTGGGGTGATGCATAAAACAAGGGTTTCAAATTAGCTCAGAGACCGCTCCATAAGCCAAATATGTAATAGACAAGGCCTACTCCCTGCTCAGTGAACTGGACTCAACACCCCCTAGTCACCGCACAAGAATATATCTGACTAGTAAGAATCTGAAAACCTATGTATCGATATCTCTCTGCAAGTGAATCAAGAGGGTGTAAAGCGGCATAAACACAGCAGGGAAAAGCAGCAAAGCCCCATTCTAAACATAAATTACTTTAAAAAACAAACAAAACAAAGACAGTGAAAGAGAGAGAAATTCTTACAAAATCCGTTCAGGGTCTATGATGCAACCTGGATTGACCATATCTAGACCCACAGCTGGATGAGACATATGGCTGGACACTCTTGGGGCTGAGAGGATTGGTGAGGTTGGGTGAGCAAACGCAGATACTTTAAAGTAATACCGCGGGGTACCCACCCCATGGGTCTCAAATCTCCAGGTACAAGGGCATCTTCCTACATGAAAACATGCATGTGAAACCCAGAAGATGGTATGCCGTGAGATCGGGAAAGGTTTCTAAAACGCACCTCATTTCTCCTCTCCTTGTGCTCGGGTTCGCCATTCCAGCCGCTTGACTAACCATCTCCCTACTTGGAGAATCAGCACCTTTAACCTCCTGTTTCGTCCAGGTTGCAATTTGTCCTGAGGATGAACGGGGAGACGGGGAACCAACGAGAGACTAGCCCTAGGTGTTGGGACAGGCACAGGTCACTCCATTTTCCCATCAGGAAGAAGAATGAACCACAGGCTCAGCCTGCCCCCCAGAAACAAAATAGGGCCTGAAGCAATCCTGCGCTTTTGCGGCCAGCTCCCAAAAAAGCGAGTAGACAAATGGAGCTCAGGGGCACTGCAATTCAGAAACTTGCAGAGTTATAAATGATAACTCTCGTCCACAAATATATTGAGGGAAGGCAACGAAGAGGATTTGAAAGCAAGGCAGATTTGCAGGAAACAGATTTCAGGAGGTAGATTCGACTCGCCTTTAAAGCACATGAAAAGCGGCAAAACGTTGACAATGATGCCCTTGGCCAAAAAGGGCGTATGCGTTTTTTCCTGAATATATTCAGGAAAAAACGCATACGCCCTTTTTGGCCAACCAAGCAAGCCGGAAGGGCAAATCAGCGCTACAAAGAAGTCTCGCTTGCCCTCGGTCAAAAGGGCCATGCTGAAAAAAGTGTAAAAACCAGAAAAGCAGGACAGGCCATGGAGACATGGGAGCCTTGCTACGCTGATGGGTGGGATGTAAATTGCCAACAGGCACTCTGGAGAAGTGTACGGTGTGTCCTGAAACAAGTAATAAACACAGCTTAGAGAGCATAGGGCACTTCCACTTATGGGCGTATAAATTGGGAAAACTAAAAATCAACAAGACACAGGCACCCCAAACTTTACGGCTGCTCTGTTGCCAAGAACCTCCACTTCGGTACACCTTCAATATCCCAGGAAAGAGAAAAATGGATAAACAAATGGTGCTACTTGGCACAATGGAATATCACTCAGCCATGAAATCAATGTCATAAGGCTAGTTAGCAGCATGATGAGTGGATTTAGCGACAATGATTCTAAGTGAAACAAGTCACACAGAAAAAGACACTTATCCTAAGATATCGCTTATAGAGGGAATGTCAAAATCGCTGCACTTGAACTGAATTACAAAACAGAACAGAGTCACACCTTTAGAAGACACACTATGGCTGCTTATCGGAAAGGTGAGGTGGGGTGATGCATAAAACAAGGGTTTGAAATTAGCTCAGAGACAGCTCCATAAGCCAAATATGTAATAGACATGGCCTACTCCCTGCTCAGTGAACTGGACTCAACACCCCCTAGTCACCGCACAAGAATATATCTGACTAGTAAGAATCTGAAAACCTATGTATCGATATCTCTCTGCAATTGAATCAAGAGTGTGTAAAGCGGTATAAACACAGCAGGGAAAAGCAGCCAAGACCCATTCTAAACATAAATTACTTTAAAAATCCCACAAAACAAAGACAGTGAAAGAGAGAGAAATTCTTACAAAATCCGTTCAGGGTCTCTGATGCAACCTGGATTGACCATATCTAGACCCACAGCTGGATGAGACATAAGGCTGGACACTCTTGGGGCTGAGAGGATTGGTGAGGTTGGGTGAGCAAACCCAGATACTTAAAATAACACCGCGGGGTACACACCCCATGGGTCTCAAATCTCCAGGTACAAGGGCATCTTCCTACATCAAAACATGCATGGGAAACCCAGAAGATGGTATGCCGTGAGATCGGGAAATGTTTCTAAAACGCACCTCATTTCTCCTGTCCTTGTGCTCGGGTTCGCCATTCCAGCCGCTTGACTAACCATCTCCCTACTTGGAGAATCAGCACCTTTAACCTCCTGTTTCGTCCAGGTTGCAATTTGTCCTGAGGATGAACGGGAAGACGGAGAACCAACGAGAGACTAGCCCTAGGTGTTGGGACAGGCACAGGTCACTCCATTTTCCCATCAGGAAGAAGAATGAACCACAGGCTCAGCCTGCCCCCCAGAACCAAAATAGGGCCTGAAGCAATCCTGCGCTTTTGCGGCCAGCTCCCAAAAAAGCAAGTAGACAAATGGAGCTCAGGGGCACTGCAATTCACAAACGTGCAGAGTTATAAATGAGAACTCTCGTCCACAAATATATTGAGGGAAGGCAACGAAGAGGATTTGAAAGCAAGGCAGATTTGCAGGAAACAGATTTCAGGAGGTAGATTCGACTCGCCTTTAAAGCACATGAAAAGCGGCAAAACGTTGACAATGATGCCCTTGGCCAAAAAGGGCGTATGCGTTTTTTCCTGAATATATTCAGGAAAAAACGCATACGCCCTTTTTGGCCAACCAAGCAACCCGGAAGGGCAAATCAGCGCTACAAAGAAGTCTCGCTTGCCCTTGGTCAAAAGGGCCATGCTGAAGAAAGTGTAAAAACCAGAAAAGCAGGACAGGCCATGGAGACATGGGAGCCTTGCTACGCTGATGGGCGGGATGTAAATTGCCAACAGGCACTCTGGAGAAGTGTATGGTTTGTCCTGAAACAAGTAATAAACACAGCTTAGAGAGCATAGGGCACTTCCACTCATGGGCGTATAAATCGGGAAAACTAAAACTCAACAAGACACAGGCACCCCAAACTTTACGGCTGCTCTGTTTCCAAGAACCTCCACTTCGGTACACCTTCAATATCCCAGGAAAGAGAAAAATGGATAAACAAATGGTGGTACTTGGCACAATGGAATATCACTCAGCCACGAAATCAATGTCATAAGGCTAGTTAGCAGCATGATGAGTGGATTTAGCGACGATGATTCTAAGTGAAATAAGTCACACAGAAAAAGACACTTATCCTAAGATATCGCTTATAGAGGGAATGTCAAAATCGCTACACTTGAACTGAATTACAAAACAGAACAGAGTCACACCTTTAGAAGACACACTATGGCTGCTTAACGGGAAAGGTGAGGTGGGGTGATGCATAAAACAAGGGTTTGAAATTAGCTCAGAGACCGCTCCATAAGCCAAATATGTAATAGACAAGGCCTACTCCCTGCTCAGTGAACTGGACTCAACACCCCCTAGTCACCGCACAAGAATATATCTGACAATAAGAATCTGAAAACCTATGTATCGATATCTCTCTGCAAGTGAATCAAGAGGGTGTAAAGCGGCATCAACATAGCAGGGAAAAGCAGCCAGCCCCATTCTAAACATAAATTACTTAAAAAAACCCACAAAACAAAGACAGTGAAAGAGAGAGAAATTCTTACAAAATCAGTTCAGGGGCTCTGATGCCACCTGGTTCGACCATATCTAGACCCACAGCTGGATGAGACATAAGGCTGGACACTCTTGGGGCTGAGAGGATTGGTAAGGTTGGGTGAGCAAACGCAGATGCGTTAAAGTAACTCCACGGGGTACCCACCCAATGGGTCTCAAATCTCCAGGTACAAGGGCATCTTCCTACATCAAAACATGCATGGGAAACACAGAAGATGGTATGCCATGAGATCGGGAAAGGTTTCTAAAACGCACCTCATTTCTCCTCTCCTTGTGCTCGGGTTCGCCAGTCCAGCCGCTTGACTAAACATCTCCCTACTTGGAGAATCAGCACCTTTAACCTCCTGTTTCGTACAGGTTGTAATTTGTCCTGAGGATGAACGGGAAGACGGGGAACGAACGAGAGACTAGCCCTAGGTGTTGGGACAGGCACAGGTCACTCCATTTTCCCATCAGGAAGAAGAATGAACCACAGGCTCCGCCTGCCCCCCAGAACCAAAATAGGGCCTGAAGCAATCCTGCGCTTTTGCGGCCAGCTCCCAAAAAAGCGAGTAGACAAATGGAGCTCAGGGGCACTGCAATTCACAAACGTGCAGAGTTATAAATGAGAACTCTCGTCCACAAATATATTGAGGGAAGGCAACGAAGAGGATTTGAAAGCAAGGCAGATTTGCAGGAAACAGATTTCACGAGGTAGATTCGACTCGCCTTTAAAGCACATGAAAAGCGGCAAAACGTTGACAATGATGCCCTTGGCCAAAAAGGGCGTATGCGTTTTTTCCTGAATATATTCAGGAAAAAACGCATACGCCCTTTTTGTCCAACCAAGCAAGCCGGAAGGGCAAATCAGCGCTACAAAGAAGTCTCGCTTGCCCTTAGTCAAAAGGGCCATGCTGAAGAAAGTGTAAAAACCAGAAAAGCAGGACAGGCCATGGAGACATGGGAGCCTTGCTACGCTGATGGGCGGGATGTAAATTGCCAACAGGCACTCTGGAGTAGTGTACGGTGTGTCCTGAAACAAGTAATAAACACAGCTTAGAGAGCATAGGGCACTTCCACTCATGGGCGTATAAATCGGGAAAACTAAAACTCAACAAGACACAGGCACCCCAAACTTTACGGCTGCTCTGTTTCCAAGAACCTCCACTTCGGTACACCTTCAATATACCAGGAAAGAGAAAAATGGATAAACAAATGGTGGTACTTGGCACAATGGAATATCACTCAGCCATGAAATCAATGTCATAAGGCTAGTTAGCAGCATGATGAGTGGATATAGCGACGATGATTCTAAGTGAAATAAGTCACACAGAAAAAGGCCCTTGTCCTAAGATAGCGCTTCTAGAGGGAATGTCAAAATCGCTACACTTGAACTGAATTACAAAACAGAACAGAGTCACACCTTTAGAAGACACACTATGGCTGCTTAACGGGAAAGGTGAGGTGGGGTGATGCATAAAACAAGGGTTTGAAATAAGCTCAGAGACCGCTCCATAAGCCAAATATGTAATAGACAAGGCCTACTCCCTGCTCAGTGAACTGGACTCAACACCCCCTAGTCACCACACAAGAATATATCTGACTAGTAAGAATCTGAAAACCTATATATCGATATCTTTCTGCAAGTGAATCAAGAGGGTGTAAAGCGGCATAAACACAGCAGGGAAAAGCAGCCAAGACCCATTCTAAACATAAATTACTTTAAAAAACCCACAAAACAAACACAGTGAAAGAGAGAGAAATTCTTACAAAATCCGTTCAGGGTCTCTGATGCAACCTGGATTGACCATATCTAGACCCACAGCTGGATGAGACATAAGGCTGGACACTCTTGGGGCTGAGAGGATTGGTGAGGTTGGGTGAGCAAACCCAGATACTTAAAATAACACCGCGGGGTACACACCCCATGGGTCTCAAATCTCCAGGTACAAGGGCATCTTCCTACATCAAAACATGCATGGGAAACCCAGAAGATGGTATGCCGTGAGATCGGGAAATGTTTCTAAAACGCACCTCATTTCTCCTGTCCTTGTGCTCGGGTTCGCCATTCCAGCCGCTTGACTAACCATCTCCCTACTTGGAGAATCAGCACCTTTAACCTCCTGTTTCGTCCAGGTTGCAATTTGTCCTGAGGATGAACGGGAAGACGGGGAACCAACGAGAGACTAGCCCTAGGTGTTGGGACAGGCACAGGTCACTCCATTTTCCCATCAGGAAGAAGAATGAACCACAGGCTCCGCCTGCGCCCTGGAAGCCGAATAGGGCCTGAAACAATCCTGCGCTTTTGCGGCCAGCTCCCAAAAAAGCGAGTAGACAAATGGAGCTCAGGGGCACTGCAATTCAGAAACTTGCAGAGTTATAAATGATTACTCTCGTCCACAAATATATTGAGAGAAGGCAACGAAGAGGATTTGAAAGCAAGGCAGATTTGCAGGAAACAGATTTCAGGAGGTAGATTCGACTCGCCTTTAAAGCACATGAAAAGCGGCAAAACGTTGACAATGAGGCCCTTGGCCAAAAAGGGCGTATGCGTTTTTTCCTGAATATATTCAGGAAAAAACGCATACCCCCTTTTTGGCCAACCAAGCAAGCCGGAAGGGCAAATCAGCGCTACAAAGAAGTCTCGCTTGCCCTCGGTCAGAAGGGCCATGCTGAAGAAAGTTTAAAAACCAGAAAAGCAGGACAGGCCATGGAGACATGGGAGCCTTGCTACGCTGATGGGCGGGATGTAAATTGCCAACAGGCGCTCTGGAGAAGTGTTCGGTGTGTCCTGAAACAAGTAATAAACACAGCTTAGAGAGCATAGGGCACTTCCACTCATGGGCGTATAAATTGGGAAAACTAAAAATCAACAAGACACAGGCACCCCAAACTTTACGGCTGCTGTGTTTCCAAGAACCTCCACTTCGGTACACCTTCAATATCCCAGGAAAGAGAAAAATGTATAAACAAATGGTGGTACTTGGCACAATGCAATATCACTCAGCCATGAAATCAATGTCATAAGGCTAGTTAGCAGCATGATGAGTGGATTTAGCGACGATGATTCTAAGTGAAATAAGTCACACAGAAAAAGACACTTATCCTAAGATATCGCTTATAGAGGGAATGTCAAAAACGCTACACTTGAACTGAATTACAAAACAGAACAGAGTCACACCTTTAGAAGACGCACTATGGCTGCTTAACGGGAAAGGTGAGGTGGGGTGATGCATAAAACAAGGGTTTGAAATTAGCTCAGAGACCGCTCCATAAGCCAAATATGTAATAGACAAGGCCTACTCCCTGCTCAGTGAACTGGACTCAACACCCCCTAGTCACCGCACAAGAATATGTCTGACTAGTAAGAATCTGAAAACCTATGTATCGATATCTCTCTGCAAGTGAATCAAGAGGGTGTAAAGCGGCATAAACACAGCAGGGAAAAGCAGCAAAGCCCCATTCTAAACATAAATTACTTTAAAAAACAAACAAAACAAAGACAGTGAAAGAGAGAGAAATTCTTACAAAATCAGTTCAGGGTCTATGATGCAACCTGGATTGACCATATCTAGACCCACAGCTGGATGAGACATATGGCTGGACACTCTTGGGGCTGAGAGGATTGGTGAGGTTGGGTGAGCAAACGCAGATACTTTAAAGTAATACCGCGGGGTACCCACCCCATGGGTCTCAAATCTCCAGGTATAAGGGCATCTTCCTACATCAAAACATGCATGGGAAACCCAGAGGTTTGTATGCCGTGAGATCGGGAAAGGTTTCTAAAATGCATCTCATTTCTCCTCTTCTTGTGCTCGGGTTCGCCATTCCAGCCGCTTGACTAACCATCTCCCTACTTGGAGAATCAGCACCTTTAACCTCCTGTTTCGTCCAGGTTGCAATTTGTCCTGAGGATGAACGGGAAGACGGGGAACCAACGAGAGACTAGCCCTAGGTGTTGGGACAGGCACAGGTCACTCCATTTTCCCATCAGGAAGAAGAATGAACCACAGGCTCAGCCTGCCCCCCAGAAACAAAATATGGCCTGAAGCAATCCTGCGCTTTTGCGGCCAGCTCCCAAAAAAGCGAGTAGACAAATGGAGCTCAGGGGCACTGCAATTCAGAAACTTGCAGAGTTATAAATGAGAACTCTCGTCCACAAATATATTGAGAGAAGGCAACGAAGAGGATTTGAAAGCAAGGCAGATTTGCAGGAAACAGATTTCAGGAGGTAGATTCGACTCGCCTTTAAAGCACATGAAAAGCGGCAAAACGTTGACAATGAGGCCCTTGGCCAAAAAGGGCGTATGCGTTTTTTCCTGAATATATTCAGGAAAAAACGCATACGCCCTTTTTGGCCAACCAAGCAAGCCGGAAGGGCAAATCAGCGCTACAAAGAAGTCTCGCTTGCCCTCGGTCAGAAGGGCCATGCTGAAGAAAGTTTAAAAACCAGAAAAGCAGGACAGGCCATGGAGACATGGGAGCCTTGCTACGCTGATGGGCGGGATGTAAATTGCCAACAGGCACTCTGGAGAAGTGTTCGGTGTGTCCTGAAACAAGTAATAAACACAGCTTAGAGGGCATAGGGCACTTCCACTCATGGGCGTATAAATTGGGAAAACTAAAAATCAACAAGACACAGGCACCCCAAACTTTACGGCTGCTCTGTTTCCAAGAACCTCCACTTCGGTACACCTTCAATATCCAAGGAAAGAGAAAAATGGATAAACAAATGGTGGTACTTTGCTCAATGCAATATCACTCAGCCATGAAATCAATGTCATAAGGCTAGTTAGCAGCATGATGAGTGGATTTAGCGATGATGATTCTAAGTGAAATAAGTCACACAGAAAAAGACACTTATCCTAAGATATCGCTTATAGAGGGAATGTCAAAATCGCTACAATTGAACTGAATTACAAAACAGAACAGAGTCACACCATTAGAAGACACACTATGGCTGCTTAACGGGAAAGGTGAGGTGGGGTGATGCATAAAACAAGGGTTTCAAATTAGCTCAGAGACCGCTCCATAAGCCAAATATGTAATAGACAAGGCCTACTCCCTGCTCAGTGAACTGGACTCAACACCCCCTAGTCACCGCACAAGAATATATCTGACTAGTAAGAATCTGAAAACCTATGTATCGATATCTCTCTGCAAGTGAATCAAGAGGGTGTAAAGCGGCATAAACACAGCAGGGAAAAGCAGCAAAGCCCCATTCTAAACATAAATTACTTTAAAAAACAAACAAAACAAAGACAGTGAAAGAGAGAGAAATTCTTACAAAATCCGTTCAGGGTCTATGATGCAACCTGGATTGACCATATCTAGACCCACAGCTGGATGAGACATATGGCTGGACACTCTTGGGGCTGAGAGGATTGGTGAGGTTGGGTGAGCAAACCCAGATACTTAAAATAACACCGCGGGGTACACACCCCATGGGTCTCAAATCTCCAGGTACAAGGGCATCTTCCTACATCAAAACATGCATGGGAAACCCAGAAGATGGTATGCCGTGAGATCGGGAAATGTTTCTAAAACGCACCTCATTTCTCCTGTCCTTGTGCTCGGGTTCGCCATTCCAGCCGCTTGACTAACCATCTCCCTACTTGGAGAATCAGCACCTTTAACCTCCTGTTTCGTCCAGGTTGCAATTTGTCCTGAGGATGAACGGGAAGACGGGGAACCAACGAGAGACTAGCCCTAGGTGTTGGGACAGGCACAGGTCACTCCATTTTCCCATCAGGAAGAAGAATGAACCACAGGCTCAGCCTGCCCGCCAGAACCAAAATAGGGTCTGAAGCAATCCTGCGCTTTTGCGGCCAGCTCCCAAAAAAGCGAGTAGACAAATGGAGCTCAGGGGCACTGCAATTCACAAACGTGCAGAGTTATAAATGAGAACTCTCGTCCACAAATATATTGAGGGAAGGCAACGAAGAGGATTTGAAAGCAAGGCAGATTTGCAGGAAACAGATTTCAGGAGGTAGATTCGACTCGCCTTTAAAGCACATGAAAAGCGGCAAAACGTTGACAATGATGCCCTTGGCCAAAAAGGGCGTATGCGTTTTTTCCTGAATATATTCAGGAAAAAACGCATACGCCCTTTTTGGCCAACCAAGCAAGCCGGAAGTGCAAATCAGCGCTACAAAGAAGTCTTGCTTGCCCTCGGTCAAAAGGGCCATGCTGAAAAAAGTGTAAAAACCAGAAAAGCAGGACAGGCCATGGAGACATGGGAGCCTTGCTACGCTGATGGGCGGGATGTAAATTGCCAACAGGCACTCTGGAGAAGTGTACGGTGTGTCCTGAAAGAAGTAATAAACACAGCTTAGAGAGCATAGGGCACTTCCACTCATGGGCGTATAAATTGGGAAAACTAAAAATCAACAAGACACAGGCACCCCAAACTTTACGGCTGCTCTGTTTCCAAGAACCTCCACTTCGGTACACCTTTAATATCCCAGGAAAGAGAAAAATGGATAAACAAATGGTGCTACTTGGCACAATGGAATATCACTCAGCCATGAAATCAATGTCATAAGGCTAGTTAGCAGCATGATGAGTGGATTTAGCAACGATGATTCTAAGTGAAATAAGTCACACAGAAAAAGACACTTATCCTAAGATATCGCCTATAGAGGGAATGTCAAAATCGCTACACTTGAACTGAATTACAAAACAGAACAGAGTCACACCTTTAGAAGACACACTATGGCTGCTTAACGGGAAAGGTGAGGTGGGGTGATGCATAAAACAAGGGTTTGAAATAAGCTCAGAGACCGCTCCATAAGCCAAATATGTAATAGAAAAGGCCTACTCCCTGCTCAGTGAACTGGACTCAAAACCCCCTATTCACCACACAAGAATATATCTGACTAGTAAGAATATGAAAACCTATGTATTGATATCTCTCTGCAAGTGAATCAAGAGGGTGTAAAGCAGCATAAACACAGCAGGGAAAAGCAGCCAAGACCCATTCTAAACATAAATTACTTTAAAAAAACCCACAAAACAAAGACAGTGAAAGAGAGAGAAATTCTTACAAAATCCGTTCAGGGTCTCTGATGCAACCTGGATTGACCATATCTAGACCCACAGCTGGATGAGACATAAGGCTGGACACTCTTGGGGCTGAGAGTATTGGTGAGGTTGGGTGAGCAAACCCAGATACTTAAAATAACACCGCGGGGTACCCACCCCATGGGTCTCAAATCTCCAGGTACAAGGGCATCTTCCTACATCAAAACATGCATGGGAAACCCAAAAGATGGTATGCCGTGAGATCGGGAAATGTTTCTAAAACGCACCTCATTTCTCCTGTCCTTGTGCTCGGGTTCGCCATTCCAGCCGCTTGACTAACCATCTCCCTACTTGTAGAATCAGCACATTTAACCTCCTGTTTCGTACAGGTTGCAATTTGTCCTGAGGATGAACGGGAAGACGGGGAACAAACGAGAGACTAGCCCTAGGTGTTGGGACAGGCACAGGTCACTCCATTTTCCCATCAGGAAGAAGAATGAACCACAGGCTCAGCCTGCCCCCTGGAAGCCGAATAGGGCCTGAAACAATCCTGCGCTTTTGCGGCCAGTTCCCAAAAAAGCGAGTAGACAAATGGAGCTCAGGGGCACTGCAATTCGTAAACGTGCAGAGTTATAAATGAGAACTCTCGTCCACAAATATATTGAGGGAAGGCAACGAAGAGGATTTGAAAGCAAGGCAGATTTGCAGGAAACAGATTTCAGGAGGTAGATTCGACTCGCCTTTAAAGCACATGAAAAGCGGCAAAACGTTGACAATGATGCCCTTGGCCAAAAAGGGCGTATGCGTTTTTTCCTGAATATATTCAGGAAAAAACGCATACGCCCTTTTTGGCCAACCAAGCAAGCCGGAAGGGCAAATCAGCGCTACAAAGAAGTCTTGCTTGCCCTCGGTCAAAAGGGCCATGCTGAAAAAAGTGTAAAAACCAGAAAAGCAGGACAGGCCATGGAGATATGGGAGCCTTGCTACGCTGATGTGCGGGATGTAAATTGCCAATAGGCACTCTGGAGAAGTGTACGGTGTGTCCTGAAACAAGTAATAAACACAGATTAGAGAGCATAGGGCACTTCCACTCATGGGCGTATAAATTGGGAAAACTATAAATCAACAAGACACAGGCACCCCAACCTTTACGGCTGCTGTGTTTCCAAGAACCTCCACTTCGGTACACCTTCAATATCTCAGAAAGAGAAAAATGGATAAAGAAATGGGGGTACTTGGCACAATGGAATATCACTCAGCCATGAAATCAATCTCATAAGGCTAGTTTGCAGCATGATGAGTCGATTTAGGTACGATGATTCTAAGTGAAATAAGTCACACAGGGAAAGACACTTATCCTAAGATATCGCTTATAGAGGGAATGTCAAAATCGCTACACTTGAACTGAATTACAAAACAGAAAAGAGTCACACCTTTAGAAGACACACTATGGCTGTTTAACGGGAAAGGTGAGGTGGGGTGATGCATAAAACAAGGGTTTGAAATTAGCTCAGAGACCACTCCATAAGCCAAATATGTAATAGACACGGCCCACTCCCTGCTCAGTGAACTGGACACAACACCCCCTAGCCACCGCACAAGAATATATCTGACTAGTAAGAATCTGAAAACCTATGTATCGATATCTCTCTGCAAGTGAATTAAGCGGGTATAAAGCGGCATAAACACAGCAGGGAAAAGCAGCCAAGCCCCATTCTAAACATAAATTACTTAAAAAAACCCACAAAACAAAGACAGTGAAAGAGAGAGAAATTCTTACAAAATCAGTTCAGGGGCTCTGATGCCACCTGGATCGAACATATCTAGACCCACACCTGGATGAGACATAAGGCTGGACACTCTTGAGGCTCAGAGGATTGGTGAGGGTGGGTGAACAAACGCAGAGAATTTAAAGTAACACTGCGGCGTACCCACCCCATGGGTCTCAAATCTCCAGGTACAAGGGCATCTTCCGAAATCAAAACATGCATGGGAAACCCAGAAGATGGTATGCTGTGAGATCGGGAAAGGCTTCTAAAACGCTCCTCATTTCTCCTCTCCTTGTGCTCGGCTTCGCCATTCCAGCCGCTTGACTCACCATCTCCCTACTTGTAGAATCAGCACCTTTAATCTCCTGTTTCGTACAGGTTGCAATTTCTCCTGAGGATGAACGGGAAGACGGGGAACCAACGAGAGACTAGCCCTAGGTGTTGGGACAGGCACAGGTCACTCCATTTTCCCATCAGGAAGAAGAATGAACCACAGGCTCAGCCTGCCCCCCAGAACCAAAATAGGGCCTGAAGCAATCCTGCGCTTTTGCGGCCAGCTCCCAAAAAAGCGAGGAGACAAATGGAGCTCAGGGGCACTGCAATTCACAAACGTGCAGAGTTATAAATGAGAACTCTCGTCCACAAATATATTGAGGGAAGGCAACGAAGAGGATTTGAAAGCAAGGCAGATTTGCAGGAAACAGATTTCAGGAGGTAGATTCGACTCGCCTTTAAAGCACATGAAAAGCGGCAAAACGTTGACAATGATGCCCTTGGCCAAAAAGGGCGTATGCGTTTTTTCCTGAATATATTCAGGAAAAAACGCATACGCCCTTTTTGGCCAACCAAGCAAGCCGGAAGGGCAAATCAGCGCTACAAAGAAGTCTTGCTTGCCCTCGGTCAAAAGGGCCATGCTGAAAAAAGTGTAAAAACCAGAAAAGCAGGACAGGCCATGGAGACATGGGAGCCTTGCTACACTGATGGGCGGGATGTAAATTGCCAACAGGCACTCTGGAGAAGTGTACGGTGTGTCCTGAAACAAGTAATAAACACAGCTTAAAGAGCATAGGGCACTTCCACTCATGGGCGTATAAATTGGGAAAACTAAAGATCAACAAGAGACAGGCACCCCAAACTTTACGGCTGCTCTGTTTCCAAGAACCTCCACTTCGGTACACCTTCAATATCCCAGGAAAGAGAAAAATGGATAAAGAAATGGTGCTACTTGGCACAATGGAATATCACTCAGCCATGAAATCAATGTCATAAGGCTAGTTAGCAGCATGATGAGTGGATTTAGCGATGATGATTCTAAGTGAAATAAGTCACACAGAAAAAGACACTTATCCTAAGATATCGCTTATAGAGGGAATGTCAAAATCGCTGCACTTGAACTGAATTACAAAACAGAACAGAGTCACACCTTTAGAAGACACACTATGGCTGCTTAACGGGAAAGGTGAGGTGGGGTGATGCATAAAACAAGGGTTTGAAATTAGCTCAGAGATAGCTCCATAAGCCAAATATGTAATAGACATGGCCTACTCCCTGCTCAGTGAACTGGACTCAACACCCCCTAGTCACCGCACAAGAATATATCTGACTAGTAAGATTCTGAAAACCTATGTATCGATATCTCTCTGCAAGTGAATCAAGAGGGTGTAAAGCGGCATAAACACAGCAGGGAAAAGCAGCCAAGACCCATTCTAAACATAAATTACTTTAAAAATCCCACAAAACAAAGACAGTGAAAGAGAGAGAAATTCTTACAAAATCCGTTCAGGGTCTCTGATACAACCTGGATTGACCATATCTAGACCCCCAGCTGGATGAGACATAAGGCTGGACACTCTTGGGGCTGAGACGATTGGTGAGGTTGGGTGAGAAAACGCAGATAATTTAAAGTAAAACCGCGGGGTACACACCCCATGGGTCTCAAATCTCCAGGTACAAGGGCATCTTCCTACATCAAAACATGCATGGGAAACCCAGAAGATGGTATGCCGTGAGATCGGGAAACGTTTCTAAAACGCACCTCATTTCTCCTCTCCTTGTGCTCGGGTTCGCCATTCCAGCCGCTTGACTAACCATCTCCCTACTTGGAGAATCAGCACCTTTAACCTCCTGTTTCGTACAGGTTGCAATTTGTCCTGAGGATGAACGGGAAGACGGGGAACCAACGAGAGACTAGCCCTAGGTGTTGGGACAGGCACAGGTCACTCCATTTTCCCATCAGGAAGAAGAATGAACCACAGGCTCGGCCTGCCGCCCAGAACCAAAATAGGGCCTGAAGCAATCCTGCGCTTTTGCGGCCAGCTCCCAAAAAAGCGAGTAGACAAATGGAGCTCAGGGGCACTGCAATTCACAAACGTGCAGAGTTATAAATGAGAACTCTCATCCACAAATATATTGAGGGAAGGCAACGAAGAGGATTTGAAAGCAAGGCAGATTTGCAGGAAACAGATTTCAGGAGGTAGATTCGACTCGCCTTTAAAGCACATGAAAAGCGGCAAAACGTTGACAATGATGCCCTTGGCCAAAAAGGGCGTATGCGTTTTTTCCTGAATATATTCAGGAAAAAACGCATACGCCCTTTTTGTCCAACCAAGCAAGCCGGAAGGACAAATCAGCGCTACAAAGAAGTCTCGCTTGCCCTCGGTCAAAAGGGCCATGCTGAAGAAAGTGTAAAAACCAGAAAAGCAGGACAGGCCATGGAGACATGGGAGCCTTGCTACGCTGATGGGCGGGATGTAAATGGCCAACAGGCACTATGGAGAAGTGTACGGTGTGTCCTGAAACAAGTAATAAACACAGCTTAGAGAGCATAGGGCACTTCCACTCATGGGCGTATAAATCGGGAAAACTAAAACTCAACAAGACACAGGCACCCCAAACTTTACGGCTGCTCTGTTTCCAAGAACGTCCACTTCGGTACACCTTCAATATCCCAGGAAAGAGAAAAATGGATAAAGAAATGGTGGTACTTGGCACAATGGAATATCACTCAGCCATGAAATCAATGTCATAAGGCTAGTTAGCAGCATGATGAGTGGATTTAGGTACGATGATTCTAAGTGAAATAAGTCACACAGAAAAAGACACTTATCCTAAGATATCGCTTATAGAGGGAATGTCAAAATCGCTACACTTGAACTGAATTACAAAACAGAACAGAGTCACACATTTAGAAGACCCACTATGGCTGCTTAACGGGAAAGGTGAGGTGGGGTGATGCATAAAACAAGGGTTTGAAATAAGCTCAGAGACCGCTCCATAAGCCAAATATGTAATAGACAAGGCCTACTCCCTGCTCAGTGAACTGGACTCAACACCCCCTAGTCACTGCACAAGAATATATCTGACTAGTAAGAATCTGAAAACCTATGTATCGATATCTCTCTGCAAGTGAATCAAGAGGGTGTAAAGCATCATAAACACAGCAGGGAAAAGCAGCCAAGACCCATTATAAACATAAATTACTTTTAAAAACCCACAAAACAAAGACAGTGAAAGAGAGAGAAATTCTTACAAAATCCGTTCAGGGTCTCTGATGCAACCTGGATTGACCATATCTAGACCCACAGCTGGATGAGACAGAAGGCTGGACACTCTTGGGGCTGAGAGGATTGGTGAGGTTGGGTGAGCAAACCCAGATACTTAAAATAACACCGCGGGGTACACACCCCATGGGTCTCAAATCTCCAGGTACAAGGGCATCTTCCTACATCAAAACATGCATGGGAAACCCAGAAGATGGTATGCCGTGAGATCGGAAAAGGTTTCTAAAACGCACCTCATTTCTCCTCTCCTTGTGCTCGGGTTCGCCATTCCAGCTGCTTGACTAACCATCTCCCTACTTGGAGAATCAGCACCTTTAACCTCCTGTTTCATCCAGGTTGCAATTTGTCCTGAGGATGAACGGGAAGACGGGGAACCAACGAGAGACTAGCCCTAGGTGTTGGGACAGGCACAGGTCACTCCATTTTCCCATCAGGAAGAAGAATGAACCACAGGCTCCGCCTGCCCCCTGGAAGCCGAATAGGGCCTGAAACAATCCTGCGCTTTTGCGGCCAGCTCCCAAAAAAGCGAGTAGACAAATGGAGCTCAGGGGCACTGCAATTCACAAACGTGCAGAGTTATAAATGAGAACTCTCGTCCACAAATATATTGAGGGAAGGCAACGAAGAGGATTTGAAAGCAAGGCAGATTTGCAGGAAACAGATTTCAGGAGGTAGATTCGACTCGCCTTTAAAGCACATGAAAAGCGGCAAAACGTTGACAATGATGCCCTTGGCCAAAAAGGGCTTATGCGTTTTTTCCTGAATATATTCAGGAAAAAACGCATAAGCCCTTTTTGGCCAACCAAGCAAGCCGGAAGGGCAAATCAGCGCTACAAAGAAGTCTTGCTTGCCCTCGGTCAAAAGGGCCATGCTGAAAAAAGTGTAAAAACCAGAAAAGCAGGACAGGCCATGGAGACATGGGAGCCTTGCTACGCTGATGGGCGGGATGTAAATTGCCAACAGGCACTCTGGAGAAGTGTACGGTGTGTCCTGAAACAAGTAATAAACACAGCTTAGAGAGCATAGGGCACTTCCACTCATGGGCGTATAAATTGGGAAAACTAAAAATCAACAAGACACAGGCACCCCAAACTTTACGGCTGCTCTGTTTCCAAGAACCTCCACTTCGGTACACCTTCAATATCCCAGGAAAGAGAAAAATGGATAAACAAATGGTGGTACTTGGCACAATGGAATATCACTCAGCCATGAAATCAATGTCATAAGGCTAGTTAGCAGCATGATGAGTGGATTTAACGACGATGATTCTAAGTGAAATAAGTCACACAGAAAAAGACACTTATCCTAAGATATCGCTTATAGAGGGAATGTCAAAATCGCTACACTTGAACTGAATTACAAAACAGAACAGAGTCACACCTTTAGAAGACACACTATGGCTGCTTAACGGGAAAGGTGAGGTGGGGTGATGCATAAAACAAGGGTTTGAAATTAGCTCAGAGACCGCTCCATAAGCCAAATATGTAATAGACAAGGCCTACTCCCTGCTCAGTGAACTGGACTCAACACCCCCTAGTCACCGCACAAGAATATATCTGACTAGTAAGAATCTGAAAACCTATGTATCGATATCTCTCTGCAAGTGAATCAAGAGGGTGTAAAGCGGCATAAACACAGCAGGGAAAAGCAGCAAAGCCCCATTCTAAACATAAATTACTTTAAAAAACCCACAAAACAAAGACAGTGAAAGAGAGAGAAATTCTTACAAAATCAGTTCAGGGGCTCTGATGCCACCTGGTTCGACCATATCTAGACCCACAGCTGGATGAGACATAAGGCTGGACACTCTTGGGGCTGAGAGGATTGGTGAGGTTGGGTGAGCAAACGCAGATACTTTAAAGTAATACCACGGGGTACCCACCCCATGGATCTCAAATCTCCAGGTACAAGGGCATCTTCCTACATCAAAACATGCATGGGAAACCCAGAGGTTTGTATGCCGTGAGATCGGGAAAGGCTTCTAAAACGCACCTCATTTCTCCTCTCCTTGTGCTCGGGTTCACCATTCTAGCCGCTTGACTAAACATCTCCCTACTTGGAGAATCAGCACCTTTAACCTCCTGTTTCGTCCAGGTTGCAATTTGTCCTGAGGATGAACGGGAAGACGGGGAACCAACGAGAGACTAGCCCTAGGTTTTGGGACAGGCACAGGTCACTCCATTTTCCCATCAGGAAGAAGAATGAACCACAGGCTCAGCCTGCCCCCCAGAACCAAAATAGGGCCTGAAGCAATCCTGCGCTTTTGCGGCCAGCTCCCAAGAAAGCGAGGAGACAAATGGAGCTCAGGGGCACTGCAATTCACAAACGTGCAGAGTTATAAATGAGAACTCTCGTCCACAAATATATTGAGGGAAGGCAACGAAGAGGATTTGAAAGCAAGGCAGATTTGCAGGAAACAGATTTCAGGAGGTAGATTCGACTCGCCTTTAAAGCACATGAAAAGCGGCAAAACTTTGACAATGATGCCCTTGGACAAAAAGGGCGTATGCGTTTTTTTCCTGAATATATTCAGGAAAAAACCCATAGGCCCTTTTTGGCCAACCAAGCAAGCCGGAAGGGCAAATCAGCGCTACAAAGAAGTCTCGCTTGCCCTCGGTCAAAAGGGCCATTCTGAAAAAAGTTTAAAAACCGGAAAAGCAGGACAGGCCATGGAGACATGGGAGCCTTGCTACGCTGATGTGCGGGATGTAAATTGCCAATAGGCACTCTGGAGAAGTTTACGGTGTGTCCTGAAATAAGAAATAAACACAGCATAGAGAGCATAGGGCACTTCCACTCATGGGCGTATAATTTGGGAAAAATAAAAATCAACAAGACACAGGCACCCCAACCTTTACGGCTGCTCTGTTTCCAAGAACCTCCACTTCGGTACACCTTCAATATCCCAGGAAAGAGAAAAATGGATAAACAAATGGTGGTACTTGGCACAATGGCATATCACTCAGCCATGAAATCAATGTCATAAGGCTAGTTTGCAGCATGATGAGTCCATTTAGGTACGATGATTCTAAGTGAAATAAGTCACACAGAAAAAGACACTTATCCTACGATATCGCTTATAGAGGGAATGTCAAAATCGCTACACTTGAACTGAATTACAAAACAGAACAGAGTCACACCTTTAGAAGACACACTATGGCTGCTTAACGGGAAAGGTGAGGTGGGGTGATGCATAAAACAAGGGTTTGAAATTAGCTCAGAGACCGCTCCATAAGCCAAATATGTAATAGACAAGGCCTACTCCCTGCTCAGTGAACTGGACTCAACACCCCCTAGTCACCGCACAAGAATATATCTGACTAGTAAGAATCTGAAAACCTATGTATCGATATCTCTCTGCAAGTGAATCAAGAGGGTGTAAAGCGGCATAAACACAGCAGGGAAAAGCAGCCAAGCCCCATTCTAAACATAAATTACTTAAAAAATCCCACACAACAAAGACAGTGAAAGAGAGAGAAATTCTTACAAAATCCGTTCAGGGGCTCTGATGCCACCTGGATTGACCATATCTAGACCCACAGCTGGATGAGACATAAGGCTGGACACTCTTGGGGCTGAGAGGATTGGTGAGGTTGGGTGAGCAAACGCAGATACTTTAAAGTAATACCGCGTGGTACCCACCACATGGGTCTCAAATCTCCAGGTACAAGGGCATCTTCCTACATCAAAACATGCATGGGAAACCCAGAAGATGGTATGCCGTGAGATCGGGAAAGGTTTCTAAAACGCACCTCATTTCTCCTCTCCTTGTGCTCGGGTTCGCCATTCCAGCCGCTTGACTAACCATCTCCCTACTTGGAGAATCAGCACCTTTAACCTCCTGTTTCGTACAGGTTGCAATTTGTCCTGAGGATGAACGGGAAGACGGGGAACCAACGAGAGACTAGCCCAAGGTTTTGGGACATGCACAGGTCACTCCAATTTCCCATCAGGAAGAAGAATGAACCACAGGCTCAGCCTGCCCCCCAGAACCAAAATAGGGCCTGAAGCAATCCTGCGCTTTTGCGGCCAGCTCCCAAAAAAGCGAGTAGACAAATGGAGCTCAGGGGCACTGCAATTCACAAACGTGCAGAGTTATAAATGAGAACTCTCATCCACAAATATATTGAGGGAAGGCAACGAAGAGGATTTGAAAGCAAGGCAGATTTGCAGGAAACAGATTTCAGGAGGTAGATTCGACTCGCCTTTAAAGCACATGAAAAGCGGCAAAACGTTGACAATGATGCCCTTGGCCAAAAAGGGCGTATGCGTTTTTTCCTGAATATATTCAGGAAAAAACGCATACGCCGTCTTTGGCCAACCAAGCAAGCCGGAAGGGCAAATCAGTGCTACAAAGAAGTCTCGCTTGCCCTCGGTCAAAAGGGCCATGCTGAAGAAAGTGTAAAAACCAGAAAAGCAGGACAGGCCATGGAGACATGGGAGCCTTGCTACGCTGATGGGCGGGATGTAAATTGCCAACAGGCACTCTGGAGAAGTGTACGGTGTGTCCTGAAACAAGTAATAAACACAGCTTAGAGAGCATAGGGCACTTCCACTCATGGGCGTATAAATCGGGAAAACTAAAACTCAACAAGACACAGGCACCCCAAACTTTACGGCTGCTCTGTTTCCAAGAACCTCCACTTCGGTACACCTTCAATATCCCAGGAAAGAGAAAAATGGATAAACAAATGGTGGTACTTGGCACAATGGAATATCACTCAGCCATGAAATCAATGTCATAAGGCTAGTTAGCAGCATGATGAGTGGATTTAGATACGATGATTCTAAGTGAAATAAGTCACACAGAAAAAGACACTTATCCTAAGATATCGCTTATAGAGGGAATGTCAAAATCGCTACACTTGAACTGAATTACAAAACAGAACAGAGTCACACCTTTAGAAGACACACTATGGCTGCTTAACGGGAAAGGTGAGGTGGGGTGATGCATAAAACAAGGGTTTGAAATAAGCTCAGAGACCGCTCCATAAGCCAAATATGTAATAGACAAGGCCTACTCCCTGCTCAGTGAACTGGACTCAACACCCCCTAGTCACCGCACAAGAATATATCTGACTAGTAAGAATCTGAAAACCTATGTATCGATATCTCTCTGCAAGTGAATCAAGAGGGTGTAAAGCGGCATCAACACAGCAGGGAAAAGCAGCCAAGACCCATTCTAAACATAAATTACTTTAAAAAACCCACAAAACAAAGACAGTGAAAGAGAGAGAAATTCTTACAAAATCCGTTCAGGGTCACTGATGCAACCTGGATTGACCATATCTAGACCCACAGCTGGATGAGACATAAGGCTGGACACTCTTGGGGCTGAGAGTATTGGTGAGGTTGGGTGAGCAAACCCAGATACTTAAAATAACACCGCAGGGTACACACCCCATGGGTCTCAAATCTCCAGGTACAAGGGCATCTTCCTACATCAAAACATGCATGGGAAACCCAGAAGATGGTATGCCGTGAGATCGGGAAATGTTTCTAAAACGCACCTCATTTCTTCTGTCCTTGGGCTCGGGTTCGCCATTCCAGCCGCTTGACTAACCATCTCCCTACTTGGAGAATCAGCACCTTTAACCTCCTGTTTCGTCCAGGTTGCAATTTGTCCTGAGGATGAACGGGAAGACGGGGAACAAACGAGAGACTAGCCCTAGGTGTTGGGACAGGCACAGGTCACTCCATTTTCCCATCAGGAAGAAGAATGAACCACAGGCTCCGCCTGCCCCCTGGAAGCCGAATAGGGCATGAAACAATCCTGCGCTTTTGCGGCCAGCTCCCAAAAAAGCGAGTAGACAAATGGAGCTCAGGGGCAGGGCAATTCACAAACGTGCAGAGTTATAAATGAGAACTCTCGTCCACAAATATATTGAGGGAAGGCAAGGAAGAGGATTTGAAAGCAAGGCAGATTTGCAGGAAACAGATTTCAGGAGGTAGATTCGACTCGCCTTTAAAGCACATGAAAAGCGGCAAAACGTTGACAATGATGCCCTTGGCCAAAAAGGGCGTATGCGTTTTTTCCTGAATATATTCAGGAAAAAACGCATACGCCCTTTTTGGCCAACCAAGCAAGCCGGAAGGGCAAATCAGCGCTACAAAGAAGTCTTGCTTGCCCTCGGTCAAAAGGGCCATGCTGAAAAAAGTGTAAAAACCAGAAAAGCAGGACAGGCCATGGAGACATGGGAGCCTTGCTACGCTGATGGGCGGGATGTAAATTGCCAACAGGCACTCTGGAGAAGTGTACGGTGTGTCCTGAAACAAGTAATAAACACAGCTTAGAGAGCATAGGGCACTTCCACTCATGGGCGTATAAATTGGGAAAACTAAAAATCAACAAGACACAGGCACCCCAAACTTTACGGCTGCTCTGTTTCCAAGAACCTCCACTTCGGTACACCTTCAATATCCCAGGAAAGAGAAAAATGGATAAACAAATGGTGGTACTTGGCACAATGGAATATCACTCAGCCATGAAATCAATGTCATAAGGCTAGTTAGCAGCATGATGAGTGGATTTAGCGACGATGATTCTAAGTGAAATAAGTCACACAGAAAAAGACACTTATCCTAAGATATCGTTTATAGAGGGAATGTCAAAATCGCTACACTTGAACTGAATTACAAAACAGAACAGAGTCACACCTTTAGAAGACACACTATGACTGCTTAACGGGAAAGGTGAGGTTGGGTGATGCATAAAACAAGGGTTTGAAAGTAGCTCAGAGACCGCTCCATAAGCCAAATATGTAATAGACAAGGCCTACTCCCTGCTCAGTGAACTGGACTCAACACCCCCTAGTCACCGCACAAGAATATATCTGACTAGTAAGAATCTGAAAACCTATGTATCGATATCTCTCTGCAAGTGAATCAAGAGGGTGTAAAGCGGCATAAACACAGCAGGGAAAAGCAGCCAAGCCCCATTCTAAACATAAATTACTTAAAAAATCCCACACAACAAAGACAGTGAAAGAGAGAGAAATTCTTACAAAATCCGTTCAGGGGCTCTGATGCCACCTGGATTGACCATATCTAGACCCACAGCTGGATGAGACATAAGGCTGGACACTCTTGGGGCTGAGAGGATTGGTGAGGTTGGGTGAGCAAACGCAGATACTTTAAAGTAATACCGCGGGGTACCCACCACATGGGTCTCAAATCTCCAGGTACAAGGGCATCTTCCTACATCAAAACATGCATGGGAAACCCAGAAGATGGTATGCCGTGAGATCGGGAAAGGTTTCTAAAACGCACCTCATTTCTCCTCTCCTTGTGCTCGGGTTCGCCATTCCAGCCGCTTGACTAACCATCTCCCTACTTGGAGAATCAGCACCTTTAACCTCCTGTTTCGTACAGGTTGCAATTTGTCCTGAGGATGAACGGGAAGACGGGGAACCAACGAGAGACTAGCCCAAGGTTTTGGGACATGCACAGGTCACTCCAATTTCCCATCAGGAAGAAGAATGAACCGCAGGCTCGGCCTGCCCCCCAGAACCAAAATAGGGCCTGAAGCAATCCTGCGCTTTTGCGGCCAGCTCCCAAAAAAGCAAGTAGACAACATGGAGCTCAGGGGCACTGCAATTCACAAACGTGCAGAGTTATAAATGAGAACGCTCATCCACAAATATATTGAGGGAAGGCAACGAAGAGGATTTGAAAGCAAGGCAGATTTGCAGGAAACAGATTTCAGGAGGTAGATTCGACTCGCCTTTAAAGCACATGAAAAGCGGCAAAACGTTGACAATGATGCCCTTGGCCAAAGAGGGCGTATGCGTTTTTTCCTGAATATATTCAGGAAAAAACGCATACGCCCTCTTTGGCCAACCACGCAAGCCGGAAGGGCAAATCAGTGCTACAAAGAAGTCTCGCTTGCCCTCGGTCAAAAGGGCCATGCTGAAGAAAGTGTAAAAACCAGAAAAGCAGGACAGGCCATGGAGACATGGGAGCCTTGCTACGCTGATGGGCGGGATGTAAATTGCCAACAGGCACTCTGGAGAAGTGTACGGTGTGTCCTGAAACAAGTAATAAACACAGCTTAGAGAGCATAGGGCACTTCCACTCATGGGCGTATAAATCGGGAAAACTAAAACTCAACAAGACACAGGCACCCCAAACTTTACGGCTGCTCTGTTTCCAAGAACCTCCACTTCGGTACACCTTCAATATCCCAGGAAAGAGAAAAATGGATAAACAAATGGTGGTACTTGGCACAATGGAATATCACTCAGCCATGAAATCAATGTCATAAGGCTAGTTAGCAGCATGATGAGTGGATTTAGCGACGATGATTCTAAGTGAAATAAGTCACACAGAAAAAGACACTTATCCTAAGATATCGCTTATAGAGGGAATGTCAAAATCGCTACACTTGAACTGAATTACAAAACAGAACAGAGTCACACCTTTAGAAGACACACTATGGCTGCTTAACGGGAAAGGTGAGGTGGGGTGATGCATAAAACAAGGGTTTGAAATAAGCTCAGAGACCGCTCCATAAGCCAAATATGTAATAGACAAGGCCTACTCCCTGCTCAGTGAACTGGACTCAACACCCCCTAGTCACCGCACAAGAATATATCTGACTAGTAAGAATCTGAAAACCTATGTATCGATATCTCTCTGCAAGTGAATCAAGAGGGTGTAAAGCGGCATCAACACAGCAGGGAAAAGCAGCCAAGACCCATTCTAAACATAAATTACTTTAAAAAACCCACAAAACAAAGACAGTGAAAGAGAGAGAAATTCTTACAAAATCCGTTCAGGGTCACTGATGCAACCTGGATTGACCATATCTAGACCCACAGCTGGATGAGACATAAGGCTGGACACTCTTGGGGCTGAGAGGATTGGTGAGGTTGGGTGAGCAAACCCAGATACTTAAAATAACACCGCGGGGTACACACCCCATGGGTCTCAAATCTCCAGGTACAAGGGCATCTTCCTACATCAAAATATGCATGGGAAACCCAGAAGATGGTATGCCGTGAGATCGGGAAATGTTTCTAAAACGCACCTCATTTCTCCTGTCCTTGGGCTCGGGTTCGCCATTCCAGCCGCTTGACTAACCATCTCCCTACTTGGAGAATCAGCACCTTTAACCTCCTGTTTCGTCCAGGTTGCAATTTGTCCTGAGGATGAACGGGAAGACGGGGAACAAACGAGAGACTAGCCCTAGGTGTTGGGACAGGCACAGGTCACTCCATTTTCCCATCAGGAAGAAGAATGAACCACAGGCTCCGCCTGCCCCCTGGAAGCCGAATAGGACCTGAAACAATCCTGCGCTTTTGCGGCCAGCTCCCAAAAAAGCGAGTAGACAAATGGAGCTCAGGGGCACGGCAATTCACAAACGTGCAGAGTTATAAATGAGAACTCTCGTCCACAAATATATTGAGGGAAGGCAACGAAGAGGATTTGAAAGCAAGGCAGATTTGCAGGAAACAGATTTCAGGAGGTAGATTCGACTCGCCTTTAAAGCACATGAAAAGCGGCAAAACGTTGACAATGATGCCCTTGGCCAAAAAGGGCGTATGCGTTTTTTCCTGAATATATTCAGGAAAAAACGCATACGCCCTTTTTGGCCAACCAAGCAAGCCGGAAGGGCAAATCAGCGCTACAAAGAAGTCTTGCTTGCCCTCGGTCAAAAGGGCCATGCTGAAAAAAGTGTAAAAACCAGAAAAGCAGGACAGGCCATGGAGACATGGGAGCCTTGCTACGCTGATGGGCGGGATGTAAATTGCCAACAGGCACTCTGGAGAAGTGTACGGTGTGTCCTGAAACAAGTAATAAACACAGCTTAGAGAGCATAGGGCACTTCCACTCATGGGCGTATAAATTGGGAAAACTAAAAATCAACAAGACACAGGCACCCCAAACTTTACGGCTGCTCTGTTTCCAAGAACCTCCACTTCGGTACACCTTCAATATCCCAGGAAAGAGAAAAATGGATAAACAAATGGTGGTACTTGGCACAATGGAATATCACTCAGCCATGAAATCAATGTCATAAGGCTAGTTAGCAGCATGATGAGTGGATTTAGGTACGATGATTCTAA
This sequence comes from Eubalaena glacialis, assembly GCF_028564815.1. Lineage (NCBI taxonomy): Eukaryota > Metazoa > Chordata > Mammalia > Artiodactyla > Balaenidae > Eubalaena > Eubalaena glacialis. The sequence goes on from NW_026871236.1 coordinate 283,112, forward strand.
GTGAAATAAGTCACACAGAAAAAGACACTTATCCTAAGATATCGTTTATAGAGGGAATGTCAAAATCGCTACACTTGAACTGAATTACAAAACAGAACAGAGTCACACCTTTAGAAGACACACTATGGCTGCTTAACGGGAAAGGTGAGGTGGGGTGATGCATAAAACAAGGGTTTGAAATTAGCTCAGAGACCGCTCCATAAGCCAAATATGTAATAGACAAGGCCTACTCCCTGCTCAGTGAACTGGACTCAACACCCCCTAGTCACCGCACAAGAATATATCTGACTAGTAAGAATCTGAAAACCTAAGTATGGATATCTCTCTGCAAGTGAATCAAGAGGGTGTAAAGCGGCATAAACACAGCAGGGAAAAGCAGCAAAGCCCCATTCTAAACATAAATTACTTAAAAAAACCCACAAAACAAAGACAGTGAAAGAGAGAGAAATTCTTACAAAATCAGTTCAGGGGCTCTGATGCCACCTGGTTCGACCATATCTAGACCCACAGCTGGATGAGACATAAGGCTGGACACTCTTGGGGCTGAGAGGATTGGTGAGGTTGGGTGAGCAAATGCAGATACTTTAAAGTAACTCTACGGGGTACCCACCCCATGGGTCTCAAATCTCCAGGTACAAGGGCATCTTCCTACATCAAAACATGCATGGGAAACCGAGAAGATGGTATGCCATGAGATCGGGAAAGGTTTCTAAAACGCACCTCATTTCTCCTCTCCTTGTGCTCGGGTTCCCCAGTCCAGCCGCTTGACTAACCATCTCCCTACTTGGAGAATCAGCACCTTTAACCTCCTGTTTCGTACAGGTTGTAATTTGTCCTGAGGATGAACGGGAAGACGGGGAACCAACGAGAGACAAACCCTACGTGTTGGGACAGACACAGGTCACTCCATTTTCCCATCAGGAAGAAGAATGAACCACAGGCTCAGCCTGCCCCCCAGAACCAAAATAGGGCCTGAAGCAATCCTGCGCTTTTGCGGCCAGCTCCCAAAAAAGCGAGGAGACAAATGGAGCTCAGGGGCACTGCAATTCACAAACGTGCAGAGTTATAAATGAGAACTCTCGTCCACAAATATATTGAGGGAAGGCAACGAAGAGGATTTGAAAGCAAGGCAGATTTGCAGGAAACAGATTTCAGGAGGTAGATTCGACTCGCCTTTAAAGCACATGAAAAGCGGCAAAACGTTGACAATGTTGCCCTTGGCCGAAAAGGGCGTATGCGTTTTTTCCTGAATATATTCAGGAAAAAACGCATACGCCCTTTTTGGCCAACCAAGCAAGCCGGAAGGGCAAATCAGCGCTACAAAGAAGTCTCGCTTGCCCTCGGTCAAAAGGGCCATGCTGAAAAAAGTGTAAAAACCAGAAAAGCAGGACAGGCCATGGAGACATGGGAGCCTTGCTACGCTGATGGGCGGGATGTAAATTGCCAACAGGCACTCTGGAGAAGTGTACGGTGTGTCCTGAAACAAGTAATAAACACAGCTTAGAGAGCATAGGGCACTTCCACTCATGGGCGTATAAATTGGGAAAACTAAAAATCAACAAGACACAGTCACCCCAAACTTTACGGCTGCTCTGTTTCCAAGAACCTGCACTTCGGTACACCTTCAATATCCCAGGAAAGAGAAAAATGGATAAACAAATGGTGGTACTTGGCACAATGGAATATCACTCAGCCATGAAATCAATGTCATAAGACTAGTTAGCAGCATGATGAGTGGATTTAGGTACGATGATTCTAAGTGAAATAAGTCACACAGAAAAAGACACTTATCCTAAGATATCACTTATAGAGGGAATGTCAAAATCGCTACACTTGAACTGAATTACAAAACAGAACAGAGTCACACCTTTAGAAGACACACTATGGCTGCTTAACGGGAAAGGTGAGGTGGGGTGATGCATAAAACAAGGGTTTGAAATTAGCTCAGAGACCGCTCCATAAGCCAAATATGTAATAGACAAGGCCTACTCCCTGCTCGGTGAACTGGACTCAACACCCCCTAGTCACCGAACAAGAATATATCTGACTAGTAAGAATCTGAAAACCTATGTATCGATATCTCTCTGCAAGTGAATCAAGAGGGTGTAAAGCGGCATAAACACAGCAGGGAAAAGCAGCAAAGCCCCATTCTAAACATAAATTACTTTAAAAAACCCACAAAACAAAGACAGTGAAAGAGAGAGAAATTCTTACAAAATCCGTTCAGGGTCTCTGATGCAACCTGCATTGACCATATCTAGACCCACAGCTGGATGAGACATAAGGCTGGACACTCTTGGGGCTGAGAGGATTGGTGAGGTTGGGTGAGCAAACGCAGATACTTTAAAGTAACACTGCGGGGAACACACCCCATGGGTCTCAAATCTCCAGGTACAATGGCATCTTCCTACATCAAAACATGCATGGGAAACCCAGAAGATGGTATGCCATGAGATCGGGAAAGGTTTCTAAAACGCACCTCATTTCTCCTCTCCTTGTGCTCGGGTTCGCCATTCCAGCCTCTTGACTAACCATCTCCCTACTTGGAGAATCAGCACCTTTAACCTCCTGATTGTACAGGTTGCAATTTGTCCTGAGGATGAACGGGAAGACGCGGAACCAACGAGAGACGAGCCCTAGGTGTTGGGACAGGCATAGGTCACTCCATTTTCCCATCAGGAAGAAGAATGAACCACAGGCTCAGCCTGCCCCCCAGAACCAAAATAGGGCCTGAAGCAATCCTGCGCTTTTGCGGCCAGCTCCCAAAAAAGCGAGGAGACAAATGGAGCTCAGGGGCACTGCAATTCACAAACGTGCAGAGTTATAAATGAGAACTCTCGTCCACAAATATATTGAGGGAAGGCAACGAAGAGGATTTGAAAGCAAGGCAGATTTGCAGGAAACAGATTTCAGGAGGTAGATTCGACTCGCCTTTAAAGCACATGAAAAGCGGCAAAACGTTGACAATGATGCCCTTGGCCAAAAAGGGCGTATGCGTTTTTTCCTGAATATATTCAGGAAAAAACGCATACGCCCTTTTTGGCCAACCAAGCAAGCCGGAAGGGCAAATCAGCGCTACAAAGAAGTCTCGCTTGCCCTCGTTCAAAAGGGCCATGCTGGACAAAGTGTAAAAACCAGAAAAGCAGGACAGGCCATGGAGACATGGGAGCCTTGCTACGCTGATGGGCGGGATGTAAATTGCCAACAGGCACTCTGGAGAAGGGTACGGTGTGTCCTGAAACAAGTAATAAACACAGCGTAGAGAGCATAGGGCACTTCCACTCATGGGAGTATAAATTGGGAAAACTAAAAATCAACAAGACACAGGCACCCTAAAGTTTACGGCTGCTCTGTTTCCAAGAATCTCCGCTTCGGTACACCTTCAATATCCCAGGAAAGAGAAAAATGGATAAAGAAATGGTGGTACTTGGCACAATGGAATATCACTCAGCCATGAAATCAATCTCATAAGGCTACTTAGCAGCATGATGAGTGGATTTAGGTACGATGATTCTAAGTGAAATAAGTCACACAGAAAAAGGCACTTATCCTAAGATATCGCTTATAGAGGGAATGTCAAAATCGCTACACTTGAACTGAATTACAAAACAGAACAGAGGCACACCTTTAGAAGACACACTATGGCTGCTTAACCGGAAAGGTGAGGTGGGGTGATGCATAAAACAAGGGTTTGAAATTAGCTCAGACACCGCTCCATAAGCCAAATATGTACTAGACAAGGCCTACTCCCTGCTCAGTGAACTGGACTCAACACCCCCTAGTCACCGCACAAGAATATATCTGACTAGTATGAATCTGAAAACCTATGTATCGATATCTCTCTGCAAGTGAATCAAGAGGGTGTAAAGCGGCATAAACACAGCAGGGAAAAGCAGCCAAACCCCATTCTAAACATATATTACTTTAAAAAACCCACAAAGCAAAGACAGTGAAAGAGAGAGAAATTCTTACAAAATCCGTTCAGGGTCTCTGATGCAACCTGGATTGACCATATCTAGACCCACAGCTGGATGAGACATAAGGCTGGACACTCTTGGGGCTGAGAGGATTGGTTAGGTTGGGTGAGCAAATGCAGATACTTTAAAGTAATACCGCGGGGTACCCACCCCATGGGTCTCAAATCTCCAGGTACAAGGGAATCTTCCTACATCAAAACATGCATGGGAAACCCAGAAGATGGTATGCTGTGAGATCGGGAAAGGTTTCTAAAACGCACCTCATTTCTCCTCTCCTTGTGCTCGGGTTCGCCATTCCAGCCGCTTGACTAACCATCTCCCTACTTGGAGAATCAGCACCTCTAACCTCCTGATTGTACACGTTGCAATTTGTCCTGAGGATGAACGGGAAGACGCGGAACCAACGAGAGACGAGCCCTAGGTGTTGGGACAGGCATAGGTCACTCCATTTTCCCATCAGGAAGAAGAATGAACCACAGGCTCAGCCTGCCCCCCAGAACCAAAATAGGGCCTGAAGCAATCCTGCGCTTTTGCGGCCAGCTCCCAAAAAAGCGAGGAGACAAATGGAGCTCAGGGGCACTGCAATTCACAAACGTGCAGAGTTATAAATGAGAACTCTCGTCCACAAATATATTGAGGGAAGGCAACGAAGAGGATTTGAAAGCAAGGCAGATTTGCAGGAAACAGATTTCACGAGGTAGATTCGACTCGCCTTTAAAGCACATGAAAAGCGGCAAAACGTTGACAATGATGCCCTTGGCCAAAAAGGGCGTATGCGTTTTTTCCTGAATATATTCAGGAAAAAACGCATACGCCCTTTTTGGCCAACCAAGCAAGCCGGAAGGGCAAATCAGCGCTACAAAGAAGTCTCGCTTGCCCTCGGTCAAAAGGGCCATGCGGAACAAAGTGTAAAAACCAGAAAAGCAGGACAGGCCATGGAGACATGGGAGCCTTGCTACGCTGATGGGCGGGATGTAAATTGCCAACAGGCACTCTGGAGAAGAGTACGGTGTGTCCTGAAACAAGTAATAAACACAGCGTAGAGAGCATAGGGCACTTCCACTCATGGGCGTATAAATTGGGAAAACTAAAAATCAACAAGACACAGGCACCCTAAAGTTTACGGCTGCTCTGTTTCCAAGAACCTCCGCTTCGGTACACCTTCAATATCCCAGGAAAGAGAAAAATGGATAAAGAAATGGTGGTACTTGGCACAATGGAATATCACTCAGCCATGAAATCAATCTCATAAGGCTACTTAGCAGCATGATGAGTGGATTTAGGTACGATGATTCTAAGTGAAATAAGTCACACAGAAAAAGGCACTTATCCTAAGATATCGCTTATAGAGGGAATGTCAAAATCGCTACACTTGAACTGAATTACAAAACAGAACAGAGGCACACCTTTAGAAGACACACTATGGCTGCTTAACCGGAAAGGTGAGGTGGGGTGATGCATAAAACAAGGGTTTGAAATTAGCTCAGACACCGCTCCATAAGCCAAATATGTACTAGACAAGGCCTACTCCCTGCTCAGTGAACTGGACTCAACACCCCCTAGTCACCGCACAAGAATATATCTGACTAGTATGAATCTGAAAACCTATGTATCGATATCTCTCTGCAAGTGAATCAAGAGGGTGTAAAGCGGCATAAACACAGCAGGGAAAAGCAGCCAAACCCCATTCTAAACATACATTACTTTAAAAAACCCACAAAGCAAAGACAGTGAAAGAGAGAGAAATTCTTACAAAATCCGTTCAGGGTCTCTGATGCAACCTGGATTGACCTTATCTAGACCCACAGCTGGATGAGACATAAGGCTGGACACTCTTGGGGCTGAGAGGATTGGTGAGGTTGGGTGAGCAAATGCAGATACTTTAAAGTAATACCGCGGGGTACCCACCCCATGGGTCTCAAATCTCCAGGTACAAGGGAATCTTCCTACATCAAAACATGCATGGGAAACCCAGAAGATGGTATGCCGTGAGATCGGGAAAGGTTTCTAAAACGCACCTCATTTCTCCTCTCCTTGTGCTCGGGTTCGCCATTCCAGCCGCTTGACTAACCATCTCCCTACTTGGAGAATCAGCACCTCTAACCTCCTGATTGTACAGGTTGCAATTTGTCCTGAGGATGAACGGGAAGACGCGGAACCAACGAGAGACGAGCCCTAGGTGTTGGGACAGGCATAGGTCACTCCATTTTCCCATCAGGAAGAAGAATGAACCACAGGCTCAGCCTGCCCCCCAGAACCAAAATAGGGCCTGAAGCAATCCTGCGCTTTTGCGGCCAGCTCCCAAAAAAGCGAGGAGACAAATGGAGCTCAGGGGCACTGCAATTCACAAACGTGCAGAGTTATAAATGAGAACTCTCGTCCACAAATATATTGAGGGAAGGCAACGAAGAGGATTTGAAAGCAAGGCAGATTTGCAGGAAACAGATTTCAGGAGGTAGATTCGACTCGCCTTTAAAGCACATGAAAAGCGGCAAAACGTTGACAATGTTGCCCTTGGCCGAAAAGGGCGTATGCGTTTTTTCCTGAATATATTCAGGAAAAAACGCATACGCCCTTTTTGGCCAACCAAGCAAGCCGGAAGGGCAAATCAGCGCTACAAAGAAGTCTCGCTTGCCCTCGGTCAAAAGGGCCATGCTGAAAAAAGTGTAAAAACCAGAAAAGCAGGACAGGCCATGGAGACATGGGAGCCTTGCTACGCTGATGGGCGGGATGTAAATTGCCAACAGGCACTCTGGAGAAGTGTACGGTGTGTCCTGAAACAAGTAATAAACACAGCTTAGAGAGCATAGGGCACTTCCACTCATGGGCGTATAAATTGGGAAAACTAAAAATCAACAAGACACAGTCACCCCAAACTTTACGGCTGCTCTGTTTCCAAGAACCTCCACTTCGGTACACCTTCAATATCCCAGGAAAGAGAAAAATGGATAAACAAATGGTGGTACTTGGCACAATGGAATATCACTCAGCCATGAAATCAATGTCATAAGGCTAGTTAGCAGCATGATGAGTGGATTTAGCGACGATGATTCTAAGTGAAATAAGTCACACAGAAAAAGACACTTATCCTAAGATATCGCTTATAGAGGGAATGTCAAAATCGCTACACTTGAACTGAATTACAAAACAGAACAGAGTCACACCTTTAGAAGACACACTATGGCTGCTTAACGGGAAAGGTGAGGTGGGGTGATGCATAAAACAAGGGTTTGAAATAAGCTCAGAGACCGCTCCATAAGCCAAATATGTAATAGACAAGGCCTACTCCCTGCTCAGTGAACTGGACTCAACACCCCCTAGTCACCGCACAAGAATATATCTGACTAGTAAGAATCTGAAAACCTATGTATCGATATCTCTCTGCAAGTGAATCAAGAGGGTGTAAAGCGGCATCAACACAGCAGGGAAAAGCAGCCAAGACCCATTCTAAACATAAATTACTTTAAAAAACCCACAAAACAAAGACAGTGAAAGAGAGAGAAATTCTTACAAAATCCGTTCAGGGTCACTGATGCAACCTGGATTGACCATATCTAGACCCACAGCTGGATGAGACATAAGGCTGGACACTCTTGGGGCTGAGAGGATTGGTGAGGTTGGGTGAGCAAACCCAGATACTTAAAATAACACCGCGGGGTACACACCCCATGGGTCTCAAATCTCCAGGTACAAGGGCATCTTCCTACATCAAAACATGCATGGGAAACCGAGAAGATGGTATGCCATGAGATCGGGAAAGGTTTCTAAAGCGCACCTCATTTCTCCTCTCCTTGTGCTCGGGTTCGCCAGTCCAGCCGCTTGACTAACCATCTCCCTACTTGGAGAATCAGCACCTTTAACCTCCTGTTTCGTACAGGTTGTAATTTGTCCTGAGGATGAACGGGAAGACGGGGAACCAACGAGAGACAAACCCTAGGTGTTGGGACAGACACAGGTCACTCCATTTTCCCATCAGGAAGAAGAATGAACCACAGGCTCAGCCTGCCCCCCAGAACCAAAATAGGGCCTGAAGCAATCCTGCGCTTTTGCGGCCAGCTCCCAAAAAAGCGAGGAGACAAATGGAGCTCAGGGGCACTGCAATTCACAAACGTGCAGAGTTATAAATGAGAACTCTCGTCCACAAATATATTGAGGGAAGGCAACGAAGAGGATTTGAAAGCAAGGCAGATTTGCAGGAAACAGATTTCAGGAGGTAGATTCGACTCGCCTTTAAAGCACATGAAAAGCGGCAAAACGTTGACAATGTTGCCCTTGGCCGAAAAGGGCGTATGCGTTTTTTCATGAATATATTCAGGAAAAAACGCATACGCCCTTTTTGGCCAACCAAGGAAGCCGGAAGGGCAAATCAGTGCTACAAAGAAGTCTCGCTTGCCCTCGGTCAAAAGGGCCATGCTGAAAAAAGTGTAAAAACCAGAAAAGCAGGACAGGCCATGGAGACATGGGAGCCTTGCTACGCTGATGGGCGGGATGTAAATTGCCAACAGGCACTCTGGAGAAGTGTACGGTGTGTCCTGAAACAAGTAATAAACACAGCTTAGAGAGCATAGGGCACTTCCACTCATGGGCGTATAAATTGGGAAAACTAAAAATCAACAAGACACAGTCACCCCAAACTTTACGGCTGCTCTGTTTCCAAGAACCTCCACTTCGGTACACCTTCAATATCCCAGGAAAGAGAAAAATGGATAAACAAATGGTGGTACTTGGCACAATGGAATATCACTCAGCCATGAAATCAATGTCATAAGGCTAGTTAGCATCATGATGAGTGGATTTAGCGACGATGATTCTAAGTGAAATAAGTCACACAGAAAAAGACACTTATCCTAAGATATCGCTTATAGAGGGAATGTCAAAATCGCTACACTTGAACTGAATTACAAAACAGAACAGAGTCACACCTTTAGAAGACACACTATGGCTGCTTAACGGGAAAGGTGAGGTGGGGTGATGCATAAAACAAGGGTTTGAAATAAGCTCAGAGACCGCTCCATAAGCCAAATATGTAATAGACAAGGCCTACTCCCTGCTCAGTGAACTGGACTCAACACCCCCTAGTCACCGCACAAGAATATATCTGACTAGTAAGAATCTGAAAACCTATGTATCGATATCTCTCTGCAAGTGAATCAAGAGGGTGTAAAGCGGCATCAACACAGCAGGGAAAAGCAGCCAAGACCCATTCTAAACATAAATTACTTTAAAAAACCCACAAAACAAAGACAGTGAAAGAGAGAGAAATTCTTACAAAATCCGTTCAGGGTCACTGATGCAACCTGGATTGACCATATCTAGACCCACAGCTGGATGAGACATAAGGCTGGACACTCTTGGGGCTGAGAGGATTGGTGAGGTTGGGTGAGCAAACGCAGATACTTTAAAGTAACACTGCGGGGAACACACCCCATGGGTCTCAAATCTCCAGGTACAATGGCATCTTCCTACATCAAAACATGCATGGGAAACCCAGAAGATGGTATGCCATGAGATCAGGAAAGGTTTCTAAAACGCACCTCATTTCTCCTCTCCTTGTGCTCGGGTTCGCCATTCCAGCCGCTTGACTAACCATCTCCCTACTTGGAGAATCAGCACCTCTAACCTCCTGATTGTACACGTTGCAATTTGTCCTGAGGATGAACGGGAAGACGCGGAACCAACGAGAGACGAGCCCTAGGTGTTGGGACAGGCATAGGTCACTCCATTTTCCCATCAGGAAGAAGAATGAACCACAGGCTCAGCCTGCCCCCCAGAACCAAAATAGGGCCTGAAGCAATCCTGCGCTTTTGCGGCCAGCTCCCAAAAAAGCGAGGAGACAAATGGAGCTCAGGGGCACTGCAATTCACAAACGTGCAGAGTTATAAATGAGAACTCTCGTCCACAAATATATTGAGGGAAGGCAACGAAGAGGATTTGAAAGCAAGGCAGATTTGCAGGAAACAGATTTCAGGAGGTAGATTCGACTCGCCTTTAAAGCACATGAAAAGCGGCAAAACGTTGACAATGTTGCCCTTGGCCGAAAAGGGCGTATGCGTTTTTTCATGAATATATTCAGGAAAAAACGCATACGCCCTTTTTGGCCAACCAAGGAAGCCGGAAGGGCAAATCAGTGCTACAAAGAAGTCTCGCTTGCCCTCGGTCAAAAGGGCCATGCTGAAAAAAGTGTAAAAACCAGAAAAGCAGGACAGGCCATGGAGACATGGGAGCCTTGCTACGCTGATGGGCGGGATGTAAATTGCCAACAGGCACTCTGGAGAAGTGTACGGTGTGTCCTGAAACAAGTAATAAACACAGCTTAGAGAGCATAGGGCACTTCCACTCATGGGCGTATAAATTGGGAAAACTAAAAATCAACAAGACACAGTCACCCCAAACTTTACGGCTGCTCTGTTTCCAAGAACCTCCACTTCGGTACACCTTCAATATCCCAGGAAAGAGAAAAATGGATAAACAAATGGTGGTACTTGGCACAATGGAATATCACTCAGCCATGAAATCAATGTCATAAGGCTAGTTAGCATCATGATGAGTGGATTTAGCGACGATGATTCTAAGTGAAATAAGTCACACAGAAAAAGACACTTATCCTAAGATATCGCTTATAGAGGGAATGTCAAAATCGCTACACTTGAACTGAATTACAAAACAGAACAGAGTCACACCTTTAGAAGACACACTATGGCTGCTTAACGGGAAAGGTGAGGTGGGGTGATGCATAAAACAAGGGTTTGAAATAAGCTCAGAGACCGCTCCATAAGCCAAATATGTAATAGACAAGGCCTACTCCCTGCTCAGTGAACTGGACTCAACACCCCCTAGTCACCGCACAAGAATATATCTGACTAGTAAGAATCTGAAAACCTATGTATCGATATCTCTCTGCAAGTGAATCAAGAGGGTGTAAAGCGGCATCAACACAGCAGGGAAAAGCAGCCAAGACCCATTCTAAACATAAATTACTTTAAAAAACCCACAAAACAAAGACAGTGAAAGAGAGAGAAATTCTTACAAAATCCGTTCAGGGTCACTGATGCAACCTGGATTGACCATATCTAGACCCACAGCTGGATGAGACATAAGGCTGGACACTCTTGGGGCTGAGAGGATTGGTGAGGTTGGGTGAGCAAACGCAGATACTTTAAAGTAACACTGCGGGGAACACACCCCATGGGTCTCAAATCTCCAGGTACAATGGCATCTTCCTACATCAAAACATGCATGGGAAACCCAGAAGATGGTATGCCATGAGATCAGGAAAGGTTTCTAAAACGCACCTCATTTCTCCTCTCCTTGTGCTCGGGTTCGCCATTCCAGCCGCTTGACTAACCATCTCCCTATTGGAGAATCAGCACCTCTAACCTCCTGATTGTACAGGTTGCAATTTGTCCTGAGGATGAACGGGAAGACGCGGAACCAACGAGAGACGAGCCCTAGGTGTTGGGACAGGCATAGGTCACTCCATTTTCCCATCAGGAAGAAGAATGAACCACAGGCTCAGCCTTCCCCCCAGAACCAAAATAGGGCCTGAAGCAATCCTGCGCTTTTGCGGCCAGCTCCCAAAAAAGCGAGGAGACAAATGGAGCTCAGGGGCACTGCAATTCACAAACGGGCAGAGTTATAAATGAGAACTCTCGTCCACAAATATATTGAGGGAAGGCAACGAAGAGGATTTGACAGCAAGGCAGATTTGCAGGAAACAGATTTCACGAGGTAGATTCGACTCGCTTTTAAAGCACATGAAAAGCGGCAAAACGTTGACAATGATGCCCTTGGCCAAAAAGGGCGTATGCGTTTTTTCCTGAATATATTCAGGAAAAAACGCATACGCCCTTTTTGGCCAACCAAGCAAGCCGGAAGGGCAAATCAGCGCTACAAAGAAGTCTCGCTTGCCCTCGGTCAAAAGGGCCATGCTGAACAAAGTGTAAAAACCAGAAAAGCAGTACAGGCCATGGAGACATGGGAGCCTTGCTACGCTGATGGGCGGGATGTAAATTGCCAACAGGCACTCTGGAGAAGAGTACGGTGTGTCCTGAAACAAGTAATAAACACAGCGTAGAGAGCATAGGGCACTTCCACTCATGGGCGTATAAATTGGGAAAACTAAAAATCAACAAGACACAGGCACCCTAAAGTTTACGGCTGCTTTGTTTCCAAGAATCTCCGCTTCGGTACACCTTCAATATCCCAGGAAAGAGAAAAATGGATAAAGAAATGGTGGTACTTGGCACAATGGAATATCACTCAGCCATGAAATCAATCTCATAAGGCTACTTAGCAGCATGATGAGTGGATTTAGGTACGATGATTCTAAGTGAAATAAGTCACACAGAAAAAGGCACTTATCCTAAGATATCGCTTATAGAGGGAATGTCAAAATCGCTACAATTGAACTGAATTACAAAACAGAACAGAGGCACACCTTTAGAAGACACACTATGGCTGCTTAACCGGAAAGGTGAGGTGGGGTGATGCATAAAACAAGGGTTTGAAATTAGCTCAGACACCGCTCCATAAGCCAAATATGTACTAGACAAGGCCTACTCCCTGCTCAGTGAACTGGACTCAACACCCCCTAGTCACCGCACAAGAATATATCTGACTAGTATGAATCTGAAAACCTATGTATCGATATCTCTCTGCAAGTGAATCAAGAGGGTGTAAAGCGGCATAAACACAGCAGGGAAAAGCAGCCAAACCCCATTCTAAACATACATTACTTTAAAAAACCCACAAAGCAAAGACAGTGAAAGAGAGAGAAATTCTTACAAAATCCGTTCAGGGTCTCTGATGCAACCTGGATTGACCATATCTAGACCCACAGCTGGATGAGACATAAGGCTGGACACTCTTGGGGCTGAGAGGATTGGTGAGGTTGGGTGAGCAAATGCAGATACTTTAAAGTAATACCACGGGGTACCCACGCCATGGGTCTCAAATCTCCAGGTACAAGGGAATCTTCCTACATCAAAACATGCATGGGAAACCCAGAAGATGGTATGCCGTGAGATCGGGAAAGGTTTCTAAAACGCACCTCATTTCTCCTCTCCTTGTTCTCGGGTTCGCCATTCCAGCCGCTTGACTAACCATCTCCCTACTTGGAGAATCAGCACCTTTAACCTCCTGTTTCCTCCAGGTTGCAATTTGTCCTGAGGATGAACGGGAAGACGCGGAACCAACGAGAGACGAGCCCTAGGTGTTGGGACAGGCATAGGTCACTCCATTTTCCCATCAGGAAGAAGAATGAACCACAGGCTCAGCCTTCCCCCCAGAACCAAAATAGGGCCTGAAGCAATCCTGCGCTTTTGCGGCCAGCTCCAAAAAAAGCGAGGAGACAAATGGAGCTCAGGGGCACTGCAATTCACAAACGGGCAGAGTTATAAATGAGAACTCTCGTCCACAAATATATTGAGGGAAGGCAACGAAGAGGATTTGACAGCAAGGCAGATTTGCAGGAAACAGATTTCACGAGGTAGATTCGACTCGCCTTTAAAGCACATGAAAAGCGGCAAAACGTTGACAATGATGCCCTTGGCCAAAAAGGGCGTATGCGTTTTTTCCTGAATATATTCAGGAAAAAACGCATACGCCCTTTTTGGCCAACCAAGCAAGCCGGAAGGGCAAATCAGCGCTACAAAGAAGTCTCGCTTGCCCTCGGTCAAAAGGGCCATGCTGAACAAAGTGTAAAAACCAGAAAAGCAGTACAGGCCATGGAGACATGGGAGCCTTGCTACGCTGATGGGCGGGATGTAAATTGCCAACAGGCACTCTGGAGAAGAGTACGGTGTGTCCTGAAACAAGTAATAAACACAGCGTAGAGAGCATAGGGCACTTCCACTCATGGGCGTATAAATTGGGAAAACTAAAAATCAACAAGACACAGGCACCCTAAAGTTTACGGCTGCTCTGTTTCCAAGAATCTCCGCTTCGGTACACCTTCAATATCCCAGGAAAGAGAAAAATGGATAAAGAAATGGTGGTACTTGGCACAATGGAATATCACTCAGCCATGAAATCAATCTCATAAGGCTACTTAGCAGCATGATGAGTGGATTTAGGTACGATGATTCTAAGTGAAATAAGTCACACAGAAAAAGGCACTTATCCTAAGATATCGCTTATAGAGGGAATGTCAAAATCGCTACAATTGAACTGAATTACAAAACAGAACAGAGGCACACCTTTAGAAGACACACTATGGCTGCTTAACCGGAAAGGTGAGGTGGGGTGATGCATAAAACAAGGGTTTGAAATTAGCTCAGACACCGCTCCATAAGCCAAATATGTACTAGACAAGGCCTACTCCCTGCTCAGTGAACTGGACTCAACACCCCCTAGTCACCGCACAAGAATATATCTGACTAGTATGAATCTGAAAACCTATGTATCGATATCTCTCTGCAAGTGAATCAAGAGGGTGTAAAGCGGCATCAACACAGCAGGGAAAAGCAGCCAAACCCCATTCTAAACATACATTACTTTAAAAAACCCACAAAGCAAAGACAGTGAAAGAGAGAGAAATTCTTACAAAATCCGTTCAGGGTCTCTGATGCAACCTGGATTGACCATATCTAGACCCACAGCTGGATGAGACATAAGGCTGGACACTCTTGGGGCTGAGAGGATTGGTGAGGTTGGGTGAGCAAATGCAGATACTTTAAAGTAATACCGCGGGGTACCCACGCCATGGGTCTCAAATCTCCAGGTACAAGGGAATCTTCCTACATCAAAACATGCATGGGAAACCCAGAAGATGGTATGCCGTGAGATCGGGAAAGGTTTCTAAAACGCACCTCATTTCTCCTCTCCTTGTTCTCGGGTTCGCCATTCCAGCCGCTTGACTAACCATCTCCCTACTTGGAGAATCAGCACCTTTAACCTCCTGTTTCCTCCAGGTTGCAATTTGTCCTGAGGATGAACGGGAAGACGCGGAACCAACGAGAGACGAGCCCTAGGTGTTGGGACAGGCATAGGTCACTCCATTTTCCCATCAGGAAGAAGAATGAACCACAGGCTCAGCCTGCCCCCCAGAACCAAAATAGGGCCTGAAGCAATCCTGCGCTTTTGCGGCCAGCTCCCAAAAAAGCGAGGAGACAAATGGAGCTCAGGGGCACTGCAATTCACAAACGTGCAGAGTTATAAATGAGAACTCTCGTCCACAAATATATTGAGGGAAGGCAACGAAGAGGATTTGAAAGCAAGGCAGATTTGCAGGAAACAGATTTCAGGAGGTAGATTCGACTCGCCTTTAAAGCACATGAAAAGCGGCAAAACGTTGACAATGATGCCCTTGGCCAAAAAGGGCGTATGCGTTTTTTCCTGAATATATTCAGGAAAAAACGCATACGCCCTTTTTGGCCAACCAAGCAAGCCGGAAGGGCAAATCAGCGCCACAAAGAAGTCTCGCTTGCCCTCGGTCAAAAGGGCCATGCTGAACAAAGTGTAAAAACCAGAAAAGCAGGACAGGCCATGCAGACATGGGAGCCTTGCTACGCTGATGGGCGGGATATAAATTGCCAACAGGCACTCTGGAGAAGAGTACGGTGTGTCCTGAAACAAGTAATAAACACAGCGTAGAGAGCATAGGGCACTTCCACTCATGGGCGTATAAATTGGGAAAACTAAAAATCAACAAGACACAGGCACCCTAAAGTTTACGGCTGCTCTGTTTCCAAGAATCTCCGCATCGATACACCTTCAATATCCCAGGAAAGAGAAAAATGGATAAAGAAATGGTGGTACTTGGCACAATGGAATATCACTCACCCATGAAATCAATGTCATAAGGCTACTTAGCAGCATGATGAGTGGATTTAGGTACGATGATTCTAAGTGAAATAAGTCACAGAGAAAAAGACACTTATCCTAAGATATCGCTTATAGAGGGAATGTCAAAATCGCTACACTTGAGCTGAATTACAAAACAAAACAGAGTCACACCTTTAGAAGACACACTATGGCTGCTTAACGGGAAAGGTGAGGTGGGGTGATGCATAAAACAAGGGTTTGAAATTAGCTCAGAGACCGCTCCATAAGCCAAATATGTAATAGACAAGGCCTACTCCCTGCTCAGTGAACTGGACTCAACACACCCTAGTCACCACACAAGAATATATCTGACTAGTAAGAATCTGAAAACCTATGTATCGATATCTCTCTGCAAGTGAATCAAGAGGGTGTAAAGCAGCATCAACACAGCAGGGAAAAGCAGCCAAGCCCGATTCTAAACATAAATTACTTTAAAAAACCCACAAAACAAAGACAGTTAAAGAGAGAGAAATTCTTACAAAATCCATTCAGGGTCTATGATGCAACCTGGATTGACCATATCTAGACCCACAGCTGGATGAGACATAAGGCTGGACACTCTTGGGGCTGAGAGTATTGGTGAGGTTGGGTGAGCAAACCCAGATACTTTAAAGTAACACTGCTGGGAACACACCCCATGGGTCTCAAATCTCCAGGTACAAGGGCATCTTCCTACATCAAAACATGCATGGGAAACCCAGAAGATGGTATGCCATGAGATCGGGAAAGGTTTCTAAAACGCACCTCATTTCTCCTCTCCTTGTGCTCGGGTTCGCCATTCCAGCCGCTTGACTAACCATCTCCCTACTTAGAGAATCAGCACCTTTAACCTCCTGATTGTACAGGTTGCAATTTGTCCTGAGGATGAACGGGAAGACGCGGAACCAACGAGAGACGAGCCCTAGGTGTTGGGACAGGCATAGGTCACTCCATTTTCCCATCAGGAAGAAGAATGAACCACAGGCTCAGCCTGCCCCCCAGAACCAAAATAGGGCCTGAAGCAATCCTGCGCTTTTGCGGCCAGCTCCCAAAAAAGCGAGGAGACAAATGGAGCTCAGGGGCACTGCAATTCACAAACGTGCAGAGTTATAAATGAGAACTCTCGTCCACAAATATATTGAGGGAAGGCAACGAAGAGGATTTGAAAGCAAGGCAGATTTGCAGGAAACAGATTTCAGGAGGTAGATTCGACTCGCCTTGAAAGCACATGAAAAGCGGCAAAACGTTGACAATGATGCCCTTGGCCAAAAAGGGCGTATGCGTTTTTTCCTGAATATATTCAGGAAAAAACGCATACGCCCTTTTTGGCCAACCAAGCAAGCCGGAAGGGCAAATCAGCGCTACAAAGAAGTCTCGCTTGCCCTCGGTCAAAAGGGCCATGCTGAACAAACAGTAAAAACCAGAAAAGCAGGACAGGCCATGGAGACATGGGAGCCTTGCTACGCTGATGGGCGGGATGTAAATTGCCAAGAGGCACTCTGGAGAAGAGTACGGTGTGTCCTGAAACAAGTAATAAACACAGCGTAGAGAGCATAGGGCACTTCCACTCATGGGCGTATAATTGGGAAAAGTAAAAATCAACAAGACACAGGCACCCTAAAGTTTACGGCTGCTTTGTTTCCAAGAATCTCCGCTTCGGTACACCTTCAATATCCCAGGAAAGAGAAAAATGGATAAAGAAATGGTGGTACTTGGCACAATGGAATATCACTCAGCCATGAAATGAATGTCATAAGGCTACTTAGCAGCATGATGAGTGAATTTAGGTACGATGATTCTAAGTGAAATAAGTCACACAGAAAAAGGCACTTATCCTAAGATATCGCTTATAGAGGGAATGCCAAAATCGCTACACTTGAACTGAATTACAAAACAGAACAGAGGCACACCTTTAGAAGACACACTATGGCTGCTTAACCGGAAAGGTGAGGTGGGGTGATGCATAAAACAAGGGTTTGAAATTAGCTCAGACACCGCTCCATAAGCCAAATATGTACTAGACAAGGCCTACTCCCTGCTCAGTGAACTGGACTCAACACCCCCTAGTCACCGCACAAGAATATATCTGACTAGTATGAATCTCAAAAACCTATGTATCGATATCTCTCTGCACGTGAATCAAGAGGGTGTAAAGCGGCATAAACACAGCAGGGAAAAGCAGACAAACCCCATTCTAAACATACATTACTTTAAAAAACCCACAAAGCAAAGACAGTGAAAGAGAGAGAAATTCTTACAAAATCCGTTCAGGGTCTCTGATGCAACCTGGATTGACCATATCTAGACCCACAGCTGGATGAGACATAAGGCTGGACACTCTTGAGGCTGAGAGGATTGGTGAGGTTGGGTGAGCAAATGCAGATACTTTAAAGTAATACCACGGGGTACCCACCCCATGGTTCTCAAATCTCCAGGTACAAGGGAATCTTCCTACATCAAAACATGCATGGGAAACCCAGAAGATGGTATGCCGTGAGATCGAGAAAGGTTTCTAAAACGCACCTCATTTCTCCTCTCCTTGTGCTCGGGTTCGCCATTCCAGCCGCTTGACTAACCATCTCCCTACTTAGAGAATCAGCACCTTTAACCTCCTGTTTCATCCAGGTTGCAATTTGTCCTGAGGATGAACGGGAAGACGGGGAACCAACGAGAGACTAGCCCTAGGTGTTGGGACAGGCACAGGTCACTCCATTTTCCCATCAGGAAGAAGAATGAACCACAGGCTCAGCCTGCCCCCCAGAACCAAAATAGGGCCTGAAGCAATCCTGCGCTTTTGCGGCCAGCTCCCAAAAAAGCGAGGAGACAAATGGAGCTCAGGGGCACTGCAATTCACAAACGTGCAGAGTTATAAATGAGAACTCTCGTCCACAAATATATTGAGGGAAGGCAACGAAGAGGATTTGAAAGCAAGGCAGATTTGCAGGAAACAGATTTCAGGAGGTAGATTCGACTCGCCTTTAAAGCACATGAAAAGCGGCAAAACGTTGACAATGATGCCCTTGGCCAAAAAGGGCGTATGCGTTTTTTCCTGAATATATTCAGGAAAAAACGCATACGCCCTTTTTGGCCAACCAAGCAAGCCGGAAGGGCAAATCAGCGCCACAAAGAAGTCTCGCTTGCCCTCGGTCAAAAGGGCCATGCTGAACAAAGTGTAAAAACCAGAAAAGCAGGACAGGCCATGCAGACATGGGAGCCTTGCTACGCTGATGGGCGGGATATAAATTGCCAACAGGCACTCTGGAGAAGAGTACGGTGTGTCCTGAAACAAGTAATAAACACAGCGTAGAGAGCATAGGGCACTTCCACTCATGGGCGTATAAATTGGGAAAACTAAAAATCAACAAGACACAGGCAACCTAAAGTTTACGGCTGCTCTGTTTCCAAGAATCTCCGCTTCGGTACACCTACAATATCCCAGGAAAGAGAAAAATGGATAAAGAAATGGTGGTACTTGGCACAATGGAGTATCACTCAGCCATGAAATCAATGTCATAAGGCTACTTAGCAGCATGATGAGTGGATTTAGGTACGATGATTCTAAGTGAAATAAGTCACACAGAAAAAGGCACTTATCCTAAGATATCGCTTATAGAGGGAATGTCAAAATCGCTACACTTGAACTGAATTACAAAACAGAACAGAGGCACACCTTTAGAAGACACACTATGGCTGCTTAACGGGAAAGGTGAGGTGGGGTGATGCATAAAACAAGGGTTTGAAATTAGCTCAGACACCGCTCCATAAGCCAAATATGTACTAGACAAGGCCTACTCCCTGCTCAGTGAACTGGACTCAACACACCCTAGTCACCACACAAGAATATATCTGACTAGTAAGAATCTGAAAACCTATGTATCGATATCTCTCTGCAAGTGAATCAAGAGGGTGTAAAGCAGCATCAACACAGCAGGGAAAAGCAGCCAAGCCCGATTCTAAACATAAATTACTTTAAAAAACCCACAAAACAAAGACAGTTAAAGAGAGAGAAATTCTTACAAAATCCATTCAGGGTCTATGATGCAACCTGGATTGACCATATCTAGACCCACAGCTGGATGAGACAGAAGGCTGGACACTCTTGGGGCTGAGAGTATTGGTGAGGTTGGGTGTGCAAACCCAGATACTTTAAAGTAACACTGCTGGGAACACACCCCATGGGTCTCAAATCTCCAGGTACAAGGGCATCTTCCTACATCAAAACATGCATGGGAAACCCAGAAGATGGTATGCCATGAGATCGGGAAAGGTTTCTAAAACGCACCTCATTTCTCCTCTCCTTGTGCTCGGGTTCGCCATTCCAGCCGCTTGACTAACCATCTCCCTACTTGGAGAATCAGCACCTTTAACCTCCTGTTTCCTCCAGGTTGCAATTTGTCCTGAGGATGAACGGGAAGACGCGGAACCAACGAGAGACGAGCCCTAGGTGTTGGGACAGGCATAGGTCACTCCATTTTCCCATCAGGAAGAAGAATGAACCACAGGCTCAGCCTGCCCCCCAGAACCAAAATAGGGCCTGAAGCAATCCTGCGCTTTTGCGGCCAGCTCCCAAAAAAGCGAGGAGACAAATGGAGCTCAGGGGCACTGCAATTCACAAACGTGCAGAGTTATAAATGAGAACTCTCGTCCACAAATATATTGAGGGAAGGCAACGAAGAGGATTTGAAAGCAAGGCAGATTTGCAGGAAACAGATTTCAGGAGGTAGATTCGACTCGCCTTTAAAGCACATGAAAAGCGGCAAAACGTTGACAATGATGCCCTTGGCCAAAAAGGGCGTATGCGTTTTTTCCTGAATATATTCAGGAAAAAACGCATACGCCCTTTTTGGCCAACCAAGCAAGCCGGAAGGGCAAATCAGCGCCACAAAGAAGTCTCGCTTGCCCTCGGTCAAAAGGGCCATGCTGAACAAAGTGTAAAAACCAGAAAAGCAGGACAGGCCATGCAGACATGGGAGCCTTGCTACGCTGATGGGCGGGATATAAATTGCCAACAGGCACTCTGGAGAAGAGTACGGTGTGTCCTGAAACAAGTAATAAACACAGCGTAGAGAGCATAGGGCACTTCCACTCATGGGCGTATAAATTGGGAAAACTAAAAATCAACAAGACACAGGCACCCTAAAGTTTACGGCTGCTCTGTTTCCAAGAATCTCCGCATCGATACACCTTCAATATCCCAGGAAAGAGAAAAATGGATAAAGAAATGGTGGTACTTGGCACAATGGAATATCACTCACCCATGAAATCAATGTCATAAGGCTACTTAGCAGCATGATGAGTGGATTTAGGTACGATGATTCTAAGTGAAATAAGTCACAGAGAAAAAGACACTTATCCTAAGATATCGCTTATAGAGGGAATGTCAAAATCGCTACACTTGAGCTGAATTACAAAACAAAACAGAGTCACACCTTTAGAAGACACACTATGGCTGCTTAACGGGAAAGGTGAGGTGGGGTGATGCATAAAACAAGGGTTTGAAATTAGCTCAGAGACCGCTCCATAAGCCAAATATGTAATAGACAAGGCCTACTCCCTGCTCAGTGAACTGGACTCAACACACCCTAGTCACCACACAAGAATATATCTGACTAGTAAGAATCTGAAAACCTATGTATCGATATCTCTCTGCAAGTGAATCAAGAGGGTGTAAAGCAGCATCAACACAGCAGGGAAAAGCAGCCAAGCCCGATTCTAAACATAAATTACTTTAAAAAACCCACAAAACAAAGACAGTTAAAGAGAGAGAAATTCTTACAAAATCCATTCAGGGTCTATGATGCAACCTGGATTGACCATATCTAGACCCACAGCTGGATGAGACATAAGGCTGGACACTCTTGGGGCTGAGAGTATTGGTGAGGTTGGGTGAGCAAACCCAGATACTTTAAAGTAACACTGCTGGGAACACACCCCATGGGTCTCAAATCTCCAGGTACAAGGGCATCTTCCTACATCAAAACATGCATGGGAAACCCAGAAGATGGTATGCCATGAGATCGGGAAAGGTTTCTAAAACGCACCTCATTTCTCCTCTCCTTGTGCTCGGGTTCGCCATTCCAGCCGCTTGACTAACCATCTCCCTACTTAGAGGATCAGCACCTTTAACCTCCTGATTGTACAGGTTGCAATTTGTCCTGAGGATGAACGGGAAGACGCGGAACCAACGAGAGACGAGCCCTAGGTGTTGGGACAGGCATAGGTCACTCCATTTTCCCATCAGGAAGAAGAATGAACCACAGGCTCAGCCTGCCCCCCAGAACCAAAATAGGGCCTGAAGCAATCCTGCGCTTTTGCGGCCAGCTCCCAAAAAAGCGAGGAGACAAATGGAGCTCAGGGGCACTGCAATTCACAAACGTGCAGAGTTATAAATGAGAACTCTCGTCCACAAATATATTGAGGGAAGGCAACGAAGAGGATTTGAAAGCAAGGCAGATTTGCAGGAAACAGATTTCAGGAGGTAGATTCGACTCGCCTTGAAAGCACATGAAAAGCGGCAAAACGTTGACAATGATGCCCTTGGCCAAAAAGGGCGTATGCGTTTTTTCCTGAATATATTCAGGAAAAAACGCATACGCCCTTTTTGGCCAACCAAGCAAGCCGGAAGGGCAAATCAGCGCTACAAAGAAGTCTCGCTTGCCCTCGGTCAAAAGGGCCATGCTGAACAAACAGTAAAAACCAGAAAAGCAGGACAGGCCATGGAGACATGGGAGCCTTGCTACGCTGATGGGCGGGATGTAAATTGCCAAGAGGCACTCTGGAGAAGAGTACGGTGTGTCCTGAAACAAGTAATAAACACAGCGTAGAGAGCATAGGGCACTTCCACTCATGGGCGTATAATTGGGAAAAGTAAAAATCAACAAGACACAGGCACCCTAAAGTTTACGGCTGCTTTGTTTCCAAGAATCTCCGCTTCGGTACACCTTCAATATCCCAGGAAAGAGAAAAATGGATAAAGAAATGGTGGTACTTGGCACAATGGAATATCACTCAGCCATGAAATGAATGTCATAAGGCTACTTAGCAGCATGATGAGTGAATTTAGGTACGATGATTCTAAGTGAAATAAGTCACACAGAAAAAGGCACTTATCCTAAGATATCGCTTATAGAGGGAATGCCAAAATCGCTACACTTGAACTGAATTACAAAACAGAACAGAGGCACACCTTTAGAAGACACACTATGGCTGCTTAACCGGAAAGGTGAGGTGGGGTGATGCATAAAACAAGGGTTTGAAATTAGCTCAGACACCGCTCCATAAGCCAAATATGTACTAGACAAGGCCTACTCCCTGCTCAGTGAACTGGACTCAACACCCCCTAGTCACCGCACAAGAATATATCTGACTAGTATGAATCTCAAAAACCTATGTATCGATATCTCTCTGCACGTGAATCAAGAGGGTGTAAAGCGGCATAAACACAGCAGGGAAAAGCAGACAAACCCCATTCTAAACATACATTACTTTAAAAAACCCACAAAGCAAAGACAGTGAAAGAGAGAGAAATTCTTACAAAATCCGTTCAGGGTCTCTGATGCAACCTGGATTGACCATATCTAGACCCACAGCTGGATGAGACATAAGGCTGGACACTCTTGAGGCTGAGAGGATTGGTGAGGTTGGGTGAGCAAATGCAGATACTTTAAAGTAATACCACGGGGTACCCACCCCATGGTTCTCAAATCTCCAGGTACAAGGGAATCTTCCTACATCAAAACATGCATGGGAAACCCAGAAGATGGTATGCCGTGAGATCGAGAAAGGTTTCTAAAACGCACCTCATTTCTCCTCTCCTTGTGCTCGGGTTCGCCATTCCAGCCGCTTGACTAACCATCTCCCTACTTGGAGAATCAGCACCTTTAACCTCCTGTTTCATCCAGGTTGCAATTTGTCCTGAGGATGAACGGGAAGACGGGGAACCAACGAGAGACTAGCCCTAGGTGTTGGGACAGGCACAGGTCACTCCATTTTCCCATCAGGAAGAAGAATGAACCACAGGCTCAGCCTGCCCCCCAGAACCAAAATAGGGCCTGAAGCAATCCTGCGCTTTTGCGGCCAGCTCCCAAAAAAGCGAGGAGACAAATGGAGCTCAGGGGCACTGCAATTCACAAACGTGCAGAGTTATAAATGAGAACTCTCGTCCACAAATATATTGAGGGAAGGCAACGAAGAGGATTTGAAAGCAAGGCAGATTTGCAGGAAACAGATTTCAGGAGGTAGATTCGACTCGCCTTTAAAGCACATGAAAAGCGGCAAAACGTTGACAATGATGCCCTTGGCCAAAAAGGGCGTATGCGTTTTTTCCTGAATATATTCAGGAAAAAACGCATACGCCCTTTTTGGCCAACCAAGCAAGCCGGAAGGGCAAATCAGCGCCACAAAGAAGTCTCGCTTGCCCTCGGTCAAAAGGGCCATGCTGAACAAAGTGTAAAAACCAGAAAAGCAGGACAGGCCATGCAGACATGGGAGCCTTGCTACGCTGATGGGCGGGATATAAATTGCCAACAGGCACTCTGGAGAAGAGTACGGTGTGTCCTGAAACAAGTAATAAACACAGCGTAGAGAGCATAGGGCACTTCCACTCATGGGCGTATAAATTGGGAAAACTAAAAATCAACAAGACACAGGCAACCTAAAGTTTACGGCTGCTCTGTTTCCAAGAATCTCCGCTTCGGTACACCTACAATATCCCAGGAAAGAGAAAAATGGATAAAGAAATGGTGGTACTTGGCACAATGGAGTATCACTCAGCCATGAAATCAATGTCATAAGGCTACTTAGCAGCATGATGAGTGGATTTAGGTACGATGATTCTAAGTGAAATAAGTCACACAGAAAAAGGCACTTATCCTAAGATATCGCTTATAGAGGGAATGTCAAAATCGCTACACTTGAACTGAATTACAAAACAGAACAGAGGCACACCTTTAGAAGACACACTATGGCTGCTTAACGGGAAAGGTGAGGTGGGGTGATGCATAAAACAAGGGTTTGAAATTAGCTCAGACACCGCTCCATAAGCCAAATATGTACTAGACAAGGCCTACTCCCTGCTCAGTGAACTGGACTCAACACACCCTAGTCACCACACAAGAATATATCTGACTAGTAAGAATCTGAAAACCTATGTATCGATATCTCTCTGCAAGTGAATCAAGAGGGTGTAAAGCAGCATCAACACAGCAGGGAAAAGCAGCCAAGCCCGATTCTAAACATAAATTACTTTAAAAAACCCACAAAACAAAGACAGTTAAAGAGAGAGAAATTCTTACAAAATCCATTCAGGGTCTATGATGCAACCTGGATTGACCATATCTAGACCCACAGCTGGATGAGACAGAAGGCTGGACACTCTTGGGGCTGAGAGTATTGGTGAGGTTGGGTGTGCAAACCCAGATACTTTAAAGTAACACTGCTGGGAACACACCCCATGGGTCTCAAATCTCCAGGTACAAGGGCATCTTCCTACATCAAAACATGCATGGGAAACCCAGAAGATGGTATGCCATGAGATCGGGAAAGGTTTCTAAAACGCACCTCATTTCTCCTCTCCTTGTGCTCGGGTTCGCCATTCCAGCCGCTTGACTAACCATCTCCCTACTTGGAGAATCAGCACCTTTAACCTCCTGATTGTACAGGTTGCAATTTGTCCTGAGGATGAACGGGAAGACGCGGAACCAACGAGAGACGAGCCCTAGGTGTTGGGACAGGCATAGGTCACTCCATTTTCCCATCAGGAAGAAGAATGAACCACAGGCTCAGCCTGCCCCCCAGAACCAAAATAGGGCCTGAAGCAATCCTGCGCTTTTGCGGCCAGCTCCCAAAAAAGCGAGGAGACAAATGGAGCTCAGGGGCACTGCAATTCACAAACGTGCAGAGTTATAAATGAGAACTCTCGTCCACAAATATATTGAGGGAAGGCAACGAAGAGGATTTGAAAGCAAGGCAGATTTGCAGGAAACAGATTTCAGGAGGTAGATTCGACTCGCCTTGAAAGCACATGAAAAGCGGCAAAACGTTGACAATGATGCCCTTGGCCAAAAAGGGCGTATGCGTTTTTTCCTGAATATATTCAGGAAAAAACGCATACGCCCTTTTTGGCTAACCAAGCAAGCCGGAAGGGCAAATCAGCGCTACAAAGAAGTCTCGCTTGCCCTCGGTCAAAAGGGCCATGCTGAACAAACAGTAAAAACCAGAAAAGCAGGACAGGCCATGGAGACATGGGAGCCTTGCTACGCTGATGGGCGGGATGTAAATTGCCAACAGGCACTCTGGAGAAGAGTACGGTGTGTCCTGAAACAAGTAATAAACACAGCGTAGAGAGCATAGGGCACTTCCACTCATGGGCGTATAATTGGGAAAAGTAAAAATCAACAAGACACAGGCACCCTAAAGTTTACGGCTGCTTTGTTTCCAAGAATCTCCGCTTCGGTACACCTTCAATATCCCAGGAAAGAGAAAAATGGATAAAGAAATGGTGGTACTTGGCACAATGGAATATCACTCAGCCATGAAATGAATGTCATAAGGCTACTTAGCAGCATGATGAGTGGATTTAGGTACGATGATTCTAAGTGAAATAAGTCACACAGAAAATGGCACTTATCCTAAGATATCGCTTATAGAGGGAATGCCAAAATCGCTACAATTGAACTGAATTACAAAACAGAACAGAGGCACACCTTTAGAAGACACACTATGGCTACTTAACCGGAAAGGTGAGGTGGGGTGATGCATAAAACAAGGGTTTGAAATTAGCTCAGACACCGCTCCATAAGCCAAATATGTACTAGACAAGGCCTACTCCCTGCTCAGTGAACTGGACTCAACACCCCCTAGTCACCGCACAAGAATATATCTGACTAGTATGAATCTCAAAAACCTATGTATCGATATCTCTCTGCAAGTGAATCAAGAGGGTGTAAAGCGGCATAAACACAGCAGGGAAAAGCAGCCAAAACCCATTCTAAACATACATTACTTTAAAAAACCCACAAAGCAAAGACAGTGAAAGAGAGAGAAATTCTTACAAAATCCGTTCAGGGTCTCTGATGCAACCTGGATTGACCTTATCTAGACCCACAGCTGGATGAGACATAAGGCTGGACACTCTTGGGGCTGAGAGGATTGGTGAGGTTGGGTGAGCAAATGCAGATACTTTAAAGTAATACCGCGGGGTACCCAACCAATGGTTCTCAAATCTCCAGGTACAAGGGAATCTTCCTACATCAAAACATGCATGGGAAACCCAGAAGATGGTATGCTGTGAGATCGGGAAAGGTTTCTAAAACACACCTCATTTCTCCTCTCCTTGTGCTCGTGTTCGCCATTCCAGCCGCTTGACTAAACATCTCCCTACTTGGAGAATCAGCACCTTTAACCTCCTGTTTCGTCCAGGTTGCAATTTGTCCTGAGGATGAACGGGAAGACGGGGAACCAACGAGAGACTGGCCCTAGGTTTTGGGACAGGAACAGGTCACTCCATTTTCCCATCAGGAAGAAGAATGAACCACAGGCTCAGCCTGCCCCCCAGAACCAAAATAGGGCCTGAAGCAATCCTGCGCTTTTGCGGCCAGCTCCCAAAAAAGCGAGGAGACAAATGGAGCTCACGGGCACTGCAATTCACAAACGTGCAGAGTTATAAATGAGAACTCTCGTCCACAAATATATTGAGGGAAGGCAACGAAGAGGATTTGAAAGCAAGGCAGATTTGCAGGAAACAAATTTCAGGAGGTAGATTCGACTCGCCTTTAAAGCACATGAAAAGCGGCAAAACGTTGACAATGATGCCCTTGGCCAAAAAGGGCGTATGCGTTTTTTCCTGAATATATTCAGGAAAAAACGCATACGCCCTTTTAGGCCAACCAAGCAAGCCGGAAGGGCAAATCAGCGCTACAAAGAAGTCTCGCTTGCCCTCGGTCAAAAGGGCCATGCTGAACAAAGTGTAAAAACCAGAAAAGCAGGACAGGCCATGGAGACATGGGAGCCTTGCTACGCTGATGGGCGGGATGTAAATTGCCAACAGGCACTCTGGAGAAGAGTACGGTGTGTCCTGAAACAAGTAATAAACACAGCGTAGAGAGCATAGGGCACTTCCACTCATGAGCGTATAAATTGGGAAAACTAAAAATCAACAAGACACAGGCACCCTAAAGATTACGTCTGCTCTGTTTCCAAGAACCTCCGCTTCGGTACACCTTCAATATCCCAGGAAAGAGAAAAATGGATAAAGAAATGGTGGTACTTGGCACAATGGAATATCACTCAGCCATGAAATCAATGTCATAAGGCTAGTTAGCAGCATGATGAGTGGATTTAGGTACGATGATTCTAAGTGAAATAAGTCACACAGAAAAAGACACTTAACCTAAGATATTCCTTATAGAGGGAATGTCAAAATCGCTACACTTGAACTGAAATACAAAAGAGAACAGAGTCACACCTTTAGAAGACACACTATGGCTGCTTAACGGGAAAGGTGAGGTGGGGTGATGCATAAAACAAGGGTTTGAAATTAGCTCAGAGACCGCTCCATAAGCCAAATATGTACTAGACAAGGCCTACTCCCTGCTCAGTGAACTGGACTCAACACCCCCTAGTCACCGCACAAGAATATATCTGACTAGTATGAATCTGAAAACCTATGTATCGATATCTCTCTGCAAGTGAATCAAGAGGGTGTAAAGCGGCATAAACACAGCAGGGAAAAGCAGCCAAACCCCATTCTAAACATACATTACTTTAAAAAACCCACAAAGCAAAGACAGTGAAAGAGAGAGAAATTCTTACAAAATCCGTTCAGGGTCTCTGATGCAACCTGGATTGACCATATCTAGACCCACAGCTGGATGAGACATAAGGCTGGACACTCTTGGGGCTGAGAGGATTGGTGAGGTTGGGTGAGCAAATGCAGATACTTTAAAGTAATACCACGGGGTACCCACGCCATGGGTCTCAAATCTCCAGGTACAAGGGAATCTTCCTACATCAAAACATGCATGGGAAACCCAGAAGATGGTATGCCGTGAGATCGGGAAAGGTTTCTAAAACGCACCTCATTTCTCCTCTCCTTGTTCTCGGGTTCGCCATTCCAGCCGCTTGACTAACCATCTCCCTACTTGGAGAATCAGCACCTTTAACCTCCTGTTTCCTCCAGGTTGCAATTTGTCCTGAGGATGAACGGGAAGACGCGGAACCAACGAGAGACGAGCCCTAGGTGTTGGGACAGGCATAGGTCACTCCATTTTCCCATCAGGAAGAAGAATGAACCACAGGCTCAGCCTTCCCCCCAGAACCAAAATAGGGCCTGAAGCAATCCTGCGCTTTTGCGGCCAGCTCCCAAAAAAGCGAGGAGACAAATGGAGCTCAGGGGCACTGCAATTCACAAACGGGCAGAGTTATAAATGAGAACTCTCGTCCACAAATATATTGAGGGAAGGCAACGAAGAGGATTTGACAGCAAGGCAGATTTGCAGGAAACAGATTTCACGAGGTAGATTCGACTCGCCTTTAAAGCACATGAAAAGCGGCAAAACGTTGACAATGATGCCCTTGGCCAAAAAGGGCGTATGCGTTTTTTCCTGAATATATTCAGGAAAAAACGCATACGCCCTTTTTGGCCAACCAAGCAAGCCGGAAGGGCAAATCAGCGCTACAAAGAAGTCTCGCTTGCCCTCGGTCAAAAGGGCCATGCTGAACAAAGTGTAAAAACCAGAAAAGCAGTACAGGCCATGGAGACATGGGAGCCTTGCTACGCTGATGGGCGGGATGTAAATTGCCAACAGGCACTCTGGAGAAGAGTACGGTGTGTCCTGAAACAAGTAATAAACACAGCGTAGAGAGCATAGGGCACTTCCACTCATGGGCGTATAAATTGGGAAAACTAAAAATCAACAAGACACAGGCACCCTAAAGTTTACGGCTGCTCTGTTTCCAAGAATCTCCGCTTCGGTACACCTTCAATATCCCAGGAAAGAGAAAAATGGATAAAGAAATGGTGGTACTTGGCACAATGGAATATCACTCAGCCATGAAATCAATCTCATAAGGCTACTTAGCAGCATGATGAGTGGATTTAGGTACGATGATTCTAAGTGAAATAAGTCACACAGAAAAAGGCACTTATCCTAAGATATCGCTTATAGAGGGAATGTCAAAATCGCTACAATTGAACTGAATTACAAAACAGAACAGAGGCACACCTTTAGAAGACACACTATGGCTGCTTAACCGGAAAGGTGAGGTGGGGTGATGCATAAAACAAGGGTTTGAAATTAGCTCAGACACCGCTCCATAAGCCAAATATGTACTAGACAAGGCCTACTCCCTGCTCAGTGAACTGGACTCAACACCCCCTAGTCACCGCACAAGAATATATCTGACTAGTATGAATCTGAAAACCTATGTATCGATATCTCTCTGCAAGTGAATCAAGAGGGTGTAAAGCGGCATCAACACAGCAGGGAAAAGCAGCCAAACCCCATTCTAAACATACATTACTTTAAAAAACCCACAAAGCAAAGACAGTGAAAGAGAGAGAAATTCTTACAAAATCCGTTCAGGGTCTCTGATGCAACCTGGATTGACCATATCTAGACCCACAGCTGGATGAGACATAAGGCTGGACACTCTTGGGGCTGAGAGGATTGGTGAGGTTGGGTGAGCAAATGCAGATACTTTAAAGTAATACCGCGGGGTACCCACGCCATGGGTCTCAAATCTCCAGGTACAAGGGAATCTTCCTACATCAAAACATGCATGGGAAACCCAGAAGATGGTATGCCGTGAGATCGGGAAAGGTTTCTAAAACGCACCTCATTTCTCCTCTCCTTGTTCTCGGGTTCGCCATTCCAGCCGCTTGACTAACCATCTCCCTACTTGGAGAATCAGCACCTTTAACCTCCTGTTTCCTCCAGGTTGCAATTTGTCCTGAGGATGAACGGGAAGACGCGGAACCAACGAGAGACGAGCCCTAGGTGTTGGGACAGGCATAGGTCACTCCATTTTCCCATCAGGAAGAAGAATGAACCACAGGCTCAGCCTGCCCCCCAGAACCAAAATAGGGCCTGAAGCAATCCTGCGCTTTTGCGGCCAGCTCCCAAAAAAGCGAGGAGACAAATGGAGCTCAGGGGCACTGCAATTCACAAACGTGCAGAGTTATAAATGAGAACTCTCGTCCACAAATATATTGAGGGAAGGCAACGAAGAGGATTTGAAAGCAAGGCAGATTTGCAGGAAACAGATTTCAGGAGGTAGATTCGACTCGCCTTTAAAGCACATGAAAAGCGGCAAAACGTTGACAATGATGCCCTTGGCCAAAAAGGGCGTATGCGTTTTTTCCTGAATATATTCAGGAAAAAACGCATACGCCCTTTTTGGCCAACCAAGCAAGCCGGAAGGGCAAATCAGCGCCACAAAGAAGTCTCGCTTGCCCTCGGTCAAAAGGGCCATGCTGAACAAAGTGTAAAAACCAGAAAAGCAGGACAGGCCATGCAGACATGGGAGCCTTGCTACGCTGATGGGCGGGATATAAATTGCCAACAGGCACTCTGGAGAAGAGTACGGTGTGTCCTGAAACAAGTAATAAACACAGCGTAGAGAGCATAGGGCACTTCCACTCATGGGCGTATAAATTGGGAAAACTAAAAATCAACAAGACACAGGCACCCTAAAGTTTACGGCTGCTCTGTTTCCAAGAATCTCCGCATCGATACACCTTCAATATCCCAGGAAAGAGAAAAATGGATAAAGAAATGGTGGTACTTGGCACAATGGAATATCACTCACCCATGAAATCAATGTCATAAGGCTACTTAGCAGCATGATGAGTGGATTTAGGTACGATGATTCTAAGTGAAATAAGTCACAGAGAAAAAGACACTTATCCTAAGATATCGCTTATAGAGGGAATGTCAAAATCGCTACACTTGAGCTGAATTACAAAACAAAACAGAGTCACACCTTTAGAAGACACACTATGGCTGCTTAACGGGAAAGGTGAGGTGGGGTGATGCATAAAACAAGGGTTTGAAATTAGCTCAGACACCGCTCCATAAGCAAAATATGTAATAGACAAGGCCTACTCCCTGCTCAGTGAACTGGACTCAACACACCCTAGTCACCACACAAGAATATATCTGACTAGTAAGAATCTGAAAACCTATGTATCGATATCTCTCTGCAAGTGAATCAAGAGGGTGTAAAGCAGCATCAACACAGCAGGGAAAAGCAGCCAAGCCCGATTCTAAACATAAATTACTTTAAAAAACCCACAAAACAAAGACAGTTAAAGAGAGAGAAATTCTTACAAAATCCATTCAGGGTCTATGATGCAACCTGGATTGACCATATCTAGACCCACAGCTGGATGAGACATAAGGCTGGACACTCTTGGGGCTGAGAGTATTGGTGAGGTTGGGTGAGCAAACCCAGATACTTTAAAGTAACACTGCTGGGAACACACCCCATGGGTCTCAAATCTCCAGGTACAAGGGCATCTTCCTACATCAAAACATGCATGGGAAACCCAGAAGATGGTATGCCATGAGATCGGGAAAGGTTTCTAAAACGCACCTCATTTCTCCTCTCCTTGTGCTCGGGTTCGCCATTCCAGCCGCTTGACTAACCATCTCCCTACTTAGAGAATCAGCACCTTTAACCTCCTGATTGTACAGGTTGCAATTTGTCCTGAGGATGAACGGGAAGACGCGGAACCAACGAGAGACGAGCCCTAGGTGTTGGGACAGGCATAGGTCACTCCATTTTCCCATCAGGAAGAAGAATGAACCACAGGCTCAGCCTGCCCCCCAGAACCAAAATAGGGCCTGAAGCAATCCTGCGCTTTTGCGGCCAGCTCCCAAAAAAGCGAGGAGACAAATGGAGCTCAGGGGCACTGCAATTCACAAACGTGCAGAGTTATAAATGAGAACTCTCGTCCACAAATATATTGAGGGAAGGCAACGAAGAGGATTTGAAAGCAAGGCAGATTTGCAGGAAACAGATTTCAGGAGGTAGATTCGACTCGCCTTGAAAGCACATGAAAAGCGGCAAAACGTTGACAATGATGCCCTTGGCCAAAAAGGGCGTATGCGTTTTTTCCTGAATATATTCAGGAAAAAACGCATACGCCCTTTTTGGCCAACCAAGCAAGCCGGAAGGGCAAATCAGCGCTACAAAGAAGTCTCGCTTGCCCTCGGTCAAAAGGGCCATGCTGAACAAACAGTAAAAACCAGAAAAGCAGGACAGGCCATGGAGACATGGGAGCCTTGCTACGCTGATGGGCGGGATGTAAATTGCCAAGAGGCACTCTGGAGAAGACTACGGTGTGTCCTGAAACAAGTAATAAACACAGCGTAGAGAGCATAGGGCACTTCCACTCATGGGCGTATAATTGGGAAAAGTAAAAATCAACAAGACACAGGCACCCTAAAGTTTACGGCTGCTTTGTTTCCAAGAATCTCCGCTTCGGTACACCTTCAATATCCCAGGAAAGAGAAAAATGGATAAAGAAATGGTGGTACTTGGCACAATGGAATATCACTCAGCCATGAAATGAATGTCATAAGGCTACTTAGCAGCATGATGAGTGAATTTAGGTACGATGATTCTAAGTGAAATAAGTCACACAGAAAAAGGCACTTATCCTAAGATATCGCTTATAGAGGGAATGCCAAAATCGCTACACTTGAACTGAATTACAAAACAGAACAGAGGCACACCTTTAGAAGACACACTATGGCTGCTTAACCGGAAAGGTGAGGTGGGGTGATGCATAAAACAAGGGTTTGAAATTAGCTCAGACACCGCTCCATAAGCCAAATATGTACTAGACAAGGCCTACTCCCTGCTCAGTGAACTGGACTCAACACCCCCTAGTCACCGCACAAGAATATATCTGACTAGTATGAATCTCAAAAACCTATGTATCGATATCTCTCTGCACGTGAATCAAGAGGGTGTAAAGCGGCATAAACACAGCAGGGAAAAGCAGACAAACCCCATTCTAAACATACATTACTTTAAAAAACCCACAAAGCAAAGACAGTGAAAGAGAGAGAAATTCTTACAAAATCCGTTCAGGGTCTCTGATGCAACCTGGATTGACCATATCTAGACCCACAGCTGGATGAGACATAAGGCTGGACACTCTTGAGGCTGAGAGGATTGGTGAGGTTGGGTGAGCAAATGCAGATACTTTAAAGTAATACCACGGGGTACCCACCCCATGGTTCTCAAATCTCCAGGTACAAGGGAATCTTCCTACATCAAAACATGCATGGGAAACCCAGACGATGGTATGCCGTGAGATCGAGAAAGGTTTCTAAAACGCACCTCATTTCTCCTCTCCTTGTGCTCGGGTTCGCCATTCCAGCCGCTTGACTAACCATCTCCCTACTTGGAGAATCAGCACCTTTAACCTCCTGTTTCATCCAGGTTGCAATTTGTCCTGAGGATGAACGGGAAGACGGGGAACCAACGAGAGACTAGCCCTAGGTGTTGGGACAGGCACAGGTCACTCCATTTTCCCATCAGGAAGAAGAATGAACCACAGGCTCAGCCTGCCCCCCAGAACCAAAATAGGGCCTGAAGCAATCCTGCGCTTTTGCGGCCAGCTCCCAAAAAAGCGAGGAGACAAATGGAGCTCAGGGGCACTGCAATTCACAAACGTGCAGAGTTATAAATGAGAACTCTCGTCCACAAATATATTGAGGGAAGGCAACGAAGAGGATTTGAAAGCAAGGCAGATTTGCAGGAAACAGATTTCAGGAGGTA
This sequence comes from Eubalaena glacialis, assembly GCF_028564815.1. Classification (NCBI taxonomy): domain Eukaryota; kingdom Metazoa; phylum Chordata; class Mammalia; order Artiodactyla; family Balaenidae; genus Eubalaena; species Eubalaena glacialis. The sequence goes on from NW_026871236.1 coordinate 317,683, forward strand.
GATTCGACTCGCCTTTAAAGCACATGAAAAGCGGCAAAACGTTGACAATGATGCCCTTGGCCAAAAAGGGCGTATGCGTTTTTTCCTGAATATATTCAGGAAAAAACGCATACGCCCTTTTTGGCCAACCAAGCAAGCCGGAAGGGCAAATCAGCGCCACAAAGAAGTCTCGCTTGCCCTCGGTCAAAAGGGCCATGCTGAACAAAGTGTAAAAACCAGAAAAGCAGGACAGGCCATGCAGACATGGGAGCCTTGCTACGCTGATGGGCGGGATATAAATTGCCAACAGGCACTCTGGAGAAGAGTACGGTGTGTCCTGAAACAAGTAATAAACACAGCGTAGAGAGCATAGGGCACTTCCACTCATGGGCGTATAAATTGGGAAAACTAAAAATCAACAAGACACAGGCAACCTAAAGTTTACGGCTGCTCTGTTTCCAAGAATCTCCGCTTCGGTACACCTACAATATCCCAGGAAAGAGAAAAATGGATAAAGAAATGGTGGTACTTGGCACAATGGAGTATCACTCAGCCATGAAGTCAATGTCATAAGGCTACTTAGCAGCATGATGAGTGGATTTAGGTACGATGATTCTAAGTGAAATAAGTCACACAGAAAAAGGCACTTATCCTAAGATATCGCTTATAGAGGGAATGTCAAAATCGCTACACTTGAACTGAATTACAAAACAGAACAGAGGCACACCTTTAGAAGACACACTATGGCTGCTTAACGGGAAAGGTGAGGTGGGGTGATGCATAAAACAAGGGTTTGAAATTAGCTCAGACACCGCTCCATAAGCCAAATATGTACTAGACAAGGCCTACTCCCTGCTCAGTGAACTGGACTCAACACACCCTAGTCACCACACAAGAATATATCTGACTAGTAAGAATTTGAAAACCTATGTATCGATATCTCTCTGCAAGTGAATCAAGAGGGTGTAAAGCAGCATCAACACAGCAGGGAAAAGCAGCCAAGCCCGATTCTAAACATAAATTACTTTAAAAAACCCACAAAACAAAGACAGTTAAAGAGAGAGAAATTCTTACAAAATCCATTCAGGGTCTATGATGCAACCTGGATTGACCATATCTAGACCCACAGCTGGATGAGACAGAAGGCTGGACACTCTTGGGGCTGAGAGTATTGGTGAGGTTGGGTGTGCAAACCCAGATACTTTAAAGTAACACTGCTGGGAACACACCCCATGGGTCTCAAATCTCCAGGTACAAGGGCATCTTCCTACATCAAAACATGCATGGGAAACCCAGAAGATGGTATGCCATGAGATCGGGAAAGGTTTCTAAAACGCACCTCATTTCTCCTCTCCTTGTGCTCGGGTTCGCCATTCCAGCCGCTTGACTAACCATCTCCCTACTTGGAGAATCAGCACCTTTAACCTCCTGATTGTACAGGTTGCAATTTGTCCTGAGGATGAACGGGAAGACGCGGAACCAACGAGAGACGAGCCCTAGGTGTTGGGACAGGCATAGGTCACTCCATTTTCCCATCAGGAAGAAGAATGAACCACAGGCTCAGCCTGCCCCCCAGAACCAAAATAGGGCCTGAAGCAATCCTGCGCTTTTGCGGCCAACTCCCAAAAAAGCGAGGAGACAAATGGAGCTCAGGGGCACTGCAATTCACAAACGTGCAGAGTTATAAATGAGAACTCTCGTCCACAAATATATTGAGGGAAGGCAACGAAGAGGATTTGAAAGCAAGGCAGATTTGCAGGAAACAGATTTCAGGAGGTAGATTCGACTCGCCTTGAAAGCACATGAAAAGCGGCAAAACGTTGACAATGATGCCCTTGGCCAAAAAGGGCGTATGCGTTTTTTCCTGAATATATTCAGGAAAAAACGCATACGCCCTTTTTGGCTAACCAAGCAAGCCGGAAGGGCAAATCAGCGCTACAAAGAAGTCTCGCTTGCCCTCGGTCAAAAGGGCCATGCTGAACAAACAGTAAAAACCAGAAAAGCAGGACAGGCCATGGAGACATGGGAGCCTTGCTACGCTGATGGGCGGGATGTAAATTGCCAACAGGCACTCTGGAGAAGAGTACGGTGTGTCCTGAAACAAGTAATAAACACAGCGTAGAGAGCATAGGGCACTTCCACTCATGGGCGTATAATTGGGAAAAGTAAAAATCAACAAGACACAGGCACCCTAAAGTTTACGGCTGCTTTGTTTCCAAGAATCTCCGCTTCGGTACACCTTCAATATCCCAGGAAAGAGAAAAATGGATAAAGAAATGGTGGTACTTGGCACAATGGAATATCATTCAGCCATGAAATGAATGTCATAAGGCTACTTAGCAGCATGATGAGTGGATTTAGGTACGATGATTCTAAGTGAAATAAGTCACACAGAAAATGGCACTTATCCTAAGATATCGCTTATAGAGGGAATGCCAAAATCGCTACAATTGAACTGAATTACAAAACAGAACAGAGGCACACCTTTAGAAGACACACTATGGCTACTTAACCGGAAAGGTGAGGTGGGGTGATGCATAAAACAAGGGTTTGAAATTAGCTCAGACACCGCTCCATAAGCCAAATATGTACTAGACAAGGCCTACTCCCTGCTCAGTGAACTGGACTCAACACCCCCTAGTCACCGCACAAGAATATATCTGACTAGTATGAATCTCAAAAACCTATGTATCGATATCTCTCTGCAAGTGAATCAAGAGGGTGTAAAGCGGCATAAACACAGCAGGGAAAAGCAGCCAAAACCCATTCTAAACATACATTACTTTAAAAAACCCACAAAGCAAAGACAGTGAAAGAGAGAGAAATTCTTACAAAATCCGTTCAGGGTCTCTGATGCAACCTGGATTGACCTTATCTAGACCCACAGCTGGATGAGACATAAGGCTGGACACTCTTGGGGCTGAGAGGATTGGTGAGGTTGGGTGAGCAAATGCAGATACTTTAAAGTAATACCGCGGGGTACCCAACCAATGGTTCTCAAATCTCCAGGTACAAGGGAATCTTCCTACATCAAAACATGCATGGGAAACCCAGAAGATGGTATGCTGTGAGATCGGGAAAGGTTTCTAAAACACACCTCATTTCTCCTCTCCTTGTGCTCGTGTTCGCCATTCCAGCCGCTTGACTAAACATCTCCCTACTTGGAGAATCAGCACCTTTAACCTCCTGTTTCGTCCAGGTTGCAATTTGTCCTGAGGATGAACGGGAAGACGGGGAACCAACGAGAGACTGGCCCTAGGTTTTGGGACAGGAACAGGTCACTCCATTTTCCCATCAGGAAGAAGAATGAACCACAGGCTCAGCCTGCCCCCCAGAACCAAAATAGGGCCTGAAGCAATCCTGCGCTTTTGCGGCCAGCTCCCAAAAAAGCGAGGAGACAAATGGAGCTCACGGGCACTGCAATTCACAAACGTGCAGAGTTATAAATGAGAACTCTCGTCCACAAATATATTGAGGGAAGGCAACGAAGAGGATTTGAAAGCAAGGCAGATTTGCAGGAAACAAATTTCAGGAGGTAGATTCGACTCGCCTTTAAAGCACATGAAAAGCGGCAAAACGTTGACAATGATGCCCTTGGCCAAAAAGGGCGTATGCGTTTTTTCCTGAATATATTCAGGAAAAAACGCATACGCCCTTTTAGGCCAACCAAGCAAGCCGGAAGGGCAAATCAGCGCTACAAAGAAGTCTCGCTTGCCCTCGGTCAAAAGGGCCATGCTGAACAAAGTGTAAAAACCAGAAAAGCAGGACAGGCCATGGAGACATGGGAGCCTTGCTACGCTGATGGGCGGGATGTAAATTGCCAACAGGCACTCTGGAGAAGAGTACGGTGTGTCCTGAAACAAGTAATAAACACAGCGTAGAGAGCATAGGGCACTTCCACTCATGAGCGTATAAATTGGGAAAACTAAAAATCAACAAGACACAGGCACCCTAAAGATTACGTCTGCTCTGTTTCCAAGAACCTCCGCTTCGGTACACCTTCAATATCCCAGGAAAGAGAAAAATGGATAAAGAAATGGTGGTACTTGGCACAATGGAATATCACTCAGCCATGAAATCAATGTCATAAGGCTAGTTAGCAGCATGATGAGTGGATTTAGGTACGATGATTCTAAGTGAAATAAGTCACACAGAAAAAGACACTTAACCTAAGATATTCCTTATAGAGGGAATGTCAAAATCGCTACACTTGAACTGAAATACAAAAGAGAACAGAGTCACACCTTTAGAAGACACACTATGGCTGCTTAACGGGAAAGGTGAGGTGGGGTGATGCATAAAACAAGGGTTTGAAATTAGCTCAGAGACCGCTCCATAAGCCAAATATGTAATAGACAAGGCCTACTCCCTGCTCAGTGAACTGGACTCAACACACCCTAGTCACCACACAAGAATATATCTGACTAGTAAGAATCTGAAAACCTATGTATCGATATCTCTCTGCAAGTGAATCAAGAGGGTGTAAAGCGGCATCAACACAGCAGGGAAAAGCAGCCAAGCCCGATTCTAAACATAAATTACTTTAAAAAACCCACAAAACAAAGACAGTGAAAGAGAGAGAAATTCTTACAAAATCCGTTCAGGGTCTATGATGCAACCTGGATTGACCATATCTAGACCCACAGGTGGATGAGACATAAGGCTGGACCCTCTTGGGGCTGAGAGGATTGGTGAGGTTGGGTGAGCAAACGCAGATACTTTAAAGTAACACTGCTGGGAACACACCCCATGGGTCTCAAATCTCCAGGTACAAGGGCATCTTCCTACATCAAAACATGCATGGGAAACCCAGAAGATGGTATGCCATGAGATCGGGAAAGGTTTCTAAAACGCACCTCATTTCTCCTCTCCTTGTGCTCGGGTTCGCCATTCAAGCCGCTTGACTAACCATCTCCCTATTTGGAGAATCAGCACCTTTAACCTCCTGATTGTACAGGTTGCAATCTGTCCTGAGGATGAACGGGAAGACGTGGAACCAATGAGAGACGAGCCCTAGGTGTTGGGACAGGCATAGGTCACTCCATTTTCCCATCAGGAAGAAGAATGAACCACAGGCTCAGCCTGCCCCCCAGAACCAAAATAGGGCCTGAAGCAATCCTGCGCTTTTGCGGCCAGCTCCCAAAAAAGCGAGGAGACAAATGGAGCTCAGGGGCACTGCAATTCACAAACGTGCAGAGTTATAAATGAGAACTCTCGTCCACAAATATATTGAGGGAAGGCAACGAAGAGGATTTGAAAGCAAGGCAGATTTGCAGGAAACAGATTTCAGGAGGTAGAATCGACTCGCCTTTAAAGCACATGAAAAGCGGCAAAACGTTGACAATGATGCCCTTGGCCAAAAAGGGCGTATGCGTTTTTTCCCGAATATATTCAGGAAAAAACGCATACGCCCTTTTTGGCCAACCAAGCAAGCCGGAAGGGCAAATCAGCGCTACAAACAAGTCTCGCTTGCCCTCGGTCAAAAGGGCCATGCTGAACAAACAGTAAAAACCAGAAAAGCAGGACAGGCCATGGAGACATGGGAGCCTTGCTACGCTGATGGGTGGGATATAAATTGCCAACAGGCACTCTGGAGAAGAGTACGGTGTGTCCTGAAACAAGTAATAAACACAGCGTTGAGAGCATAGGGCACTTCCACTCATGGGCGTATAAATTGGGAAAACTAAAAATCAACAAGACACAGGCACCCTAAAGTTTACGGCTGCTCTGTTTCCAAGAACCTCCGCTTCGGTACACCTTCAATATCCCAGGAAAGAGAAAAATGGATAAAGAAATGGTAGTACTTGGCACAATGGAATATCACTCAGCCATGAAATCAATGTCATAAGGCTAGTTAGCAGCATGATGAGTGGATTTAGGTACGATGATTCTAAGTGAAATAAGTCACACAGAAAAAGACACTTATCCTAAGATATCGCTTATAGAGGGAATGTCAAAATCGTTACACTTGAACTGAATTACAAAACAGAACAGAGGCACACCTTTAGAAGACACACTATGGCTGCTTAACGGGAAAGGTGAGGTGGGGTGATGCATAAAACAAGGGTTTGAAATTAGCTCAGACACCGCTCCATAAGCCAAATATGTACTAGACAAGGCCTACTCCCTGCTCAGTGAACTGGACTCAACACCCCCTAGTCACCGCACAAGAATATATCTGACTAGTATGAATCTCAAAAACCTATGTATCGATATCTCTCTGCAAGTGAATCAAGAGGGTGTAAAGCGGCATAAACACAGCAGGGAAAAGCAGCCAAAACCCATTCTAAACATACATTACTTTAAAAAACCCACAAAGCAAAGACAGTGAAAGAGAGAGAAATTCTTACAAAATCCGTTCAGGGTCTCTGATGCAACCTGGATTGACCTTATCTAGACCCACAGCTGGATGAGACATAAGGCTGGACACTCTTGGGGCTGAGAGGATTGGTGAGGTTGGGTGAGCAAATGCAGATACTTTAAAGTAATACCGCGGGGTACCCAACCAATGGTTCTCAAATCTCCAGGTACAAGGGAATCTTCCTACATCAAAACATGCATGGGAAACCCAGAAGATGGTATGCTGTGAGATCGGGAAAGGTTTCTAAAACACACCTCATTTCTCCTCTCCTTGTGCTCGTGTTCGCCATTCCAGCCGCTTGACTAAACATCTCCCTACTTGGAGAATCAGCACCTTTAACCTCCTGTTTCGTCCAGGTTGCAATTTGTCCTGAGGATGAACGGGAAGACGGGGAACCAACGAGAGACTGGCCCTAGGTTTTGGGACAGGAACAGGTCACTCCATTTTCCCATCAGGAAGAAGAATGAACCACAGGCTCAGCCTGCCCCCCAGAACCAAAATAGGGCCTGAAGCAATCCTGCGCTTTTGCGGCCAGCTCCCAAAAAAGCGAGGAGACAAATGGAGCTCACGGGCACTGCAATTCACAAACGTGCAGAGTTATAAATGAGAACTCTCGTCCACAAATATATTGAGGGAAGGCAACGAAGAGGATTTGAAAGCAAGGCAGATTTGCAGGAAACAAATTTCAGGAGGTAGATTCGACTCGCCTTTAAAGCACATGAAAAGCGGCAAAACGTTGACAATGATGCCCTTGGCCAAAAAGGGCGTATGCGTTTTTTCCTGAATATATTCAGGAAAAAACGCATACGCCCTTTTAGGCCAACCAAGCAAGCCGGAAGGGCAAATCAGCGCTACAAAGAAGTCTCGCTTGCCCTCGGTCAAAAGGGCCATGCTGAACAAAGTGTAAAAACCAGAAAAGCAGGACAGGCCATGGAGACATGGGAGCCTTGCTACGCTGATGGGCGGGATGTAAATTGCCAACAGGCACTCTGGAGAAGAGTACGGTGTGTCCTGAAACAAGTAATAAACACAGCGTAGAGAGCATAGGGCACTTCCACTCATGAGCGTATAAATTGGGAAAACTAAAAATCAACAAGACACAGGCACCCTAAAGATTACGTCTGCTCTGTTTCCAAGAACCTCCGCTTCGGTACACCTTCAATATCCCAGGAAAGAGAAAAATGGATAAAGAAATGGTGGTACTTGGCACAATGGAATATCACTCAGCCATGAAATCAATGTCATAAGGCTAGTTAGCAGCATGATGAGTGGATTTAGGTACGATGATTCTAAGTGAAATAAGTCACACAGAAAAAGACACTTAACCTAAGATATTCCTTATAGAGGGAATGTCAAAATCGCTACACTTGAACTGAAATACAAAAGAGAACAGAGTCACACCTTTAGAAGACACACTATGGCTGCTTAACGGGAAAGGTGAGGTGGGGTGATGCATAAAACAAGGGTTTGAAATTAGCTCAGAGACCGCTCCATAAGCCAAATATGTAATAGACAAGGCCTACTCCCTGCTCAGTGAACTGGACTCAACACACCCTAGTCACCACACAAGAATATATCTGACTAGTAAGAATCTGAAAACCTATGTATCGATATCTCTCTGCAAGTGAATCAAGAGGGTGTAAAGCGGCATCAACACAGCAGGGAAAAGCAGCCAAGCCCGATTCTAAACATAAATTACTTTAAAAAACCCACAAAACAAAGACAGTGAAAGAGAGAGAAATTCTTACAAAATCCGTTCAGGGTCTATGATGCAACCTGGATTGACCATATCTAGACCCACAGCTGGATGAGACATAAGGCTGGACCCTCTTGGGGCTGAGAGGATTGGTGAGGTTGGGTGAGCAAACGCAGATACTTTAAAGTAACACTGCTGGGAACACACCCCATGGGTCTCAAATCTCCAGGTACAAGGGCATCTTCCTACATCAAAACATGCATGGGAAACCCAGAAGATGGTATGCCATGAGATCGGGAAAGGTTTCTAAAACGCACCTCATTTCTCCTCTCCTTGTGCTCGGGTTCGCCATTCAAGCCGCTTGACTAACCATCTCCCTATTTGGAGAATCAGCACCTTTAACCTCCTGATTGTACAGGTTGCAATCTGTCCTGAGGATGAACGGGAAGACGTGGAACCAATGAGAGACGAGCCCTAGGTGTTGGGACAGGCATAGGTCACTCCATTTTCCCATCAGGAAGAATAATGAACCACAGGCTCAGCCTGCCCCCCAGAACCAAAATAGGGCCTGAAGCAATCCTGCGCTTTTGCGGCCAGCTCCCAAAAAAGCGAGGAGACAAATGGAGCTCAGGGGCACTGCAATTCACAAACGTGCAGAGTTATAAATGAGAACTCTCGTCCACAAATATATTGAGGGAAGGCAACGAAGAGGATTTGAAAGCAAGGCAGATTTGCAGGAAACAGATTTCAGGAGGTAGAATCGACTCGCCTTTAAAGCACATGAAAAGCGGCAAAACGTTGACAATGATGCCCTTGGCCAAAAAGGGCGTATGCGTTTTTTCCCGAATATATTCAGGAAAAAACGCATACGCCCTTTTTGGCCAACCAAGCAAGCCGGAAGGGCAAATCAGCGCTACAAACAAGTCTCGCTTGCCCTCGGTCAAAAGGGCCATGCTGAACAAACAGTAAAAACCAGAAAAGCAGGACAGGCCATGGAGACATGGGAGCCTTGCTACGCTGATGGGTGGGATATAAATTGCCAACAGGCACTCTGGAGAAGAGTACGGTGTGTCCTGAAACAAGTAATAAACACAGCGTTGAGAGCATAGGGCACTTCCACTCATGGGCGTATAAATTGGGAAAACTAAAAATCAACAAGACACAGGCACCCTAAAGTTTACGGCTGCTCTGTTTCCAAGAACCTCCGCTTCGGTACACCTTCAATATCCCAGGAAAGAGAAAAATGGATAAAGAAATGGTAGTACTTGGCACAATGGAATATCACTCAGCCATGAAATCAATGTCATAAGGCTAGTTAGCAGCATGATGAGTGGATTTAGGTACGATGATTCTAAGTGAAATAAGTCACACAGAAAAAGACACTTATCCTAAGATATCGCTTATAGAGGGAATGTCAAAATCGTTACACTTGAACTGAATTACAAAACAGAACAGAGGCACACCTTTAGAAGACACACTATGGCTGCTTAACGGGAAAGGTGAGGTGGGGTGATGCATAAAACAAGGGTTTGAAATTAGCTCAGACACCGCTCCATAAGCCAAATATGTAATAGACAAGGCCTACTCCCTGGTCAGTGTACTGGACTAAACACCCCCTAGTCACCGCACAAGAATATATCTGACTAGTATGAATCTGAAAACCTATGTATTGATATCTCTCTGCAAGTGAATCAAGAGGGTGTAAAGTGGCATAAACACAGCAGGGAAAAGCAGCCAAACCCCATTCTAAACATACATTACTTTAAAAAACCCACAAAGCAAAGACAGTGAAAGAGAGAGAAATTCTTACAAAATCCGTTCAGGGTCTCTGATGCAACCTGGATTGACCATATCTAGACCCACAGCTGGATGAGACATAAGGCTGGACACTCTTGGGGCTGAGAGGATTGGTGAGGTTGGGTGAGCAAATGCAGATACTTTAAAGTAATACCGCGGGGTACCCACCCCATGGGTCTCAAATCTCCAGGTACAAGGGAATCTTCCTACATCAAAACATGCATGGGAAACCCAGAAGATGGTATGCCGTGAGATCGGGAAAGGTTTCTAAAACGCACCTCATTTCTCCTCTCCTTGTGCTCGGGTTCGCCATTCCAGCCGCTTGACTAACCATCTCCCTACTTGGAGAATCAGCACCTTTAACCTCCTGTTTCGTCCAGGTTGCAATTTGTCCTGAGGATGAACGGGAAGACGGGGAACCAACGAGAGACTAGCCCTAGGTGTTGGGACAGGCACAGGTCACTCCATTTTCCCATCAGGAAGAAGAATGAACCACAGGCTCAGCCTGCCCCCCATAACCAAAATAGGGCCTGAAGCAATCCTGCGCTTTTGCGGCCAGCTCCCAAAAAAGCGAGGAGACAAATGGAGCTCAAGGGCACTGCAATTCACAAACATGCAGAGTTATAAATGAGAACTCTCGTCCACAAATATATTGAGGGAAGGCAACGAAGAGGATTTGAAAGCAAGGCAGATTTGCAGGAAACAGATTTCAGGAGGTAGATTCGACTCGCCTTTAAAGCACATGAAAAGCGGCAAAACGTTGACAATGATGCCCTTGGCCAAAAAGGGCGTATGCGTTTTTTCCTGAATATATTCAGGAAAAAACGCATACGCCCTTTTTGGCCAACCAAGCAAGCCGGAAGGGCAAATCAGCGCTACAAAGAAGTCTCGCTTGCCCTCGGTCAAAAGGGCCATGCTGAACAACGTGTAAAAACCAGAAAAGCAGGACAGGCCATGGAGACATGGGAGCCTTGCTACGCTGATGGGCGGGATATAAATTGCCAACAGGCACTCTGGAGAAGAGTACGGTGTGTCCTGAAACAAGTAATAAACCCAGCGTTGAGAGCATAGGGCACTTCCACTCATGGGCGTATAAATTGGGAAAACTAAAAATCAACACGACACAGGCACCCAAAACTTTACGGCTGATCTGTTGCCAAGAATCTCCGCTTCGGTACACCTTCAATATCCCAGGAAAGAGAAAAATGGATAAAGAAATGGTGGTACTTGGCACAATGGAATATCACTCAGCCATGAAATCAATGTCATAAGGCTAGTTAGCAGCATGATGAGTGGATTTAGGTACGATGATTCTAAGTGAAATAAGTCACACAGAAAAAGACACTTATCCTAAGATATCGCTTATACAGGGAATGTCAAAATCGCTACACTTGAACTGAATTACAAAACAGAACAGAGTCACACCTTTAGAAGACACACTATGGCTGCTTAACGGGAAAGGTGAGGTGGGGTGATGCATAAAACAAGGGTTTGAAATTAGCTCAGACACCGCTGCATAAGCCAAATATGTAATAGACAAGGCCTACTCCCTGCTCAGTGAACTGGACTCAACACCCCCTAGTCACCGCACAGGAATATATCTGAGTAGTATGAATCTGAAAACCAATGTATCGATATCTCTCTGCAAGTGAATCAAGAGGGTGTAAAGCGGCATCAACACAGCAGGGAAAAGCAGCCAAACCCCATTCTAAACATACATTACTTTAAAAAACCCACAAAGCAAAGACAGTGAAAGAGAGAGAAATTCTTACAAAATCCGTTCAGGGTCTCTGATGCAACCTGGATTGACCATATCTAGACCCACAGCTGGATGAGACATAAGTCTGGACACTCTTGGGGCTGAGAGGATTGGTGAGGTTGGGTGAGCAAATGCAGATACTTTAAAGTAATACCGCGGGGTACCCACCCCATGGGTCTCAAATCTCCAGGTACAAGGGCATCTTCCTACATCAAAACATGCATGGGAAACCCAGAAGATGGTATGCCATGAGATCGGGAAAGGTTTCTAAAACGCACCTCATTTCTCCTCTCATTGTGCTCGGGTTCACCATTCCAGCTGCTTGACTAACCATCTCCCTATTTGGAGAATCAGCACCTTTAACCTCCTGATTGTACAGGTTGCAATTTGTCCTGAGGATGAACGGGAAGACGCGGAACCAACGAGAGACTAGCCCTAGGTTTTGGGACAGGCATAGGTCACTCCATTTTCCCATCAGGAAGAAGAATGAACCACAGGCTCAGCCTGCCCCCCAGAACCAAAATAGGGCCTGAAGCAATCCTGCGCTTTTGCGGCCAGCTCCCAAAAAAGCGAGGAGACAAATGGAGCTCAGGGGCACTGCAATTCACAAACGTGCAGAGTTATAAATGAGAACTCTCGTCCACAAATATATTGAGGGAAGGCAACGAAGAGGATTTGAAAGCAAGGCAGATTTGCAGGAAACAGATTTCAGGAGGTAGATTCGACTCGCCTTTAAAGGACATGAAAAGCGGCAAAACGTTGACAATGATGCCCTTGGCCAAAAAGGGCGTATGCGTTTTTTCCTGAATATATTCAGGAAAAAACGCATACGCCCTTTTTGGCCAACCAAGCAAGCCGGAAGGGCAAATCAGCGCTACAAAGAAGTCTCGCTTGCCCTCGGTCAAAAGGGCCATGCGGAACAAAGTGTAAAAACCAGAAAAGCAGGACAGGCCATGGAGACATGGGAGCCTTGCTACGCTGATGGGCGGGATGTAAATTGCCAACAGGCACTCTGGAGAAGAGTACGGTGTGTCCTGAAACAAGTAATAAACACAGCGTAGAGAGCATAGGGCACTTCCACTCATGGGCGTATAAATTGGGAAAACTAAAAATCAACAAGACACAGGCACCCTAAAGTTTACGGCTGCTCTGTTTCCAAGAACCTCCGCTTCGGTACACCTTCAATATCCCAGGAAAGAGAAAAATGGATAAAGAAATGGTAGTACTTGGTACAATGGAATATCACTCAGCCATGAAATCAATGTCATAAGGCTAGTTAGCAGCATGATGAGTGGATTTAGATACGATGATTCTAAGTGAAATAAGTCACACAGAAAAAGACACTTATCCTAAGATATCGCTTATAGAGGGAATGTCAAAATCGCTACACTTGAACTGAATTACAAAACAGAACAGAGTCACACCTTTAGAAGACACACTATGGCTGCTTAACGGGAAAGGTGAGGTGGGGTGATGCATAAAACAAGGGTTTGAAATTAGCTCAGAGACCGCTGCATAAGCCAAATATGTAATAGACAAGGCTTACTCCCTGCTCAGTGAAGTGGACTCAACACACCCTAGTCACCACACAAGAATATATCTGACTAGTAAGAATCTGAAAACCTATGTATCGATATCTCTCTGCAAGTGAATCAAGAGGGTGTAAAGCGGCATCAACACAGCAGGGAAAAGCAGCCAAGCCCGATTCTAAACATAAATTACTTTAAAAAACCCACAAAACAAAGACAGTGAAAGAGAGAGAAATTCTTACAAAATCCGTTCAGGGTCTATGATGCAACCTGGATTGACCATATCTAGACCCACAGCTGGATGAGACAGAAGGCTGGACACTCTTGGGGCTGAGAGTATTGGTGAGGTTGGGTGAGCAAACGCAGATACTTTAAAGTAACACTGCGGGGAACACACCCCATGGGTCTCAAATCTCCAGGTACAAGGGCATCTTCCTACATCAAAACATGCATGGGAAACCCAGAAGATGGTATGCCATGAGATCGGGAAAGGTTTCTAAAACGCACCTCATTTCTCCTCTCATTGTGCTCGGGTTCACCATTCCAGCTGCTTGACTAACCATCTCCCTATTTGGAGAATCAGCACCTTTAACCTCCTGATTTTACAGGTTGCAATTTGTCCTGAGGATGAACGGGAAGACGCGGAACTAACGAGAGACGAGCCCTAGGTGTTGGGACAGGCATAGGTCACTCCATTTTCCCATCAGGAAGAAGAATGAACCACAGGCTCAGCCTGCCCCCCAGAACCAAAATAGGGCCTGAAGCAATCCTGCGCTTTTGCGGCCAGCTCCCAAAAAAGCGAGGAGACAAATGGAGCTCAGGGGCACTGCAATTCACAAACGTGCAGAGTTATAAATGAGAACTCTCGTCCACAAATATATTGAGGGAAGGCAACGAAGAGGATTTGAAAGCAAGGCAGATTTGCAGGAAACAGATTTTAGGAGGTAGATTCGACTCGCCTTTAAAGCATATGAAAAGCGGGAAAACGTTGACAATGATACCCATGGCCAAAAAGGGCGTATGCGTTTTTTCCTGAATATATTCAGGAAGAAACGCATACGCCCTTTTTGGCCAACCAAGCAAGCCGGAAGGGCAAATCAGCACTACAAAGAAGTCTCGCTTGCCCTCGGTCAAAAGGGCCATGCTGAACAAATTGTAAAAACCAGAAAAGCAGGACAGGCCATGGAGACATGGGAGCCTTGCTACGCTGATGGGCGGGATGTAATTTGCCAACAGGCACTCTGGAGAAGAGTACGGTGTGTCCTGAAACAAGTAATAAACACAGCGTAGAGAGCATAGGGCACTTCCACTCATGGGCGTATAAATTGGGAAAACTAAAAATCAACAAGACACAGGCACCTTAAAGTTTACGGCTGCTCTGTTTCCAAGAACCTCCGCTTCGGTACACCTTCAATATCCCAGGAAAGAGAAAAATGGATAAAGAAATGGTGGTACTTGGCACAATGCAATATCACTCAGCCATGAAATCAATGTCATAAGGCTAGTTAGCAGCATGATGAGTGGATTTAGGTTCGATGATTCTAAGTGAAATAAGTCACACAGAAAAAGACACTTATCCTAAGATATCGCTTATAGAGGGAATGTCAAAATCGCTACACTTGAACTGAATTACAAAACAGAACAGAGTCACACCTTTAGAAGACAAACTATGGCTGCTTAACGGGAAAGGTGAGGTGGGGTGATGCATAAAACACGGGTTTGAAATTAGCTCAGAGACCGCTCCATAAGCCAAATATGTAATAGACAAGGCCTACTCCCTGCTCAGTGAACTGGACTCAACACACCCTAGTCACCACACAAGAATATATCTGACTAGTAAGAATCTGAAAACCTATGTATCGATATCTCTCTGCAAGTGAATCAAGAGGGTGTAAAGCGGCATCAACACAGCAGGGAAAAGCAGCCAAGCCGGATTCTAAACATAAATTACTTTAAAAAACCCACAAAACAAAGACAGTGAAAGAGAGAGAAATTCTTACAAAATCCGTTCAGGGTCTATGATGCAACCTGGATTGACCATATCTAGACCCACAGCTGGATGAGACATAAGGCTGGACACTCTTGGGGCTGAGAGGATTGGTGAGGTTGGGTGAGCAAACGCAGATACTTTAAAGTAACACTGCGGGGAATACACCCCATGGGTCTCAAATCTCCAGGTACAAGGGCATCTTCCTACATCAAAACATGCCTGGGAAACCCAGAAGATGGTATGCCATGAGATCGGGAAAGGTTTCTAAAATGCACCTCATTTCTCCTCTCCTTGTGCTCGGGTTCACCATTCCAGCTGCTTGACTAACCATCTCCCTACTTGGAGAATCAGCACCTTTAACCTCCTGATTGTACAGGTTGCAATTTGTCCTGAGGATGAACGGGAAGACGCGGAACCAAGGAGAGACGAGCCCTAGGTGTTGGGACAGGCATAGGTCACTCCATTTTCCCATCAGGAAGAAGAATGAACCACAGGCTCAGCCTGCCCCCCAGAACCAAAATAGTGCCTGAAGCAATCCTGGGCTTTTGCGGCCAGCTCCCAAAAAAGCGAGGAGACAAATGGAGCTCAGGGGCACTGCAATTCACAAACGTGCAGAGTTATAAATGAGAACTCTCGTCCACAAATATATTGAGGGAAGGCAACAAAGAGGATTTGAAAGCAAGGCAGATTTGCAGGAAACAGATTTTAGGAGGTAGATTCAACTCGCCTTTAAAGTACATGAAAAGTGGCAAAACGTTGACAATGATGCCCTTGGCCAAAAAGGGCGTATGCGTTTTTCCTTGAATATATTCAGGAAAAAAAGCATACGCCCTTTTTTGCCAACCAAGCAAGCCGGAAGGGCAAATCAGCGCTACAAAGAAGTCTCGCTTGCCCTCGGTCAAAAGGGCCATGCTGAACAAAGTGTAAAAACCAGAAAAGCAGGACAGGCCATGGAGACATGGGAGCCTTGCTACGCTGATGGGCGGGATGTAAATTGCCAACAGGCACTCTGGAGATGAGTACGGTGTGTCCTGAAACAAGTAATAAACACAGCGTTGAGAGCATAGGGCACTTCCACTCATGGGCGTATAAATTGGCAAAACTAAAAATCAACAAGACACAGGCACCCCAAACTTTATGGCTGCTCTGTTTCCAAGAACCTCCGCTTCGGTACACCTTCAATATACCAGGAAAGAGAAAAATGGATAAAGAAATGGTGGTACTTGGCACAATGCAATATCACTCAGCCATGAAATCAATGTCATAAGGCTATTTAGCAGCATGATGAGTGGATTTAGGTACGATGATTCTAAGTGAAATAAGTCACACAGAAAAAGGCACTTATCCTAAGATATCGCTTATAGAGGGAAGGTCAAAATCGCTACACTTGAACTGAATTACAAAACAGAACAGAGGCACACCTTTAGAAGACACACTATGGCTGCTTAACCGGAAAGGTGAGGTGGGGTGATGCATAAAACAAGGGTTTGAAATTAGCTCAGACACCGCTCCATAAGCCAAATATGTAATAGACAATACCTACTCCCTGCTCAGTGAACTGGACTCAACACCCCCTAGTCACCGCACAAGAATATATATGACTAGTATGAGTCTGAAAACCTATGTATCGATATTTCTCTGCAAGTGAATCAAGAGGGTGTAAAGCGGCATCAACACAGCAGGGAAAAGCAGCCAAACCCCATTCTAAACATACATTACTTTAAAAAACCCACAAAGCAAAGACAGTGAAAGAGAGAGAAATTCTTACAAAATCCGTTCAGGGTCTCTGATGCAACCTGGATTGACCATATCTAGACCCACAGCTGGATGAGACATAAGGCTGGACACTCTTGGGGCTGAGAGGATTGGTGAGGTTGGGTGAGCAAATGCAGATACTTCAAAGTAATACCGTGGGGTACCCACCCCATGGGTCTCAAATCTCCAGGTACAAGGGAATCTTCCTACATCAAAACATGCATGGGAAACCCAGAAGATGGTATGCCGTGAGATCGGGAAAGGTTTCTAAAACGCACCTCATTTCTCCTCTCCTTGTGCTCGCGTTCGCCTTTCCAGCCGATTGACTAACCATCTCCCTACTTGGAGAATCAGCACCTTTAACCTACTGTTTCGTCCAGGTTGCATTTTGTCCTGAGGATGAACGGGAAGATGGGGAACCAACGAGAGACTAGCCCTAGGTTTTGGGACAGGCACAGGTCACTCCATTTTCCCATCAGGAAGAAGAATGAACCACAGGCTCAGCCTGCCCCCCAGAACCAAAATAGGGCCTGAAGCAATCCTGCGCTTTTGCGGCCAGCTCCCAAAAAAGCGAGGAGACAAATGGAGCTCAGGGGCACTGCAATTCACAAACGTGCAGAGTTATAAATGAGAACTCTCGTCCACAAATATATTGAGGGAAGGCAACGAAGAGGATTTGAAAGCAAGGCAGATTTGCAGGAAACAGATTTCAGGAGGTAGATTCGACTCGCCTTTAAAGCACATGAAAAGCGGCAAAACGTTGACAATGATACCCTTGTCCAAAAAGGGCGTATGCATTTTTTCCTGTATATATTCAGGAAAAAACGCATACGCCATTTTTGGCCAACCAAGCAAGCCGGAAGGGCAAATCAGCGCTACAAAGAAGTCTCGCTTGCCCTCGGTCAAAAGGGCCATGCTGAACAAAGTGTAAAAACCAGAAAAGCAGGACAGGCCATGGAGACATGGGAGCCTTGCTACGCTGATGGGCAGGATGTAAATTGCCAACAGGCACTCTGGAGAAGAGTACGGTGTGTCCTGAAACAAGTAATAAACACAGCGTAGAGAGCATAGGGCACTTCCACTCAAGGGCGTATAAATTGGGAAAAATAAAAATCAACAAGACACAGGCACCCTAAAGTTTACGGCTGCTCTGTTTCCAAGAACCTCCACTTCGGTACACCTTCAATATCCCAGGAAAGAGAAAAATGGATAAAGAAATGGTGGTACTTGGCACAATGGAATATCACTCAACCATGAAATCAATGTCATAAGGCTAGTTAGCAGCATGATGAGTGGATTTAGATACGATGATTCTAAGTGAAATAAGTCACACAGAAAAAGACACTTATCCTAAGATATCGCTTATAGAGGGAATGTCAAAATCGCTACACTTGAACTGAATTACAAAACAGAACAGAGTCACACCTTTAGAAGACACACTATGGCTGCTTAACGGGAAAGGTGAGGTGGGGTGATGCATAAAACAAGGGTTTGAAATTAGCTCAGAGACCGCTCCATAAGCCAAATATGTAATAGACAAGGCCTACTCCCTGCTCAGTGAACTGCACTCAACACACCCTAGTCACCACACAAGAATATATCTGACTAGTAAGAATCTGAAAACCTATGTATCAATATCTCTCTGCAAGTGAATCAAGAGGGTGTAAAGCGGCATCAACACAGCAGGGAAAAGCAGCCAAGCCCGATTCTAAACATAAATTACTTTAAAAAACCCACAAAACAAAGACAGTGAAAGAGAGAGAAATTCTTACAAAATCCGTTCAGGGTCTATGATGCAACCTGGATTGACCATATCAAGACCCACAGCTGGATGAGACATAAGGCTGGACACTCTTGGGGCTGAGAGGATTGGTGAGGTTGGGTGAGCAAACGCAGATACTTTAAAGTAACACTGCGGAGAACACACCCCATGGGTCTCAAATCTCCAGGTACAAGGGAATCTTCCTACATCAAAACATGCATGGGAAACCCAGAAGATGGTATGCCATGAGATCGGGAAATGTTTCTAAAACGCACCTCATTTCTCCTCTCCTTGTGCTCGGGTTCGCCATTCCAGCCGCTTGACTAACCATCTCCCTACTTGGAGAATCAGCACCTTTAACCTCCTGATTGTACAGGTTGCAATTTGTCCTGAGGATGAACGGGAAGACGCGGAACCAACGAGAGACGAGCCCTAGGTGTTGGGACAGGCATAGGTCACTCCATTTTCCCATCAGGAAGAAGAATGAACCACAGGCTCAGCCTGCCCCCCAGAACCAAAATAGGGCCTGAAGCAATCCTGCGCTTTTGCGGCCAGCTCCCAAAAAAGCGAGGAGACAAATGGAGCTCAGGGGCACTGCAATTCACAAACGTGCAGAGTAATAAATGAGAACTCTCGTCCACAAATATATTGAGGGAAGGCAACGAAGAGGATTTGAAAGCAAGGCAGATTTGCAGGAAACAGATTTCAGGAGGTAGATTCGACTCGCCTTTAAAGCACATAAAAAGCGGCAAAACGTTGACAATGATGCCCTTGGCCAAAAAGGGCGTATGCGTTTTTTCCTGAATATATTCAGGAAAAAACGCATACGCCCTTTTTGGCCAACCAAGCAAGCCGGAAGGGCAAATCAGCGCTACAAAGAAGTCTCGCTTGCCCTCGGTCAAAAGGGCCATGGTGAACAAACAGTAAAAACCAGAAAAGCAGGACAGGCCATGGAGACATGGGAGCCTTGCTACGCTGATGGGCGGGATATAAATTGCCAAAAGGCACTCTGGAGAAGAGTACGGTGTGTCCTGAAACAAGTAATAAACACAGCGTAGAGAGCATAGGGCACTTCCACTCATGGGCATATAAATTGGGAAAACTAAAAATCAACAAGACACAGGCACCCTAAAGTTTACGGCTGCTCTGTTTCCAAGAACCTCCACTTCGGTACACCTTCAATATCCCAGGAAAGAGAAAAATGGATAAAGAAATGGTGGTACTTGGCACAATGGAATATCACTCAGCCATGAAATCAATGTCATAAGGCTAGTTAGCAGCATGATGAGTGGATTTAGGTCCGATGATTCTAAGTGAAATAAGTCACACAGAAAAAGACACTTATCCTAAGATATCGCTTATAGAGGGAATGTCAAAATCGCTACACTTGAACTGAATTACAAAACAGAACAGAGTCACACCTTTAGAAGACACACTATGGCTGCTTAACGGGAAGGTGAGGTGGGGTGATGTATAAAACAAGGGTTTGAAATTAGCTCAGACACCGCTCCATAAGCCAAATATGTAATAGACAAGGCCTACTCCCTGCTCAGTGAACTGGACTCAACACCCCCTAGTCACCGCACAGGAATATATCTGACTAGTATGAATCTGAAAACCTATGTATCGATATCTCTCTGCAAGTGAATCAAGAGGGTGTAAAGCGGCATAAACACAGCAGGGAAAAGCAGCCAAACCCCATTCTAAACATATATTACTTTAAAAAACCCACAAAGCAAAGACAGTGAAAGAGAGAGAAATTCTTACAAAATCCGTTCAGGGTCTCTGATGCAACCTGGATTGACCATATCTAGACCCACAGCTGGATGAGACATAAGGCTGGACACTCTTGGGGCTGAGAGGATTGGTGAGGTTGGGTGAGCAAATGCAGATACTTTAAAGTAATACCGTGGGGTACCCACCCCATGGGTCTCAAATCTCCAGGTACAAGGGAATCTTCCTACATCAAAACATGCATGGGAAACCCAGAAGATGGTATGCCGTGAGATCGGGAAAGGTTTCTAAAACGCACCTCATTTCTCCTCTCCTTGTGCTCGGGTTCGCCTTTCCAGCCGATTGACTAACCATCTCCCTACTTGGAGAATCAGCACCTTTAACCTACTGTTTCGTCCAGGTTGCATTTTGTCCTGAGGATGAACGGGAAGATGGGGAACCAACGAGAGACTAGCCCTAGGTTTTGGGACAGGCACAGGTCACTCCATTTTCCCATCAGGAAGAAGAATGAACCACAGGCTCAGCCTGCCCCCCAGAACCAAAATAGGGCCTGAAGCAATCCTGCGCTTTTGCGGCCAGCTCCCAAAAAAGCGAGGAGACAAATGGAGCTCAGGGGCACTGCAATTCACAAACGTGCAGAGTTATAAAGGAGAACTCTCGTCCACAAATATATTGAGGGAAGGCAACGAAGAGGATTTGAAAGCAAGGCAGTTTTGCAGGAAACAGATTTCAGGAGGTAGATTCGACTCGCCTTTAAAGCACATGAAAAGCGGCAAAACGTTGACAATGATACCCTTGTCCAAAAAGGGCGTATGCATTTTTTCCTGTATATATTCAGGAAAAAACGCATACGCCATTTTTGGCCAACCAAGCAAGCCGGAAGGGCAAATCAGCGCTACAAAGAAGTCTCGCTTGCCCTCGGTCAAAAGGGCCATGCTGAACAAAGTGTAAAAACCAGAAAAGCAGGACAGGCCATGGAGACATGGGAGCCTTGCTACGCTGATGGGCGGGATGTAAATTGCCAACAGGCACTCTGGAGAAGAGTACGGTGTGTCCTGAAACAAGTAATAAACACAGCGTAGAGAGCATAGGGCACTTCCACTCAAGGGCGTATAAATTGGGAAAAATAAAAATCAACAAGACACAGGCACCCTAAAGTTTACGGCTGCTCTGTTTCCAAAAACCTCCACTTCGGTACACCTTCAATATCCCAGGAAAGAGAAAAATGGATAAAGAAATGGTGGTACTTGGCACAATGGAATATCACTCAGCCATGAAATCAATGTCATAAGGCTAGTTGGCAGCATGATGAGTGGATTTAGATACGATGATTCTAAGTGAAATAAGTCACACAGAAAAAGACACTTATCCTAAGATATCGCTTATAGAGGGAATGTCAAAATCGCTACACTTGAACTGAATTATAAAACAGAACAGAGTCACACCTTTAGAAGACACACTATGGCTGCTTAACGGGAAAGGTGAGGTGGGGTGATGCATAAAACAATGGTTTGAAATTAGCTCAGAGACCGCTCCATAAGCCAAATATGTAATAGACAAGGCCTACTCCCTGCTCAGTGAACTGCACTCAACACACCCTAGTCACCACACAAGAATATATCTGACTAGTAAGAATCTGAAAACCTATGTATCAATATCTCTCTGCAAGTGAATCAAGAGGGTGTAAAGCGGCATCAACACAGCAGGGAAAAGCAGCCAAGCCCGATTCTAAACATAAATTACTTTAAAAAACCCACAAAACAAAGACAGTGAAAGAGAGAGAAATTCTTACAAAATCCGTTCAGGGTCTATGATGCAACCTGGATTGACCATATCTAGACCCACAGCTGGATGAGACATAAGGCTGGACACTCTTGGGGCTGAGAGGATTGGTGAGGTTGGGTGAGCAAACGCAGATACTTTAAAGTAACACTGCGGAGAACACACCCCATGGGTCTCAAATCTCCAGGTACAAGGGAATCTTCCTACATCAAAACATGCATGGGGAACCCAGAAGATGGTATGCCATGAGATCGGGAAATGTTTCTAAAACGCACCTCATTTCTCCTCTCCTTGTGCTCGGGTTCGCCATTCCAGCCGCTTGACTAACCATCTCCCTACTTGGAGAATCAGCACCTTTAACCTCCTGATTGTACAGGTTGCAATTTGTCCTGAGGATGAACGGGAAGACGCGGAAACAACGAGAGACGAGCCCTAGGTGTTGGGACAGGCATAGGTTACTCCATTTTCCCATCAGGAAGAAGAATGAACCACAGGCTCAGCCTGCCCCCCAGAACCAAAATAGGGCCTGAAGCAATCCTGCGCTTTTGCGGCCAGCTCCCAAAAAAGCGAGGAGACAAATGGAGCTCAGGGGCACTGCAATTCACAAACGTGCAGAGTTATAAATGAGAACTCTCGTCCACAAATATATTGAGGGAAGGCAACAAAGAGGATTTGAAAGCAAGGCAGATTTGCAGGAAACAGATTTCAGGAGGTAGATTCAACTCGCCTTTAAAGCACATGAAAAGTGGCAAAACGTTGACAATGATGCCCTTGGCCAAAAAGGGCGTATGCGTTTTTCCTTGAATATATTCAGGAAAAAAAGCATACGCCCTTTTTGGCCAACCAAGCAAGCCGGAAGGGCAAATCAGCGCTACAAACAAGTCTCGCTTGCCCTCGGTCAAAAGGGCCATGCTGAACAAAGTGTAAAAACCAGAAAAGCAGGACAGGCCATGGAGACATGGGAGCCTTGCTACGCTGATGGGCGGGATGTAAATTGCCAACAGGCACTCTGGAGATGAGTACGGTGTGTCCTGAAACAAGTAATAAACACAGCGTTGAGAGCATAGGGCACTTCCACTCATGGGCGTATAAATTGGCAAAACTAAAAATCAACAAGACACAGGCACCCCAAACTTTATGGCTGCTCTGTTTCCAAGAACCTCCGCTTCGGTACACCTTCAATATACCAGGAAAGAAAAAAATGGATAAAGAAATGGTGGTACTTGGCACAATGCAATATCACTCAGCCATGAAATCAATGTCATAAGGCTATTTAGCAGCATGATGAGTGGATTTAGGTACGATGATTCTAAGTGAAATAAGTCACACAGAAAAAGGCACTTATCCTAAGATATCGCTTATAGAGGGAAGGTCAAAATCGCTACACTTGAACTGAATTACAAAACAGAACAGAGGCACACCTTTAGAAGACACACTATGGCTGCTTAACCGGAAAGGTGAGGTGGGGTGATGCATAAAACAAGGGTTTGAAATTAGCTCAGACACCGCTCCATAAGCCAAATATGTAATAGACAATGCCTACTCCCTGCTCAGTGAACTGGACTCAACACCCCCTAGTCACCGCACAAGAATATATATGACTAGTATGAATCTGAAAACCTATGTATCGATATCTCTCTGCAAGTGAATCAAGAGGGTGTAAAGCGGCATCAACACAGCAGGGAAAAGCAGCCAAACCCCATTCTAAACATACATTACTTTAAAAAACCCACAAAGCAAAGACAGTGAAAGAGAGAGAAATTCTTACAAAATCCGTTCAGGGTCTCTGATGCAACCTGGATTGACCATATCTAGACCCACAGCTGGATGAGACATAAGGCTGGACACTCTTGGGGCTGAGAGGATTGGTGAGGTTGGGTGAGCAAATGCAGATACTTCAAAGTAATACCGTGGGGTACCCACCCCATGGGTCTCAAATCTCCAGGTACAAGGGAATCTTCCTACATCAAAACATGCATGGGAAACCCAGAAGATGGTATGCCGTGAGATCGGGAAAGGTTTCTAAAACGCACCTCATTTCTCCTCTCCTTGTGCTCGGGTTCGCCTTTCCAGCCGATTGACTAACCATCTCCCTACTTGGAGAATCAGCACCTTTAACCTACTGTTTCGTCCAGGTTGCATTTTGTCCTGAGGATGAACGGGAAGATGGGGAACCAACGAGAGACTAGCCCTAGGTTTTGGGACAGGCACAGGTCACTCCATTTTCCCATCAGGAAGAAGAATGAACCACAGGCTCAGCCTGCCCCCCAGAACCAAAATAGGGCCTGAAGCAATCCTGCGCTTTTGCGGCCAGCTCCCAAAAAAGCGAGGAGACAAATGGAGCTCAGGGGCACTGCAATTCACAAACGTGCAGAGTTATAAATGAGAACTCTCGTCCACAAATATATTGAGGGAAGGCAACGAAGAGGATTTGAAAGCAAGGCAGATTTGCAGGAAACAGATTTCAGGAGGTAGATTCGACTCGCCTTTAAAGCACATGAAAAGCGGCAAAACATTGACAATGATACCCTTGTCCAAAAAGGGCGTATGCATTTTTTCCTGTATATATTCAGGAAAAAACGCATACGCCATTTTTGGCCAACCAAGCAAGCCGGAAGGGCAAATCAGCGCTACAAAGAAGTCTCGCTTGCCCTCGGTCAAAAGGGCCATGCTGAACAAAGTGTAAAAACCAGAAAAGCAGGACAGGCCATGGAGACATGGGAGCCTTGCTACGCTGATGGGCAGGATGTAAATTGCCAACAGGCACTCTGGAGAAGAGTACGGTGTGTCCTGAAACAAGTAATAAACACAGCGTAGAGAGCATAGGGCACTTCCACTCAAGGGCGTATAAATTGGGAAAAATAAAAATCAACAAGACACAGGCACCCTAAAGTTTACGGCTGCTCTGTTTCCAAGAACCTCCACTTCGGTACACCTTCAATATCCCAGGAAAGAGAAAAATGGATAAAGAAATGGTGGTACTTGGCACAATGGAATATCACTCAACCATGAAATCAATGTCATAAGGCTAGTTAGCAGCATGATGAGTGGATTTAGATACGATGATTCTAAGTGAAATAAGTCACACAGAAAAAGACACTTATCCTAAGATATCGCTTATAGAGGGAATGTCAAAATCGCTACACTTGAACTGAATTACAAAACAGAACAGAGTCACACCTTTAGAAGACACACTATGGCTGCTTAACGGGAAAGGTGAGGTGGGGTGATGCATAAAACAAGGGTTTGAAATTAGCTCAGAGACTGCTCCATAAGCCAAATATGTAATAGACAAGGCCTACTCCCTGCTCAGTGAACTGCACTCAACACACCCTAGTCACCACACAAGAATATATCTGACTAGTAAGAATCTGAAAACCTATGTATCAATATCTCTCTGCAAGTGAATCAAGAGGGTGTAAAGCGGCATCAACACAGCAGGGAAAAGCAGCCAAGCCCGATTCTAAACATAAATTACTTTAAAAAACCCACAAAACAAAGACAGTGAAAGAGAGAGAAATTCTTACGAAATCCGTTCAGGGTCTATGATGCAACCTGGATTGACCATATCTAGACCCACAGCTGGATGAGACATAAGGCTGGACACTCTTGGGGCTGAGAGGATTGGTGAGGTTGGGTGAGCAAACGCAGATACTTTAAAGTAACACTGCGGAGAACACACCCCATGGGTCTCAAATCTCCAGGTACAAGGGAATCTTCCTACATCAAAACATGCCTGGGAAACCCAGAAGATGGTATGCCATGAGATCGGGAAATGTTTCTAAAACGCACCTCATTTCTCCTCTCCTTGTGCTCGGGTTCGCCATTCCAGCCGCTTGACTAACCATCTCCCTACTTGGAGAATCAGCACCTTTAACCTCCTGATTGTACAGGTTGCAATTTGTCCTGAGGATGAACGGGAAGACGCGGAACCAAGGAGAGACGAGCCCTAGGTGTTGGGACAGGCATAGGTCACTCCATTTTCCCATCAGGAAGAAGAATGAACCACAGGCTCAGCCTGCCCCCCAGAACCAAAATAGGGCCTGAAGCAATCCTGCGCTTTTGCGGCCAGCTCCCAAAAAAGCGAGGAGACAAATGGAGCTCAGGGGCACTGCAATTCACAAACGTGCAGAGTAATAAATGAGAACTCTCGTCCACAAATATATTGAGGGAAGGCAACGAAGAGGATTTGAAAGCAAGGCAGATTTGCAGGAAACAGATTTCAGGAGGTAGATTCGACTCGCCTTTAAAGCATATAAAAAGCGGCAAAACGTTGACAATGATGCCCTTGGCCAAAAAGGGCGTATGCGTTTTTTCCTGAATATATTCAGGAAAAAACGCATACGCCCTTTTTGGCCAACCAAGCAAGCTGGAAGGGCAAATCAGCGCTACAAAGAAGTCTCGCTTGCCCTCGGTCAAAAGGGCCATGGTGAACAAACAGTAAAAACCAGAAAAGCAGGACAGGCCATGGAGACATGGGAGCCTTGCTACGCTGATGGGCGGGATATAAATTGCCAACAGGCACTCTGGAGAAGAGTACGGTGTGTCCTGAAACAAGTAATAAACACAGCGTAGAGAGCATAGGGCACTTCCACTCATGGGCATATAAATTGGGAAAACTAAAAATCAACAAGACACAGGCACCCTAAAGTTTACGGCTGCTCTGTTTCCAAGAACCTCCACTTCGGTACACCTTCAATATCCCAGGAAAGAGAAAAATGGATAAAGAAATGGTGGTACTTGGCACAATGGAATATCACTCAGCCATGAAATCAATGTCATAAGGCTAGTTAGCAGCATGATGAGTGGATTTAGGTCCGATGATTCTAAGTGAAATAAGTCACACAGAAAAAGACACTTATCCTAAGATATCGCTTATAGAGGGAATGTCAAAATCGCTACACTTGAACTGAATTACAAAACAGAACAGAGTCACACCTTTAGAAGACACACTATGGCTGCTTAACGGGAAAGGTGAGGTGGGGTGATGCATAAAACAAGGGTTTGAAATTAGCTCAGACACCGCTCCATAAGCCAAATATGTAATAGACAAGGCCTACTCCCTGCTCAGTGAACTGGACTCAACACCCCCTAGTCACCGCACAGGAATATATCTGACTAGTATGAATCTGAAAACCTATGTATCGATATCTCTCTGCAAGTGAATCAAGAGGGTGTAAAGCGGCATAAACACAGCAGGGAAAAGCAGCCAAACCCCATTCTAAACATACATTACTTTAAAAAACCCACAAAGCAAAGACAGTGAAAGAGAGAGAAATTCTTACAAAATCCGTTCAGGGTCTCTGATGCAACCTGGATTGACCATATCTAGACCCACAGCTGGATGAGACATAAGGCTGGACACTCTTGGGGCTGAGAGGATTGGTGAGGTTGGGTGAGCAAATGCAGATACTTTAAAGTAATACCGCGGGGTACCCACCCCATGGGTCTCAAATCTCCAGGTACAAGGGAATCTTCCTACATCAAAACATGCATGGGAAACCCAGAAGATGGTATGCCGTGAGATCGGGAAAGGTTTCTAAAACGCACCTCATTTCTCCTCTCCTTGTGCTCGGGTTCGCCTTTCCAGCCGATTGACTAACCATCTCCCTACTTGGAGAATCAGCACCTTTAACCTACTGTTTCGTCCAGGTTGCATTTTGTCCTGAGGATGAACGGGAAGATGGGGAACCAACGAAAGACTAGCCCTAGGTGTTGGGACAGGCACAGGTCACTCCATTTTCCCATCAGGAAGAAGAATGAACCACAGGCTCAGCCTGCCCCCCAGAACCAAAATAGGGCCTGAAGCAATCCTGCGCTTTTGCGGCCAGCTCCCAAAAAAGCGAGGAGACAAATGGAGCTCAGGGGCACTGCAATTCACAAACGTGCAGAGTTATAATTGAGAACTCTCGTCCACAAATATATTGAGGGAAGGCAACGAAGAGGATTTGAAAGCAAGGCAGATTTGCAGGAAACAGATTTCAGGAGGTAGATTCGACTCGCCTTTAAAGCACATGAAAAGCGGCAAAACGTTGACAATGATACCCTTGGCCAAAAAGGGCGTATGCGTTTTTTCCTGTATATATTCAGGAAAAAACGCATACGCCATTTTTGGCCAACCAAGCAAGCCGGAAGGGCAAATCAGCGCTACAAAGAAGTCTCGCTTGCCACCGGTCAAAAGGGCCATGCTGAAAAAAGTGTAAAAACCAGAAAAGCAGGACAGGCCATGGAGACATGGGAGCCTTGCTACGCTGATCGGCGGGATGTAAATTGCCAACAGGCACTCTGGAGAAGAGTACGGTGTGTCCTGAAACAAGTAATAAACACAGCGTAGAGAGCATAGGGCACTTCCACTCAAGGGCGTATAAATTGGGAAAAATAAAAATCAACAAGACACAGGCACCTAAAATTTACGGCTGCTCTATTTCCAAGAACCTCCACTTTGGTACACCTTCAATATCCCAGGAAAGAGAAAAATGGATAAAGAAATGGTGGTACTTGGCACAATGGAATATCACTCAACCATGAAATCAATGTCATAAGGCTAGTTAGCAGCATGATGAGTAGATTTAGATACGATGATTCTAAGTGAAATAAGTCACACAGAAAAAGACACTTATCCTAAGATATCGCTTATATAGGGAATGTCAAAATCGCTACACTTGAACTGAATTACAAAACAGAACAGAGTCACACCTTTAGAAGACACACTATGGCTGCTTAACGGGAAAGGTGAGGTGGGGTGATGCATAAAACAAGGGTTTGAAATTAGCTCAGAGACCGCTCCATAAGCCAAATATGTAATAGACAAGGCCTACTCCCTGCTCAGTGAACTGGACTCAACACACCCTAGTCACCACACAAGAATATATCTGACTAGTAAGAATCTGAAAACCTATGTATCAATATCTCTCTGCAAGTGAATCAAGAGGGTGTAAAGCGGCATCAACACAGCAGGGAAAAGCAGTCAAGCCCGATTCTAAACATAAATTACTTTAAAAAACCCACAAAACAAAGACAGTGAAAGAGAGAGAAATTCTTACAAAATCCGTTCAGGGTCTCCGATGCAACCTGGATTGACCATATCTAGACCCACAGCTGGATGAGACATAAGGCTGGACATTCTTGGGGCTGAGAGGATTGGTGAGGTTGGGTGAGCAAACGCAGATACTTTAAAGTAACACCGCGGAGAACACACCCCATGGGTCTCAAATCTCCAGGTACAAGGGAATCTTCCTACATCAAAACATGCATGGGAAACCCAGAAGATGGTATGCCATGAGATCGGGAAAGGTTTCTAAAACGCACCTCATTTCTCCTCTCCTTGTGCTCGGGTTCGCCATTCCAGCCGCTTGACTAACCATCTCCCTACTTGGAGAATCAGCACCTTTAACCTCCTGATTGTACAGGTTGCAATTTGTCCTGAGGATGAACGGGAAGACGCGGAACCAACGAGAGACGAGCCCTAGGTGTTGGGACAGGCATAGGTCACTCCATTTTCCCATCAGGAAGAAGAATGAACCACAGGCTCAGCCTGCCCCCCAGAACCAAAATAGGGCCTGAAGCAATCCTGCGCTTTTGCGGCCAGCTCCCAAAAAAGCGAGGAGACAAATGGAGCTCAGGGGCACTGCAATTCACAAACGTGCAGAGTAATAAATGAGATCTCTCGTCCACAAATATATTGAGGGAAGGCAACGAAGAGGATTTGAAAGCAAGGCAGATTTGCAGGAAACAGATTTCAGGAGGTAGATTCGACTCGCCTTTAAAGCACATGAAAAGCGGCAAAACGTTGACAATGATGCCCTTGGCCAAAAAGGGCGTATGCGTTTTTTCCTGAATATATTCAGGAAAAAACGCATACGCCCTTTTTGGCCAACCAAGCAAGACGGAAGGGAAAATCAGCGCTACAAAGAAGTCTCGCTTGCCCTCGGTCAAAAGGGCCATGCTGAACAAAGTGTAAAAACCAGAAAAGCAGGACAGGCCATGGAGACATGGGAGCCTTGCTAGGCTGATGGGCGGGATGTAAATTGCCAACAGGCACTCTGGAGAAGAGTACGGTGTGTCCTGAAACAAGTAATAAACACAGCGTAGAGAGCATAGGGCACTTCCACTCATGGGCGTATAAATTGGGAAAACTAAAAATCAACAAGACACAGGCACCCTAAAGTTTACGGCTGCTCTGTTTCCAAGAACCTCCGCTTCGGTACACCTTCAATATCCCAGGAAAGAGAAAAATGGATAAAGAAATGGTAGTACTTGGCACAATGGAATATCACTCAGCCATGAAATCAATGTCATAAGGCTAGTTAGCAGCATGATGAGTGGATTTAGATACGATGATTCTAAGTGAAATAAGTCACACAGAAAAAGACACTTATCCTAAGATATCACTTATAGAGGGAATGTCAAAATCGCTACACTTGAACTGAATTACAAAACAGAACAGAGTCACACCTTTAGAAGACACACTATGGCTGCTTAACGGGAAAGGTGAGGTGGGGTGATGCATAAAACAAGGGTTTGAAATTAGCTCAGAGACCGCTCCATAAGCCAAATATGTAATAGACAAGGCCTACTCCCTGCTCAGTGAACTGGACTCAACACACCCTAGTCACCACACAAGAATATATCTGACTAGTAAGAATCTGAAAACCTATGTATCGATATCTCTCTGCAAGTGAATCAAGAGGGTGTAAAGCGGCATCAACACAGCAGGGAAAAGCAGCCAAGCCCGATTCTAAACATAAATTACTTTAAAAACCCCACAAAACAAAGACAGTGAAAGAGAGAGAAATTCTTACAAAATCCGTTCAGGGTCTATGATGCAACCTGGATTGACCATATCTAGACCCACAGCTGGATGAGACAGAAGGCTGGACACTCTTGGGGCTGAGAGGATTGGTGAGGTTGGGTGAGCAAACGCAGATACTTTAAAGTAACACTGCGGGGAACACACCCCATGGGTCTCAAATCTCCAGGTACAAGGGCATCTTCCTACATCAAAACATGCATGGGAAACCCAGAAGATGGTATGCCATGAGATCGGGAAAGGTTTCTAAAACGCACCTCATTTCTCCTCTCATTGTGCTCGGGTTCACCATTCCAGCTGCTTGACTAACCATCTCCCTATTTGGAGAATCAGCACCTTTAACCTCCTGAGTGTACAGGTTGCAATTTGTCCTGAGGATGAACGGGAAGACGCGGAACCAATGAGAGACGAGCCCTAGGTGTTGGGACAGGCATAGGTCACTCCATTTTCCCATCAGGAAGAAGAATGAACCACAGGCTCAGCCTGCCCCCCAGAACCAAAATAGGGCCTGAAGCAATCCTGCGCTTTTGCGGCCAGCTCCCAAAAAAGCGAGGAGACAAATGGAGCTCAGGGGCACTGCAATTCACAAACGTGCAGAGTTATAAATGAGAACTCTCGTCCACAAATATATTGAGGGAAGGCAACGAAGAGGATTTGAAAGCAAGGCAGATTTGCAGGAAACAGATTTCAGGAGGTAGATTCGACTCGCCTTTAAAGCATATGAAAAGCGGCAAAACGTTGACAATGATGCCCTTGGCCAAAAAGGGCGTATGCGTTTTTTCCTGAATATATTCAGGAAGAAACGCATACGCCCTTTTTGGCCAACCAAGCAAGCCGGAAGGGCAAATCAGCACTACAAAGAAGTCTCGCTTGCCCTCGGTCAAAAGGGCCATGCTGAAAAAATTGTAAAAACCAGAAAAGCAGGACAGGCCATGGAGACATGGGAGCCTTGCTACGCTGATGGGTGGGATGTAAATTGCCAACAGGCACTCTGGAGAAGAGTACTGTGTGTCCTGAAACAAGTAATAAACACAGCGTAGAGAGCATAGGGCACTTCCACTCATGGGCATATAAATTGGGAAAACTAAAAATCAACAAGACACAGGCACCCTAAAGTTTACGGCTGCTCTGTTTCCAAGAACCTCCGGTTTGGTACACCTTCAATATCCCAGGAAAGAGAAAAATGGATAAACAAATGGTGGTACTTGGCACAATGGAATATCACTCAGCCATGAAATCAATGTCATAAGGCTAGTTAGCAGCATGATGAGTGGATTTAGGTACGATGATTCTAAGTGAAATAAGTCACACAGAAAAAGACACTTATCCTAAGATATCGCTTATAGAGGGAATGTCAAAATCGCTACACTTGAACTGAAGTACAAAACAGAACAGAGTCACACCTTTAGAAGACACACTATGGCTGCTTAACGGGAAAGGTGAGGTGGGGTGATGCATAAAACAAGGGTTTGAAATTAGCTCAGACACCGCTCCATAAGCCAAATATGTAATAGACAAGGCCTACTCCCTGCTCAGTGAACTGGACTCAACACCCCCTAGTCACCGCACAGGAATATATCTGACTAGTATGAATCTGAAAACCTATGTATCGATATCTCTCTGCAAGTGAATCAAGAGGGTGTAAAGCGGCATAAACACAGCAGGGAAAAGCAGCCAAACCCCATTCTAAACATACATTACTTTAAAAAACCCACAAAGCAAAGACAGTGAAAGGGAGAGAAATTCTTACAAAATCCGTTCAGGGTCTCTGATGCAACCTGGATTGACCATATCTAGACCCACAGCTGGATGAGACATAAGGCTGGACACTCTTGGGGCTGAGAGGATTGGTGAGGTTGGGTGAGCAAATGCAGATACTTTAAAGTAATACCGCGGGGTACCCACCCCATGGGTCTCAAATCTCCAGGTACAAGGGAATCTTCCTACATCAAAACATGCATGGGAAACCCAGAAGATGGTATGCCGTGAGATCGGGAAAGGTTTCTAAAGCGCACCTCATTTCTCCTCTCCTTTTGCTCGGGTTCGCCATTCCAGCCGCTTGACTAACCATCTCTCTACTTGGAGAATCAGCACCTTTAACCTCCTGTTTCGTCCAGGTTGCAATTTGTCCTGAGGATGAACGGGAAGACGGGGAAACAACGAGAGACTAGCCCTAGGTGTTGGGACAGGCACAGGTCATTCCATTTTCCCATCAGGAAGAAGAATGAACCACAGGCTCAGACTACCCCCCAGAACCAAAATAGGGCCTGAAGCAATCCTGCGCTTTTGCGGCCAGCTCCCAAAAAAGCGAGGAGACAAATGGAGCTCAGGGGCACTGCAATTCACAAACGTGCAGAGTTATAAATGAGAACTCTCGTCCACAAATATATTGAGGGAAGGTAACGAAGAGGATTTGAAAGCAAGGCAGATTTGCAGGAAACAGATTTCAGGAGGTAGATTCGACTCGCCGTTAAAGCACATGAAAAGCGGCAAAACGTTGACAATGATGCCCTTGGCCAAAAAGGGCGTATGCGTTTTTTCCTGAATATATTCAGGAAGAAACGCATACGCCCTTTTTGGCCAACCAAGCAAGCCAGAAGGGCAAATCAGCGCTACAAAGAAGTCTCGCTTGCCCTCGGTCAAAAGGGCCATGCTGAACAAAGTGTAAAAACCAGAAAAGCAGGACAGGCCATGGAGACATGGGAGCCTTGCTACGCTGATGGGCGGGACGTAAATTGCCAACAGGCACTCTGGAGAAGAGTACGGTGTGTCCTGAAACAAGTAATAAACACAGCGTAGAGAGCATAGGGCACTTCCACTCATGGGCATATAAATTGGGAAAACTAAAAATCAACAAGACACAGGCACCCTAAAGTTTACGGCTGCTCTGTTTCCAAGAACCTCCGGTTTGGTACACCTTCAATATCCCAGGAAAGAGAAAAATGGATAAAGAAATGGTGGTACTTGGCACAATGGAATATCACGCAGCCATGAAATCAATGTCATAAGGCTAGTTAGCAGCATGATGAGTGGATTTAGGTACGTTGATTCTAAGTGAAATAAGTCACACAGAAAAAGACACTTATCCTAAGATATCGCTTATAGAGGGAATGTCAAAATCGCTACACTTGAACTGAATTACAAAACAGAACAGAGTCACACCTTTAGAAGACACACTATGGCTGCTTAACGGGAAAGGTGAGGTGGGGTGATGCATAAAACAAGGGTTTGAAATTAGCTCAGACACCGCTCCATAAGCCAAATATGTAATAGACAAGGCCTACTCCCTGCTCAGTGAACTGGACTCAACACCCCCTAGTCACCGCACAGGAATATATCTGACTAGTATGAATCTGAAAACCTATGTATCGATATCTCTCTGCAAGTGAATCAAGAGGGTGTAAAGCGGCATAAACACAGCAGGGAAAAGCAGCCAAACCCCATTCTAAACATACATTACTTTAAAAAACCCACAAAGCAAAGACAGTGAAAGGGAGAGAAATTCTTACAAAATCCGTTCAGGGTCTCTGATGCAACCTGGATTGACCATATCTAGACCCACAGCTGGATGAGACATAAGGCTGGACACTCTTGGGGCTGAGAGGATTGGTGAGGTTGGGTGAGCAAATGCAGATACTTTAAAGTAATACCGCGGGGTACCCACCCCATGGGTCTCAAATCTCCAGGTACAAGGGAATCTTCCTACATCAAAACATGCATGGGAAACCCAGAAGATGTTATGCCGTGAGATCGGGAATGGTTTCTAAAGCGCACCTCATTTCTCCTCTCCTTTTGCTCGGGTTCGCCATTCCAGCCGCTTGACTAACCATCTCTCTACTTGGAGAATCAGCACCTTTAACCTCCTGTTTCGTCCAGGTTGCAATTTGTCCTGAGGATGAACGGGAAGACGGGGAAACAACGAGAGACTAGCCCTAGGTGTTGGGACAGGCACAGGTCATTCCATTTTCCCATCAGGAAGAAGAATGAACCACAGGCTCAGACTACCCCCCAGAACCAAAATAGGGCCTGAAGCAATCCTGCGCTTTTGCGGCCAGCTCCCAAAAAAGCGAGGAGACAAATGGAGCTCAGGGGCACTGCAATTCACAAACGTGCAGAGTTATAAATGAGAACTCTCGTCCACAAATATATTGAGGGAAGGTAACGAAGAGGATTTGAAAGCAAGGCAGATTTGCAGGAAACAGATTTCAGGAGGTAGATTCGACTCGCCGTTAAAGCACATGAAAAGCGGCAAAACGTTGACAATGATGCCCTTGGCCAAAAAGGGCGTATGCGTTTTTAACTGAATATATTCAGGAAGAAACTCATACGCCCTTTTTGGCCAACCAAGCAAGCCAGAAGGGCAAATCAGCGCTACAAAGAAGTCTCGCTTGCCCTCGGTCAAAAGGGCCATGCTGAACAAAGTGTAAAAACCAGAAAAGCAGGACAGGCCATGGAGACATGGAAGCCTTGCTACGCTGATGGGCGGGATGTAAATTGCCAACAGGCACTCTGGAGAAGAGTACGGTGTGTCCTGAAACAAGTAAT
The DNA here is from genome assembly GCF_028564815.1 of Eubalaena glacialis. Classification (NCBI taxonomy): domain Eukaryota; kingdom Metazoa; phylum Chordata; class Mammalia; order Artiodactyla; family Balaenidae; genus Eubalaena; species Eubalaena glacialis. The sequence continues at coordinate 353,181 of NW_026871236.1, forward strand.
AAACACAGCGTAGAGAGCATAGGGCACTTCCACTCATGGGCATATAAATTGGGAAAACTAAAAATCAACAAGACACAGGCACCCTAAAGTTTACGGCTGCTCTGTTTCCAAGAACCTCCGGTTTGGTACACCTTCAATATCCCAGGAAAGAGAAAAATGGATAAAGAAATGGTGGTACTTGGCACAATGGAATATCACTCAGCCATGAAATCAATGTCATAAGGCTAGTTAGCAGCATGATGAGTGGATTTAGGTACGTTGATTCTAAGTGAAATAAGTCACACAGAAAAAGACACTTATCCTAAGATATCGCTTATAGAGGGAATGTCAAAATCGCTACACTTGAACTGAATTACAAAACAGAACAGAGTCACACCTTTAGAAGACACACTATGGCTGCTTAACGGGAAAGGTGAGGTGGGGTGATGCATAAAACAAGGGTTTGAAATTAGCTCAGACACCGCTCCATAAGCCAAATATGTAATAGACAAGGCCTACTCCCTGCTCAGTGAACTGGACTCAACACCCCCTAGTCACCGCACAGGAATATATCTGACTAGTATGAATCTGAAAACCTATGTATCGATATCTCTCTGCAAGTGAATCAAGAGGGTGTAAAGCGGCATAAACACAGCAGGGAAAAGCAGCCAAACCCCATTCTAAACATACATTACTTTAAAAAACCCACAAAGCAAAGACAGTGAAAGGGAGAGAAATTCTTACAAAATCCGTTCAGGGTCTCTGATGCAACCTGGATTGACCATATCTAGACCCACAGCTGGATGAGACATAAGGCTGGACACTCTTGGGGCTGAGAGGATTGGTGAGGTTGGGTGAGCAAATGCAGATACTTTAAAGTAATACCGCGGGGTACCCACCCCATGGGTCTCAAATCTCCAGGTACAAGGGAATCTTCCTACATCAAAACATGCATGGGAAACCCAGAAGATGGTATGCCGTGAGATCGGGAAAGGTTTCTAAAGCGCACCTCATTTCTCCTCTCCTTTTGCTCGGGTTCGCCATTCCAGCCGCTTGACTAACCATCTCTCTACTTGGAGAATCAGCACCTTTAACCTCCTGTTTCGTCCAGGTTGCAATTTGTCCTGAGGATGAACGGGAAGACGGGGAAACAACGAGAGACTAGCCCTAGGTGTTGGGACAGGCACAGGTCATTCCATTTTCCCATCAGGAAGAAGAATGAACCACAGGCTCAGACTACCCCCCAGAACCAAAATAGGGCCTGAAGCAATCCTGCGCTTTTGCGGCCAGCTCCCAAAAAAGCGAGGAGACAAATGGAGCTCAGGGGCACTGCAATTCACAAACGTGCAGAGTTATAAATGAGAACTCTCGTCCACAAATATATTGAGGGAAGGTAACGAAGAGGATTTGAAAGCAAGGCAGATTTGCAGGAAACAGATTTCAGGAGGTAGATTCGACTCGCCGTTAAAGCACATGAAAAGCGGCAAAACGTTGACAATGATGCCCTTGGCCAAAAAGGGCGTATGCGTTTTTTCCTGAATATATTCAGGAAGAAACGCATACGCCCTTTTTGGCCAACCAAGCAAGCCAGAAGGGCAAATCAGCGCTACAAAGAAGTCTCGCTTGCCCTCGGTCAAAAGGGCCATGCTGAACAAAGTGTAAAAACCAGAAAAGCAGGACAGGCCATGGAGACATGGGAGCCTTGCTACGCTGATGGGCGGGATGTAAATTGCCAACAGGCACTCTGGAGAAGAGTACGGTGTGTCCTGAAACAAGTAATAAACACAGCGTAGAGAGCATAGGGCACTTCCACTCATGGGCGTATAAATTGGGAAAACTAAAAATCAACAAGACACAGGCACCCTAAATTTGACGGCTGCTCTGTTTCCAAGAACCTCCGCTTCGGTACACCTTCAATATCCCAGGAAAGAGAAAAATGGATAAAGAAATGGTAGTACTTGGCACAATGGAATATCACTCAGCCATGAAATCAATGTCATAAGGCTAGTTAGCAGCATGTTGAGTGGATTTAGATACGATGATTCTAAGTGAAATAAGTCACACAGAAAAAGACACTTATCCTAAGATATCGCTTATAGAGGGAATGTCAAAATCGCTACACTTGAACTGAATTACAAAACAGAACAGAGTCACACCTTTAGAAGACACACTATGGCTGCTTAACGGGAAAGGTGAGGTGGGGTGATGCATAAAACAAGGGTTTGAAATTAGCTCAGAGACCGCTCCATAAGCCAAATATGTAATAGACAAGGCCTACTCCCTGCTCAGTGAACTGGACTCAACACACCCTAGTCACCACACAAGAATATATCTGACTAGTAAGAATCTGAAAACCTATGTATCGATATCTCTCTGCAAGTGAATCAAGAGGGTGTAAAGCGGCATCAACACAGCAGGGAAAAGCAGCCAAGCCTGATTCTAAACATAAATTACTTTAAAAAACCCACAAAACAAAGACAGTGAAAGAGAGAGAAATTCTTACAAAATCCGTTCAGGGTCTATGATGCAACCTGGATTGACCATATCTAGACCCACAGCTGGATGAGACAGAAGGCTGGACACTCTTGGGGCTGAGAGGATTGGTGAGGTTGGGTGAGCAAACGCAGATACTTTAAAGTAACACTGCGGGGAACACACCCCATGGGTCTCAAATCTCCAGGTACAAGGGAATCTTCCTACATCAAAACATGCATGGGAAACCCAGAAGATGGTATGCCATGAGATCGGGAAAGGTTTCTAAAACGCACCTCATTTCTCCTCTCATTGTGCTCGGGTTCACCATTCCAGCTGCTTGACTAACCATCTCCCTATTTGGAGAATCAGCACCTTTAACCTCCTGATTGTACAGGTTGCAATTTGTCCTGAGGATGAACGGGAAGACGCGGAACCAACGAGAGACGAGCCCTAGGTGTTGGGACAGGCATAGGTCACTCCATTTTCCCATCAGGAAGAAGAATGAACCACAGGCTCAGCCTGCCCCCCAGAACTAAAATAGGGCCTGAAGCAATCCTGTGCTTTTGCGGCCAGCTCCCAAAAAAGCGAGGAGACAAATGGAGCTCAGGGGCACTGCAATTCACAAACGTGCAGAGTTATAAATGAGAACTCTCGTCCACAAATATATTGAGGGAAGGCAACGAAGAGGATTTGAAAGCAAGGCAGATTTGCAGGAAACAGATTTCAGGAGGTAGATTCGACTCGCCTTTAAAGCACATGAAAAGCAGCAAAACGTTGACAATGATGCCCTTGGCCAAAAAGGGCGTATGCGTTTTTTCCTGAATATATTCAGGAAAAAACGCATACGCCCTTTTTGGCCAACCAAGCAAGCCGGAAGGGCAAATCAGCACTACAAAGAAGTCTCGCTTGCCCTCGGTCAAAAGGGCCATGCTGAACAAAGTGTAAAAACCAGAAAAGCAGGACAGGCTATGGAGACATGGGAGCCTTGCTACGCTGATGGGCGGGATGTAAATTGCCAACAGGCACTCTGGAGAAGAGTACGGTGTGTCCTGAAACAAGTAATAAACACAGCGTAGAGAGCATAGGGCACTTCCACTCATGGGCATATAAATTGGGAAAACTAAAAATCAACAAGACTCAGGCACCCTAAAGTTTACGGCTGCTCTATTTCCAAAAACCTCCGCTTCGGTACACCTTCAATATCCCAGGAAAGAGAAAAATGGATAAAGAAATGGTGGTACTTGGCACAATGGAATATCACTCAGCCATGAAATCAATGTCATAAGGCTAGTTAGCAGCATGATGATTGGATTTAGGTACGATGATTCTAAGTGAAATAAGTCACACAGAAAAAGACACTTATCCTAAGATATCGCTTATAGAGGGAATGTCAAAATCGCTATACTTGAACTGAATTACAAAACAGAACAGAGTCACACCTTTAGAAGACACACTATGGCTGCTTAACGGGAAAGGTGAGGTGGGGTGATGCATAAAACAAGGGTTTGAAATTAGCTCAGACACCGCTCCATAAGCCAAATATGTAATAGACAAGGCCTACTCCCTGCTCAGTGAACTGGACTCAACACCCCCTAGTCACCGCACAGGAATATATCTGACTAGTATGAATCTGAAAACCTATGTATCGATATCTCTCTGCAAGTGAATCAAGAGGGTGTAAAGCGGCATAAACACAGCAGGGAAAAGCAGCCAAACCCCATTCTAAACATACATTACTTTAAAAAACCCACAAAGCAAAGACAGTGAAAGAGAGAGAAATTCTTACAAAATCCGTTCAGGGTCTCTGATGCAACCTGGATTGACCATATCTAGACCCACAGCTGGATGAGACATAAGGCTGGACACTCTTGGGGCTGAGAGGATTGGTGAGGTTGGGTGAGCAAATGCAGATACTTTAAAGTAATACCGCGGGGTACCCACCCCATGGGTCTCAAATCTCCAGGTACAAGGGAATCTTCCTACATCAAAACATGCATGGGAAACCCAGAAGATGGTATGCCGTGAGATCGGGAAAGGTTTCTAAAGCGCACCTCATTTCTCCTCTCCTTTTGCTCGGGTTCGCCATTCCAGCCGCTTGACTAACCATCTCTCTACTTGGAGAATCAGCACCTTTAACCTCCTGTTTCGTCCAGGTTGCAATTTGTCCTGAGGATGAACGGGAAGACGGGGAACCAACGAGAGACTAGCCCTAGGTGTTGGGACAGGCACAGGTCACTCCATTTTCCCATCAGGAAGAAGAATGAACCACAGGCTCAGCCTACCCCCGAGAACCAAAATAGGGCCTGAAGCAATCCTGCACTTTTGCGGCCAGCTCCCAAAAAAGCGAGGAGACAAATGGAGCTCAGGGGCACTGCAATTCACAAACGTGCAGAGTTATAAATGAGAACTCTCGTCCACAAATATATTGAGGGAAGGCAACGAAGAGGATTTGAAAGCAAGGCAGATTTGCAGGAAACAGATTTCAGGAGGTAGATTCGACTCGCCGTTAAAGCACATGAAAAGCGGCAAAACGTTGACAATGATGCCCTTGGCCAAAAAGGGCTTATGCGTTTTTTCCTGAATATATTCAGGAAAAAACGCATAAGCCCTTGTTGGCCAACCAAGCAAGACGGAAGGGAAAATCAGCGCTACAAAGAAGTCTCGCTTGCCCTCGGTCAAAAGGGCCATGCTGAACAAAGTGTAAAAACCAGAAAAGCAGGACAGGCCATGGAGACATGGGAGCCTTGCTACGCTGATGGGCGGGATGTAAATTGCCAACAGGCACTCTGTAGAAGAGTACGGTGTGTCCTGAAACAAGTAATAAACACAGCGTAGAGAGCATAGGGCACTTCCACTCATGGGCGTATAAATTGGGAAAACTAAAAATCAACAAGACACAGGCACCCTAAAGTTTACGGCTGCTCTGTTTCCAAGAACCTCCGCTTCGGTACACCTTCAATATCCCAGGAAAGAGAAAAATGGATAAAGAAATGGTAGTACTTGGTACAATGGAATATCACTCAGCCATGAAATCAATGTCATAAGGCTAGTTAGCAGCATGATGAGTGGATTTAGATACGATGATTCTAAGTGAAATAAGTCACACAGAAAAAGACACTTATCCTAAGATATCGCTTATAGAGGGAATGTCAAAATCGCTACACTTGAACTGAATTACAAAACAGAACAGAGTCACACCTTTAGAAGACACACTATGGCTGCTTAACGGGAAAGGTGAGGTGGGGTGATGCATAAAACAAGGGTTTGAAATTAGCTCAGAGACCGCTCCATAAGCCAAATATGTAATAGACAAGGCCTACTCCCTGCTCAGTGAACTGGACTCAACACACCCTAGTCAGCACACAAGAATATATCTGACTAGTAAGAATCTGAAAACCTATGTATCGATATCTCTCTGCAAGTGAATCAAGAGGGTGTAAAGCGGCATCAACACAGCAGGGAAAAGCAGCCAAGCCCGATTCTAAACATAAATTACTTTAAAAAACCCACAAAACAAAGACAGTGAAAGAGAGAGAAATTCTTACAAAATCCGTTCAGGGTCTATGATGCAACCTGGATTGACCATATCTAGACCCACAGCTGGATGAGACAGAAGGCTGGACACTCTTGGGGCTGAGAGGATTGGTGAGGTTGGGTGAGCAAACGCAGATACTTTAAAGTAACACTGCGGGGAATACACCCCATGGGTCTCAAATCTCCAGGTACAAGGGCATCTTCCTACATCAAAACATGCATGGGAAACCCAGAAGATGGTATGCCATGAGATCGGGAAAGGTTTCTAAAACGCACCTCATTTCTCCTCTCATTGTGCTCGGGTTCACCATTCCAGCTGCTTGACTAACCATCTCCCTATTTGGAGAATCAGCACCTTTAACCTCCTGATTGTACAGGTTGCAATTTGTCCTGAGGATGAACGGGAAGACGCGGAACCAACGAGAGACGAGCCCTAGGTGTTGGGACAGGCATAGGTCACTCCATTTTCCCATCAGGAAGAAGAATGAACCACAGGCTCAGCCTGCCCCCCAGAACCAAAATAGGGCCTGAAGCAATCCTGCGCTTTTGCGGCCAGCTCCCAAAAAAGCGAGGAGACAAATGGAGCTCAGGGGCACTGCAATTCACAAACGTGCAGAGTTATAAATGAGAACTCTCGTCCACAAATATATTGAGGGAAGGCAACGAAGAGGATTTGAAAGCAAGGCAGATTTGCAGGAAACAGATTTCACGAGGTAGATTCGACTCGCCTTTAAAGCACATGAAAAGCGGCAAAACGTTGACAATGATGCCCTTGGCCAAAAAGGGCGTATGCGTTTTTTCCTGAATATATTCAGGAAGAAACGCATACGCCCTTTTTGGCCAACCAAGCAAGCCGGAAGGGCAAATCAGCACTACAAAGAAGTCTCGCTTGCCCTCGGTCAAAAGGGCCATGCTGAACAAATTGTAAAAACCAGAAAAGCAGGACAGGCCATGGAGACATGGGAGCCTTGCTACGCTGATGGGCGGGATGTAATTTGCCAACAGGCACTCTGGAGAAGAGTACGGTGTGTCCTGAAACAAGTAATAAACACAGCGTAGAGAGCATAGGGCACTTCCACTCATGGGCGTATAAATTGGGAAAACTAAAAATCAACAAGACACAGGCACCTTAAAGTTTACGGCTGCTCTGTTTCCAAGAACCTCCGCTTCGGTACACCTTCAATATCCCAGGAAAGAGAAAAATGGATAAAGAAATGGTGGTACTTGGCACAATGCAATATCACTCAGCCATGAAATCAATGTCATAAGGCTAGTTAGCAGCATGATGAGTGGATTTAGGTACGATGATTCTAAGTGAAATAAGTCACACAGAAAAAGACACTTATCCTAAGATATCGCTTATAGAGGGAATGTCAAAATCGCTACACTTGAACTGAATTACAAAACAGAACAGAGTCACACCTTTAGAAGACACACTATGGCTGCTTAACGGGAAAGGTGAGGTGGGGTGATGCATAAAACAAGGGTTTGAAATTAGCTCAGAGACCGCTCCATAAGCCAAATATGTAATAGACAAGGCCTACTCCCTGCTCAGTGAACTGGACTCAACACACCCTAGTCACCACACAAGAATATATCTGACTAGTAAGAATCTGAAAACCTATGTATCGATATCTCTCTGCAAGTGAATCAAGAGGGTGTAAAGCGGCATCAACACAGCAGGGAAAAGCAGCCAAGCCCGATTCTAAACATAAATTACTTTAAAAAACCCACAAAACAAAGACAGTGAAAGAGAGAGAAATTCTTACAAAATCCGTTCAGGGTCTATGATGCAACCTGGATTGACCATATCTAGACCCACAGCTGGATGAGACATAAGGCTGGACACTCTTGGGGCTGAGAGGATTGGTGAGGTTGGGTGAGCAAACGCAGATACTTTAAAGTAACACTGCGGGGAATACACCCCATGGGTCTCAAATCTCCAGGTACAAGGGCATCTTCCTACATAAAAACATGCCTGGGAAACCCAGAAGATGGTATGCCATGAGATCGGGAAAGGTTTCTAAAACGCACCTCATTTCTCCTCTCCTTGTGCTCGGGTTCACCATTCCAGCTGCTTGACTAACCATCCCCCTATTTGGAGAATCAGCACCTTTAACCTCCTGATTGTACAGGTTGCAATTTGTCCTGAGGATGAACGGGAAGACGCGGAACCAACGAGAGACGAGCCCTAGGTGTTGGGACAGGCATAGGTCACTCCATTTTCCCATCAGGAAGAAGAATGAACCACAGGCTCAGCCTGCCCCCCAGAACCAAAATAGGGCCTGAAGCAATCCTGCGCTTTTGCGGCCAGCTCCCAAAAAAGCGAGGAGACAAATGGAGCTCAGGGGCACTGCAATTCACAAACGTGCAGAGTTATAAATGAGAACTCTCGTCCACAAATATATTGAGGGAAGGCAACGAAGAGGATTTGAAAGCAAGGCAGATTTGCAGGAAACAGATTTCAGGAGGTAGATTCGACTCGCCTTTAACGTATATGAAAAGCGGCAAAACGTTGACAATGATGCCCTTGGCCAAAAAGGGCATATGCGTTTTTTCCTGAATATATTCAGGAAGAAACGCATACGCCCTTTTTGGCCAACCAAGCAAGCCAGAAGGGCAAATCAGCACTACAAAGAAGGCTCCCTTGCCCTCGGTCAAAAGGGCCATGCTGAACAAATTGTAAAAACCAGAAAAGCAGGACAGGCCATGGAGACATGGGAGCCTTGCTACGCTGATGGGTGGGATGTAAATTGCCAACAGGCACTCTGGAGAAGAGTACGGTGTGTCCTGAAACAAGTAATAAACACAGCGTAGAGAGCATAGGGCACTTCCACTCATGGGCGTATAAATTGGGAAAATTAAAAATCAACAAGTCACAGGCACCCTAAAGTTTACGGCTGCTCTGTTGCCAAGAACCTCCACTTCGGTACACCTTCAATATCCCAGGAAAGAGAAAAATGGATAAAGAAATGGTGGTACTTGGCACAATGGAATATCACTCAGCCATGAAATCAATGTCATAAGGCTAGTTAGCAGCATGATGAGTGGATTTAGGTACGATGACTCTAAGTGAAATAAGTCACACAGAAAAAGACACTTATCCTAAGATATCGCTTATAGAGGGAATGTCAAAATCGCTACACTTGAACTGAATTACAAAACAGAACAGAGTCACACCTTTAGAAGACACACTATGGCTGCTTAACGGGAAAGGTGAGGTGGGGTGATGCATAAAACAAGGGTTTGAAATTAGCTCAGACACCGCTCCATAAGCCAAATATGTAATAGACAAGGCCTACTCCCTGCTCAGTGAACTGGACTCAACACCCCCTAGTCACCGCACAGGAATATATCTGACTAGTATGAATCTGAAAACCTATGTATCGATATCTCTCTGCAAGTGAATCAAGAGGGTGTAAAGCGGCATAAACACAGCAGGGAAAAGCAGCCAAACCCCATTCTAAACATACATTACTTTAAAAAACCCACAAAGCAAAGACAGTGAAAGAGAGAGAAATTCTTACAAAATCCGTTCAGGGTCTCTGATGCAACCTGGATTGACCATATCTAGACCCACAGCTGGATGAGACATAAGGCTGGACACTCTTGGGGCTGAGAGGATTGGTGAGGTTGGGTGAGCAAATGCAGATACTTTAAAGTAATACCGCGGGGTACCCACCCCATGGGTCTCAAATCTCCAGGTACAAGGGAATCTTCCTACATCAAAACATGCATGGGAAACCCAGAAGATGGTATGCCGTGAGATCGGGAAAGGTTTCTAAAGCGCACCTCATTTCTCCTCTCCTTTTGCTCGGGTTCGCCATTCCAGTCGCTTGACTAACCATCTCTCTACTTGGAGAATCAGCACCTTTAACCTCCTGTTTCGTCCAGGTTGCAATTTGTCCTGAGGATGAACGGGAAGACGGGGAACCAACGAGAGACTAGCCCTAGGTGTTGGGACAGGCACAGGTCACTCCATTTTCCCATCAGGAAGAAGAATGAACCACAGGCTCAGCCTACCCCCGAGAACCAAAATAGGGCCTGAAGCAATCCTGCGCTTTTGCGGCCAGCTCCCAAAAAAGCGAGGAGACAAATGGAGCTCAGGGGCACTGCAATTCACAAACGTGCAGAGTTATAAATGAGAACTCTCGTCCACAAATATATTGAGGGAAGGCAACGAAGAGGATTTGAAAGCAAGGCAGATTTGCAGGAAACAGATTTCAGGAGGTAGATTCGACTCGCCGTTAAAGCACATGAAAAGCGGCAAAACGTTGACAATGATGCCCTTGGCCAAAAAGGGCTTATGCGTTTTTTCCTGAATATATTCAGGAAAAAACGCATAAGCCCTTTTTGGCCAACCAAGCAAGACGGAAGGGAAAATCAGCGCTACAAAGAAGTCTCGCTTGCCCTCGGTCAAAAGGGCCATGCTGAACAAAGTGTAAAAACCAGAAAAGCAGGACAGGCCATGGAGACATGGGAGCCTTGCTACGCTGATGGGCGGGATGTAAATTGCCAACAGGCACTCTGTAGAAGAGTACGGTGTGTCCTGAAACAAGTAATAAACACAGCGTAGAGAGCATAGGGCACTTCCACTCATGGGCGTATAAATTGGGAAAACTAAAAATCAACAAGACACAGGCACCCTAAAGTTTACGGCTGCTCTGTTTCCAAGAACCTCCGCTTCGGTACACCTTCAATATCCCAGGAAAGAGAAAAATCGATAAAGAAATGGTAGTACTTGGTACAATGGAATATCACTCAGCCATGAATCAATGTCATAAGGCTAGTTAGCAGCATGATGAGTGGATTTAGATACGATGATTCTAAGTGAAATAAGTCACACAGAAAAAGACACTTATCCTAAGATATCGCTTATAGAGGGAATGTCAAAATCGCTACACTTGAACTGAATTACAAAACAGAACAGAGTCACACCTTTAGAAGACACACTATGGCTGCTTAACGGGAAAGGTGAGGTGGGGTGATGCATAAAACAAGGGTTTGAAATTAGCTTAGAGACCGCTCCATAAGCCAAATATGTAATAGACAAGGCCTACTCCCTGCTCAGTGAACTGGACTCAACACACCCTAGTCAGCACACAAGAATATATCTGACTAGTAAGAATCTGAAAACCTATGTATCGATATCTCTCTGCAAGTGAATCAAGAGGGTGTAAAGCGGCATCAACACAGCAGGGAAAAGCAGCCAAGCCCGATTCTAAACATAAATTACTTTAAAAAACCCACAAAACAAAGACAGTGAAAGAGAGAGAAATTCTTACAAAATCCGTTCAGGGTCAATGATGCAACCTGGATTGACCATATCTAGACCCACAGCTGGATGAGACAGAAGGCTGGACACTCTTGGGGCTGAGAGGATTGGTGAGGTTGGGTGAGCAAACGCAGATACTTTAAAGTAACACTGCGGGGAATACACACCATGGGTCTCAAATCTCCAGGTACAAGGGCATCTTCCTACATCAAAACATGCATGGGAAACCCAGAAGATGGTATGCCATGAGATCGGGAAAGGTTTCTAAAACGCACCTCATTTCTCCTCTCATTGTGCTCGGGTTCACCATTCCAGCTGCTTGACTAACCATCTCCCTATTTGGAGAATCAGCACCTTTAACCTCCTGATTGTACAGGTTGCAATTTGTCCTGAGGATGAACGGGAAGACGCGGAACCAACGAGAGACGAGCCCTAGGTGTTGGGACAGGCATAGGTCACTCCATTTTCCCATCACGAAGAAGAATGAACCACAGGCTCAGCCTGCCCCCCAGAACCAAAATAGGGCCTGAAGCAATCCTGCGCTTTTGCGGCCAGCTCCCAAAAAAGCGAGGAGACAAATGGAGCTCAGGGGCACTGCAATTCACAAACGTGCAGAGTTATAAATGAGAACTCTCGTCCACAAATATATTGAGGGAAGGCAACGAAGAGGATTTGAAAGCAAGGCAGATTTGCAGGAAACAGATTTCACGAGGTAGATTCGATTCGCCTTTAAAGCACATGAAAAGCGGCAAAACGTTGACAATGATGCCCTTGGCCAAAAAGGGCGTATGCGTTTTTTCCTGAATATATTCAGGAAGAAACGCATACGCCCTTTTTGGCCAACCAAGCAAGCCGGAAGGGCAAATCAGCACTACAAAGAAGTCTCGCTTGCCCTCGGTCAAAAGGGCCATGCTGAACAAATTGTAAAAACCAGAAAAGCAGGACAGGCCATGGAGACATGGGAGCCTTGCTACGCTGATGGGCGGGATGTAATTTGCCAACAGGCACTCTGGAGAAGAGTACGGTGTGTCCTGAAACAAGTAATAAACACAGCGTAGAGAGCATAGGGCACTTCCACTCATGGGCGTATAAATTGGGAAAACTAAAAATCAACAAGACACAGGCACCTTAAAGTTTACGGCTGCTCTGTTTCCAAGAACCTCCGCTTCGGTACACCTTCAATATCCCAGGAAAGAGAAAAATGGATAAAGAAATGGTGGTACTTGGCACAATGCAATATCACTCAGCCATGAAATCAATGTCATAAGGCTAGTTAGCAGCATGATGAGTGGATTTAGGTACGATGATTCTAAGTGAAATAAGTCACACAGAAAAAGACACTTATCCTAAGATATCGCTTATAGAGGGAATGTCAAAATCGCTACACTTGAACTGAATTACAAAACAGAACAGAGTCACACCTTTAGAAGACACACTATGGCTGCTTAACGGGAAAGGTGAGGTGGGGTGATGCATAAAACAAGGGTTTGAAATTAGCTCAGAGACCGCTCCATAAGCCAAATATGTAATAGACAAGGCCTACTCCCTGCTCAGTGAACTGGACTCAACACACCCTAGTCACCACACAAGAATATATCTGACTAGTAAGAATCTGAAAACCTATGTATCGATATCTCTCTGCAAGTGAATCAAGAGGGTGTAAAGCGGCATCAACACAGCAGGGAAAAGCAGCCAAGCCCGATTCTAAACATAAATTACTTTAAAAAACCCACAAAACAAAGACAGTGAAAGAGAGACAAATTCTTACAATATCCGTTCAGGGTCTATGATGCAACCTGGATTGACCATATCTAGACCCACAGCTGGATGAGACATAAGGCTGGACACTCTTGGGGCTGAGAGGATTGGTGAGGTTGGGTGAGCAAACGCAGATACTTTAAAGTAACACTGCGGGGAATACACCCCATGGGTCTCAAATCTCCAGGTACAAGGGCATCCTCCTACATAAAAACATGCCTGGGAAACCCAGAAGATGGTATGCCATGAGATCGGGAAAGGTTTCTAAAACGCACCTCATTTCTCCTCTCCTTGTGCTCGGGTTCACCATTCCAGCTGCTTGACTAACCATCCCCCTATTTGGAGAATCAGCACCTTTAACCTCCTGATTGTACAGGTTGCAATTTGTCCTGAGGATGAACGGGAAGACGCGGAACCAACGAGAGACGAGCCCTAGGTGTTGGGACAGGCATAGGTCACTCCATTTTCCCATCAGGAAGAAGAATGAACCACAGGCTCAGCCTGCCCCCCAGAACCAAAATAGGGCCTGAAGCAATCCTGCGCTTTTGCTGCCAGCTCCCAAAAAAGCGAGGAGACAAATGGAGCTCAGGGGCACTGCAATTCACAAACGTGCAGAGTTATAAATGAGAACTCTCGTCCACAAATATATTGAGGGAAGGTAACGAAGAGGATTTGAAAGCAAGGCAGATTTGCAGGAAACAGATTTCAGGAGGTAGATTCGACTCGCCTTTAAAGCACATGAAAAGCGGCAAAACGTTGACAATGATGCCCTTGGCCAAAAAGGGCGTATGCGTTTTTTCCTGAATATATTCAGGAAGAAACGCATACGCCCTTTTTGGCCAACCAAGCAAGCCAGAAGGGCAAATCAGCGCTACAAAAATTCTCGCTTGCCCTCGGTCAAAAGGGCCATGCTGAACAAAGTGTAAAAACCAGAAAAGCAGGACAGGCCATGGAGACATGGGAGCCTTGCTACGCTGATGGGCGGGATGTAAATTGCCAACAGGCACTCTGGAGAAGAGTACGGTGTGTCCTGAAACAAGTAATAAACACAGCGTAGAGAGCATAGGGCACTTCCACTCATGGGCGTATAAATTGGGAAAACTAAAAATCAACAAGACACAGGCACCCCAAACTTTATGGCTGCTCTGTTTCCAAGAACCTCCGCTTCGGTACACCTTCAATATCCCAGGAAAGAGAAAAATCGATAAAGAAATGGTAGTACTTGGCACAATGGAATATCACTCAGCCATGAAATCAAAGTCATAAGGCTAGTTAGCAGCATGTTGAGTGGATTTAGATACGATGATTCTAAGTGAAATAAGTCACACAGAAAAAGACACTTATCCTAAGATATCGCTTATAGAGGGAATGTCAAAATCGCTACACTTGAACTGAATTACAAAACAGAACAGAGTCACACCTTTAGAAGACACACTATGGCTGCTTAACGGGAAAGGTGAGGTGGGGTGATGCATAAAACAAGGGTTTGAAATTAGCTCAGAGACCGCTCCATAAGCCAAATATGTAATAGACAAGGCCTACTCCCTGCTCAGTGAACTGGACTCAACACCCCCTAGTCACCACACAAGAATATATCTGACTAGTAAGAATCTGAAAACCTATGTATCGATATCTCTCTGCAAGTGAATCAAGAGGGTGTAAAGCGGCATCAACACAGCAGGGAAAAGCAGCCAAGCCCGATTCTAAACATAAATTACTTTAAAAAACCCACAAAACAAAGACAGTGAAAGAGAGAGAAATTCTTACAAAATCCGTTCAGGGTCTATGATGCAACCTGGATTGACCATATCTAGACCCACAGCTGGATGAGACAGAAGGCTGGACACTCTTGGGGCTGAGAGGATTGGTGAGGTTGGGTGAGCAAACGCAGATACTTTAAAGTAACACTGCGGGGAACACACCCCATGGGTCTCAAATCTCCAGGTACAAGGGCATCTTCCTACATCAAAACATGCATGGGAAACCCAGAAGATGGTATGCCATGAGATCGGGAAAGGTTTCTAAAACGCACCTCATTTCTCCTCTCATTGTGCTCGGGTTCACCATTCCAGCTGCTTGACTAACCATCTCCCTATTTGGAGAATCAGCACCTTTAACCTCCTGATTGTACAGGTTGCAATTTGTCCTGAGGATGAACGGGAAGACGCGGAACCAACGAGAGACGAGCCCTAGGTGTTGGGACAGGCATAGGTCATTCCATTTTTCCATCAGGAAGAAGAATGAACCACAGGCTCAGCCTGCCCCCCAGAACTAAAATAGGGCCTGAAGCAATCCTGCGCTTTTGCGGCCAGCTCCCAAAAAAGCGAGGAGACAAATGGAGCTCAGGGGCACTGCAATTCACAAACGTGCAGAGTTATAAATGAGAACTCTCGTCCACAAATATATTGAGGGAAGGCAACGAAGAGGATTTGAAAGCAAGGCAGATTTGCAGGAAACAGATTTCAGGAGGTAGATTCGACTCGCCTTTAAAGCACATGAAAAGCGGCAAAACGTTGACAATGATGCCCTTGGCCAAAAAGGGCGTATGCGTTTTTTTCTGAATATATTCAGGAAAAAATGCATACGCCCTTTTTGGCCAACCAAGCAAGCCGGAAGGGCAAATCAGCGCTACAAAGAAGTCTCGCTTTCCCTCGGTCAAAAGGGCCATGCTGAACAAACTGTAAAAACCAGAAAAGCAGGACAGGCTATGGAGACATGGGAGCCTTACTACGCTGATGGGCGGGATGTAAATTGCCAACAGGCACTCTGGAGAAGAGTACGGTGTGTCCTGAAACAAGTAATAAACACAGCGTAGAGAGCATAGGGCACTTCCACTCATGGGCATATAAATTGGGAAAACTAAAAATCAACAAGGCTCAGGCACCCTAAAGTTTACGGCTGCTCTGTTTCCAAGAACCTCCGCTTCGGTACACCTTCAATATCCCAGGAAAGAGAAAAATGGATAAAGAAATGGTGGTACTTGGCACAATGGAATATCACTCAGCCATGAAATCAATGTCATAAGGCTAGTTAGCAGCATGATGAGTGGATTTAGGTACGTTGATTCTAAGTGAAATAAGTCACACAGAAAAAGACACTTATCCTAAGATATCGCTTATAGAGGGAATGTCAAAATCGCTATACGTGAACTGAATTACAAAACAGAACAGAGTCACACCTTTAGAAGACACACTATGGCTGCTTAACGGGAAAGGTGAGGTGGGGTGATGCATAAAACAAGGGTTTGAAATTAGCTCAGACACCGCTCCATAAGCCAAATATGTAATAGACAAGGCCTACTCCCTGCTCAGTGAACTGGACTCAACACCCCCTAGTCACCGCACAGGAATATATCTGACTAGTATGAATCTGAAAACCTATGTATCGATATCTCTCTGCAAGTGAATCAAGAGGGTGTAAAGCGGCATCAACACAGCAGGGAAAAGCAGCCAAACCCCATTCTAAACATACATTACTTTAAAAAACCCACAAAGCAAAGACAGTGAAAGAGAGAGAAATTCTTACAAAATCCGTTCAGGGTCTCTGATGCAACCTGGATTGACCATATCTAGACCCACAGCTGGATGAGACATAAGGCTGGACACTCTTGGGGCTGAGAGGATTGGTGAGGTTGGGTGAGCAAATGCAGATACTTTAAAGTAATACCGCGGGGTACCCACCCCATGGGTCTCAAATCTCCAGGTACAAGGGAATCTTCCTACATCAAAACATGCATGGGAAACCCAGAAGATGGTATGCCGTGAGATCGGGAAAGGTTTCTAAAGCGCACCTCATTTCTCCTCTCCTTTTGCTCGGGTTCGCCATTTCAGCCACTTGACTAACCATCTCTCTACTTGGAGAATCAGCACCTTTAACCTCCTGTTTCGTCCAGGTTGCAATTTGTCCTGAGGATGAACGGGAAGACGGGAAACCAACGAGAGACTAGCCCTAGGTGTTGGGACAGGCACAGGTCACTCCATTTTCCCATCACGAAGAAGAATGAACCACAGGCTCAGCCTACCCCCGAGAACCAAAATAGGGACTGAAGCAATCCTGCGCTTTTGCGGCCAGCTCCCAAAAAAGCGAGGAGACAAATGGAGCTCAGGGGCACTGCAATTCACAAACGTGCAGAGTTATAAATGAGAACTCTCGTCCACAAATATATTGCGGGAAGGCAACGAAGAGGATTTGAAAGCAAGGCAGATTTGCAGGAAACAGATTTCAGGAGGTAGATTCGACTCGCCGTTAAAGCACATGAAAAGCGGCAAAACGTTGACAATGATGCCCTTGGCCAAAAAGGGCTTATGCGTTTTTTCCTGAATATATTCAGGAAAAAACGCATAAGCCCTTTTTGGCCAACCAAGCAAGACGGAAGGGAAAATCAGCGCTACAAAGAAGTCTCGCTTGCCCTCGGTCAAAAGGGCCATGCTGAACAAAGTGTAAAAACCAGAAAAGCAGGACAGGCCATGGAGACATGGGAGCCTTGCTACGCTGATGGGCGGGATGTAAATTGCCAACAGGCACTCTGGAGAAGAGTACGGTGTGTCCTGAAACAAATAATAAACACAGCGTAGAGAGCATAGGGCACTTCCATTCATGGGCGTATAAATTGGGAAAACTAAAAATCAACAAGACACAGGCACCCTAAAGTTTACGGCTGCTCTGTTTCCAAGAACCTCCGCTTCGGTACACCTTCAATATCCCAGGAAAGAGAAAAATGGATAAAGAAATGGTAGTACATGGTACAATGGAATATCACTCAGCCATGAAATCAATGTCATAAGGCTAGTTAGCAGCATGATGAGTGGATTTAGATACGATGATTCTAAGTGAAATAAGTCACACAGAAAAAGACACTTATCCTAAGATATCGCTTATAGAGGGAATGTCAAAATCGCTACACTTGAACTGAATTACAAGACAGAACAGAGTCACACCTTTAGAAGACACACTATGGCTGCTTAACGGGAAAGGTGAGGTGGGATGATGCATAAAACAAGGGTTTGAAATTAGCTCAGACACCGCTCCATAAGCCAAATATGTAATAGACAAGGCCTACTCCCTGCTCAGTGAACTGGACTCAACACACCCTAGTCACCACACAAGAATATATCTGACTAGTAAGAATCTGAAAACCTATGTATCGATATCTCTCTGCAAGTGAATCAAGAGGGTGTAAAGCGGCATCAACACAGCAGGGAAAAGCAGCCAAGCCCGATTCTAAACATAAATTACTTTAAAAAACCCACAAAACAAAGACAGTGAAAGAGAGAGAAATTCTTACAAAATCCGTTCAGGGTCTATGATGCAACCTGGATTGACCATATCTAGACCCACAGCTGGATGAGACAGAAGGCTGGACACTCTTGGGGCTGAGAGAATTGGTGAGGTTGGGTGAGCAAACGCAGATACTTTAAAGTAACACTGCGGGGAACACACCCCATGGGTCTCAAATCTCCAGGTACAAGGGCATCTTCCTACATCAAAACATGCATGGGAAACCCAGAAGATGGTATGCCATGAGATCAGGAAAGGTTTCTAAAACGCACCTCATTTCTCCTCTCATTGTGCTCGGGTTCACCATTCCAGCTGATTGACTAACCATCTCCCTATTTGGAGAATCAGCACCTTTAACCTCCTGATTGTACAGGTTGCAATTTGTCCTGAGGATGAACGGGAAGACGTGGAACCAACGAGAGACGAGCCCTAGGTGTTGGGACAGGCACAGGTCACTCCATTTTCCCATCAGGAAGAAGAATGAACCACAGGCTCAGCCTACCCCCGAGAACCAAAATAGGGCCTGAAGCAATCCTGCGCTTTTGCGGCCAGCTCCCAAAAAAGCGAGGAGACAAATGGAGCTCAGGGGCACTTCAATTCACAAACGTGCAGAGTTATAAATGAGAACTCTCGTCCACAAATATATTGAGGGAAGGCAACGAAGAGGATTTGAAAGCAAGGCAGATTTGCAGGAAACAGATTTCAGGAGGTAGATTCGACTCGCCGTTAAAGCACATGAAAAGCGGCAAAACGTTGACAATGATGCCCTTGGCCAAAAAGGGCTTATGCGTTTTTTCCTGAATATATTCAGGAAAAAACGCATAAGCCCTTTTTGGCCAACCAAGCAAGACGGAAGGGAAAATCAGCGCTACAAAGAAGTCTCGCTTGCCCTCGGTCAAAAGGGCCATGCTGAACAAATTGTAAAAACCAGAAAAGCAGGACAGGCCATGGAGACATGGGAGCCTTGCTACGCTGATGGGCGGGATGTAATTTGCCAACAGGCACTCTGGAGAAGAGTACGGTGTGTCCTGAAACAAGTAATAAACACAGCGTAGAGAGCATAGGGCACTTCCACTCATGGGCGTATAAATTGGGAAAACTAAAAATCAACAAGACACAGGCACCTTAAAGTTTACGGCTGCTCTGTTTCCAAGAACCTCCGCTTCGGTACACCTTCAATATCCCAGGAAAGAGAAAAATGGATAAAGAAATGGTGGTACTTGGCACAATGGAATATCACTCAGCCATGAAATCAATGTCATAAGGCTAGTTAGCAGCATGATGAGTGGATTTAGGTACGATGATTCTAAGTGAAATAAGTCACACAGAAAAAGACACTTATCCTAAGATATCGCTTATAGAGGGAATGTCAAAATCGCTACACTTGAACTGAATTACAAAACAGAACAGAGTCACACCTTTAGAAGACACACTATGGCTGCTTAACGGGAAAGGTGAGGTGGGGTGATGCATAAAACAAGGGTTTGAAATTAGCTCAGAGACCGCTCCATAAGCCAAATATGTAATAGACAAGGCCTACTCCCTGCTCAGTGAACTGGACTCAACACACCCTAGTCACCACACAAGAATATATCTGACTAGTAAGAATCTGAAAACCTATGTATCGATATCTCTCTGCAAGTGAATCAAGAGGGTGTAAAGCGGCATCAACACAGCAGGGAAAAGCAGCCAAACCCCATTCTAAACATACATTACTTTAAAAAACCCACAAAGCAAAGACAGTGAAAGAGAGAGAAATTCTTACAAAATCCGTTCAGGGTCTCTGATGCAACCTGGATTGACCATATCTAGACCCACAGCTGGATGAGACATAAGGCTGGACACTCTTGGGGCTGAGAGGATTGGTGAGGTTGGGTGAGCAAATGCAGATACTTTAAAGTAATACCGCGGGGTACCCACCCCATGGGTCTCAAATCTCCAGGTACAAGGGAATCTTCCTACATCAAAACATGCATGGGAAACCCAGAAGATGGTATGCCGTGAGATCGGGAAAGGTTTCTAAAGCGCACCTCATTTCTCCTCTCCTTTTGCTCGGGTTCGCCATTCCAGCCGCTTGACTAACCATCTCTCTACTTGGAGAATCAGCACCTTTAACCTCCTGTTTCGTCCAGGTTGCAATTTGTCCTGAGGATGAACGGGAAGACGGAGAACCAACGAGAGACTAGCCCTAGGTGTTGGGACAGGCACAGGTCACTCCATTTTCCCATCAGGAAGAAGAATGAACCACAGGCTCAGCCTACCCCCGAGAACCAAAATAGGGCCTGAAGCAATCCTGCGCTTTTGCGGCCAGCTCCCAAAAAAGCGAGGAGACAAATGGAGCTCAGGGGCACTGCAATTCACAAACGTGCAGAGTTATAAATGAGAACTCTCGTCCACAAATATATTGAGGGAAGGCAACGAAGAGGATTTGAAAGCAAGGCAGATTTGCAGGAAACAGATTTCAGGAGGTAGATTCGACTCGCCGTTAAAGCACATGAAAAGCGGCAAAACGTTGACAATGATGCCCTTGGCCAAAAAGGGCTTATGCGTTTTTTCCTGAATATATTCAGGAAAAAACGCATAAGCCCTTTTTGGCCAACCAAGCAAGACGGAAGGGAAAATCAGCGCTACAAAGAAGTCTCGCTTGCCCTCGGTCAAAAGGGCCATGCTGAACAAATTGTAAAAACCAGAAAAGCAGGACAGGCCATGGAGACATGGGAGCCTTGCTACGCTGATGGGCGGGATGTAATTTGCCAACAGGCACTCTGGAGAAGAGTACGGTGTGTCCTGAAACAAGTAATAAACACAGCGTAGAGAGCATAGGGCACTTCCACTCATGGGCGTATAAATTGGGAAAACTAAAAATCAACAAGACACAGGCACCTTAAAGTTTACGGCTGCTCTGTTTCCAAGAACCTCCGCTTCGGTACACCTTCAATATCCCAGGAAAGAGAAAAATGGATAAACAAATGGTGGTACTTGGCACAATGCAATATCACTCAGCCATGAAATCAATGTCATAAGGCTAGTTAGCAGCATGATGAGTGGATTTAGGTACGATGATTCTAAGTGAAATAAGTCACACAGAAAAAGACACTTATCCTAAGATATCGCTTATAGAGGGAATGTCAAAATCGCTACACTTGAACTGAATTACAAAACAGAACAGAGTCACACCTTTAGAAGACACACTATGGCTGCTTAACGGGAAAGGTGAGGTGGGGTGATGCATAAAACAAGGGTTTGAAATTAGCTCAGAGACCGCTCCATAAGCCAAATATGTAATAGACAAGGCCTACTCCCTGCTCAGTGAACTGGACTCAACACACCCTAGTCACCACACAAGAATATATCTGAGTAGTAAGAATCTGAAAACCTATGTATCGATATCTCTCTGCAAGTGAATCAAGAGGGTGTAAAGCGGCCTCAACACAGCAGGGAAAAGCAGCCAAGCCCGATTCTAAACATAAATTACTTTAAAAAACCCACAAAACAAAGACAGTGAAAGAGAGAGAAATTCTTACAAAATCCGTTCAGGGTCTATGATGCAACCTGGATTGACCATATCTAGACCCACAGCTGGATGAGACATAAGGCTGGACACTCTTGGGGCTGAGAGGATTGGTGAGGTTGGGTGAGCAAACGCAGATACTTTAAAGTAACACTGCGGGGAATACACCCCATGGGTCTCAAATCTCCAGGTACAAGGGCATCTTCCTACATCAAAACATGCCTGGGAAACCCAGAAGATGGTATGCCATGAGATCGGGAAAGGTTTCTAAAATGCACCTCATTTCTCCTCTCCTTGTGCTCGGGTTCACAATTCCAGCTGCTTGACTAACCATCTCCCTACTTGGAGAATCAGCACCTTTAACCTCCTGATTGTACAGGTTGCAATTTGTCCTGAGGATGAACGGGAAGACGCGGAACCAAGGAGAGACGAGCCCTAGGTGTTGGGACAGGCATAGGTCACTCCATTTTCCCATCAGGAAGAAGAATGAACCACAGGCTCAGCCTGCCCCCCAGAACCAAAATAGGGCCTGAAGCAATCCTGCGCTTTTGCGGCCAGCTCCCAAAAAAGCGAGGAGACAAATGGAGCTCAGGGGCACTGCAATTCACAAACGTGCAGAGTTATAAATGAGAACTCTCGTCCACAAATATATTGAGGGAAGGCAACGAAGAGGATTTGAAAGCAAGGCAGTTTTGCAGGAAACAGATTTCAGGAGGTAGATTCGACTCGCCTTTAAAGCATATGAAAAGCGGCAAAACGTTGACAATGATGCCCTTGGCCAAAAAGGGCGTATGCGTTTTTTCCTGAATATATTCAGGAAGAAACGCATACGCCCTTTTTGGCCAACCAAGCAAGCCGGAAGGGCAAATCAGCACTACAAAGAAGTCTCGCTTGCCCTCGGTCAAAAGGGCCATGCTGAAAAAATTGTAAAAACCAGAAAAGCAGGACAGGCCATGGAGACATGGGAGCCTTGCTACGCTGATGGGCGGGATGTAATTTGCCAACAGGCACTCTGGAGAAGAGTACGGTGTGTCCTGAAACAAGTAATAAACACAGCGTAGAGAGCATAGGGCACTTCCACTCATGGGCGTATAAATTGGGAAAACTAAAAATCAACAAGACACAGGCACCTTAAAGTTTACGGCTGCTCTGTTTCCAAGAACCTCCGCTTCGGTACACCTTCAATATCCCAGGAAAGAGAAAAATGGATAAAGAAATGGTGGTACTTGGCACAATGGAATATCACTCAGCCATGAAATCAATGTCATAAGGCTAGTTAGCAGCATGATGAGTGGATTTAGGTACGATGATTCTAAGTGAAATAAGTCACACAGAAAAAGACACTTATCCTAAGATATCGCTTATAGAGGGAATGTCAAAATCGCTACACTTGAACTGAATTACAAAACAGAACAGAGTCACACCTTTAGAAGACACACTATGGCTGCTTAACGGGAAAGGTGAGGTGGGGTGATGCATAAAACAAGGGTTTGAAATTAGCTCAGAGACCGCTCCATAAGCCAAATATGTAATAGACAAGGCCTACTCCCTGCTCAGTGAACTGGACTCAACACACTCTAGTCACCACACAAGAATATATCTGAGTAGTAAGAATCTGAAAACCTATGTATCGATATCTCTCTGCAAGTGAATCAAGAGGGTGTAAAGCGGCATCAACACAGCAGGGAAAAGCAGCCAAGCCCGATTCTAAACATAAATTACTTTAAAAAACCCACAAAACAAAGACAGTGAAAGACAGAGAAATTCTTACAAAATCCGTTCAGGGTCTATGATGCAACCTGGATTGACCATATCTAGACCCACAGCTGGATGAGACATAAGGCTGGACACTCTTGGGGCTGAGAGGATTGGTGAGGTTGGGTGAGCAAACGCAGATACTTTAAAGTAACACTGCGGGGAACACACCCCATGGGTCTCAAATCTCCAGGTACAAGGGCATCTTCCTACATCAAAACATGCATGGGAAACCCAGAAGATGGTATGCCATGAGATCGGGAAAGGTTTCTAAAATGCACCTCATTTCTCCTCTCCTTGTGCTCGGGTTCACCATTCCAGCTGCTTGACTAACCATCTCCCTACTTGGAGAATCAGCACCTTTAACCTCCTGATTGTACAGGTTGCAATTTGTCCTGAGGATGAACGTGAAGACGGGGAACCAACGAGAGACGAGCCCTAGGTGTTGGGACAGGCATAGGTCACTCCATTTTCCCATCAGGAAGAAGAATGAACCACAGGCTCAGCCTACCCCCCAGAACCAAAATAGGGCCTGAAGCAATCCTGCGCTTTTGCGGCCAGCTCCCAAAAAAGCGAGGAGCCAAATGGAGCTCAGGGGCACTGCAATTCACAAACGTGCAGAGTTATAAATGAGAACTCTCGTCCACAAATATATTGAGGGAAGGCAACGAAGAGGATTTGAAAGCAAGGCAGATTTGCAGGAAACAGATTTCAGGGGGTAGATTCGACTCGCCTATAAAGCACATGAAAAGCGGCAAAACGTTGACAATGATGCCCTTGGCCAAAAAGGGCGTATGCGTTTTTCCTTGAATATATTCAGGAAAAAAAGCATACGCCCTTTTTGGCCAACCAAGCAAGCCGGAAGGGCAAATCAGCGCTACAAAGAAGTCTCGCTTGCCCTCGGTGAAAAGGGCCATGCTGAACAAAGTGTAAAAACCAGAAAAGCAGGACAGGCCATGGAGACATGGGAGCCTTGCTACGCTGATGGGCGGGATGTAAATTGCCAACAGGCACTCTGGAGATGAGTACGGTGTGTCCTGAAACAAGTAATAAACACAGCGTTGAGAGCATAGGGCACTTCCACTCATGGGCGTATAAATTGGCAAAACTAAAAATCAACAAGACACAGGCACCCCAAACTTTATGGCTGCTCTGTTTCCAAGAACCTCCGCTTCGGTACACCTTCAATATCCCAGGAAAGAGAAAAATGGATAAAGAAATGGTGGTACTTGGCACAATGCAATATCACTCAGCCATGAAATCAATGTCATAAGGCTAGTTAGCAGCATGATGAGTGGATTTAGGTACGATGATTCTAAGTGAAATAAGTCACACAGAAAAAGACACTTATCCTAAGATATCGCTTATAGAGGGAATGTCAAAATCGCTACACTTGAACTGAATTACAAAACAGAACAGAGTCACACCTTTAGAAGACACACTATGGCTGCTTAACGGGAAAGGTGAGGTGGGGTGATGCATAAAACAAGGGTTTGAAATTAGCTCAGAGACCGCTCCATAAGCCAAATATGTAATAGACAAGGCCTACTCCCTGCTCAGTGAACTGGACTCAACACACCCTAGTCACCACACAAGAATATATCTGAGTAGTAAGAATCTGAAAACCTATGTATCGATATCTCTCTGCAAGTGAATCAAGAGGGTGTAAAGCGGCATCAACACAGCAGGGAAAAGCAGCCAAGCCCGATTCTAAACATAAATTACTTAAAAAAACCCACAAAACAAAGACAGTGAAAGAGAGAGAAATTCTTACAAAATCCGTTCAGGGTCTATGATGCAACCTGGATTGACCATATCTAGACCCACAGCTGGATGAGACAGAAGGCGGGACACTCTTGGGGCTGAGAGGATTGGTGAGGTTGGGTGAGCAAACGCAGATACTTTAAAGTAACACTGCGGGGAACACACCCCATGGGTCTCAAATCTCCAGATACAAGGGCATCTTCCTACATCAAAACATGCATGGGAAACCCAGAAGATGGTATGCCATGAGATCGGGAAAGGTTTCTAAAACGCACCTCATTTCTCCTCTCCTTGTGCTCGGGTTCACCATTCCAGCTGCTTGACTAACCATCTCCCTATTTGGAGAATCAGCACCTTTAACCTCCTGATTGTACAGGTTGCAATTTGTCCTGAGGATGAACGGGAAGACGCGGAACCAACGAGAGACGAGCCCTAGGTGTTGGGACAGGCATAGGTCACTCCATTTTCCCATCAGGAAGAAGAATGAACCACAGGCTCAGCCTGCCCCCCAGAACTAAAATAGGGCCTGAAGCAATCCTGCGCTTTTGCGGCCAGCTCCCAAAAAAACGAGGAGACAAATGGAGCTCAGGGGCACTGCAATTCACAAACGTGCAGAGTTATAAATGAGAACTCTCGTCCACAAATATATTGAGGGAAGGCAACGAAGAGGATTTGAAAGCAAGGCAGATTTGCAGGAAACAGATTTCAGGAGGTAGATTCGACTCGCCTTTAAAGCATATGAAAAGCGGCAAAACGTTGACAATGATGCCCTTGGCCAAAAAGGGCGTATGCGTTTTTTCCTGAATATATTCAGGAAGAAACGCATACGCACTTTTTGGCCAACCAAGCAAGCCGGAAGGGCAAATCAGCACTACAAAGAAGTCTCCCTTGCCCTCAGTCAAAAGGGCCATGCTGAACAGATTGTAAAAACCAGAAAAGCAGGACAGGCCATGGAGACATGGGAGCCTTGCTACGCTGATGGGCGGGATGTAAATTGCCAACAGGCACTCTGGAGAAGAGTACGGTGTGTCCAGAAACAAGTAATAAACACAGCGTAGAGAGCATAGGGCACTTCCACTCATGGGCATATAAATTGGGAAAACTAAAAATCAACAAGACACAGGCACCCTAAAGTTTACGGCTGCTCTGTTTCCAAGAACCTCCGCTTTGGTACACCTTCAATATCCCAGGAAAGAGAAAAATGGATAAAGAAATGGTGGTACTTGGCACAATGGAATATCACTCAGCCATGAAATCAATGTCATAAGGCTAGTTAGCAGCATGATGAGTGGATTTAGGTACGATGATTCTAAGTGAAATAAGTCACACAGAAAAAGACACTTATCCTAAGATATCGCTTATAGAGGGAATGTCAAAATCGCTACACTTGAACTGAATTACAAAACAGAACAGAGTCACACCTTTAGAAGACACACTATGGCTGCTTAACGGGAAAGTTGAGGTGGGGTGATGCATAAAACAAGGGTTTGAAATTAGCTCAGAGACCGCTCCATAAGCCAAATATGTAATAGACAAGGCCTACTCCCTGCTCAGTGAACTGGACTCAACACCCCCTAGTCACCGCACAGGAATATATCTGACTAGTATGAATCTGAAAACCTATGTATCGATATCTCTCTGCAAGTGAATCAAGAGGGTGTAAAGCGGCATAAACACAGCAGGGAAAAGCAGCTAAACCCCATTCTAAACATACATTACTTTAAAAAACCCACAAAGCAAAGACAGTGAAAGGGAGAGAAATTCTTACAAAATCCGTTCAGGGTCTCTGATGCAACCTGGATTGACCATATCTAGACCCACAGCTGGATGAGACATAAGGCTGGACACTCTTGGGGCTGAGAGGATTGGTGAGGTTGGGTGAGCAAATGCAGATACTTTAAAGTAATACCGCGCGGTACCCACACCATGGGTCTCAAATCTCCAGGTACAAGGGAATCTTCCTACATCAAAACAGGCATGGGAAACCCAGAAGATGGTATGCCGTGAGATCGGGAAAGGTTTCTAAAACGCACCTCATTTCTCCTCTCCTTGTGCTCGGGTTCGCCATTCCAGCCGCTTGACTAACCATCTCCCTACTTGGAGAATCAGCACCTTTAACCTCCTGTTTCGTCCAGGTTGCAATTTGTCCTGAGGATGAACGGGAAGACGGGGAACCAACGAGAGACTAGCCCTAGGTGTTGGGACAGGCACAGGTCACTCCATTTTCCCATCAGGAAGAAGAATGAACCACAGGCTCAGCCTGCCCCCCAGAACCAAAATAGGGCCTGAAGCAATCCTGCGCTTTTGCGGCCAGCTCCCAAAAAAGCGAGGAGACAAATGGAGCTCAGGGGCACTGCAATTCACAAACGTGCAGAGTTATAAATGAGAACTCTCGTCCACAAATATATTGAGGGAAGGCAACGAAGAGGATTTGAAAGCAAGGCAGATTTGCAGGAAACAGATTTCAGGAGGTAGATTCGACTCGCCTTTAAAGCACATGAAAAGCGGCAAAAGGTTGACAATGATGCCCTTGGCCAAAAAGGGCGTATGCGTTTTTTCCTGAATATATTCAGGAAAAAACGCATACGCCCTTTTTGGCCAACCAAGCAAGCCGGAAGGGCAAATCAGCGCTACAAAGAAGTCTCGCTTGCCCTCGGTCAAAAGGGCCATGCTGAACAAAGTGTAAAAACCAGAAAAGCAGGACAGGCCATGGAGACATGGGAGCCTTGCTACGCTGATGGGCGGGATGTAAATTGCCAACAGGCACTCTGGAGAAGAGTACGGTGTGTCCTGAAACAAGTAATAAACACAGCGTTGAGAGCATAGGGCACTTCCACTCATGGGCGTATAAATTGGGAAAACTAAAAATCAACAAGACACAGGCACCCCAAACTTTACGGCTGCTCTGTTTCCAAGAACCTCCGCTTCGGTACACCTTCAATATCCCAGGAAAGAGAAAAATGGATAAAAAAATGCTGGTACTTGGCACAATGCAATATCACTCAGCCATGAAATCAATGTCATAAGGCTAGTTAGCAGCATGATGAGTGGATTTAGGTCCGATGATTCTAAGTGAAATAAGTCACAGAAAAAGGCACTTATCCTAAGATATCGCTTATAGAGGGAATGTCAAAATCGCTACACTTGAACTGAATTACAAAACAGAACAGAGGCACACCTTTAGAAGACACACTATGGCTGCTTAACCGGAAAGGTGAGGTGGGGTGATGCATAAAACAAGGGTTTGAAATTAGCTCAGAGACCGCTCCATAAGCCAAATATGTAATAGACAAGGCCTACTCCCTGCTCAGTGAACTGGACTCAACACACCCTAGTCACCACACAAGAATATATCTGACTAGTAAGAATCTGAAAACCTATGTATCCATATCTCTCTGCAAGTGAATCAAGAGGGTGTAAAGCGGCATCAACACAGCAGGGAAAAGCAGCCAAGCCCGATTCTAAACATAAATTACTTTAAAAAACCCACAAAACAAAGACAGTGAAAGAGAGAGAAATTCTTACAAAATCCGTTCAGGGTCTATGATGCAACCTGGATTGACCATATCTAGACCCACAGCTGGATGAGACAGAAGGCTGGACACTCTTGGGGCTGAGAGGATTGGTGAGGTTGGGTGAGCAAACGCAGATACTTTAAAGTAACACTGCGTGGAACACACCCCATGGGTCTCAAATCTCCAGGTACAAGGGCATCTTCCTACATCAAAACATGCATGGGAAACCCAGAAGATGGTATGCCATGAGATCGGGAAAGGTTTCTAAAATGCACCTCATTTCTCCTCTCCTTGTGCTCGGGTTCACCATTCCAGCTGCTTGACTAACCATCTCCCTACTTGGAGAATCAGCACCTTTAACCTCCTGATTGTACAGGTTGCAATTTGTCCTGAGGATGAACGTGAAGACGGGGAACCAACGAGAGACGAGCCCTAGGTGTTGGGACAGGCATAGGTCACTCCATTTTCCCATCAGGAAGAAGAATGAACCACAGGCTCAGCCTGCCCCCCAGAACCAAAATAGGGCCTGAAGCAATCGTGCGCTTTTGCGGCCAGCTCCCAAAAAAGCGAGGAGACAAATGGAGCTCAGGGGCACTGCAATTCACAAACGTGCAGAGTTATAAATGAGAACTCTTGTCCACAAATATATTGAGGGAAGGCAACGAAGAGGATTTGAAAGCAAGGCAGATTTGCAGGAAACAGATTTCAGGAGGTAGATTCGACTCGCCTTTAAAGCACATGAAAAGCGGCAAAAGGTTGACAATGATGCCCTTGGCCAAAAAGGGCGTATGCGTTTTTTCCTGAATATATTCAGGAAAAAACGCATACGCCCTTTTTGGCCAACCAAGCAAGCCGGAAGGGCAAATCAGCGCTACAAAGAAGTCTCGCTTGCCCTCGGTCAAAAGGGCCATGCTGAACAAAGTGTAAAAACCAGAAAAGCAGGACAGGCCATGGAGACATGGGAGCCTTGCTACGCTAATGGGCGGGATGTAAATTGCCAACAGGCACTCTGGAGATGAGTACGGTGTGTCCTGAAACAAGTAATAAACACAGCGTTGAGAGCATACGGCACTTCCACTCATGGGCGTATAAATTGGGAAAACTAAAAATCAACAAGACACAGGCACCCCAAACTTTACGGCTGCTCTGTTGCCAAGAACCTCCGCTTCGGTACATCTTCAATATCCCAGGAAAGAGAAAAATGGATAAAGAAATGGTGGTACTTGGCACAATGCAATATTACTAAGCCATGAAATCAATGTCATAAGGCTAGTTAGCAGCATGATGAGTGGATTTAGGTACGATGATTCTAAGTGAAATAAGTCACACAGAAAAAGGCACTTATCCTAAGATATCGCTTATAGAGGGAATGTCAAAATCGCTACACTTGAACTGAATTACAAAACAGAACAGAGGCACACCTTTAGAAGACACACTATGGCTGCTTAACCGGAAAGGTGAGGTGGGGTGATGCATAAAACAAGGGTTTGAAATTAGCTCAGAGACCGCTCCATAAGCCAAATATGTAATAGACAAGGCCTACTCCCTGCTCAGTGAACTGGACTCAACAAACCCTAGTCACCACACAAGAATATATCTGACTAGTAAGAATCTGAAAACCTATGTATCGATATCTCTCTGCAAGTGAATCAAGAGGGTGTAAAGCGGCATCAACACAGCAGGGAAAAGCAGCCAAGCCCGATTCTAAACATAAATTACTTTAAAAAACCCAGAAAACAAAGACAGTGAAAGAGAGAGAAATTCTTACAAAATCCGTTCAGGGTCTATGATGCAACCTGGATTGACCATATCTAGACCCACAGCTGGATGAGACAGAAGGCTGGACACTCTTGGGGCTGAGAGGATTGGTGAGGTTGGGTGAGCAAACGCAGATACTTTAAAGTAACACTGCGGGGAACACACCCCATGGGTCTCAAATCTCCAGGTACAAGGGCATCTTCCTACATCAAAACATGCATGGGAAACCCAGAAGATGGTATGCCATGAGATCGGGAAAGTTTTCTAAAACGAACTTCATTTCTCCTCTCCTTGTGCTTGGGTTCGCCATTCCAGTCGCTTGACTAACCATCTCCCTACTTGGAGAATCAGCACCTTTAACCTCCTGTTTCGTCCAGGTTGCAATTTGTCCTGAGGATGAACGGGAAGACGGGGAACCAACGAGAGACTAGCCCTAGGTGTTGGGACAGGCACAGGTCACTCCATTTTCCCATCAGGAAGAAGAATGAACCACAGGCTCAGCCTGCACCCCAGAACCAAAATAGGGCCTGAAGCAATCCTGCGCTTTTGCGGCCAGCTCCCAAAAAAGCGAGGAGACAAATGGAGCTCAGGGGCACTGCAATTCACAAACGTGCAGAGTTATAAATGAGAACTCTCGTCCACAAATATATTGAGGGAAGGCAACGAAGAGGATTTGAAAGCAAGGCAGATTTGCAGGAAACAGATTTCAGGAGGTAGATTCGACTCGCCTTTAAAGCACATGAAAAGCGGCAAAACGTTGACAATGATGCCCTTGGCCAAAAAGGGCGTATGCGTTTTTTCCTGAATATATTCAGGAAAAAACGCATACGCCCTTTTTGGCCAACCAAGCAAGCCGGAAGTGCAAATCAACGCTACAAAGAAGTCTCGCTTGCCCTCGGTCAAAAGGGCCATGCTGAACAAAGTGTAAAAACCAGAAAAGCAGGACAGGCCATGGAGACATGGGAGCCTTACTACGCTGATGGGCGGGATGTAAATTGCCAACAGGCACTCTGGAGAAGAGTACGGTGTGTCCTGAAACAAGTAATAGACACAGCGTAGAGAGCATAGGGTACTTCCACTCATGGGCGTATAAATTGGGAAAACTAAAAATCAACAAGACACAGGCACCCTAAAGTTTACGGCTGCTCTGTTTCCAAGAACCTCCGCTTCGGTACACCTTCAATATACCAGGAAAGAGAAAAATGGATAAAGAAATGGTGGTACTTGGCACAATGGAATATCACTCAGCCATGAAATCAATGTCATAAGGCTAGTTAGCAGCATGATGAGTGGATTTAGATACGATGATTCTAAGTGAAATAAGTCACACAGAAAAAGGCACTTATCCTAAGATATCGCTTATAGAGGGAATGTCAAACTCGCTACACTTGAACTGAATTACAAAACAGAACAGAGTCACACCTTTAGAAGACACACTATGGCTGCTTAACCGGAAAGGTGAGGTGGGGTGTTGCATAAAACAAGGGTTTGAAATTAGCTCAGACACCGCTCCATAAGCCAAATATGTAATAGACAAGGCCTACTCCCTGCTCATTGAATTGGACTCAACACCCCCTAGTCACCGCACAAGTATATATCTGACTAATATGAATCTGAAAACCTATGTATTGATATCTCTCTGCAAGTGAATCAAGAGGGTGTAAAGCGGCATAAACACAGCAGGGAATAGCAGCCAAACCCCATTCTAAACATAAATTACTTTAAAAAAGCCACAAAGCAGAGACAGTGAAAGAGAGAGAAATTCTTACAAAATCCGTTCAGGGTCTCTGATGCAACCTGGATTGACCATATCTAGACCCACAGCTGGATGAGACATAAGGCTGGACACTCTTGGGGCTGAGAGGATTGGTGAGGTTGGGTGAGCAAATGCAGATACTTTAAAGTAATACCGCGGGGTACCCACCCCATGGATCTCAAATCTCCAGGTACAAGGGAATCTTCCTATATCAAAACATGCATGGGAAACCCAGAAGATGGTATGCAATGAGATCGGGAAAGGTTTCTAAAACGCACCTCATTTCTCCTCTCCTTGTGCTCGGGTTCGCCATTCCAGCTGCTTGACTAACCATCTCCCTACTTGGAGAATCAGCACCTTTAACCTCCTGTTTCGTCCAGGTTGCAATTTGTCCTGAGGATGAACAGGAAGACGGGGAACCAACGAAAGACTAGCCCTAGGTGTTGGGACAGGCACAGGTCACTCCATTTTCCCATCAGGAAGAAGAATGAACCACAGGCTCAGCCTGCCCCCCAGAACCAAAATAGGGCCTGAAGCAATCCTGCGCTTTTGCGGCCAGCTCCCAAAAATCGAGGAGACAAATGGAGCTCAGGGGCACTGCAATTCACAAACGTGCAGAGTTATAAATGAGAACTCTCGTCCACAAATATATTGAGGGAAGGCAACGAAGAGGATTTGAAAGCAAGGCAGATTTGCAGGAAACAGATTTCAGGAGGTAGATTCGACTCGCCTTTAAAGCACATGAAAAGCGGCAAAACGTTGACAATGATGCCCTTGGCCAAAAAGGGCGTATGCGTTTTTTCCTGAATATATTCAGGAAAAAACGCATACGCCCTTTTTGGCCAACCAAGCAAGCCGGAAGTGCAAATCAACGCTACAAAGAAGTCTCGCTTGCCCTCGGTCAAAAGGGCCATGCTGAACAAAGTGTAAAAACCAGAAAAGCAGGACAGGCCATGGAGACATGGGAGCCTTAGTACGCTGATGGGCGGGATGTAAATTGCCAACAGGCACTCTGGAGAAGAGTACGGTGTGTCCTGAAACAAATAATAAACACAGCGTAGAGAGCATAGGGCACTTCCACTCATGGGCGTATAAATTGGGAAAACTAAAAATCAACAAGACACAGGCACCCCAAACTTTACGGCTGCTCTGTTTCCACGAACCTCCGCTTCGGTACACCTTCAATATCCCAGGAAAGAGAAAAATGGATAAAGAAATGGTGGTACTTGGCACAATGGAATATCACTCAGCCATGAAATCAATGTCATAAGACTAGTTAGCAGCATGATGAGTGGATTTAGGTACGATGATTCTAAGTGAAATAAGTCACACAGAAAAAGACACTTATCCTAAGATATCGCTTATAGAGGGAATGTCAAAATCGCTACACTTGAACTGAATTACAAAACAGAACAGAGGCACACCTTTAGAAGACACACTATGGCTGCTTAACCGGAAAGGTGAGGTGGGGTGATGCATAAAACAAGGGTTTGAAATTAGCTCAGACACCGCTCCATAAGCCAAATATGTAATAGACAAGGCCTACTCCCTGCTCAGTGAACTGGACTCAACACCCCCTAGTCACCGCACAAGAATATATCGGACTAGTATGAATCTGAAAACCTATGTATTGATATCTCTCTGCAAGTGAATCAAGAGGGTGTAAAGCGGCATAAACACAGCAGGGAATAGCAGCCAAACCCCATTCTAAACATACATTACTTTAAAAAAACCCACAAAGCAAAGACAGTGAAAGAGAGAGAAATTCTTACAAAATCCGTTCAGGGTCTCTGATGCAACCTGGATTGACCATATCTAGACCCACAGCTGGATGAGACATAAGGCTGGACACTCTTGGGGCTGAGAGGATTGGTGAGGTTGGGTGAGCAAATGCAGATACTTTAAAGTAATACCGCGGGGTACCCACCCCATGGGTCCCAAATCTCCAGGTACAAGGGAATCTTCCTACATCAAAACATGCATGGGAAACCCAGAAGATGGTATGCCATGAGATTGGGAAAGGTTTCTAAAACGCACCTCATTTCTCCTCTCCTTGTGCTCGGGTTCGCCATTCCAGCCGCTTGACTAACCATCTCCCTACTTGGAGAATCAGCACCTTTAACCTCCTGTTTCCTCCAGGTTGCAATTTGTCCTGAGGATGAACGGGAAGACGGGGAACCAACGAAAGACTAGCCCTAGGTGTTGGGACAGGCACAGGTCACTCCATTTTCCCATCAGGAAAAAGAATGAACCACAGGCTCAGCCTACCCCCCAGAACCAAAATAGGGCCTGAAGCAATCCTGCGCTTTTGCGGCCAGCTCCCAATAAAGCGAGGAGACAAATGGAGCTTAGGGGCACTGCAATTCACAAACGTGCAGAGTCATAAATGAGAACTCTCGTCCACAAATATATTGAGGGAAGGCAACGAAGAGGATTTGAAAGCAAGGCAGATTTGCAGGAAACAGATTTCAGGAGGTAAATTCGACTCGCCTTTAAAGCACATGAAAAGCGGCAAAACGTTGACAATGATGCCCTTGGCCAAAAAGGGCGTATGCCTTTTTTCCTGAATATATTCAGGAAAAAAGGCATACGCCCTTTTTGGCCAACCAAGCAAGCCGGAAGGGCAAATCAACGCTACAAAGAAGTCTCGCTTGCCCTCGGTCAAAAGGGCCATGCTGAACAAAGTGTAAAAACCAGAAAAGCAGGACAGGCCATGGAGACATGGGAGCCTTACTATGCTGATGGGCGGGATGTAAATTGCCAACAGGCACTCTGGGGAAGAGTACGGTGTGTCCTGAAACAAGTAATAACCACAGCGTAGAGAGCATAGGGCACTTCCACTCATGGGCGTATAATTTGGGAAAACTAAAAATCAACAAGACACAGGCACCCTAAAGTTTACGGCTGCTCTGTTTCCAAGAACCTCCGCTTCGGTACACCTTCAATATCCCAGGAAAGAGAAAAATGGATAAAGAAATGGTGGTACTTGGCACAATGGAATATCACTCAGCCATGAAATCAATGTCATAAGGCTAGTTAGCAGCATGATGAGTGGATTTAGGTACGATGATTCTAAGTGAAATAAGTCACACAGAAAAAGGCACTTATCCTAAGATATCGCTTATAGAGGGAATGTCAAAATCGCTACACTTGAACTGAATTACAAAACAGAACAGAGGCACACCTTTAGAAGACACACTATGGCTGCTTAACCGGAAAGGTGAGGTGGGGTGATGCATAAAACAAGGGTTTGAAATTAGCTCAGACACCGCTCCATAAGCCAAATATGTAATAGACAAGGCCTACTCCCTGCTCATTGAATTGGACTCAACACCCCCTAGTCACCGCACAAGAATATATCTGACTAATATGAATCTGAAAACCTATGTATTGATATCTCT
The DNA here is from genome assembly GCF_028564815.1 of Eubalaena glacialis. Taxonomy (NCBI): domain Eukaryota; kingdom Metazoa; phylum Chordata; class Mammalia; order Artiodactyla; family Balaenidae; genus Eubalaena; species Eubalaena glacialis. Next base: position 388,939 of record NW_026871236.1, read on the forward strand.
CTGCAAGTGAATCAAGAGGGTGTAAAGCGGCATAAACACAGCAGGGAATAGCAGCCAAACCCCATTCTAAACATAAATTACTTTAAAAAACCCACAAAACAAAGACAGTGAAAGAGAGAGAAATTCTTACAAAATCCGTTCAGGGTCTATGATGAAACCTGGATTGACCATATCTAGACCCACAGCTGGATGAGACAGAAGGCTGGACACTCTTGGGGCTGAGAGGATTGGTGAGGTTGGGTGAGCAAACGCAGATACTTTAAGGTAACACTGCGGGGAACACACCCCATGGGTCTCAAATCTCCAGGTACAAGGGCATCTTCCTACATCAAAACATGCATGGGAAACCCAGAAGATGGTATGCCATGAGATCGGGAAAGGTTTCTAAAATGCACCTCATTTCTCCTCTCCTTGTGCTCGGGTTCACCATTCCAGCTGCTTGACTAACCATCTCCCTACTTGGAGAATCAGCACCTTTAACCTCCTGATTGTACAGGTTGCAATTTGTCCTGAGGATGAACGGGAAGACGGGGAACCAACGAGAGACGAGCCCTAGGTGTTGGGACAGGCATAGGTCACTCCATTTTCCCATCAGGAAGAAGAATGAACCACAGGCTCAGCCTGCCCTCCAGAACCAAAATAGGGCCTGAAGCAATCCTGCGCTTTTGCGGCCAGCTCCCAAAAAAGCGAGGAGCCAAATGGAGCTCAGGGGCACTGCAACTCACAAACGTGCAGAGTTATAAATGAGAACTCTCGTCCACAAATATATTGAGGGAAGGCAACGAAGAGGATTTGAAAGCAAGGCAGATTTGCAGGAAACAGATTTCAGGAGGTATATTCGACTCGCCTTTAAAGCACATGAAAAGCGGCAAAACGTTGACAATGATGCCCTTGGCCAAAAAGGGCGTATGCGTTTTTTCCTGAATATATTCAGGAAAAAACGCATACGCCCCTTTTGGCCAACCAAGCAAGCCGGGAGGGCAAATCAGCGCTACAAAGAAGTCTCGCTTGCCCTCGGTCAAAAGGGCCATGCTGAACAAAGTGTAAAAACCAGAAAATCAGGACAGGCCATGGAGACATGGGAGCCTTGCTACGCTGATGGGCGGGATGTAAATTGCCAACAGGCACTCTGGAGATGAGTACGGTGTGTCCTGAAACAAGTAATAAACACAGCGTTGAGAGCATAGGGCACTTCCACTCATGGGCGTATAAATTGGGAAAACTAAAAATCAACAAGACACAGGCACCCCAAACTTTACGGCTGCTCTTTTGCCAAGAACCTCCGCTTCGGTACACCTTCAATATCCCAGGAAAGAGAAAAATGGATAAAGAAATGGTGGTACTTGGCACAATGGAATATCACTCAGCCATGAAATCAATGTCATAAGACTAGTTAGCAGCATGATGAGTGGATTTAGGTACGATGATTCTAAGTGAAATAAGTCACACAGAAAAAGGCACTTATCCTAAGATATCGCTTATAGAGGGAATGTCAAAATCGCTACACTTGAACTGAATTACAAAACAGAACAGAGGCACACCTTTAGAAGACACACTATAGCTGCTTAACCGGAAAGGTGAGGTGGGGTGATGCATAAAACAAGGGTTTGAAATTAGCTCAGACACCGCTCCATAAGCCAAATATGTAATAGACAAGGCCTACTCCCTGCTCAGTGAACTGGACTCAACACCCCCTAGTCACCGCACAAGAATATATCGGACTAGTATGAATCTGAAAACCTATGTATTGATATCTCTCTGCAAGTGAATCAAGAGGGTGTAAAGCGGCATAAACACAGCAGGGAATAGCAGCCAAACCCCATTCTAAACATACATTACTTTAAAAAAACCCACAAAGCAAAGACAGTGAAAGAGAGAGAAATTCTTACAAAATCCGTTCAGGGTCTCTGATGCAACCTGGATTGACCATATCTAGACCCACAGCTGGATGAGACATAAGTCTGGACACTCTTGGGGCTGAGAGGATTGGTGAGGTTGGGTGAGCAAATGCAGATACTTTAAAGTAATACCGCGGGGTACCCACCCCATGGGTCCCAAATCTCCAGGTACAAGGGAATCTTCCTACATCAAAACATGCATGGGAAACCCAGAAGATGGTATGCCATGAGATTGGGAAAGGTTTCTAAAACGCACCTCATTTCTCCTCTCCTTGTGCTCGGGTTCGCCATTCCAGCCGCTTGACTAACCATCTCCCTACTTGGAGAATCAGCACCTTTAACCTCCTGTTTCGTCCAGGTTGCAATTTGTCCTGAGGATGAACGGGAAGACGGGGAACCAACGAAAGACTAGCCCTAGGTGTTGGGACAGGCACAGGTCACTCCATTTTCCCATCAGGAAGAAGAATGAACCACAGGCTCAGCCTACCCCCCAGAACCAAAATAGGGCCTGAAGCAATCCTGCGCTTTTGCGGCCAGCTCCCAATAAAGCGAGGAGACAAATGGAGCTCAGGGGCACTGCAATTCACAAACGTGCAGAGTCATAAATGAGAACTCTCGTCCACAAATATATTGAGGGAAGGCAACGAAGAGGATTTGAAAGCAAGGCAGATTTGCAGGAAACAGATTTCAGGAGGTAAATTCGACTCGCCTTTAAAGCACATGAAAAGCGGCAAAACGTTGACAATGATGCCCTTGGCCAAAAAGGGCGTATGCGTTTTTTCCTGAATATATTCAGGAAAAAACGCATACGCCCCTTTTGGCCAACCAAGCAAGCCGGGAGGGCAAATCAGCGCTACAAAGAAGTCTCGCTTGCCCTCGGTCAAAAGGGCCATGCTGAACAAAGTGTAAAAACCAGAAAAGCAGGACAGGCCATGGAGACATGGGAGCCTTGCTACGCTGATGGGCGGGATGTAAATTGCCAACAGGCACTCTGGAGATGAGTACGGTGTGTCCTGAAACAAGTAATAAACACAGCGTTGAGAGCATAGGGCACTTCCACTCATGGGCGTATAAATTGGGAAAACTAAAAATCAACAAGACACAGGCACCCCAAACTTTACGGCTGCTCTGTTGCCAAGAACCTCCGCTTCGGTACACCTTCAATATCCCAGGAAAGAGAAAAATGGATAAAGAAATGGTGGTACTTGGCACAATGGAATATCACTCAGCCATGAAATCAATGTCATAAGACTAGTTAGCAGCATGATGAGTGGATTTAGGTACGATGATTCTAAGTGAAATAAGTCACACAGAAAAAGGCACTTATCCTAAGATATCGCTTATAGAGGGAATGTCAAAATCGCTACACTTGAACTGAATTACAAAACAGAACAGAGGCACACCTTTAGAAGACACACTATGGCTGCTTAACCGGAAAGGTGAGGTGGGGTGATGCATAAAACAAGGGTTTGAAATTAGCTCAGACACCGCTCCATAAGCCAAATATGTAATAGACAAGGCCTACTCCCTGCTCAGTGAACTGGACTCAACACCCCCTAGTCACCGCACAAGAATATATCGGACTAGTATGAATCTGAAAACCTATGTATTGATATCTCTCTGCAAGTGAATCAAGAGGGTGTAAAGCGGCATAAACACAGCAAGGAATAGCAGCCAAACCCCATTCTAAACATACATTACTTTAAAAAAACCCACAAAGCAAAGACAGTGAAAGAGAGAGAAATTCTTACAAAATCCGTTCAGGGTCTCTGATGCAACCTGGATTGACCATATCTAGACCCACAGCTGGATGAGACATAAGTCTGGACACTCTTGGGGCTGAGAGGATTGGTGAGGTTGGGTGAGCAAATGCAGATACTTTAAAGTAATACCGCGGGGTACCCACCCCATGGGTCCCAAATCTCCAGGTACAAGGGAATCTTCCTACATCAAAACATGCATGGGAAACCCAGAAGATGGTATGCCATGAGATTGGGAAAGGTTTCTAAAACGCACCTCATTTCTCCTCTCCTTGTGCTCGGGTTCGCCATTCCAGCCGCTTGACTAACCATCTCCCTACTTGGAGAATCAGCACCTTTAACCTCCTGTTTCGTCCAGGTTGCAATTTGTCCTGAGGATGAACGGGAAGACGGGGAACCAACGAAAGACTAGCCCTAGGTGTTGGGACAGGCACAGGTCACTCCATTTTCCCATCAGGAAGAAGAATGAACCACAGGCTCAGCCTACCCCCCAGAACCAAAATAGGGCCTGAAGCAATCCTGCGCTTTTGCGGCCAGCTCCCAATAAAGCGAGGAGACAAATGGAGCTCAGGGGCACTGCAATTCACAAACGTGCAGAGTCATAAATGAGAACTCTCGTCCACAAATATATTGAGGGAAGGCAACGAAGAGGATTTGAAAGCAAGGCAGATTTGCAGGAAACAGATTTCAGGAGGTAAATTCGACTCGCCTTTAAAGCACATGAAAAGCGGCAAAAGGTTGACAATGATGCCCTTGGCCAAAAAGGGCGTATGCCTTTTTTCCTGAATATATTCAGGAAAAAAGGCATACGCCCTTTTTGGCCAACCAAGCAAGCCGGAAGGGCAAATCAACGCTACAAAGAAGTCTCGCTTGCCCTCGGTCAAAAGGGCCATGCTGAACAAAGTGTAAAAACCAGAAAAGCAGGACAGGCCATGGAGATATGGGAGCCTTACTATGCTGATGGGCGGGATGTAAATTGCCAACAGGCACTCTGGAGAAGAGTACGGTGTGTCCTGAAACAAGTAATAACCACAGTGTAGAGAGCATAGGGCACTTCCACTCATGGGCGTATAATTTGGGAAAACTAAAAATCAACAAGACACAGGCACCCTAAAGTTTACGGCTGCTCTGTTTCCAAGAACCTCCGCTTCGGTACACCTTCAATATCCCAGGAAAGAGAAAAATGGATAAAGAAATGGTGGTACTTGGCACAATGCAATATCACTCAGCCATGAAATCAATGTCATAAGGCTAGTTAGCAGCATGATGAGTGGATTTAGGTACGATGATTCTAAGTGAAATAAGTCACACAGAAAAAGACACTTATCCTAAGATATCGCTTATAGAGGGAATGTCAAAATCGCTACACTTGAACTGAATTACAAAACAGAACAGAGTCACACCTTTAGAAGACACACTATGGCTGCTTAACGGGAAAGGTGAGGTGGGGTGATGCATAAAACAAGGGTTTCAAATTAGCTCAGAGACCGCTCCATAAGCCAAATATGTAATAGACAAAGCCTACTCCCTGCTCAGTGAACTGGACTCAACACACCCTAGTCACCACACAAGAATATATCTGACTAGTAAGAATCTGAAAACCTATGTATCGATATCTCTCTGCAAGTGAATCAAGAGGGTGTAAAGCGGCATCAACACAGCAGGGAAAAGCAGACAAGCCCGATTCTAAACATAAATTACTTTAAAAAACCCACAAAACAAAGACAGTGAAAGAGAGAGAAATTCTTACAAAATCCGTTCAGGGTCTATGATGCAACCTGGATTGACCATATGTACACCCACAGCTGAATGAGACATAAGGCTGGACACTCTTGGGGCTGAGAGGATTGGTGAGGTTGGGTGAGCAAACGCAGATACTTTAAGGTAACACTGCGGGGAACACACCCCATGGGTCTCAAATCTCCAGGTACAAGGGCATCTTCCTACATCAAAACATGCATGGGAAACCCAGAAGATGGTATGCCATGAGATCGGGAAAGGTTTCTAAAATGCACCTCATTTCTCCTCTCCTTGTGCTCGGGTTCACCATTCCAGCTGCTTGACTAACCATCTCCCTACTTGGAGAATCAGCACCTTTAACCTCCTGATTGTACAGGTTGCAATTTGTCCTGAGGATGAACGGGAAGACGGGGAACCAACGAGAGACGAGCCCTAGGTGTTGGGACAGGCATAGGTCACTCCATTTTCCCATCAGGAAGAAGAATGAACCACAGGCTCAGCCTGCCCTCCAGAACCAAAATAGGGCCTGAAGCAATCCTGCGCTTTTGCGGCCAGCTCCCAAAAAAGCGAGGAGCCAAATGGAGCTCAGGGGCACTGCAATTCACAAACGTGCAGAGTTATAAATGAGAACTCTCGTCCACAAATATATTGAAGGAAGGCAACGAAGAGGATTTGAAAGCAAGGCAGATTTGCAGGAAACAGATTTCAGGAGGTAGATTCGACTCGCCTTTAAAGCACATGAAAAGCGGCAAAACGGTGACAATGATGCCCTTGGCCAAAAAGGGCGTATGCGTTTTTTCCTGAATATATTCAGGAAAAAACGCATACGCCCTTTTTGGCCAACCAAGCAAGCCGGGAGGGCAAATCAGCGCTACAAAGAAGTCTCGCTTGCCCTCGGTCAAAAGGGCCATGCTGAACAAAGTGTAAAAACCAGAAAAGCAGGACAGGCCATGGAGACATGGGAGCCTTGCTACGCTGATGGGCGGGATGTAAATTGCCAACAGGCACTCTGGAGATGAGTACGGTGTGTCCTGAAACAAGTAATAAACACAGCGTTGAGAGCATAGGGCACTTCCACTCATGGGCGTATAAATTGGGAAAACTAAAAATCAACAAGACACAGGCACCCCAAACTTTACGGCTGCTCTGTTTCCAAGAACCTCCGCTTCGGTACACCTTCAATATCCCAGGAAAGAGAAAAATGGATAAAGAAATGGTGGTACTTGGCACAATGGAATATCACTCAGCCATGAAATCAATGTCATAAGGCTAGTTAGCAGCATGATGAGTGGATTTAGGTACGATGATTCTAAGTGAAATAAGTCACACAGAAAAAGGCACTTATCCTAAGATATCGCTTATAGAGGGAATGTCAAAATCGCTACACTTGAACTGAATTACAAAACAGAACAGAGTCACACCTTTAGAAGACACACTATGGCTGCTTAACGGGAAAGGTGACTGGGGTGATGCATAAAACAAGGGTTTCAAATTAGCTCAGAGACCGCTCCATAAACCAAATATGTAATAGAAAAGGCCTACTCCCTGCTCAGTGAACTGGACTCAACACACCCTAGTCACCACACAAGAATATATCTGACTAGTAAGAATCTGAAAACCTATGTATCGATATCTCTCTGCAAGTGAATCAAAAGGGTGTAAAGCGGCATTAACACAGCAGGGAAAAGCAGCCAAGCCCGATTCTAAACATACATTACTTTAAAAAACCCACAAAACAAAGACAGTGAAAGAGAGAGAAATTCTTACAAAATCCGTTCAGGGTCTATGATGCAACCTGGATTGACCATATGTACACCCACAGCTGAATGAGATATAAGGCTGGACACTCTTGGGGCTGAGAGGATTGGTGAGGTTGGGTGAGCAAACGCAGATACTTTAAGGTAACACTGCGGGGAACACACCCCATGGGTCTCAAATCTCCAGGTACAAGGGCATCTTCCTACATCAAAACATGCATGGGAAACCCAGAAGATGGTATGCCATGAGATCGGGAAAGGTTTCTAAAATGCACCTCATTTCTCCTCTCCTTGTGCTCGGGTTCACCATTCCAGCTGCTTGACTAACCATCTCCCTACTTGGAGAATCAGCACCTTTAACCTCCTGATTGTACAGGTTGCAATTTGTCCTGAGGATGAACGGGAAGACGGGGAACCAACGAGAGACGAGCCCTAGGTGTTGGGACAGGCATAGGTCACTCCATTTTCCCATCAGGAAGAAGAATGAACCACAGGCTCAGCCTGCCCTCCAGAACCAAAATAGGGCCTGAAGCAATCCTGCGCTTTTGCGGCCAGCTCCCAAAAAAGCGAGGAGCCAAATGGAGCTCAGGGGCACTGCAATTCACAAACGTGCAGAGTTATAAATGAGAACTCTCGTCCAAAAATATATTGAGGGAAGGCAACGAAGAGGATTTGAAAGCAAGGCAGATTTGCAGGAAACAGATTTCAGGAGGTAAATTCGACTCGCCATTAAAGCACATGAAAAGCGGCAAAACGTTGACAATGATGCCCTTGGCCAAAAGGGGTGTATGCGTTTTTTCCTGAATATATTCAGGAAAAAACGCATACGCCCCTTTTGGCCAACCAAGCAAGCTGGAAGGGCAAAACAGCGCTACAAAGAAATCTCGCTTGCCCTCGGTCAAAAGGGCCATGCTGAACAAAGTGTAAAAACCAGAAAAGCAGGACAGGCCATGGAGACATGGGAGCCTTGCTACGCTGATGGGCGGGATGTAAATTGCCAACAGGCACTCTGGAGATGAGTACGGTGTGTCCTGAAACAAGTAATAAACACAGCGTTGAGAGCATAGGGCACTTCCACTCATGGGCGTATAAATTGGGAAAACTAAAAATCAACAAGACACAGGCACCCCAAACTTTACGGCTGCTCTGTTGCCAAGAACCTCCGCTTCGGTACACCTTCAACATCCCAGGAAAAAGAAAAATGGATAAAGAAATGCTGATACATGGCACAATGGAATATCACTCAGCCATGAAATCAATGTCATAAGGCTAGTTAGCAGCATGATGAGTGGATTTAGGTACGATGATTCTAAGTGAAATAAGTCACACAGAAAAAGGCACTTATCCTAAGATATCGCTTATAGAGGGAATGTCAAAATCGCTACACTTGAACTGAATTACAAAACAGAACAGAGGCACACCTTTAGAAGACACACTATGGCTGCTTAACCGGAAAGGTGAGGTGGGGTGATGCATAAAACAAGGGTTTGAAATTAGCTCAGACACCGCTCCATAAGCCAAATATGTAATAGACAAGGCCTACTCCCTGCTCAGTGAACTGGACTCAACACCCCCTAGTCACCACACAAGAATATATCTGACTAGTATGAATCTGAAAACCTATGTATTGATATCTCTCTGCAAGTGAATCAAGAGGGTGTAAAGTGGCATAAACACAGCAGGGAATAGCAGCCAAACCCCATTCTAAACATACATTACTTTAAAAAAGCCACAAAGCAGAGACAGAGAAAGAGAGAGAAATTCTTACAAAATCCGTTCAGCGTCTCTGATGCAACCTGGATTGACCATATCTAGACCCACAGCTGGATGAGACATAAGGCTGGACACTCTTGGGGCTGAGAGGATTGGTGAGGTTGGGTGAGCAAACGCAGATACTTTAAGGTAACACTGCGGGGAACACACCCCATGGGTCTCAAATCTCCAGGTACAAGGGCATCTTCCTACATCAAAACATGCATGGGAAACCCAGAAGATGGTATGCCATGAGATCGGGAAAGGTTTCTAAAATGCACCTCATTTCTCCTCTCCTTGTGCTCGGGTTCACCATTCCAGCTGCTTGACTAACCATCTCCCTACTTGGAGAATCAGCACCTTTAACCTCCTGATTGTACAGGTTGCAATTTGTCCTGAGGATGAACGGGAAGACGGGGAACCAACGAGAGACGAGCCCTAGGTGTTGGGACAGGCATAGGTCACTCCATTTTCCCATCAGGAAGAAGAATGAACCACAGGCTCAGCCTGCCCTCCAGAACCAAAATAGGGCCTGAAGCAATCCTGCGCTTTTGCGGCCAGCTCCCAAAAAAGCGAGGAGCCAAATGGAGCTCAGGGGCACTGCAATTCACAAACGTGCAGAGTTATAAATGAGAACTCTCGTCCACAAATATATTGAAGGAAGGCAACGAAGAGGATTTGAAAGCAAGGCAGATTTGCAGGAAACAGATTTCAGGAGGTAAATTCGACTCGCCATTAAAGCACATGAAAAGCGGCAAAACGTTGACAATGATGCCCTTGGCCAAAAGGGGCGTATGCGTTTTTTCCTGAATATATTCAGGAAAAAACGCATACGCCCCTTTTGGCCAACCAAGCAAGCCGGAAGGGCAAATCAGCGCTACAAAGAAGTCTCGCTTGCCCTCGGTCAAAAGGGCCATGCTGAACAAAGTGTAAAAACCAGAAAAGCAGGACAGGCCATGGAGACATGGGAGCCTTGCTACGCTGATGGGCGGGATGTAAATTGCCAACAGGCACTCTGGAGATGAGTACGGTGTGTCCTGAAACAAGTAATAAACACAGCGTTGAGAGCATAGGGCACTTCCACTCATGGGCGTATAAATTGGGAAAACTAAAAATCAACAAGACACAGGCACCCCAAACTTTACGGCTGCTCTGTTGCCAAGAACCTCCGCTTCGGTACACCTTCAATATCCCAGGAAAGAGAAAAATGGATAAAGAAATGCTGATACATGGCACAATGGAATATCACTCAGCCATGAAATCAATGTCATAAGGCTAGTTAGCAGCATGATGAGTGGATTTAGGTACGATGATTCTAAGTGAAATAAGTCACACAGAAAAAGGCACTTATCCTAAGATATCGCTTATAGAGGGAATGTCAAAATCGCTACACTTGAACTGAATTACAAAACAGAACAGAGGCACACCTTTAGAAGACACACTATGGCTGCTTAACCGGAAAGGTGAGGTGGGGTGATGCATAAAACAAGGGTTTGAAATTAGCTCAGACACCGCTCCATAAGCCAAATATGTAATAGACAAGGCCTACTCCCTGCTCAGTGAACTGGACTCAACACCCCCTAGTCACCGCACAAGAATATATCTGACTAGTATGAATCTGAAAACCTATGTATTGATATCTCTCTGCAAGTGAATCAAGAGGGTGTAAAGTGGCATAAACACAGCAGGGAATAGCAGCCAAACCCCATTCTAAACATACATTACTTTAAAAAAGCCACAAAGCAGAGACAGAGAAAGAGAGAGAAATTCTTACAAAATCCGTTCAGGGTCTCTGATGCAACCTGGATTGACCATATCTAGACCCACAGCTGGATGAGACATAAGGCTGGACACTCTTGGGGCTGAGAGGATTGGTGAGGTTGGGTGAGCAAATGCAGATACTTTAAAGTAATAACGCGGGGTACCCACCCCATGGGTCTCAAATCTCCAGGTACAAGGGAATCTTCCTACATCAAAACATGCATGGGAATCCCAGAAGATGGTATGCCATGAGATCGGGAAAGGTTTCTAAAACGCACCTCATTTCTCCTCTCCTTGTGCTCGGGTTCGCCATTCCAGCTGCTTGACTAACCATCTCCCTACTTGGAGAATCAGGACCTTTAACCTCCTGTTTCGTCCAGGTTGCAATTTGTCCTGAGGATGAACAGGAAGACGGGGAACCAACGAAAGACTAGCCCTAGGTGTTGGGACAGGCACAGGTCACTCCATTTTCCCATCAGGAAGAAGAATGAACCACAGGCTCAGCCTGCCCTCCAGAACCAAAATAGGGCCTGAAGCAATCCTGCGCTTTTGCGGCCAGCTCCCAAAAATCGAGGAGACAAATGGAGCTCAGGGGCACTGCAATTCACAAACGTGCAGAGTTATAAATGAGAACTCTCGTCCACAAATATATTGAGGGAAGGCAACGAAGAGGATTTGAAAGCAAGGCAGATTTGCAGGAAACAGATTTCAGGAGGTAGATTCGACTCGCCTTTAAAGCACATGAAAAGCGGCAAAACGTTGACAATGATGCCCTTGGCCAAAAAGGGCGTATGCGTTTTTTCCTGAATATATTCAGGAAAAAACGCATACGCCCTTTTTGGCCAACCAAGCAAGCCGGAAGTGCAAATCAACGCTAAAAAGAAGTCTCGCTTGCCCTCGGTCAAAAGGGCCATGCTGAACAAAGTGTAAAAACCAGAAAAGCCGGACAGGCCATGGAGACATGGGAGCCTTAGTACGCTGATGGGCGGGATGTAAATTGCCAACAGGCACTCTGGAGAAGAGTACGGTGTGTCCTGAAACAAGTAATAAACACAGCGTAGAGAGCATAGGGCACTTCCACTCATGGGCGTATAATTGGGAAAAGTAAAAATCAACAAGACACAGGCACCCTAAAGTTAACGGCTGCTCTGTTTCCAAGAACCTCCGCTTCGGTACACCTTCAATATCCCAGGAAAGAGAAAAATGGATAAAGAAATGGTGGTACTTGGCACAATGGAATATCACTCAGCCATGAAATCAATGTCATAAGGCTAGTTAGCAGCATGATGAGTGGATTTAGGTACGATGATTCTAAGTGAAATAAGTCACACAGAAAAAGACACTTATCCTAAGATATCGCTTAGAGAGGGAATGTCAAAATCGCTACACTTGAACTGAATTACATAAAAGAACAGAGTCACACCTTTAGAAGACACACTATGGCTGCTTAACGGGAAAGGTGAGGTGGGGTGATGCATAAAACAAGGGTTTCAAATTAGCTCAGAGACCGCTCCATAAGCCAAATATGTAATAGACAAGGCCTACTCCCTGCTCAGTGAACTGGACTCAACACACCCTAGTCACCACACAAGAATATATCTGACTAGTAAGAATCTGAAAACCTATGTATCGATATCTCTCTGCAAGTGAATCAAGTGAGTGTAAAACGGCATCAACACAGCAGGGAAAAGCAGCCAAGCCCGATTCTAAACATAAATTACTTTAAAAAACCCACAAAACAAAGACAGTGAAAGAGAGAGAAATTCTTACAAAATCCGTTCAGGGTCTATGATGCAACCTGGATTGACCATATCTAGACCCACAGCTGGATGAGACAGAAGGCTGGACACTCTTGGGGCTGAGAGGATTGGTGAGGTTGGGTGAGCAAACGCAGATACTTTAAAGTAACACTGCGGGGAACACACCCCATGGGTATCAAATCTCCAGGTACAAGGGCATCTTCCTACATCAAAACATGCATGGGAAACCCAGAAGATGGTATGCCATGAGATCGGGAAAGGTTTCTAAAATGCACCTCATTTCTCCTCTCCTTGTGCACGGGTTCACCATTCCAGCTGCTTGACTAACCATCTCCCTACTTGGAGAATCAGCGCCTATAACCTCCTGATTGTACAGGTTGCAATTTGTCCTGAGGATGAACGTGAAGACGGGGAACCAACGAGAGACGAGCCCTAGGTGTTGGGACAGGCATAGGTCACTCCATTTTCCCATCAGGAAGAAGAATGAACCACAGGCTCAGCCTGCCCCCCAGAACCAAAATAGGGCCTGAAGCAATCCTGAGCTTTTGCGGCCAGCTCCCAGAAAAGCGAGGAGACAAATGGAGCTCAGGGGCACTGCAATTCACAAACGTGCAGAGTTATAAATGAGAACTCTCGTCCACAAATATATTGAAGGAAGGCAACGAAGAGGATTTGAAAGCAAGGCAGATTTGCAGGAAACAGATTTCAGGAGGTAGATTCGACTCGCCTTTAAAGCACATGAAAAGCGGCAAAACGTTGACAATGATGCCCTTGGCCAGAAAGGGCGTATGCGTTTTTTCCTGAATATATTCAGGAAAAAACGCATACGCCCTTTTTGGCCAACCAAGCAAGCCGGAAGGGCAAATCAGCGCTACAAAGAAGTCTCGCTTGCCCTCGGTCAAAAGGGCCATGCTGAACAAAGTGTAAAAACCAGAAAAGCAGGACAGGCCATGGAGACATGGGAGCCTTGCTATGCTAATGGGCGGGATGTAAATTGCCAACAGGCACTCTGGAGATGAGTACGGTGTGTCCTGAAACAAGTAATAAACACAGCGTTGAGAGCATAGGGCACTTCCACTCATGGGCGTATAAATTGGGAAAACTAAAAATCAACAAGACACAGGCACCCCAAACTTTACGGCTGCTCTGTTTCCAAGAACCTCCGCTTCGGTACACCTTCAATATCCCAGGAAAGAGAAAAATGGATAAAGAACTGGTGGTACTTGGCACAATGCAATATCACTCAGCCATGAAATCAATGTCATAAGGCTAGTTAGCAGCATGATGAGTGGATTTAGGTACGATGATTCTAAGTGAAATAAGTCACACAGAAAAAGACACTTATCCTAAGATATCGCTTATAGAGGGAATGTCAAAATCGCTACACTTGAACTGAATTACAAAACAGAACAGACTCACACCTTTACAAGACACACTATGGCTGATTAACGGGAAAGGTGAGGTGGGGTGATGCATAAAACAAGGGTTTGAAATTAGCTCAGACACCGCTCCATAAGCCAAATATGTAATAGACAAGGCCTACTCCCTGCTCAGTGAACTGGACTCAACACACCCTAGTCACCACACAAGAATATATCTGACTAGTAAGAATCTGAAAACCTATGTATCGATATCTCTCTGCAAGTGAATCAAGAGGGTGTAAAGCGGCATAAACACAGCAGGGAAAAGCAGCCAAACCCCATTCTAAACATACATTACTTTAAAAAACCCACAAAGCAAAGACAGTGAAAGAGAGAGAAATTCTTACAAAATCCGTTCTGGGTCTATGATGCAACCTGGATTGACCATATCTAGACCCACAGCTGGATGAGACATAAGGCTGGACACTCTTGGGGCTGAGAGGATTGGTGAGGTTGGGTGAGCAAACGCAGATACTTTAAAGTAACACTGCGGGGAACACACCCCATGGGTCTCAAATCTCCAGGTACAAGGGCATCTTCCTACATCAAAACATGCATGGGAAACCCAGAAGATGGTATGCCATGAGATCGGGAAAGGTTTCTAAAATGCACATCATTTCTCCTCTCCTTGTTCTCGGGTTCACCATTCCAGCTGCTTGACTAACCATCTCCCTACTTGAAGAATCAGCACCTTTAACCTCCTGATTGTACAGGTTGCAATTTGTCCTGAGGATGAACGTGAAGACGGGGAACCAACGAGAGACGAGCCCTAGGTGTTGGGACAGGCATAGGTCACTCCATTTTCCCATCAGGAAGAAGAATGAACCACAGGCTCAGCCTGCCCCCCAGAACCAAAATAGGGCCTGAAGCAATCCTGCGCTTTTGCGGCCAGCTCCCAAAAAAGCGAGGAGACAAATGGAGCTCAGGGGCACTGCAATTCACAAACGTGCAGAGTTATAAATGAGAACTCTCGTCCACAAATATATTGAGGGAAGGCAACGCAGAGGATTTGAAAGCAAGGCAGATTTGCAGGAAACAGATTTCAGGAGGTAGATTCGACTCGCCTTTAAAGCACATGAAAAGCGGCAAAACGTTGACAATGATGCCCTTGGCCAAAAAGGGCGTATGCGTTTTTTCCTGAATATATTCAGGAAAAAACGCATACGCCCTTTTTGGCCAACCAAGCAAGCCGGAAGGGCAAATCAGCGCTACAAAGAAGTCTCGCTTGCCCTCGGTCAAAAGGGCCATGTTGAACAAAGTGTAAAAACCAGAAAAACAGGACAGGCCATGGAGACATGGGAGCCTTGCTACGCTGATGGGCGGGATGTAAATTGCCAACAGGCACTCTGGAGAAGAGTACGGTGTGTCCTGAAACAAGTAATAAACACAGCGTGGAGAGCATAGGGCACTTCCACTCATGGGCGTATAAATTGGGAAAACTAAAAATCAACAAGACACAGGCACCCCAAACTTTACGGCTGCTCTGTTTACAAGAACCTCCGCTTCGGTACACCTTCAATATCCCAAGAAAGAGATAAATGGATAAAGAAATGGTGGTACTTGGCACAATGCAATATCACTCAGCCATGAAATCAATGTCATAAGGCTAGTTAGCAGCATGATGAGTGGATTTAGGTACGATGAGTCTAAGTGAAATAAGTCACACAGAAAAAGGCACTTATCCTAAGATATCGCTTATAGAGGGAATGTCAAAATCGCTACACTTGAACTGAATTACAAAACAGAACAGAGTCACACCTTTAGAAGACACACTATGGCTGCTTAACCGGAAAGGTGAGGTGGGGTGATGCATAAAACAAGGGTTTGAAATTAGCTCAGACACCGCTCCATAAGCCAAATATGTAATAGACAAGGCCTACTCCCTGCTCAGTGAACTGGACTCAACACCCCCTAGTCACCGCAAAAGAATATATCTGACTAGTATGAATCTGAAAACCTATGTATTGATATCTCTCTGCAAGTGAATCAAGAGGGTGTAAAGCGGCATAAACACAGCAGGGAAAAGCAGCCAAACCCCATTCTAAACATACATTACTTTAAAAAACCCACAAAGCAAAGACAGTGAAAGAGAGAGAAATTCTTACAAAATCCGTTCAGGGTCTCTGATGCAACCTGGATTGACCATATCTAGACCCACAGCTGGATGAGACATAAGGCTGGACACTCTTGGGGCTGAGAGGATTGGTGAGGTTGGGTGAGCAAATGCAGATACTTTAAAGTAATACCGCGGGGTACCCACCCCATGGGTCTCAAATCTCCAGGTACAAGGGAATCTTCCTACATCAAAACATGCATGGGAAACCCAGAAGATGGTATGCCGTGAGATCGGGAAAGGTTTCTAAAACGCACCTCATTTCTCCTCTCCTTCTGCTCGGGTTCACCATTCCAGCCGCTTGACTAACCATCTCCCTACTTGGAGAATCAGCACCTTTAACCTACTGTTTCGTCCAGGTTGCAATTTGTCCTGAGGATGAACCGGAAGACGGGGAACCAACGAAAGACTAGCTCTAGGTGTTGGGATAGGCACAGGTCACTCCATTTTCCCATCAGGAAGAAGAATGAAACACAGGCTCAGCCTGCCCCCCAGAACCAAAATAGGGCCTGAAGCAATCCTGCGCTTTTGCGGCCAGCTCCCAAAAAAGCGAGGAGCCAAATGGAGCTCAGGGGCACTGCAATTCACAAACGTGCAGAGTTATAAATGAGAACTCTCGTCCACAAATATATTGAGGGAAGGCAACGAAGAGGATTTGAAAGCAAGGCAGATTTGCAGGAAACAGATTTCAGGAGGTAGATTCGACTCGCCTTTAAAGCACATGAAAAGCGGCAAAACGTTGACAATGATGCCCTTGGCCAAAAAGGGCGTATGCGTTTTTTCCTGAATATATTCAGGAAAAAACGCATACGCCCTTTTTGGCCAACCAAGCAAGCCGGAAGGGCAAATCAGCGCTACAAAGAAGTCTCGCTTGCCCTCGGTCAAAAGGGCCATACTGAACAAAGTGTAAAAACCAGAAAATCAGGACAGGCCATGGAGACATGGGAGCCTTGCTACGCTGATGGGCGGGATGTAAATTGCCAACAGGCACTCTGGAGAAGAGTACGGTGTGTCCTGAAACAAGTAATAAACACAGCGTTGAGAGCATAGGGCACTTCCACTCATGGGCGTATAAATTGGGAAAACTAAAAATCAACAAGACACAGGCACCCCAAACTTTACGGCTGCTCTGTTGCCAAGAACCTCCGCTTCGGTACACCTTCAATATCCCAGGAAAGAGAAAAATGGATAAAGAAATGGTGGTACTTGGCACAATGGAATATCACTCAGCCATGAAATCAATGTCATAAGGCTAGTTAGCAGCATGATGAGTGGATTTAGGTACGATGATTCTAAGTGAAATAAGTCACACAGAAAAAGACACTTATCCTAAGATATCGCTTATAGAGGGAATGTCAAAATCGCTACACTTGAACTGAATTACAAAACAGAACAGAGTCACACCTTTAGAAGACACACTATGGCTGCTTAACGGGAAAGGTGAGGTGGGGTGATGCATAAAACAAGGGTTTCAAATTAGCTCAGAGACCGCTCCATAAGCCAAATATGTAATAGACAAGGCCTACTCCCTGCTCAGTGAACTGGACTCAACACACCCTAGTCACCACACAAGAATATATCTGACTAGTAAGAATCTGAAAACATATATATCGATATCTCTCTGCAAGTGAATCAAGAGGGTGTAAAGCGGCATCAACACAGCAGGGAAAAGCAGCCAAGCCCGATTCTAAACATAAATTTCTTTAAAAAACCCACAAAACAAAGACAGTGAAAGAGAGAGAAATTCTTACAAAATCCGTTCAGGGTCTATGATGCAACCTGGATTGACCATATCTAGACCCACAGCTGGATGAGACATAAGGCTGGACACTCTTGTGGCTGAGAGGATTGGTGATGTTGGGTGAGCAAACGCAGATACTTTAAAGTAACACTGCGGGGAACACACCCCATGGGTCTCAAATCTCCAGGTACAAGGGCATCTTCCTACATCAAAACATGCATGGGAAACCCAGAAGATGGTATGCCATGAGATCGGGAAAGGTTTCTAAAATGCACCTCATTTCTCCTCTCCTTGTGCTCGGGTTCACCATTCCAGCTGCTTGACTAACCATCTCCCTACTTGGAGAATCAGCACCTTTAACCTCCTGATTGTACACGTTGCAATTTGTCCTGAGGATGAACGTGAAGACGGGGAACCAACGAGAGACGAGCCCTAGGTGTTGGGACAGGCATAGGTCACTCCATTTTCCCATCAGGAAGAAGAATGAACCACAGGCTCAGCCTGCCCCCCAGAACCAAAATAGGGCCTGAAGCAATCCTGCGCTTTTGCGGCCAGCTCCCAAAAAAGCAAGGAGACAAATGGAGCTCAGGGGCACTGCAATTCACAAACGTGCAGAGTTATAAATGAGAACTCTCGTCCACAAATATATTGAAGGAAGGCAACGAAGAGGATTTGAAAGCAAGGCAGATTTGCAGGAAACAGATTTCAGGAGGTAGATTCGACTCGCCTTTAAAGCACATGAAAAGCGGCAAAACGTTGACAATGATGCCCTTGGCCAAAAAGGGCGTATGCGTTTTTTCCTGAATATATTCAGGAAAAAACGCATACGCCCTTTTTGGCCAACCAAGCAAGCCGGAAGGGCAAATCAGCGCTACAAAGAAGTCTCGCTTGCCCTCGGTCAAAAGGGCCATGCTGAACAAAGTGTAAAAACCAGAAAAGCAGGACAGGCCATGGAGACATGGGAGCCTTGCTACGCTGATGGGCGGGATGTAAATTGCCAACAGGCACTCTGGAGATGAGTACGGTGTGTCCTGAAACAAGTAATAAACACAGCGTTGAGAGCATAGGGCACTTCCACTCATGGGCGTATAAATTGGGAAAACTAAAAATCAACAAGACACAGTCACCCCAAACTTTACGGCTGCTCTGTTTCCAAGAACCTCCGCTTCGGTACACCTTCAATATCCCAGGAAAGAGAAAAATGGATAAAGAAATGGTGGTACTTGGCACAATGGAATATCACTCAGCCATGAAATCAATGTCATAAGGCTAATTAGCAGCATGATGTGTCGATTTAGCGACGATGATTCTAAGTGAATTAAGTCACACAGAAAAAGGCACTTATCCTAAGATATCGCTTATAGAGAGAATGTCAAAATCGCTACACTTGAACTGAATTACAAAACAGAACAGAGGCACACCTTTAGAAGACACACTATGGCTGCTTAACCGGAAAGGTGAGGTGGGGTGATGCATAAAACAAGGGTTTGAAATTAGCTCAGAGACCGCTCCATAAGCCAAATATGTAATAGACAAGGCCTACTCCCTGCTCAGTGAACTGGACTCAACACCCCCTAGTCACCGCACAAGAATATATCTGACTAGTAAGAATCTGAAAACCTATGTATTGATATCTCACTGCAAGTGAATCAAGAGGGTGTAAAGCGGCATAAACACAGCAGGGAAAAGCAGCCAAACCCCATTCTAAACATACATTACTTTAAAAAACCCACAAAGCAAAGACAGTGAAAGAGAGAGAAATTCTTACAAAATCCGTTCAGGGTCTCTGATGCAACCTGGATTGACCATATCTAGACCCACAGCTGGATGAGACATAAGGCTGGACACTCTTGGGGCTGAGAGGATTGGTGAGGTTGGGTGAGCAAATGCAGATACTTTAAAGTAATACCGCGGGGTACCCACCCCATGGGTCTCAAATCTCCAGGTACAAGGGAATCTTCCTACATCAAAACATGCATGGGAAACCCAGAAGATGGTATGCCATGATATCGGGAATGGTTTCTAAAACGCACCTCATTTCTCCTCTCCTTGTGCTCGGGTTCGCCATTCCAGCCGCTTGACTAACCATCTCCCTACTTGGAGAATCAGCACCTTTAACCTCCTGATTGTACAGGTTGCAATTTGTCCTGAGGATGAACGGGAAGACGGGGAACCAACGAGAGACTAGCCCTAGGTGTTGGGACAGGCATAGGTCACTCCATTTTCCCATCAGGAAGAAGAATGAACCACAGGCTCAGCCTGCCCCCCAGAATCAAAATAGGGCCTGAAGCAATCCTGCGCTTTTGCGGCCAGCTCCCAAAAAAGCGAGGAGACAAATGGAGCTCAGGGGCATTGCAATTCACAAACGTGCAGAGTTATAAATGAGAACTCTCGTCCACAAATATATTGAGGGAAGGCAACGAAGAGGATTTGAAAGCAAGGCAGATTTGCAGGAAACAGATTTCAGGAGGTAGATTCGACTCGCCTTTAAAGCACATGAAAAGCGGCAAAACGTTGACAATGATGCCCTTGGCCAAAAAGGGCGTATGCGTTTTTTCCTGAATATATTCAGGAAAAAACGCATACGCCCTTTTTGGCCAACCAAGCAAGCCGGAAGTGCAAATCAACGCTACAAAGAAGTCTCGCTTGCCCTCAGTCAAAAGGGCCATGCTGAACAAAGTGTAAAAACCAGAAAAGCAGGACAGGCCATGGAGACATGGCAGCCCTACTACGCTGATGGGCGGGATGTAAATTGCCAACAGGCACTCTGGAGAAGAGTACAGTGTGTCCTGAAACAAGTAATAAACACAGCGTAGAGAGCATAGGGCACTTCCAGTCATGGGTGTATAAATGGGGAAAACTAAAAATCAACAAGACACAGGCACCCTAAAGTTTACGGCTGCTCTGTTTCCAAGAACCTCCGCTTCGGTACACCTTCAATATCCCAGGAAAGAGAAAAATGGATAAAGAAATGGTGGTACTTGGCACAATGGAATATCACTCAGCCATGAAATCAATGTCATAAGGCTAGTTAGCAGCATGATGAGTGGATTTAGGTACGATGATTCTAAGTGAAATAAGTCACACAGAAAAAGACACTTATCCTAAGATATCGCTTATAGAGGGAATGTCAAAATCGCTACACTTGAACTGAATTACAAAACAGAACAGAATCACACCTTTAGAAGACACACTATGGCTGCTTAACGGGAAAGGTGAGGTGGGGTGATGCATAAAACAAGGGTTTCAAATTAGCTCAGACACCGCTCCATAAGCCAAATATGTAATAGACAAGGCCTACTCCCTGCTCAGTGAACTGGACTCAACACACCCTAGTCACCACACAAGAATATATCTGACTAGTAAGAATCTGAAAACCTATGTATCGATATCTCTCTGCAAGTGAATCAAGAGGGTGTAAAGCGGCATCAACACAGCAGGGAAAAGCAGCCAAGCCCGATTCTAAACATAAATTACTTTAAAAAACCCACAAAACAAAGACAGTGAAAGAGAGAGAAATTCTTACAAAATCCGTTCAGGGTCTATGATGCAACCTGGATTGACCATATCTAGACCCACAGCTGGATGAGACATAAGGCTGGACACTCTTGGGGCTGAGAGGATTGGTGAGGTTGGGTGAGCAAATGCAGATACTTTAAAGTAACACTGCGGGGAACACACCCCATGGGTCTCAAATCTCCAGGTACAAGGGCATCTTCCTACATCAAAACATGCATGGGAAACCCAGAAGATGGTATGCCATGAGATCGGGAAAGGTTTCTAAACTGCACCTCATTTCTCCTCTCCTTGTGCTCGGGTTCACCATTCCAGCTGCTTGACTAACCATCTCCCTACTTGGAGAATCAGCACCTTTAACCTCCTGATTGTACAGGTTGCAATTTGTCCTGAGGATGAACGTGAAGACGGGGAACCAACGAGAGTCGAGCCCTAGGTGTTGGGACAGGCATAGGTCACTCCATTTTCCCATCAGGAAGAAGAATGAACCACAGGCTCAGCCTGCCCCCCAGAACCAAAATAGGGCCTGAAGCAATCCTGCGCTTTTGCGGCCAGCTCCCAAAAAAGCGAGGAGACAAATGGAGCTCAGGGGCACTGCAATTCACAAACGTGCAGAGTTATAAATGAGAACTCTCGTCCACAAATATATTGAAGGAAGGCAACGAAGAGGATTTGAAAGCAAGGCAGATTTGCAGGAAACAGATTTCAGGAGGTAGATTCGACTCGCCTTTAAAGCACATGAAAAGCGGCAAAACGTTGACAATGATGCCCTTGGCCAAAAAGGGCGTATGCGTTTTTTCCTGAATATATTCAGGAAAAAACGCATACGCCCTTTTTGGCCAACCAAGCAAGCCGGAAGGGCAAATCAGCGCTACAAAGAAGTCTCGCTTGCCCTCGGTCAAAAGGGCCATGCTGAACAAAGTGTAAAAACCAGAAAAGCAGGACAGGCCATGGAGACATGGGAGCCTTGCTACGCTGATGGGCGGGATGTAAATTGCCAACAGGCACTCTGGAGATGAGTACGGTGTGTCCTGAAACAAGTAATAAACACAGCGTTGAGAGCATAGGGCACTTCCACTCATGGGCGTATAAATTGGGAAAATTAAAAATCAACAAGACAGAGGCACCCCAAACTTTACGGCTGCTCTGTTTACAAGAACCTCCGCTTCGGTACACCTTCAATATCCCAGGAAAGAGAAAAATGGATAAAGAAATGGTGGTACTTGGCACAATGGAATATCACTCAGCCATGAAATCAATATCATAAGGCTAGTTAGCAGCATGATGAGTGGATTTAGGTACGATGATTCTAAGTGAAATAAGTCACACAGAAAAAGACACTTATCCTAAGATATCGCTTATAGAGGGAATGTCAAAATCGCTACACTTGAACTGAATTACAAAACAGAACAGAGTCACACCTTTAGAAGACACACTATGGCTGCTTAACGGGAAAGGTGAGGTGGGGTGATGCATAAAACAAGGGTTTGAAATAAGCTCAGAGACCGCTCCATAAGCCAAATATGTAATAGACAAGGCCTACTCCCTGCTCAATGAACTGGACTCAACACACCCTAGTCACCACACAAGAATATATCTGACTAGTAAGAATCTGAAAACCTATGTATCGATATCTCTCTGCAAGTGAATCAAGAGGGTGTAAAGCGGCATAAACACAGCAGGGAAAAGCAGCCAAACCCCATTCTAAACATACATTACTTTAAAAAACCCACAAAGCAAAGACAGTGAAAGAGAGAGAAATTCTTACAAAATCTGTTCTGGGTCTATGATGCAACCTGGATTGACCATATCTAGACCCACAGCTGGATGAGACATAAGGCTGGACACTCTTGGGGCTGAGAGGATTGGTGAGGTTGGGTGAGCAAACGCAGATAATTTAAAGTAACACTGCGGGGAACACACCCCATGGGTCTCAAATCTCCAGGTACAAGGGCATCTTCCTACATCAAAACATGCATGGGAAACCCAGAAGATGGTATGCCATGAGATCGGGAAAGGTTTCTAAAATGCACCTCATTTCTCCTCTCCTTGTGCTCGGGTTCACCATTCCAGCTGCTTGACTAACCATCTCCCTACTTGAAGAATCAGCACCTTTAACCTCCTGATTGTACAGGTTGCAATTTGTCCTGAGGATGAACGTGAAGACGGGGAACCAACGAGAGACGAGCCCTAGGTGTTGGGACAGGCATAGGTCACTCCATTTTCCCATCAGGAAGAAGAATGAACCACAGGCTCAGCCTGCCCCCCAGAACCAAAATAGGGCCTGAAGCAATCCTGCGCTTTTGCGGCCAGCTCCCAAAAAAGCGCGGAGACAAATGGAGCTCAGGGGCACTGCAATTCACAAACGTGCAGAGTTATAAATGAGAACTCTCGTCCACAAATATATTGAGGGAAGGCAACGAAGAGGATTTGAAAGCAAGGCAGATTTGCAGGAAACAGATTTCAGGAGGTAGATTCGACTCGCCTTTAAAGCACATGAAAAGCGGCAAAACGTTGACAATGATGCCCTTGGCCAAAAAGGGCGTATGCGTTTTTTCCTGAATATATTCAGGAAAAAACGCATACGCCCTTTTTGGCCAACCAAGCAAGCCGGAAGGGCAAATCAGCGCTACAAAGAAGTCTCGCTTGCCCTCGGTCAAAAGGGCCATGTTGAACAAAGTGTAAAAACCAGAAAAACAGGACAGGACATGGAGACATGGGAGCCTTGCTACGCTGATGGGCGGGATGTAAATTGCCAACAGGCACTCTGGAGAAGAGTACGGTGTGTCCTGAAACAAGTAATAAACACAGCGTAGAGAGCATAGGGCACTTCCACTCATGGGCGTATAAATTGGGAAAACTAAAAATCAACAAGACACAGGCACCCCAAACTTTACGGCTGCTCTGTTTACAAGAACCTCCGCTTCGGTACACCTTCAATATCCCAGGAAAGAGATAAATGGATAAAGAAATGGTGGTACTTGGCACAATGCAATATCACTCAGCCATGAAATCAATGTCACAAGGCTAGTTAGCAGCATGATGAGTGGATTTAGGTACGATGAGTCTAAGTGAAATAAGTCACACAGAAAAAGGCACTTATCCTAAGATATCGCTTATAGAGGGAATGTCAAAATCGCTACACTTGAACTGAATTACAAAACAGAACAGAGTCACACCTTTAGAAGACACACTATGGCTGCTTAATCGGAAAGGTGAGGTGGGGTGATGCATAAAACAAGGGTTTGAAATTAGCTCAGACACCGCTCCATAAGCCAAATATGTAATAGACAAGGCCTACTCCCTGCTCAGTGAACTGGACTCAACACCCCCTAGTCACCGCACAAGAATATATCTGACTAGTATGAATCTGAAAACCTATGTATTGATATCTCTCTGCAAGTGAATCAAGAGGGTGTAAAGCGGCATAAACACAGCAGGGAAAAGCAGCCAAACCCCATTCTAAACATACATTACTTTAAAAAACCCACAAAGCAAAGACAGTGAAAGAGAGAGAAATTCTTACAAAATCCGTTCAGGGTCTCTGATGCAACCTGGATTGACCATATCATCCCACAGCTGGATGAGACATAAGGCTGGACACTCTTGGGGCTGAGAGGATTGGTGAGGTTGGGTGAGCAAATGCAGATACTTTAAAGTAATACCGCGGGGTACCCACCCCATGGGTCTCAAATCTCCAGGTACAAGGGAATCTTCCTACATCAAAACATGCATGGGAAACCCAGAAGATGGTATGCCGTGAGATCGGGAAAGGTTTCTAAAACGCACCTCATTTCTCCTCTCCTTGTGCTCGGGTTCGCCATTCCAGCCGCTTGACTAACCATCTCCCTACTTGGAGAATCAGCACCTTTAACCTACTGTTTCGTCCAGGTTGCAATTTGTCCTGAGGATGAACGGGAAGACGGGGAACCAACGAAAGACTAGCCCTAGGTGTTGGGATAGGCACAGGTCACTCCATTTTCCCATCAGGAAGAAGAATGAACCACAGGCTCAGCCTGCCCCCCAGAACCAAAATAGGGCCTGAAGCAATCCTGCGCTTTTGCGGCCAGCTCCCAAAAAAGCGAGGAGCCAAATGGAGCTCAGGGGCACTGCAATTCACAAACGTGCAGAGTTATAAATGAGAACTCTCGTCCACAAATATATTGAGGGAAGGCAACGAAGAGGATTTGAAAGCAAGGCAGATTTGCAGGAAACAGATTTCAGGAGGTAGATTCGACTCGCCTTTAAAGCACATGAAAAGCGGCAAAACGTTGACAATGATGCCCTTGGCCAAAAAGGGCGTATGCGTTTTTTCCTGAATATATTCAGGAAAAAACGCATACGCCCTTTTTGGCCAACCAAGCAAGCCGGAAGGGCAAATCAGCGCTACAAAGAAGTCTCGCTTGCCCTCGGTCAAAAGGGCCATGCTGAACAAACAGTAAAAACCAGAAAAGCGGGACAGGCCATGGAGACATGGGAGCCTTGCTACGCTGATGGGCGGGATGTAAATTGCCAACAGGCACTCTGGAGAAGAGTACGGTGTGTCCTGAAACAAGTAATAAACACAGCGTAGAGAGCATAGGGCACTTCCACTCATGGGCGTATAAATTGGGAAAACTAAAAGTCAACAAGACACAGGCACCCTAAAGTTTACGGCTGCTCTGTTTCCAAGAACCTCCACTTCGGTACACCTTCAATATCCCAGGAAAGAGAAAAATGGATAAAGAAATGGTGGTACTTGGCACAGTGGAATATCACTCAGCCATGAAATCAATGTCATAAGGCTAGTTAGCAGCATGATGAGTGGATTTAGATACGATGATTCTAAGTGAAATAAGTCACACAGAAAAAGACACTTATCCTAAGATATCGCTTATAGAGGGAATGTCAAAATCGCTACACTGGAACTGAATTACAAAACAGAACAGAGTCACACCTTTAGAAGACACACTATGGCTGCTTAACGGGAAAGGTGAGGTGGGGTGATGCATAAAACAAGGGTTTGAAATTAGCTCAGACACCGCTCCATAAGCAAAATATGTAATAGACAAGGCCTACTCCCTGCTCAGTGAACTGGACTCAACACACCCTAGTCAACACACAAGAATATATCTGACTAGTAAGAATCTGAAAACCTATGTATCGATATCTCTCTGCAAGTGAATCAAGAGGGTGTAAAGCGGCATCAACACAGCAGGGAAAAGCAGCCAAGCCCGATTCTAAACATAAATTACTTTAAAAAACCCACAAAACAAAGACAGTGAAAGAGAGAGAAATTCTTACAAAATCCGTTCAGGGTCTATGATGCAACCTGGATTGACCATATCAAGACCCACAGCTGGATGAGACATAAGGCTGGACACTCTTGGGGCTGAGAGGGTTGGTGAGGTTGGGTGAGCAAATTCAGATACTTTAAAGTAACACTGCGGGGAACACACCCCATGGGTCTCAAATCTCCAGGTACAAGGGAATCTTCCTACATCAAAACATGCATGGGAAACCCAGAAGATGGTATGCCATGAGATCGGGAAAGGTTTCTAAAACGCACCTCATTTCTCCTCTCCTTGTGCTCGGGTTCGCCATTCCAGCCGCTTGACTAACCATCTCCCTACTTGGAGAATCAGCACCTTTAACCTCCTGATTGTACAGGTTGCAATTTGTCCTGAGGATGAACGGGAAGACGCGGAACCAACGAGAGACGAGCCCTAGGTGTTGGGACAGGCATAGGTCACTCCATTTTCCCATCAGGAAGAAGAATGAACCACAGGCTCAGCCTGCCCCCCAGAACCAAAATAGGGCCTGAAGCAATCCTGCGCTTTTGTGGCCAGCTCCCAAAAAAGCGAGGAGACAAATGGAGCTCAGGGGCACTGCAATTCACAAACGTGCAGAGTTATAAATGAGAACTCTCGTCCACAAATATATTGAGGGAAGGCAACGAAGAGGATTTGAAAGCAAGGTAGATTTGCAGGAAACAGATTTCAGGAGGTAGATTCGACTCGCCTTTAAAGCACATGAAAAGCGGCAAAACGTTGACAATGATGCCCTTGGCCAAAAAGGGCGTATGCGTTTTTTCCTGAATATATTCAGGAAAAAACGCATACGCCCTTTTTGGCCAACCAAGCAAGCCGGAAGGGCAAATCAGCGCTACAAAGAAGTCTCGCTTGCCCTCGGTCAAAAGGGCCATGCTGAACAAACAGTAAAAACCAGAAAAGCAGGACAGGCCATGGAGACATGGGAGCCTTGCTACGCTGATGGGCGGGATGTAAATTGCCAACAGGCACTCTGGAGAAGAGTACGGTGTGTCCTGAAACAAGTAATAAACACAGCGTAGAGAGCATAGGGCACTTCCACTCATGGGCGTATAAATTGGGAAAACTAAAAGTCAACAAGACACAGGCACCCTAAAGTTTACGGCTGCTCTGTTTCCAAGAACCTCCACTTCGGTACACCTTCAATATCCCAGGAAAGAGAAAAATGGATAAAGAAATGGTGGTACTTGGCACAGTGGAATATCACTCAGCCATGAAATCAATGTCATAAGGCTAGTTAGCAGCATGATGAGTGGATTTAGATACGATGATTCTAAGTGAAATAAGTCACACAGAAAAAGACACTTATCCTAAGATATCGCTTATAGAGGGAATGTCAAAATCGCTACACTTGAACTGAATTACAAAACAGAACAGAGTCACACCTTTAGAAGACACACTATGGCTGCTTAACGGGAAAGGTGAGGTGGGGTGATGCATAAAACAAGGGTTTGAAATTAGCTCAGACACCGCTCCATAAGCAAAATATGTAATAGACAAGGCCTACTCCCTGCTCAGTGAACTGGACTCAACACACCCTAGTCAACACACAAGAATATATCTGACTAGTAAGAATCTGAAAACCTATGTATCGATATCTCTCTGCAAGTGAATCAAGAGGGTGTAAAGCGGCATCAACACAGCAGGGAAAAGCAGCCAAGCCCGATTCTAAACATAAATTACTTTAAAAAACCCACAAAACAAAGACAGTGAAAGAGAGAGAAATTCTTACAAAATCCGTTCAGGGTCTATGATGCAACCTGGATTGACCATATCAAGACCCACAGCTGGATGAGACATAAGGCTGGACACTCTTGGGGCTGAGAGGGTTGGTGAGGTTGGGTGAGCAAATGCAGATACTTTAAAGTAACACTGCGGGGAACACACCCCATGGGTCTCAAATCTCCAGGTACAAGGGAATCTTCCTACATCAAAACATGCATGGGAAACCCAGAAGATGGTATGCCGTGAGATCGGGAAAGGTTTCTAAAACGCACCTCATTTCTCCTCTCCTTGTGCTCGGGTTCGCCATTCCAGCCGCTTGACTAACCATCTCCCTACTTGGAGAATCAGCACCTTTAACCTACTGTTTCGTCCAGGTTGCAATTTGTCCTGAGGATGAACGGGAAGACGGGGAACCAACGAAAGACTAGCCCTAGGTGTTGGGATAGGCACAGGTCACTCCATTTTCCCATCAGGAAGAAGAATGAACCACAGGCTCAGCCTGCCCCCCAGAACCAAAATAGGGCCTGAAGCAATCCTGCGCTTTTGCGGCCAGCTCCCAAAAAAGCGAGGAGCCAAATGGAGCTCAGGGGCACTGCAATTCACAAACGTGCAGAGTTATAAATGAGAACTCTCGTCCACAAATATATTGAGGGAAGGCAACGAAGAGGATTTGAAAGCAAGGCAGATTTGCAGGAAACAGATTTCAGGAGGTAGATTCGACTCGCCTTTAAAGCACATGAAAAGCGGCAAAACGTTGACAATGATGCCCTTTTTGGCCAACCAAGCAAGCCGGAAGGGCAAATCAGCGCTACAAAGAAGTCTCGCTTGCCCTCGGTCAAAAGGGCCATACTGCACAAAGTGTAAAAACCAGAAAATCAGGACAGGCCATGGAGACATGGGAGCCTTGCTACGCTGATGGGCGGGATGTAAATTGCCAACAGGCACTCTGGAGAAGAGTACGGTGTGTCCTGAAACAAGTAATAAACACAGCGTTGAGAGCATAGGGCACTTCCACTCATGGGCGTATAAATTGGGAAAACTAAAAATCAACAAGACACAGGCACCCCAAACTTTACGGCTGCTCTGTTGCCAAGAACCTCCGCTTCGGTACACCTTCAATATCCCAGGAAAGAGAAAAATGGATAAAGAAATGGTGGTACTTGGCACAATGGAATATCACTCAGCCATGAAATCAATGTCATAAGGCTAGTTAGCAGCATGATGAGTGGATTTAGGTACGATGATTCTAAGTGAAATAAGTCACACAGAAAAAGACACTTATCCTAAGATATCGCTTATAGAGGGAATGTCAAAATCGCTACACTTGAACTGAATTACAAAACAGAACAGAGTCACACCTTTAGAAGACACACTATGGCTGCTTAACGGGAAAGGTGAGGTGGGGTGATGCATAAAACAAGGGTTTCAAATTAGCTCAGAGACCGCTCCATAAGCCAAATATGTAATAGACAAGGCCTACTCCCTGCTCAGTGAACTGGACTCAACACACCCTAGTCACCACACAAGAATATATCTGACTAGTAAGAATCTGAAAACATATATATCGATATCTCTCTGCAAGTGAATCAAGAGGGTGTAAAGCGGCATCAACACAGCAGGGAAAAGCAGCCAAGCCCGATTCTAAACATAAATTTCTTTAAAAAACCCACAAAACAAAGACAGTGAAAGAGAGAGAAATTCTTACAAAATCCGTTCAGGGTCACTGATGCAACCTGGATTGACCATATCTAGACCCACAGCTGGATGAGACATAAGGCTGGACACTCTTGGGGCTGAGAGGATTGGTGAGGTTGGGTGAGCAAACGCAGATACTTTAAAGTAACACTGCGGGGAACACACCCCATGGGTCTCAAATCTCCAGGTACAAGGGCATCTTCCTACATCAAAACATGCATGGGAAACCCAGAAGATGGTATGCCAAGAGATCGGGAAAGGTTTCTAAAATGCACCTCATTTCTCCTCTCCTTGTGCTCGGGTTCACCATTCCAGCTGCTTGACTAACCATCTCCCTACTTGGAGAATCAGCACCTTTAACCTCCTGATTGTACAGGTTGCAATTTGTCCTGAGGATGAACGTGAAGACGGGGAACCAACGAGAGACGAGCCCTAGGTGTTGGGACAGGCATAGGTCACTCCATTTTCCCATCAGGAAGAAGAATGAACCACAGGCTCAGCCTGCCCCCCAGAACCAAAATAGGGCCTGAAGCAATCCTGCGCTTTTGCGGCCAGCTCCCAAAAAAGCGAGGAGACAAATGGAGCTCAGGGGCACTGCAATTCACAAACGTGCAGAGTTATAAATGAGAACTCTCGTCCACAAATATATTGAAGGAAGGCAACGAAGAGGATTTGAAAGCAAGGCAGATTTGCAGGAAACAGATTTCAGGAGGTAGATTCGACTCGCCTTTAAAGCACATGAAAAGCGGCAAAACGTTGACAATGATGCCCTTGGCCAAAAAGGGCGTATGCGTTTTTTCCTGAATGTATTCAGGAAAAAACGCATACGCCCTTTTTGGCCAACCAAGCAAGACGGAAGGGCAAATCAGCACTACAAAGAAGTCTCGCTTGCCCTCGGTCAAAAGGGCCATGCTGAACAAAGTGTAAAAACCAGAAAAGCAGGACAGGCCATGGAGACATGGGAGCCTTGCTACGCTGATGGGCGGGATGTAAATTGCCAACAGGCACTCTGGAGATGAGTACGGTGTGTCCTGAAACAAGTAATAAACACAGCGTTGAGAGCATAGGGCACTTCCACTCATGGGCGTATAAATTGGGAAAATTAAAAATCAACAAGACACAGGCACCCCAAACTTTACGGCTGCTCTGTTTCCAAGAACCTCCGCTTCGGTACACCTTCAATATCCCAGGAAAGAGAAAAATGGATAAAGAAATGGTGGTACTTGGCACAATGGAATATCACTCAGCCATGAAATCAATGTCATAAGGCTAGTTAGCAGCATGATGTGTCGATTTAGCGACGATGATTCTAAGTGAATTAAGTCACACAGAAAAAGGCACTTATCCTAAGATATCGCTTATAGAGGGAATGTCAAAATCGCTACACTTGAACTGAATTACAAAACAGAACAGAGTCACACCTTTAGAAGACACACTATGGCTGCTTAACCGGAAAGGTGAGGTGGGGTGATGCATAAAACAAGGGTTTGAAATTAGCTCAGACACCGCTCCATAAGCCAAATATGTAATAGACAAGGCCTACTCCCTGCTCAGTGAACTGGACTGAACACCCCCTAGTCACCGCACAAGAATATATCTGACTAGTAAGAATCTGAAAACCTATGTATTGATATCTCACTGCAAGTGAATCAAGAGGGTGTAAAGCGGCATAAACACAGCAGGGAAAAGCAGCCAAACCCCATTCTAAACATACATTACTTTAAAAAACCCACAAACAAAGACAGTGAAAGAGAGAGAAATTCTTACAAAATCCGTTCAGGGTCTCTGATGCAACCTGGATTGACCATATCTAGACCCACAGCTGGATGAGACATAAGGCTGGACACTCTTGGGGCTGAGAGGATTGGTGAGGTTGGGTGAGCAAATGCAGATACTTTAAAGTAATACCGCGGGGTACCCACCCCATGGGTCTCAAATCTCCAGGTACAAGGGAATCTTCCTACATCAAAACATGCATGGGAAACCCAGAAGATGGTATGCCATGATATCGGGAATGGTTTCTAAAACGCACCTCATTTCTCCTCTCCTTGTGCTCGGGTTCGCCATTCCAGCCGCTTGACTAACCATCTCCCTACTTGGAGAATCAGCACCTTTAACCTCCTGTTTCGTACAGGTTGCAATTTGTCCTGAGGATGAACGGGAAGACGGGGAACCAACGAGAGACTAGCCCTAGGTGTTGGGACAGGCACAGGTCACTCCATTTTCCCATCAGGAAGAAGAATGAACCACAGGCTCAGCCTGCCCCCCAGAACCAAAATAGGGCCTGAAGCAATCCTGCGCTTTTGCGGCCAGCTCCCAAAAAAGCGAGGAGACAAATGGAGCTCAGCGGCACTGCAATTCAGAAACGTGCAGAGTTATAAATGAGAACTCTCGTCCACAAATATATTGAGGGAAGGCAACGAAGAGGATTTGAAAGCAAGGCAGATTTGCAGGAAACAGATTTCAGGAGGTAGATTCGACTCGCCTTTAAAGCACATGAAAAGCGGCAAAACGTTGACAATGATGCCCTTGGCCAAAAAGGGCGTATGCGTTTTTTCCTGAATATATTCAGGAAAAAACGCATACGCCCTTTTTGGCCAACCAAGCAAGCCGGAAGGGCAAATCAGCGCTACAAAGAAGTCTCGCTTGCCCTCGGTCAAAAGGGCCATGCTGAACAAAGTGTAAAAACCAGAAAAGCAGGACAGGCCATGGAGACATGGGAGCCTTGCTACGCTAATGGGCGGGATGTAAATTGCCAACAGGCACTCTGGAGATGAGTACGGTGTGTCCTGAAACAAGTAATAAACACAGCGTTGAGAGCATAGGGCACTTCCACTCATGGGCGTATAAATTGGGAAAACTAAAATCAACAAGACACAGGCACCCCAAACTTTACGGCTGCTCTGTTTACAAGAACCTCCGCTTCGGTACACCTTCAATATCCCAGGAAATAGAAAAATGGATAAAGAAATGGTGGTACTTGGCACAATGCAATATCACTCAGCCATGAAATCAATGTCATAAGGCTAGTTAGCAGCATGATGAGTGGATTTAGGTACGATGATTCTAAGTGAAATAAGTCACACAGAAAAAGGCACTTATCCTAAGATATCGCTTATAGAGGGAATGTCAAAATCGCTACACTTGAACTGAATTACAAAACAGAACAGAGGCACACCTTTAGAAGACACACTATGGCTGCTTAACCGGAAAGGTGAGGTGGGGTGATGCATAAAACAAGGGTTTCAAATTAGCTCAGAGACCTCTCCATAAGCCAAATATGTAATAGACAAGGCCTATTCCCTGCTCAGTGAACTGGACTCAACACACCGTAGTCACCACACAAGAATATATCTGACTAGTAAGAATCTGAAAACCTATGTATCGATATCTCTCTGCAAGTGAATCAAGAGGGTGTAAAGCGGCATCAACACAGCAGGGAAAAGCAGCCAAGCCCGATTCTAAACATAAATTACTTTAAAAAACCCACAAAACAAAGACAGTGAAAGAGAGAGAAATTCTTACAAAATCCGTTCAGGGTCTATGATGCAACCTGGATTGACCATATCTAGACCCACAGCTGGATGAGACATAAGGCTGGACACTCTTGGGGCTGAGAGGATTGGTGAGGTTGGGTGAGCAAATGCAGATACTTTAAAGTAACACTGCGGGGAACACACCCCATGGGTCTCAAATCTCCAGGTACAAGGGCATCTTCCTACATCAAAACATGCATGGGAAACCCAGAAGATGGTATGCCATGAGATCGGGAAAGGTTTCTAAACTGCACCTCATTTCTCCTCTCCTTGTGCTAGGGTTCACCATTCCAGCTGCTTGACTAACCATCTCCCTACTTGGAGAATCAGCACCTTTAACCTCCTGATTGTACAGGTTGCAATTTGTCCAGAGGATGAACGGGAAGACGCGGAACGAACGAGAGACGAGCCCTAGGTGTTGGGACAGGCATAGGTCACTCCATTTTCTCATCAGGAAGAAGAATGAACCACAGGCTCAGCCTGCACCCCAGAACCAAAATAGGGCCTGAAGCAATCCTGCGCTTTTGCGGCCAGCTCCCAAAAAAGCGAGGAGACAAATGGAGCTCAGGGGCACTGCAATTCACAAACGTGCAGAGTTATAAATGAGAACTCTCGTCCACAAATATATTGAGGGAAGGCAACGAAGAGGATTTGAAAGCAAGGCAGATTTGCAGGAAACAGATTTCAGGAGGTAGATTCGACTCGCCTTTAAAGCACATGAAAAGCGGCAAAACGTTGACAGTGATGCCCTTGGCCAAAAAGGGCGTATGCGTTTTTTCCTGAATATATTCAGGAAAAAACGCATACGCCCTTTTTGGCCAACCAAGCAAGCCGGAAGGGCAAATCAGCGCTACAAAGAAGTCTCGCTTGCCCTCGGTCAAAAGGGCCATGCTGAACAAAGTGTAAAAACCAGAAAAGCAGGACAGGCCATGGAGACATGGGAGCCTTGCTACGCTAATGGGCGGGATGTAAATTGCCAACAGGCACTCTGGAGATGAGTACGGTGTGTCCTGAAACAAGTAATAAACACAGCGTTGAGAGCATAGGGCACTTCCACTCATGGGCGTATAAATTGGGAAAACTAAAATCAACAAGACACAGGCACCCCAAACTTTACGGCTGCTCTGTTTACAAGAACCTCCGCTTCGGTACACCTTCAATATCCCAGGAAATAGAAAAATGGATAAAGAAATGGTGGTACTTGGCACAATGCAATATCACTCAGCCATGAAATCAATGTCATAAGGCTAGTTAGCAGCATGATGAGTGGATTTAGGTACGATGATTCTAAGTGAAATAAGTCACACAGAAAAAGGCACTTATCCTAAGATATCGCTTATAGAGGGAATGTCAAAATCGCTACACTTGAACTGAATTACAAAACAGAACAGAGGCACACCTTTAGAAGACACACTATGGCTGCTTAACCGGAAAGGTGAGGTGGGGTGATGCATAAAACAAGGGTTTCAAATTAGCTCAGAGACCTCTCCATAAGCCAAATATGTAATAGACAAGGCCTATTCCTTGCTCAGTGAACTGGACTCAACACACCGTAGTCACCACACAAGAATATATCTGACTAGTAAGAATCTGAAAACCTATGTATCGATATCTCTCTGCAAGTGAATCAAGAGGGTGTAAAGCGGCATCAACACAGCAGGGAAAAGCAGCCAAGCCCGATTCTAAACATAAATTACTTTAAAAAACCCACAAAACAAAGACAGTGAAAGAGAGAGAAATTCTTACAAAATCCGTTCAGGGTCTATGATGCAACCTGGATTGACCATATCTAGACCCACAGCTGGATGAGACATAAGGCTGGACACTCTTGGGGCTGAGAGGATTGGTGAGGTTGGGTGAGCAAATGCAGATACTTTAAAGTAACACTGCGGGGAACACACCCCATGGGTCTCAAATCTCCAGGTACAAGGGCATCTTCCTACATCAAAACATGCATGGGAAACCCAGAAGATGCTATGCCATGAGATCGGGAAAGGTTTCTAAAACGCACCTCATTTCTCCTCTCCTTGTGCTCGGGTTCGCCATTCCAGCCGCTTGACTAACCATCTCCCTACTTGGAGAATCAGCACCTTTAACCTCCTGATTGTACAGGTTGCAATTTGTCCTGAGGATGAACGGGAAGACGCGGAACCAACGAGAGACGAGCCCTAGGTGTTGGGACAGGCATAGGTCACTCCATTTTCCCATCAGGAAGAAGAATGAACCACAGGCTCAGCCTGCCCCCCAGAACCAAAATAGGGCCTGAAGCAATCCTGCGCTTTTGCGGCCAGCTCCCAAAAAAGCGAGGAGACAAATGGAGCTCAGGGGCACTGCAATTCACAAACGTGCAGAGTTATAAATGAGAACTCTCGTCCACAAATATATTGAGGGAAGGCAACGAAGAGGATTTGAAAGCAAGGCAGATTTGCAGGAAACAGATTTCAGGAGGTAGATTCGACTCGCCTTTAAAGCACATGAAAAGCGGCAAAACGTTGACAATGATGCCCTTGGCCAAAAAGGGCGTATGCGTTTTTTCCTGAATATATTCAGGAAAAAACGCATACGCCCTTTTTGGCCAACCAAGCAAGCCGGAAGGGCAAATCAGCGCTACAAAGAAGTCTCGCTTGCCCTCGGTCAAAAGGGCCATGCTGAACAAACAGTAAAAACCAGAAAAGCAGGACAGGCCATGGAGACATGGGAGCCTTGCTACGCTGATGGGCGGGATGTAAATTGCCAACAGGCACTCTGGAGAAGAGTACGGTGTGTCCTGAAACAAGTAATAAACACAGCGTAGAGAGCATAGGGCACTTCCACTCATGGGCGTATAAATTGGGAAAACTAAAAGTCAACAAGACACAGGCACCCTAAAGTTTACGGCTGCTCTGTTTCCAAGAACCTCCACTTCGGTACACCTTCAATATCCCAGGAAAGAGAAAAATGGATAAAGAAATGGTGGTACTTGGCACAGTGGAATATCACTCAGCCATGAAATCAATGTCATAAGGCTAGTTAGCAGCATGATGAGTGGATTTAGATACGATGATTCTAAGTGAAATAAGTCACACAGAAAAAGACACTTATCCTAAGATATCGCTTATAGAGGGAATGTCAAAATCGCTACACTTGAACTGAATTACAAAACAGAACAGAGTCACACCTTTAGAAGACACACTATGGCTGCTTAACGGGAAAGGTGAGGTGGGGTGATGCATAAAACAAGGGTTTGAAATTAGCTCAGACACCGCTCCATAAGCAAAATATGTAATAGACAAGGCCTACTCCCTGCTCAGTGAACTGGACTCAACACACCCTAGTCAACACACAAGAATATATCTGACTAGTAAGAATCTGAAAACCTATGTATCGATATCTCTCTGCAAGTGAATCAAGAGGGTGTAAAGCGGCATCAACACAGCAGGGAAAAGCAGCCAAGCCCGATTCTAAACATAAATTACTTTAAAAAACCCACAAAACAAAGACAGTGAAAGAGAGAGAAATTCTTACAAAATCCGTTCAGGGTCTATGATGCAACCTGGATTGACCATATCAAGACCCACAGCTGGATGAGACATAAGGCTGGACACTCTTGGGGCTGAGAGGGTTGGTGAGGTTGGGTGAGCAAATGCAGATACTTTAAAGTAACACTGCGGGGAACACACCCCATGGGTCTCAAATCTCCAGGTACAAGGGAATCTTCCTACATCAAAACATGCATGGGAAACCCAGAAGATGCTATGCCATGAGATCGGGAAAGGTTTCTAA
This sequence comes from Eubalaena glacialis, assembly GCF_028564815.1. Lineage (NCBI taxonomy): Eukaryota > Metazoa > Chordata > Mammalia > Artiodactyla > Balaenidae > Eubalaena > Eubalaena glacialis. The sequence continues at coordinate 426,185 of NW_026871236.1, forward strand.
AACGCACCTCATTTCTCCTCTCCTTGTGCTCGGGTTCGCCATTCCAGCCGCTTGACTAACCATCTCCCTACTTGGAGAATCAGCACCTTTAACCTCCTGATTGTACAGGTTGCAATTTGTCCTGAGGATGAACGGGAAGACGCGGAACCAACGAGAGACGAGCCCTAGGTGTTGGGACAGGCATAGGTCACTCCATTTTCCCATCAGGAAGAAGAATGAACCACAGGCTCAGCCTGCCCCCCAGAACCAAAATAGGGCCTGAAGCAATCCTGCGCTTTTGCGGCCAGCTCCCAAAAAAGCGAGGAGACAAATGGAGCTCAGGGGCACTGCAATTCACAAACGTGCAGAGTTATAAATGAGAACTCTCGTCCACAAATATATTGAGGGAAGGCAACGAAGAGGATTTGAAAGCAAGGCAGATTTGCAGGAAACAGATTTCAGGAGGTAGATTCGACTCGCCTTTAAAGCACATGAAAAGCGGCAAAACGTTGAAAATGATGCCCTTGGCCAAAAAGGGCGTATGCGTTTTTTCCTGAATATATTCAGGAAAAAACGCATACGCCCTTTTTGGCCAACCAAGCAAGCCGGAAGGGCAAATCAGCGCTACAAAGAAGTCTCGCTTGCCCTCGGTCAAAAGGGCCATGCTGAACAAACAGTAAAAACCAGAAAAGCAGGACAGGCCATGGAGACATGGGAGCCTTGCTACGCTGATGGGCGGGATGTAAATTGCCAACAGGCACTCTGGAGAAGAGTACGGTGTGTCCTGAAACAAGTAATAAACACAGCGTAGAGAGCATAGGGCACTTCCACTCAAGGGCGTATAAATTGGGAAAACTAAAAATCAACAAGACACAGGCACCCTAAAGTTTACGGCTGCTCTGTTTCCAAGAACCTCCACTTCGGTACACCTTCAATATCCCAGGAAAGAGAAAAATGGATAAAGAAATGGTGGTACTTGGCACAATGGAATATAACTCAGCCATGAAATCAATGTCATAAGGCTAGTTAGCAGCATGATGAGTGGATTTAGGTACGATGAGTCTAAGTGAAATAAGTCACACAGAAAAAGGCACTTATCCTAAGATATCGCTTATAGAGGGAATGTCAAAATCGCTACACTTGAACTGAATTACAAAACAGAACAGAGTCACACCTTTAGAAGACACACTATGGCTGCTTAACCGGAAAGGTGAGGTGGGGTGATGCATAAAACAAGGGTTTGAAATTAGCTCAGACACCGCTCCATAAGCCAAATATGTAATAGACAAGGCCTACTCCCTGCTCAGTGAACTGGACTCAACACCCCCTAGTCACCGCACAAGAATATATCTGACTAGTATGAATCTGAAAACCTATGTATTGATATCTCTCTGCAAGTGAATCAAGAGGGTGTAAAGCGGCATAAACACAGCAGGGAAAAGCAGCCAAACCCCATTCTAAACATACATTACTTTAAAAAACCCACAAAGCAAAGACAGTGAAAGAGAGAGAAATTCTTACAAAATCCGTTCAGGGTCTCTGATGCAACCTGGATTGACCATATCTAGACCCACAGCTGGATGAGACATAAGGCTGGACACTCTTGGGGCTGAGAGGATTGGTGAGGTTGGGTGAGCAAATGCAGATACTTTAAAGTAATACCGCGGGGTACCCACCCAATGGGTCTCAAATCTCCAGGTACAAGGGAATCTTCCTACATCAAAACATGCATGGGAAACCCAGAAGATGGTATGCCGTGAGATCGGGAAAGGTTTCTAAAACGCACCTCATTTCTCCTCTCCTTGTGCTCGGGTTCGCCATTCCAGCCGCTTGACTAACCATCTCCCTACTTGGAGAATCAGCACCTTTAACCTACTGTTTCGTCCAGGTTGCAATTTGTCCTGAGGATGAACGGGAAGACGGGGAACAAACGAGAGACTAGCCCTAGGTGTTGGGATAGGCACAGGTCACTCCATTTTCCCATCAGGAAGAAGAATGAACCACAGGCTCAGCCTGCCCCCCAGAACCAAAATAGGGCCTGAAGCAATTCTGCGCTTTTGCGGCCAGCTCCCAAAAAAGCGAGGAGCCAAATGGAGCTCAGGGGCACTGCAATTCACAAACGTGCAGAGTTATAAATGAGAACTCTCGTCCACAAATATATTGAGGGAAGGCAACGAAGAGGATTTGAAAGCAAGGCAGATTTGCAGGAAACAGATTTCAGGAGGTAGATTCGACTCGCCTTTAAAGCACATGAAAAGCGGCAAAACGTTGACAATGATGCCCTTGGCCAAAAAGGGCGTATGCGTTTTTTCCTGAATATATTCAGGAAAAAACGCATACGCCCTTTTTGGCCAACCAAGCAAGCCGGAAGGGCAAATCAGCGCTACAAAGAAGTCTCGCTTGCCCTCGGTCAAAAGGGCCATGCTGAACAAACAGTAAAAACCAGAAAAGCAGGACAGGCCATGGAGACATGGGAGCCTTGCTACGCTGATGGGCGGGATGTAAATTGCCAACAGGCACTCTGGAGAAGAGTACGGTGTGTCCTGAAACAAGTAATAAACACAGCGTAGAGAGCATAGGGCACTTCCACTCATGGGCGTATAAATTGGGAAAACTAAAAGTCAACAAGACACAGGCACCCTAAAGTTTACGGCTGCTCTGTTTCCAAGAACCTCCACTTCGGTACACCTTCAATATCCCAGGAAAGAGAAAAATGGATAAAGAAATGGTGGTACTTGGCACAGTGGAATATCACTCAGCCATGAAATCAATGTCATAAGGCTAGTTAGCAGCATGATGAGTGGATTTAGATACGATGATTCTAAGTGAAATAAGTCACACAGAAAAAGACACTTATCCTAAGATATCGCTTATAGAGGGAATGTCAAAATCGCTACACTTGAACTGAATTACAAAACAGAACAGAGTCACACCTTTAGAAGACACACTATGGCTGCTTAACGGGAAAGGTGAGGTGGGGTGATGCATAAAACAAGGGTTTGAAATTAGCTCAGACACCGCTCCATAAGCAAAATATGTAATAGACAAGGCCTACTCCCTGCTCAGTGAACTGGACTCAACACACCCTAGTCAACACACAAGAATATATCTGACTAGTAAGAATCTGAAAACCTATGTATCGATATCTCTCTGCAAGTGAATCAAGAGGGTGTAAAGCGGCATCAACACAGCAGGGAAAAGCAGCCAAGCCCGATTCTAAACATAAATTACTTTAAAAAACCCACAAAACAAAGACAGTGAAAGAGAGAGAAATTCTTACAAAATCCGTTCAGGGTCTATGATGCAACCTGGATTGACCATATCAAGACCCACAGCTGGATGAGACATAAGGCTGGACACTCTTGGGGCTGAGAGGGTTGGTGAGGTTGGGTGAGCAAATGCAGATACTTTAAAGTAACACTGCGGGGAACACACCCCATGGGTCTCAAATCTCCAGGTACAAGGGAATCTTCCTACATCAAAACATGCATGGGAAACCCAGAAGATGCTATGCCATGAGATCGGGAAAGGTTTCTAAAACGCACCTCATTTCTCCTCTCCTTGTGCTCGGGTTCGCCATTCCAGCCGCTTGACTAACCATCTCCCTACTTGGAGAATCAGCACCTTTAACCTCCTGATTGTACAGGTTGCAATTTGTCCTGAGGATGAACGGGAAGACGCGGAACCAACGAGAGACGAGCCCTAGGTGTTGGGACAGGCATAGGTCACTCCATTTTCCCATCAGGAAGAAGAATGAACCACAGGCTCAGCCTGCCCCCCAGAACCAAAATAGGGCCTGAAGCAATCCTGCGCTTTTGCGGCCAGCTCCCAAAAAAGCGAGGAGCCAAATGGAGCTCAGGGGCACTGCAATTCACAAACGTGCAGAGTTATAAATGAGAACTCTCGTCCACAAATATATTGAGGGAAGGCAACGAAGAGGATTTGAAAGCAAGGCAGATTTGCAGGAAACAGATTTCAGGAGGTAGATTCGACTCGCCTTTAAAGCACATGAAAAGCGGCAAAACGTTGACAATGATGCCCTTTTTGGCCAACCAAGCAAGCCGGAAGGGCAAATCAGCGCTACAAAGAAGTCTCGCTTGCCCTCGGTCAAAAGGGCCATACTGAACAAAGTGTAAAAACTAGAAAATCAGGACAGGCCATGGAGACATGGGAGCCTTGCTACGCTGATGGGCGGGATGTAAATTGCCAACAGGCACTCTGGAGAAGAGTACGGTGTGTCCTGAAACAAGTAATAAACACAGCGTAGAGAGCATAGGGCACTTCCACTCATGGGCGTATAAATTGGGAAAACTAAAATCAACAAGACACAGGCACCCCAAACTTTACGGCTGCTCTGTTTACAAGAACCTCCGCTTCGGTACACCTTCAATATCCCAGGAAATAGAAAAATGGATAAAGAAATGGTGGTACTTGGCACAATGCAATATCACTCAGCCATGAAATCAATGTCATAAGGCTAGTTAGCAGCATGATGAGTGGATTTAGGTACGATGATTCTAAGTGAAATAAGTCACACAGAAAAAGGCACTTATCCTAAGATATCGCTTATAGAGGGAATGTCAAAATCGCTACACTTGAACTGAATTACAAAACAGAACAGAGGCACACCTTTAGAAGACACACTATGGCTGCTTAACCGGAAAGGTGAGGTGGGGTGATGCATAAAACAAGGGTTTCAAATTAGCTCAGAGACCTCTCCATAAGCCAAATATGTAATAGACAAGGCCTATTCCCTGCTCAGTGAACTGGACTCAACACACCCTAGTCACCACACAAGAATATATCTGACTAGTAAGAATCTGAAAACCTATGTATCGATATCTCTCTGCAAGTGAATCAAGAGGGTGTAAAGCGGCATCAACACAGCAGGGAAAAGCAGCCAAACCCCATTCTAAACATACATTACTTTAAAAAACCCACAAAGCAAAGACAGTGAAAGAGAGAGAAATTCTTACAAAATCCGTTCAGGGTCTCTGATGCAACCTGGATTGACCATATCTAGACCCACAGCTGGATGAGACATAAGGCTGGACACTCTTGGGGCTGAGAGGATTGGTGAGGTTGGGTGAGCAAATGCAGATACTTTAAAGTAATACCGCGGGGTACCCACCCCATGGGTCTCAAATCTCCAGGTACAAGGGCATCTTCCTACATCAAAACATGCATGGGAAACCCAGAAGATGGTATGCCATGATATCGGGAATGGTTTCTAAAACGCACCTCATTTCTCCTCTCCTTGTGCTCGGGTTCGCCATTCCCGCCGCTTGACTAATCATCTCCCTACTTGGAGAATCAGCACCTTTAACCTCCTGTTTCGTACAGGTTGCAATTTGTCCTGAGGATGAACGGGAAGACGGGGAACCAACGAGAGACTAGCCCTAGGTGTTGGGACAGGCACAGGTCACTCCATTTTCCCATCAGGAAGAAGAATGAACCAAAGGCTCAGCCTGCCCCCCAGAACCAAAATAGGGCCTGAAGCAATCCTGCGCTTTTGCGGCCAGCTCCCAAAAAAGCGAGGAGACAAATGGAGCTCAGGGGCACTGCAATTCACAAACGTGCAGAGTTATAAATGAGAACTCTCGTCCACAAATATATTGAGGGAAGGCAACGAAGAGGATTTGAAAGCAAGGCAGATTTGCAGGAAACAGATTTCAGGAGGTAGATTCGACTCGCCTTTAAAGCACATGAAAAGCGGCAAAACGTTGACAATGATGCCCTTGGCCAAAAAGGGCGTATGCGTTTTTTCCTGAATATATTCAGGAAAAAACGCATACGCCCTTTTTGGCCAACCAAGCAAGCCGGAAGGGCAAATCAGCGCTAAAAAGAAGTCTCGCTTGCCCTCGGTCAAAAGGGCCATGCTGAACAAAGTGTAAAAACCAGAAAAGCAGGACAGGCCATGGAGACATGGGAGCCTTGCTACGCTAATGGGCGGGATGTAAATTGCCAACAGGCAATCTGGAGATGAGTACGGTGTGTCCTGAAACAAGTAATAAACACAGCGTTGAGAACATAGGGCACTTCCACTCATGGGCGTATAAATTGGGAAAACTAAAATCAACAAGACACAGGCACCCCAAACTTTACGGCTGCTCTGTTTACAAGAACCTCCGCTTCGGTACACCTTCAATATCCCAGGAAATAGAAAAATGGATAAAGAGATGGTGGTACTTGGCACAATGCAATATCACTCAGCCATGAAATCAATGTCATAAGGCTAGTTAGCAGCATGATGAGTGGATTTAGGTACGATGATTCTAAGTGAAATAAGTCACACAGAAAAAGGCACTTATCCTAAGATATCGCTTATAGAGGGAATGTCAAAATCGCTACACTTGAACTGAATTACAAAACAGAACAGAGTCACACCTTTAGAAGACACACTATGGCTGCTTAACCGGAAAGGTGAGGTGGGGTGATGCATAAAACAAGGATTTCAAATTAGCTCAGAGACCTCTCCATAAGCCAAATATGTAATAGACAAGGCCTATTCCCTGCTCAGTGAACTGGACTCAACACACCGTAGTCACCACACAAGAATATATCTGACTAGTAAGAATCTGAAAACCTATGTATCGATATCTCTCTGCAAGTGAATCAAGAGGGTGTAAAGCGGCATCAACACAGCAGGGAAAAGCAGCCAAGCCCGATTCTAAACATAAATTACTTTAAAAAACCCACAAAACAAAGACAGTGAAAGAGAGAGAAATTCTTACAAAATCCGTTCAGGGTCTATGATGCAACCTGGATTGACCATATCTAGACCCACAGCTGGATGAGACATAAGGCTGGACACTCTTGGGGCTGAGAGGATTGGTGAGGTTGGGTGAGCAAATGCAGATACTTTAAAGTAACACTGCGGGGAACACACCCCATGGGTCTCAAATCTCCAGGTACAAGGGCATCTTCCTACATCAAAACATGCATGGGAAACCCAGAAGATGGTATGCCATGAGATCGGGAAAGGTTTCTAAACTGCACCTCATTTCTCCTCTCCTTGTGCTAGGGTTCACCATTCCAGCTGCTTGACTAACCATCTCCCTACTTGGAGAATCAGCACCTTTAACCTCCTGATTGTACAGGTTGCAATTTGTCCAGAGGATGAACGGGAAGACGCGGAACGAACGAGAGACGAGCCCTAGGTGTTGGGACAGGCATAGGTCACTCCATTTTCTCATCAGGAAGAAGAATGAACCACAGGCTCAGCCTTCACCCCAGAACCAAAATAGGGCCTGAAGCAATCCTGCGCTTTTGCGGCCAGCTCCCAAAAAAGCGAGGAGACAAATGGAGCTCAGGGGCACTGCAATTCACAAACGTGCAGAGTTATAAATGAGAACTCTCGTCCACAAATATATTGAGGGAAGGCAACGAAGAGGATTTGAAAGCAAGGCAGATTTGCAGGAAACAGATTTCAGGAGGTAGATTCGACTCGCCTTTAAAGCACATGAAAAGCGGCAAAACGTTGACAGTGATGCCCTTGGCCAAAAAGGGCGTATGCGTTTTTTCCTGAATATATTCAGGAAAAAACGCATACGCCCTTTTTGGCCAACCAAGCAAGCCGGAAGGGCAAATCAGCGCTACAAAGAAGTCTCGCTTGCCCTCGGTCAAAAGGGCCATGCTGAACAAAGTGTAAAAACCAGAAAAGCAGGACAGGCCATGGAGACATGGGAGCCTTGCTACGCTAATGGGCGGGATGTAAATTGCCAACAGGCACTCTGGAGATGAGTACGGTGTGTCCTGAAACAAGTAATAAACACAGCGTTGAGAGCATAGGGCACTTCCACTCATGGGCGTATAAATTGGGAAAACTAAAATCAACAAGACACAGGCACCCCAAACTTTACGGCTGCTCTGTTTACAAGAACCTCCGCTTCGGTACACCTTCAATATCCCAGGAAATAGAAAAATGGATAAAGAAATGGTGGTACTTGGCACAATGCAATATCACTCAGCCATGAAATCAATGTCATAAGGCTAGTTAGCAGCATGATGAGTGGATTTAGGTACGATGATTCTAAGTGAAATAAGTCACACAGAAAAAGGCACTTATCCTAAGATATCGCTTATAGAGGGAATGTCAAAATCGCTACACTTGAACTGAATTACAAAACAGAACAGAGGCACACCTTTAGAAGACACACTATGGCTGCTTAACCGGAAAGGTGAGGTGGGGTGATGCATAAAACAAGGGTTTCAAATTAGCTCAGAGACCTCTCCATAAGCCAAATATGTAATAGACAAGGCCTATTCCCTGCTCAGTGAACTGGACTCAACACACCGTAGTCACCACACAAGAATATATCTGACTAGTAAGAATCTGAAAACCTATGTATCGATATCTCTCTGCAAGTGAATCAAGAGGGTGTAAAGCGGCATCAACACAGCAGGGAAAAGCAGCCAAGCCCGATTCTAAACATAAATTACTTTAAAAAACCCACAAAACAAAGACAGTGAAAGAGAGAGAAATTCTTACAAAATCCGTTCAGGGTCTATGATGCAACCTGGATTGACCATATCTAGACCCACAGCTGGATGAGACATAAGGCTGGACAGTCTTGGGGCTGAGAGGATTGGTGAGGTTGGGTGAGCAAATGCAGATACTTTAAAGTAACACTGCGGGGAACACACCCCATGGGTCTCAAATCTCCAGGTACAAGGGCATCTTCCTACATCAAAACATGCATGGGAAACCCAGAAGATGGTATGCCATGAGATCGGGAAAGGTTTCTAAACTGCACCTCATTTCTCCTCTCCTTGTGCTAGGGTTCACCATTCCAGCTGCTTGACTAACCATCTCCCTACTTGGAGAATCAGCACCTTTAACCTCCTGATTGTACAGGTTGCAATTTGTCCAGAGGATGAACGGGAAGACGCGGAACCAACGAGAGACGAGCCCTAGGTGTTGGGACAGGCATAGGTCACTCCATTTTCTCATCAGGAAGAAGAATGAACCACAGGCTCAGCCTGCCCCCCAGAACCAAAATAGGGCCTGAAGCAATCCTGCGCTTTTGCGGCCAGCTCCCAAAAAAGCGAGGAGACAAATGGAGCTCAGGGGCACTGCAATTCACAAACGTGCAGAGTTATAAATGAGAACTCTCGTCCACAAATATATTGAGGGAAGGCAACGAAGAGGATTTGAAAGCAAGGCAGATTTGCAGGAAACAGATTTCAGGAGGTAGATTCGACTCGCCTTTAAAGCACATGAAAAGCGGCAAAACGTTGACAATGATGCCCTTGGCCAAAAAGGGCGTATGCGTTTTTTCCTGAATATATTCAGGAAAAAACGCATACGCCCTTTTTGGCCAACCAAGCAAGCCGGAAGGGCAAATCAGCGCTACAAAGAAGTCTCGCTTGCCCTCGGTCAAAAGGGCCATGCTGAACAAAGTGTAAAAACCAGAAAAGCAGGACAGGCCATGGAGACATGGGAGCCTTGCTACGCTGATGGGCGGGATGTAAATTGCCAACAGGCACTCTGGAGAAGAGTACGGTGTGTCCTGAAACAAGTAATAAACACAGCGTAGAGAGCATAGGGCACTTCCACTCATGGGCGTATAAATTGGGAAAACTAAAAGTCAACAAGACACAGGCACCCTAAAGTTTACGGCTGCTCTGTTTCCAAGAACCTCCACTTCGGTACACCTTCAATATCCCAGGAAAGAGAAAAATGGATAAAGAAATGGTGGTACTTGGCACAGTGGAATATCACTCAGCCATGAAATCAATGTCATAAGGCTAGTTAGCAGCATGATGAGTGGATTTAGATACGATGATTCTAAGTGAAATAAGTCACACAGAAAAAGACACTTATCCTAAGATATCGCTTATAGAGGGAATGTCAAAATCGCTACACTTGAACTGAATTACAAAACAGAACAGAGTCACACCTTTAGAAGACACACTATGGCTGCTTAACGGGAAAGGTGAGGTGGGGTGATGCATAAAACAAGGGTTTGAAATTAGCTCAGACACCGCTCCATAAGCAAAATATGTAATAGACAAGGCCTACTCCCTGCTCAGTGAACTGGACTCAACACACCGTAGTCACCACACAAGAATATATCTGACTAGTAAGAATCTGAAAACCTATGTATCGATATCTCTCTGCAAGTGAATCAAGAGGGTGTAAAGCGGCATCAACACAGCAGGGAAAAGCAGCCAAGCCCGATTCTAAACATAAATTACTTTAAAAAACCCACAAAACAAAGACAGTGAAAGAGAGATAAATTCTTACAAAATCCGTTCAGGGTCTATGATGCAACCTGGATTGACCATATCTAGACCCACAGCTGGATGAGACATAAGGCTGGACACTCTTGGGGCTGAGAGGATTGGTGAGGTTGGGTGAGCAAATGCAGATACTTTAAAGTAACACTGCGGGGAACACACCCCATGGGTCTCAAATCTCCAGGTACAAGGGCATCTTCCTACATCAAAACATGCATGGGAAACCCAGAAGATGGTATGCCATGAGATCGGGAAAGGTTTCTAAACTGCACCTCATTTCTCCTCTCCTTGTGCTAGGGTTCACCATTCCAGCTGCTTGACTAACCATCTCCCTACTTGGAGAATCAGCACCTTTAACCTCCTGATTGTACAGGTTGCAATTTGTCCAGAGGATGAACGGGAAGACGCGGAACCAACGAGAGACGAGCCCTAGGTGTTGGGACAGGCATAGGTCACTCCATTTTCTCATCAGGAAGAAGAATGAACCACAGGCTCAGCCTGCCCCCCAGAACCAAAATAGGGCCTGAAGCAATCCTGCGCTTTTGCGGCCAGCTCCCAAAAAAGCGAGGAGACAAATGGAGCTCAGGGGCACTGCAATTCACAAACGTGCAGAGTTATAAATGAGAACTCTCGTCCACAAATATATTGAGGGAAGGCAACGAAGAGGATTTGAAAGCAAGGCAGATTTGCAGGAAACAGATTTCAGGAGGTAGATTCGACTCGCCTTTAAAGCACATGAAAAGCGGCAAAACGTTGACAATGATGCCCTTGGCCAAAAAGGGCGTATGCGTTTTTTCCTGAATATATTCAGGAAAAAACGCATACGCCCTTTTTGGCCAACCAAGCAAGCCGGAAGGGCAAATCAGCGCTACAAAGAAGTCTCGCTTGCCCTCGGTCAAAAGGGCCATGCTGAACAAACAGTAAAAACCAGAAAAGCAGGACAGGCCATGGAGACATGGGAGCCTTGCTACGCTGATGGGCGGGATGTAAATTGCCAACAGGCACTCTGGAGAAGAGTACGGTGTGTCCTGAAACAAGTAATAAACACAGCGTAGAGAGCATAGGGCACTTCCACTCATGGGCGTATAAATTGGGAAAACTAAAAGTCAACAAGACACAGGCACCCTAAAGTTTACGGCTGCTCTGTTTCCAAGAACCTCCACTTCGGTACACCTTCAATATCCCAGGAAAGAGAAAAATGGATAAAGAAATGGTGGTACTTGGCACAGTGGAATATCACTCAGCCATGAAATCAATGTCATAAGGCTAGTTAGCAGCATGATGAGTGGATTTAGATACGATGATTCTAAGTGAAATAAGTCACACAGAAAAAGACACTTATCCTAAGATATCGCTTATAGAGGGAATGTCAAAATCGCTACACTTGAACTGAATTACAAAACAGAACAGAGTCACACCTTTAGAAGACACACTATGGCTGCTTAACGGGAAAGGTGAGGTGGGGTGATGCATAAAACAAGGGTTTGAAATTAGCTCAGACACCGCTCCATAAGCAAAATATGTAATAGACAAGGCCTACTCCCTGCTCAGTGAACTGGACTCAACACACCCTAGTCAACACACAAGAATATATCTGACTAGTAAGAATCTGAAAACCTATGTATCGATATCTCTCTGCAAGTGAATCAAGAGGGTGTAAAGCGGCATCAACACAGCAGGGAAAAGCAGCCAAGCCCGATTCTAAACATAAATTACTTTAAAAAACCCACAAAACAAAGACAGTGAAAGAGAGAGAAATTCTTACAAAATCCGTTCAGGGTCTATGATGCAACCTGGATTGACCATATCAAGACCCACAGCTGGATGAGACATAAGGCTGGACACTCTTGGGGCTGAGAGGGTTGGTGAGGTTGGGTGAGCAAATGCAGATACTTTAAAGTAACACTGCGGGGAACACACCCCATGGGTCTCAAATCTCCAGGTACAAGGGAATCTTCCTACATCAAAACATGCATGGGAAACCCAGAAGATGGTATGCCATGAGATCGGGAAAGGTTTCTAAAACGCACCTCATTTCTCCTCTCCTTGTGCTCGGGTTCGCCATTCCAGCCGCTTGACTAACCATCTCCCTACTTGGAGAATCAGCACCTTTAACCTCCTGATTGTACAGGTTGCAATTTGTCCTGAGGATGAACGGGAAGACGCGAAACCAACGAGAGACGAGCCCTAGGTGTTGGGACAGGCATAGGTCACTCCATTTTCCCATCAGGAAGAAGAATGAACCACAGGCTCAGCCTGCCCCCCAGAACCAAAATAGGGCCTGAAGCAATCCTGCGCTTTTGCGGCCAGCTCCCAAAAAAGCGAGGAGACAAATGGAGCTCAGGGGCACTGCAATTCACAAACGTGCAGAGTTATAAATGAGAACTCTCGTCCACAAATATATTGAGGGAAGGCAACGAAGAGGATTTGAAAGCAAGGCAGATTTGCAGGAAACAGATTTCAGGAGGTAGATTCGACTCGCCTTTAAAGCACATGAAAAGCGGCAAAACGTTGAAAATGATGCCCTTGGCCAAAAAGGGCGTATGCGTTTTTTCCTGAATATATTCAGGAAAAAACGCATACGCCCTTTTTGGCCAACCAAGCAAGCCGGAAGGGCAAATCAGCGCTACAAAGAAGTCTCGCTTGCCCTCGGTCAAAAGGGCCATGCTGAACAAACAGTAAAAACCAGAAAAGCAGGACAGGCCATGGAGACATGGGAGCCTTGCTACGCTGATGGGCGGGATGTAAATTGCCAACAGGCACTCTGGAGAAGAGTACGGTGTGTCCTGAAACAAGTAATAAACACAGCGTAGAGAGCATAGGGCACTTCCACTCAAGGGCGTATAAATTGGGAAAACTAAAAATCAACAAGACACAGGCACCCTAAAGTTTACGGCTGCTCTGTTTCCAAGAACCTCCACTTCGGTACACCTTCAATATCCCAGGAAAGAGAAAAATGGATAAAGAAATGGTGGTACTTGGCACAATGGAATATAACTCAGCCATGAAATCAATGTCATAAGGCTAGTTAGCAGCATGATGAGTGGATTTAGGTACGATGAGTCTAAGTGAAATAAGTCACACAGAAAAAGGGACTTATCCTAAGATATCGCTTATAGAGGGAATGTCAAAATCGCTACACTTGAACTGAATTACAAAACAGAACAGAGTCACACCTTTAGAAGACACACTATGGCTGCTTAACCGGAAAGGTGAGGTGGGGTGATGCATAAAACAAGGGTTTGAAATTAGCTCAGACACCGCTCCATAAGCCAAATATGTAATAGACAAGGCCTACTCCCTGCTCAGTGAACTGGACTCAACACCCCCTAGTCACCGCACAAGAATATATCTGACTAGTATGAATCTGAAAACCTATGTATTGATATCTCTCTGCAAGTGAATCAAGAGGGTGTAAAGCGGCATAAACACAGCAGGGAAAAGCAGCCAAACCCCATTCTAAACATACATTACTTTAAAAAACCCACAAAGCAAAGACAGTGAAAGAGAGAGAAATTCTTACAAAATCCGTTCAGGGTCTCTGATGCAACCTGGATTGACCATATCTAGACCCACAGCTGGATGAGACATAAGGCTGGACACTCTTGGGGCTGAGAGGATTGGTGAGGTTGGGTGAGCAAATGCAGATACTTTAAAGTAATACCGCGGGGTACCCACCCCATGGGTCTCAAATCTCCAGGTACAAGGGAATCTTCCTACATCAAAACATGCATGGGAAACCCAGAAGATGGTATGCCGTGAGATCGGGAAAGGTTTCTAAAACGCACCTCATTTCTCCTCTCCTTGTGCTCGGGTTCGCCATTCCAGCCGCTTGACTAACCATCTCCCTACTTGGAGAATCAGCACCTTTAACCTACTGTTTCGTCCAGGTTGCAATTTGTCCTGAGGATGAACGGGAAGACGGGGAACCAACGAAAGACTAGCCCTAGGTGTTGGGATAGGCACAGGTCACTCCATTTTCCCATCAGGAAGAAGAATGAACCACAGGCTCAGCCTGCCCCCCAGAACCAAAATAGGGCCTGAAGCAATCCTGCGCTTTTGCGGCCAGCTCCCAAAAAAGCGAGGAGCCAAATGGAGCTCAGGGGCACTGCAATTCACAAACGTGCAGAGTTATAAATGAGAACTCTCGTCCACAAATATATTGAGGGAAGGCAACGAAGAGGATTTGAAAGCAAGGCAGATTTGCAGGAAACAGATTTCAGGAGGTAGATTCGACTCGCCTTTAAAGCACATGAAAAGCGGCAAAACGTTGACAATGATGCCCTTTTTGGCCAACCAAGCAAGCCGGAAGGGCAAATCAGCGCTACAAAGAAGTCTCGCTTGCCCTCGGTCAAAAGGGCCATACTGAACAAAGTGTAAAAACTAGAAAATCAGGACAGGCCATGGAGACATGGGAGCCTTGCTACGCTGATGGGCGGGATGTAAATTGCCAACAGGCACTCTGGAGAAGAGTACGGTGTGTCCTGAAACAAGTAATAAACACAGCGTAGAGAGCATAGGGCACTTCCACTCATGGGCGTATAAATTGGGAAAACTAAAATCAACAAGACACAGGCACCCCAAACTTTACGGCTGCTCTGTTTACAAGAACCTCCGCTTCGGTACACCTTCAATATCCCAGGAAATAGAAAAATGGATAAAGAAATGGTGGTACTTGGCACAATGCAATATCACTAAGCCATGAAATCAATGTCATAAGGCTAGTTAGCAGCATGATGAGTGGATTTAGGTACGATGATTCTAAGTGAAATAAGTCACACAGAAAAAGGCACTTATCCTAAGATATCGCTTATAGAGGGAATGTCAAAATCGCTACACTTGAACTGAATTACAAAACAGAACAGAGGCACACCTTTAGAAGACACACTATGGCTGCTTAACCGGAAAGGTGAGGTGGGGTGATGCATAAAACAAGGGTTTCAAATTAGCTCAGAGACCTCTCCATAAGCCAAATATGTAATAGACAAGGCCTATTCCCTGCTCAGTGAACTGGACTCAACACACCCTAGTCACCACACAAGAATATATCTGACTAGTAAGAATCTGAAAACCTATGTATCGATATCTCTCTGCAAGTGAATCAAGAGGGTGTAAAGCGGCATCAACACAGCAGGGAAAAGCAGCCAAGCCCGATTCTAAACATAAATTACTTTAAAAAACCCACAAAACAAAGACAGTGAAAGAGAGAGAAATTCTTACAAAATCCGTTCAGGGTCTATGATGCAACCTGGATTGACCATATCTAGACCCACAGCTGGATGAGACATAAGGCTGGACACTCTTGGGGCTGAGAGGATTGGTGAGGTTGGGTGAGCAAATGCAGATACTTTAAAGTAACACTGCGGGGAACACACCCCATGGGTCTCAAATCTCCAGGTACAAGGGCATCTTCCTACATCAAAACATGCATGGGAAACCCAGAAGATGGTATGCCATGAGATCGGGAAAGGTTTCTAAACTGCACCTCATTTCTCCTCTCCTTGTGCTAGGGTTCACCATTCCAGCTGCTTGACTAACCATCTCCCTACTTGGAGAATCAGCACCTTTAACCTCCTGATTGTACAGGTTGCAATTTGTCCAGAGGATGAACGGGAAGACGCGGAACCAACGAGAGACGAGCCCTAGGTGTTGGGACAGGCATAGGTCACTCCATTTTCTCATCAGGAAGAAGAATGAACCACAGGCTCAGCCTGCCCCCCAGAACCAAAATAGGGCCTGAAGCAATCCTGCGCTTTTGCGGCCAGCTCCCAAAAAAGCGAGGAGACAAATGGAGCTCAGGGGCACTGCAATTCACAAACGTGCAGAGTTATAAATGAGAACTCTCGTCCACAAATATATTGAGGGAAGGCAACGAAGAGGATTTGAAAGCAAGGCAGATTTGCAGGAAACAGATTTCAGGAGGTAGATTCGACTCGCCTTTAAAGCACATGAAAAGCGGCAAAACGTTGACAATGATGCCCTTGGCCAAAAAGGGCGTATGCGTTTTTTCCTGAATATATTCAGGAAAAAACGCATACGCCCTTTTTGGCCAACCAAGCAAGCCGGAAGGGCAAATCAGCGCTACAAAGAAGTCTCGCTTGCCCTCGGTCAAAAGGGCCATGCTGAACAAAGTGTAAAAACCAGAAAAGCAGGACAGGCAATGGAGACATGGGAGCCTTGCTACGCTGATGGGCGGGATGTAAATTGCCAACAGGCACTCTGGAGAAGAGTACGGTGTGTCCTGAAACAAGTAATAAACACAGCGTAGAGAGCATAGGGCACTTCCACTCATGGGCGTATAAATTGGGAAAACTAAAAGTCAACAAGACACAGGCACCCTAAAGTTTACGGCTGCTCTGTTTCCAAGAACCTCCACTTCGGTACACCTTCAATATCCCAGGAAAGAGAAAAATGGATAAAGAAATGGTGGTACTTGGCACAGTGGAATATCACTCAGCCATGAAATCAATGTCATAAGGCTAGTTAGCAGCATGATGAGTGGATTTAGATACGATGATTCTAAGTGAAATAAGTCACACAGAAAAAGACACTTATCCTAAGATATCGCTTATAGAGGGAATGTCAAAATCGCTACACTTGAACTGAATTACAAAACAGAACAGAGTCACACCTTTAGAAGACACACTATGGCTGCTTAACGGGAAAGGTGAGGTGGGGTGATGCATAAAACAAGGGTTTGAAATTAGCTCAGACACCGCTCCATAAGCAAAATATGTAATAGACAAGGCCTACTCCCTGCTCAGTGAACTGGACTCAACACACCCTAGTCAACACACAAGAATATATCTGACTAGTAAGAATCTGAAAACCTATGTATCGATATCTCTCTGCAAGTGAATCAAGAGGGTGTAAAGCGGCATCAACACAGCAGGGAAAAGCAGCCAAGCCCGATTCTAAACATAAATTACTTTAAAAAACCCACAAAACAAAGACAGTGAAAGAGAGAGAAATTCTTACAAAATCCGTTCAGGGTCTATGATGCAACCTGGATTGACCATATCAAGACCCACAGCTGGATGAGACATAAGGCTGGACACTCTTGGGGCTGAGAGGGTTGGTGAGGTTGGGAGAGCAAATGCAGATACTTTAAAGTAACACTGCGGGGAACACACCCCATGGGTCTCAAATCTCCAGGTACAAGGGAATCTTCCTACATCAAAACATGCATGGGAAACCCAGAAGATGGTATGCCATGAGATCGGGAAAGGTTTCTAAAACGCACCTCATTTCTCCTCTCCTTGTGCTCGGGTTCGCCATTCCAGCCGCTTGACTAACCATCTCCCTACTTGGAGAATCAGCACCTTTAACCTCCTGTTTCGTACAGGTTGCAATTTGTCCTGAGGATGAACGGGAAGACGGGGAACCAACGAGAGACGAGCCCTAGGTGTTGGGACAGGCATAGGTCACTCCATTTTCCCATCAGGAAGAAGAATGAACCACAGGCTCAGCCTGCCCCCCAGAACCAAAATAGGGCCTGAAGCAATCCTGCGCTTTTGCGGCCAGCTCCCAAAAAAGCGAGGAGACAAATGGAGCTCAGGGGCACTGCAATTCACAAACGTGCAGAGTTATAAATGAGAACTCTCGTCCACAAATATATTGAGGGAAGGCAACGAAGAGGATTTGAAAGCAAGGCAGATTTGCAGGAAACAGATTTCAGGAGGTAGATTCGACTCGCCTTTAAAGCACATGAAAAGCGGCAAAACGTTGACAATGATGCCCTTGGCCAAAAAGGGCGTATGCGTTTTTTCCTGAATATATTCAGGAAAAAACGCATACGCCCTTTTTGGCCAACCAAGCAAGCCGGAAGGGCAAATCAGCGCTACAAAGAAGTCTCGCTTGCCCTCGGTCAAAAGGGCCATACTGAACAAAGTGTAAAAACCAGAAAATCAGGACAGGCCATGGAGACATGGGAGCCTTGCTACGCTGATGGGCGGGATGTAAATTGCCAACAGGCACTCTGGAGAAGAGTACGGTGTGTCCTGAAACAAGTAATAAACACAGCGTTGAGAGCATAGGGCACTTCCACTCATGGGCGTATAAATTGGGAAAACTAAAAATCAACAAGACACAGGCACCCCAAACTTTACGGCTGCTCTGTTTACAAGAACCTCCGCTTCGGTACACCTTCAATATCCCAGGAAATAGAAAAATGGATAAAGAAATGGTGGTACTTGGCACAATGCAATATCACTCAGCCATGAAATCAATGTCATAAGGCTAGTTAGCAGCATGATGAGTGGATTTAGGTACGATGATTCTAAGTGAAATAAGTCACACAGAAAAAGGCACTTATCCTAAGATATCGCTTATAGAGGGAATGTCAAAATCGCTACACTTGAACTGAATTACAAAACAGAACAGAGGCACACCTTTAGAAGACACACTATGGCTGCTTAACCGGAAAGGTGAGGTGGGGTGATGCATAAAACAAGGATTTCAAATTAGCTCAGAGACCTCTCCATAAGCCAAATATGTAATAGACAAGGCCTACTCCCTGCTCAGTGAACTGGACTCAACACACCCTAGTCACCACACAAGAATATATCTGACTAGTAAGAATCTGAAAACCTATGTATCGATATCTCTCTGCAAGTGAATCAAGAGGGTGTAAAGCGGCATCAACACAGCAGGGAAAAGCAGCCAAGCCCGATTCTAAACATAAATTACTTTAAAAAACCCACAAAACAAAGACAGTGAAAGAGAGAGAAATTCTTACAAAATCCGTTCAGGGTCTATGATGCAACCTGGATTGACCATATCTAGACCCACAGCTGGATGAGACATAAGGCTGGACACTCTTGGGGCTGAGAGGATTGGTGAGGTTGGGTGAGCAAATGCAGATACTTTAAAGTAACACTGCGGGGAACACACCCCATGGGTCTCAAATCTCCAGGTACAAGGGCATCTTCCTACATCAAAACATGCATGGGAAACCCAGAAGATGGTATGCCATGAGATCGGGAAAGGTTTCTAAACTGCACCTCATTTCTCCTCTCCTTGTGCTAGGGTTCACCATTCCAGCTGCTTGACTAACCATCTCCCTACTTGGAGAATCAGCACCTTTAACCTCCTGATTGTACAGGTTGCAATTTGTCCAGAGGATGAACGGGAAGACGCGGAACCAACGAGAGACGAGCCCTAGGTGTTGGGACAGGCATAGGTCACTCCATTTTCTCATCAGGAAGAAGAATGAACCACAGGCTCAGCCTGCCCCCCAGAACCAAAATAGGGCCTGAAGCAATCCTGCGCTTTTGCGGCCAGCTCCCAAAAAAGCGAGGAGACAAATGGAGCTCAGGGGCACTGCAATTCACAAACGTGCAGAGTTATAAATGAGAACTCTCGTCCACAAATATATTGAGGGAAGGCAACGAAGAGGATTTGAAAGCAAGGCAGATTTGCAGGAAACAGATTTCAGGAGGTAGATTCGACTCGCCTTTAAAGCACATGAAAAGCGGCAAAACGTTGACAATGATGCCCTTGGCCAAAAAGGGCGTATGCGTTTTTTCCTGAATATATTCAGGAAAAAACGCATACGCCCTTTTTGGCCAACCAAGCAAGCCGGAAGGGCAAATCAGCGCTACAAAGAAGTCTCGCTTGCCTTCGGTCAAAAGGGCCATGCTGAACAAAGTGTAAAAACCAGAAAAGCAGGACAGGCCATGGAGACATGGGAGCCTTGCTAGGCTGATGGGCGGGATGTAAATTGCCAACAGGCACTCTGGAGAAGAGTACGGTGTGTCCTGAAACAAGTAATAAACACAGCGTAGAGAGCATAGGGCACTTCCACTCATGGGCGTATAAATTGGGAAAACTAAAAGTCAACAAGACACAGGCACCCTAAAGTTTACGGCTGCTCTGTTTCCAAGAACCTCCACTTCGGTACACCTTCAATATCCCAGGAAAGAGAAAAATGGATAAAGAAATGGTGGTACTTGGCACAGTGGAATATCACTCAGCCATGAAATCAATGTCATAAGGCTAGTTAGCAGCATGATGAGTGGATTTAGATACGATGATTCTAAGTGAAATAAGTCACACAGAAAAAGACACTTATCCTAAGATATCGCTTATAGAGGGAATGTCAAAATCGCTACACTTGAACTGAATTACAAAACAGAACAGAGTCACACCTTTAGAAGACACACTATGGCTGCTTAACGGGAAAGGTGAGGTGGGGTGATGCATAAAACAAGGGTTTGAAATTAGCTCAGACACCGCTCCATAAGCAAAATATGTAATAGACAAGGCCTACTCCCTGCTCAGTGAACTGGACTCAACACACCCTAGTCAACACACAAGAATATATCTGACTAGTAAGAATCTGAAAACCTATGTATCGATATCTCTCTGCAAGTGAATCAAGAGGGTGTAAAGCGGCATCAACACAGCAGGGAAAAGCAGCCAAGCCCGATTCTAAACATAAATTACTTTAAAAAACCCACAAAACAAAGACAGTGAAAGAGAGAGAAATTCTTACAAAATCCGTTCAGGGTCTATGATGCAACCTGGATTGACCATATCAAGACCCACAGCTGGATGAGACATAAGGCTGGACACTCTTGGGGCTGAGAGGGTTGGTGAGGTTGGGTGAGCAAATGCAGATACTTTAAAGTAACACTGCGGGGAACACACCCCATGGGTCTCAAATCTCCAGGTACAAGGGAATCTTCCTACATCAAAACATGCATGGGAAACCCAGAAGATGGTATGCCATGAGATCGGGAAAGGTTTCTAAAACGCACCTCATTTCTCCTCTCCTTGTGCTCGGGTTCGCCATTCCAGCCGCTTGACTAACCATTTCCCTACTTGGAGAATCAGCACCTTTAACCTCCTGATTGTACAGGTTGCAATTTGTCCTGAGGATGAACGGGAAGACGCGGAACCAACGAGAGACGAGCCCTAGGTGTTGGGACAGGCATAGGTCACTCCATTTTCCCATCAGGAAGAAGAATGAACCACAGGCTCAGCCTGCCCCCCAGAACCAAAATAGGGCCTGAAGCAATCCTGCGCTTTTGCGGCCAGCTCCCAAAAAAGCGAGGAGACAAATGGAGCTCAGGGGCACTGCAATTCACAAACGTGCAGAGTTATAAATGAGAACTCTCGTCCACAAATATATTGAGGGAAGGCAACGAAGAGGATTTGAAAGCAAGGCAGATTTGCAGGAAACAGATTTCAGGAGGTAGATTCGACTCGTCTTTAAAGCACATGAAAAGCGGCAAAACGTTGACAATGATGCCCTTGGCCAAAAAGGGCGTATGCGTTTTTTCCTGAATATATTCAGGAAAAAACGCATACGCCCTTTTTGGCCAACCAAGCAAGCCGGAAGGGCAAATCAGCGCTACAAAGAAGTCTCGCTTGCCCTCGGTCAAAAGGGCCATGCTGAACAAACAGTAAAAACCAGAAAAGCAGGACAGGCCATGGAGACATGGGAGCCTTGCTACGCTGATGGGCGGGATGTAAATTGCCAACAGGCACTCTGGAGAAGAGTACGGTGTGTCCTGAAACAAGTAATAAACACAGCGTACAGAGCATAGGGCACTTCCACTCAAGGGCGTATAAATTGGGAAAACTAAAAATCAACAAGACACAGGCACCCTAAAGTTTACGGCTGCTCTGTTTCCAAGAACCTCCACTTCGGTACACCTTCAATATCCCAGGAAAGAGAAAAATGGATAAAGAAATGGTGGTACATAGCACAATGGAATATCACTCAGCCATGAAATCAATGTCATAAGGCTAGTTAGCAGCATGATGAGTGGACTTAGGTACGATGATTCTAAGTGAAATAAGTCACACAGAAAAAGACACTTATCCTAAGATATCGCTTATAGAGGGAATGTCAAAATCGCTACACTTGAACTGAATTACAAAACAGAACAGAGTCACACCTTTAGAAGACACACTATGGCTGCTTAACGGGAAAGGTGAGGTGGGGTGATGCATAAAACAAGGGTTTGAAATTAGCTCAGACACCGCTCCATAAGCCAAATATGTAATAGACAAGGCCTACTCCCTGCTCAGTGAACTGGACTCAACACCCCCTAGTCACCGCACAAGAATATATCTGACTAGTATGAATCTGAAAACCTATGTATCGATATCTCTCTGCAAGTGAATCAAGAGGGTGTAAAGCGGCATAAACACAGCAGGGAAAAGCAGCCAAACCCCATTCTAAACATACATTACTTTAAAAAACCCACAAAGCAAAGACAGTGAAAGAGAGAGAAATTCTTACAAAATCCGTTCAGGGTCTCTGATGCAACCTGGATTGACCATATCTAGACCCACAGCTGGATGAGACATAAGGCTGGACACTCTTGGGGCTGAGAGGATTGGTGAGGTTGGGTGAGCAAATGCAGATACTTTAAAGTAATACCGCGGGGTACCCACCCCATGGGTCTCAAATCTCCAGGTACAAGGGAATCTTCATACATCAAAACATGCATGGGAAACCCAGAAGATGGTATGCCAGGATATCGGGAAAGGTTTCTAAAACGCACCTCATTTCTCCTCTCCTTGTGCTCGGGTTTGCCATTCCAGCTGCTTGACTAACCATCTCCCTACTTGGAGAATCAGCACCTTTAACCTCCTGATTGTACAGGTTGCAATTTGTCCTGAGGATGAACGGGAAGACGCGGAACCAACGAGAGACGAGCCCTAGGTGTTGGGACAGGCATAGGTCACTCCATTTTCCCATCAGGAAGAAGAATGAACCACAGGCTCAGCCTGCCCCCCAGAACCAAAATAGGGCCTGAAGCAATCCTGCGCTTTTGCGGCCAGCTCCCAAAAAAGCGAGGAGACAAATGGAGCTCAGGGGCACTGCAATTCACAAACGTGCAGAGTTATAAATGAGAACTCTCGTCCACAAATATATTGAGGGAAGGCAACGAAGAGGATTTGAAAGCAAGGCAGATTTGCAGGAAACAGATTTCAGGAGGTAGATTCGACTCGCCTTTAAAGCACATGAAAAGCGGCAAAACGTTGACAATGATGCCCTTGGCCAAAAAGGGCGTATGCGTTTTTTCCTGAATATATTCAGGAAAAAACGCATACGCCCTTTTTGGCCAACCAAGCAAGCCGGAAGGGCAAATCAGCGCTACAAAGAAGTCTCGCTTGCCCTCGGTCAAAAGGGCCATGCTGAACAAACAGTAAAAACCAGAAAAGCAGGACAGGCCATGGAGACATGGGAGCCTTGCTACGCTGATGGGCGGGATGTAAATTGCCAACAGGCACTCTGGAGAAGAGTACGGTGTGTCCTGAAACAAGTAATAAACACAGCGTAGAGAGCATAGGGCACTTCCACTCATGGGCGTATAAATTGGGAAAACTAAAAGTCAACAAGAAACAGGCACCCTAAAGTTTACGGCTGCTCTGTTTCCAAGAACCTCCACTTCGGTACACCTTCAATATCCCAGGAAAGAGAAAAATGGATAAAGAAATGGTGGTACTTGGCACAGTGGAATATCACTCAGCCATGAAATCAATGTCATAAGGCTAGTTAGCAGCATGATGAGTGGATTTAGATACGATGATTCTAAGTGAAATAAGTCACACAGAAAAAGACACTTATCCTAAGATATCGCTTATAGAGGGAATGTCAAAATCGCTACACTTGAACTGAATTACAAAACAGAACAGAGTCACACCTTTAGAAGACACACTATGGCTGCTTAACGGGAAAGGTGAGGTGGGGTGATGCATAAAACAAGGGTTTCAAATTAGCTCAGAGACCGCTCCATAAGCAAAATATGTAATAGACAAGGCCTACTCCCTGCTCAGTGAACTGGACTCAACACACCCTAGTCAACACACAAGAATATATCTGACTAGTAAGAATCTGAAAACCTATGTATCGATATCTCTCTGCAAGTGAATCAAGAGTGTGTAAAGCGGCATCAACACAGCAGGGAAAAGCAGCCAAGCCCGATTCTAAACATAAATTACTTTAAAAAACCCACAAAACAAAGACAGTGAAAGAGAGAGAAATTCTTACAAAATCCGTTCAGGGTCTATGATGCAACCTGGATTGACCATATCAAGACCCACAGCTGGATGAGACATAAGGCTGGACACTCTTGGGGCTGAGAGGGTTGGTGAGGTTGGGTGAGCAAATGCAGATACTTTAAAGTAACACTGCGTGGAACACACCCCATGGGTCTCAAATCTCCAGGTACAAGGGAATCTTCCTACATCAAAACATGCATGGGAAACCCAGAAGATGGTATGCCATGAGATCGGGAAAGGTTTCTAAAACGCACCTCATTTCTCCTCTCCTTGTGCTCGGGTTCGCCATTCCAGCCGCTTGACTAACCATCTCCCTACTTGGAGAATCAGCACCTTTAACCTCCTGATTGTACAGGTTGCAATTTGTCCTGAGGATGAACGGGAAGACGCGGAACCAACGAGAGACGAGCCCTAGGTGTTGGGACAGGCATAGGTCACTCCATTTTCCCATCAGGAAGAAGAATGAACCACAGGCTCAGCCTGCCCCCCAGAACCAAAATAGGGCCTGAAGCAATCCTGCGCTTTTGCGGCCAGCTCCCAAAAAAGCGAGGAGACAAATGGAGCTCAGGGGCACTGCAATTCACAAACGTGCAGAGTTATAAATGAGAACTCTCGTCCACAAATATATTGAGGGAAGGCAACGAAGAGGATTTGAAAGCAAGGCAGATTTGCAGGAAACAGATTTCAGGAGGTAGATTCGACTCGCCTTTAAAGCACATGAAAAGCGGCAAAACGTTGACAATGATGCCCTTGGCCAAAAAGGGCGTATGCGTTTTTTCCTGAATATATTCAGGAAAAACGCATACGCCCTTTTTGGCCAACCAAGCAAGCCGGAAGGGCAAATCAGCGCTACAAAGAAGTCTCGCTTGCCCTCGGTCAAAAGGGCCATGCTGAACAAAGTGTAAAAACCAGAAAAGCAGGACAGGCCATGGAGACATGGGAGCCTTGCTACGCTAATGGGCGGGATGTAAATTGCCAACAGGCACTCTGGAGATGAGTACGGTGTGTCCTGAAACAAGTAATAAACACAGCGTTGAGAGCATAGGGCACTTCCACTCATGGGCGTATAAATTGGGAAAACTAAAATCAACAAGACACAGGCACCCCAAACTTTACGGCTGATCTGTTTACAAGAACCTCCGCTTCGGTACACCTTCAATATCCCAGGAAATAGAAAAATGGATAAAGAAATGGTGGTACTTGGCACAATGCAATATCACTCAGCCATGAAATCAATGTCATAAGGCTAGTTAGCAGCATGATGAGTGGATTTAGGTACGATGATTCTAAGTGAAATAAGTCACACAGAAAAAGGCACTTATCCTAAGATATCGCTTATAGAGGGAATGTCAAAATCGCTACACTTGAACTGAATTACAAAACAGAACAGAGGCACACCTTTAGAAGACACACTATGGCTGCTTAACCGGAAAGGTGAGGTGGGGTGATGCATAAAACAAGGGTTTCAAATTAGCTCAGAGACCTCTCCATAAGCCAAATATGTAATAGACAAGGCCTATTCCCTGCTCAGTGAACTGGACTCAACACACCCTAGTCACCACACAAGAATATATCTGACTAGTAAGAATCTGAAAACCTATGTATCGATATCTCTCTGCAAGTGAATCAAGAGGGTGTAAAGCGGCATCAACACAGCAGGGAAAAGCAGCCAAGCCCGATTCTAAACATAAATTACTTTAAAAAACCCACAAAACAAAGACAGTGAAAGAGAGAGAAATTCTTACAAAATCCGTTCAGGGTCTATGATGCAACCTGGATTGACCATATCTAGACCCACAGCTGGATGAGACATAAGGCTGGACACTCTTGGGGCTGAGAGGATTGGTGAGGTTGGGTGAGCAAATGCAGATACTTTAAAGTAACACTGCGTGGAACACACCCCATGGGTCTCAAATCTCCAGGTACAAGGGCATCTTCCTACATGAAAACATGCATGGGAAACCCAGAAGATGGTATGCCATGAGATCGGGAAAGGTTTCTAAACTGCACCTCATTTCTCCTCTCCTTGTGCTAGGGTTCACCATTCCAGCTGCTTGACTAACCATCTCCCTACTTGGAGAATCAGCACCTTTAACCTCCTGATTGTACAGGTTGCAATTTGTCCAGAGGATGAACGGGAAGACGCGGAACCAACGAGAGACGAGCCCTAGGTGTTGGGACAGGCATAGGTCACTCCATTTTCTCATCAGGAAGAAGAATGAACCACAGGCTCAGCCTGCCCCCCAGAACCAAAATAGGGCCTGAAGCAATCCTGCGCTTTTGCGGCCAGCTCCCAAAAAAGCGAGGAGACAAATGGAGCTCAGGGGCACTGCAATTCACAAACGTGCAGAGTTATAAATGAGAACTCTCGTCCACAAATATATTGAGGGAAGGCAACGAAGAGGATTTGAAAGCAAGGCAGATTTGCAGGAAACAGATTTCAGGAGGTAGATTCGACTCGCCTTTAAAGCACATGAAAAGCGGCAAAACGTTGACAATGATGCCCTTGGCCAAAAAGGGCGTATGCGTTTTTTCCTGAATATATTCAGGAAAAAACGCATACGCCCTTTTTGGCCAACCAAGCAAGCCGGAAGGGCAAATCAGCGCTACAAAGAAGTCTCGCTTGCCTTCGGTCAAAAGGGCCATGCTGAACAAAGTGTAAAAACCAGAAAAGCAGGACAGGCCATGGAGACATGGGAGCCTTGCTACGCTGATGGGCGGGATGTAAATTGCCAACAGGCACTCTGGAGAAGAGTACGGTGTGTCCTGAAACAAGTAATAAACACAGCGTAGAGAGCATAGGGCACTTCCACTCATGGGCGTATAAATTGGGAAAACTAAAAGTCAACAAGACACAGGCACCCTAAAGTTTACGGCTGCTCTGTTTCCAAGAACCTCCACTTCGGTACACCTTCAATATCCCAGGAAAGAGAAAAATGGATAAAGAAATGGTGGTACTTGGCACAGTGGAATATCACTCAGCCATGAAATCAATGTCATAAGGCTAGTTAGCAGCATGATGAGTGGATTTAGATACGATGATTCTAAGTGAAATAAGTCACACAGAAAAAGACACTTATCCTAAGATATCGCTTATAGAGGGAATGTCAAAATCGCTACACTTGAACTGAATTACAAAACAGAACAGAGTCACACCTTTAGAAGACACACTATGGCTGCTTAACGGGAAAGGTGAGGTGGGGTGATGCATAAAACAAGGGTTTGAAATTAGCTCAGACACCGCTCCATAAGCAAAATATGTAATAGACAAGGCCTACTCCCTGCTCAGTGAACTGGACTCAACACACCCTAGTCAACACACAAGAATATATCTGACTAGTAAGAATCTGAAAACCTATGTATCGATATCTCTCTGCAAGTGAATCAAGAGGGTGTAAAGCGGCATCAATACAGCAGGGAAAAGCAGCCAAGCCCGATTCTAAACATAAATTACTTTAAAAAACCCACAAAACAAAGACAGTGAAAGAGAGAGAAATTCTTACAAAATCCGTTCAGGGTCTATGATGCAACCTGGATTGACCATATCAAGACCCACAGCTGGATGAGACATAAGGCTGGACACTCTTGGGGCTGAGAGGGTTGGTGAGGTTGGGTGAGCAAATGCAGATACTTTAAAGTAACACTGCGGGGAACACACCCCATGGGTCTCAAATCTCCAGGTACAAGGGAATCTTCATACATCAAAACATGCATGGGAAACCCAGAAGATGGTATGCCAGGATATCGGGAAAGGTTTCTAAAACGCACCTCATTTCTCCTCTCCTTGTGCTCGGGTTTGCCATTCCAGCTGCTTGACTAACCATCTCCCTACTTGGAGAATCAGCACCTTTAACCTCCTGATTGTACAGGTTGCAATTTGTCCTGAGGATGAACGGGAAGACGCGGAACCAACGAGAGACGAGCCCTAGGTGTTGGGACAGGCATAGGTCACTCCATTTTCCCATCAGGAAGAAGAATGAACCACAGGCTCAGCCTGCCCCCCAGAACCAAAATAGGGCCTGAAGCAATCCTGCGCTTTTGCGGCCAGCTCCCAAAAAAGCGAGGAGACAAATGGAGCTCAGGGGCACTGCAATTCACAAACGTGCAGAGTTATAAATGAGAACTCTCGTCCACAAATATATTGAGGGAAGGCAACGAAGAGGATTTGAAAGCAAGGCAGATTTGCAGGAAACAGATTTCAGGAGGTAGATTCGACTCGCCTTTAAAGCACATGAAAAGCGGCAAAACGTTGACAATGATGCCCTTGGCCAAAAAGGGCGTATGCGTTTTTTCCTGAATATATTCAGGAAAAAACGCATACGCCCTTTTTGGCCAACCAAGCAAGCCGGAAGGGCAAATCAGCGCTACAAAGAAGTCTCGCTTGCCCTCGGTCAAAAGGGCCATGCTGAACAAACAGTAAAAACCAGAAAAGCAGGACAGGCCATGGAGACATGGGAGCCTTGCTACGCTGATGGGCGGGATGTAAATTGCCAACAGGCACTCTGGAGAAGAGTACGGTGTGTCCTGAAACAAGTAATAAACACAGCGTAGAGAGCATAGGGCACTTCCACTCAAGGGCGTATAAATTGGGAAAACTAAAAATCAACAAGACACAGGCACCCTAAAGTTTACGGCTGCTCTGTTTCCAAGAACCTCCACTTCAGTACACCTTCAATATCCCAGGAAAGAGAAAAATGGATAAAGAAATGGTGGTACATAGCACAATGGAATATCACTCAGCCATGAAATCAATGTCATAAGGCTAGTTAGCAGCATGATGAGTGGACTTAGGTACGATGATTCTAAGTGAAATAAGTCACACAGAAAAAGACACTTATCCTAAGATATCGCTTATAGAGGGAATGTCAAAATCGCTACACTTGAACTGAATTACAAAACAGAACAGAGTCACACCTTTAGAAGACACACTATGGCTGCTTAACGGGAAAGGTGAGGTGGGGTGATGCATAAAACAAGGGTTTGAAATTAGCTCAGACACCGCTCCATAAGCCAAATATGTAATAGACAAGGCCTACTCCCTGCTCAGTGAACTGGACTCAACACCCCCTAGTCACCGCACAAGAATATATCTGACTAGTATGAATCTGAAAACCTATGTATCGATATCTCTCTGCAAGTGAATCAAGAGGGTGTAAAGCGGCATAAACACAGCAGGGAAAAGCAGCCAAACCCCATTCTAAACATACATTACTTTAAAAAACCCACAAAGCAAAGACAGTGAAAGAGAGAGAAATTCTTACAAAATCCGTTCAGGGTCTCTGATGCAACCTGGATTGACCATATCTAGACCCACAGCTGGATGAGACATAAGGCTGGACACTCTTGGGGCTGAGAGGATTGGTGAGGTTGGGTGAGCAAATGCAGATACTTTAAAGTAATACCGCGGGGTACCCACCCCATGGGTCTCAAATCTCCAGGTACAAGGGAATCTTCATACATCAAAACATGCATGGGAAACCCAGAAGATGGTATGCCAGGATATCGGGAAAGGTTTCTAAAACGCACCTCATTTCTCCTCTCCTTGTGCTCGGGTTTGCCATTCCAGCTGCTTGACTAACCATCTCCCTACTTGGAGAATCAGCACCTTTAACCTCCTGATTGTACAGGTTGCAATTTGTCCTGAGGATGAACGGGAAGACGCGGAACCAACGAGAGACGAGCCCTAGGTGTTGGGACAGGCATAGGTCACTCCATTTTCCCATCAGGAAGAAGAATGAACCACAGGCTCAGCCTGCCCCCCAGAACCAAAATAGGGCCTGAAGCAATCCTGCGCTTTTGCGGCCAGCTCCCAAAAAAGCGAGGAGACAAATGGAGCTCAGGGGCACTGCAATTCACAAACGTGCAGAGTTATAAATGAGAACTCTCGTCCACAAATATATTGAGGGAAGGCAACGAAGAGGATTTGAAAGCAAGGCAGATTTGCAGGAAACAGATTTCAGGAGGTAGATTCGACTCGCCTTTAAAGCACATGAAAAGCGGCAAAACGTTGACAATGATGCCCTTGGCCAAAAAGGGCGTATGCGTTTTTTCCTGAATATATTCAGGAAAAAACGCATACGCCCTTTTTGGCCAACCAAGCAAGCCGGAAGGGCAAATCAGCGCTACAAAGAAGTCTCGCTTGCCCTCGGTCAAAAGGGCCATGCTGAACAAACAGTAAAAACCAGAAAAGCAGGACAGGCCATGGAGACATGGGAGCCTTGCTACGCTGATGGGCGGGATGTAAATTGCCAACAGGCACTCTGGAGAAGAGTACGGTGTGTCCTGAAACAAGTAATAAACACAGCGTAGAGAGCATAGGGCACTTCCACTCATGGGCGTATAAATTGGGAAAACTAAAAGTCAACAAGAAACAGGCACCCTAAAGTTTACGGCTGCTCTGTTTCCAAGAACCTCCACTTCGGTACACCTTCAATATCCCAGGAAAGAGAAAAATGGATAAAGAAATGGTGGTACTTGGCACAGTGGAATATCACTCAGCCATGAAATCAATGTCATAAGGCTAGTTAGCAGCATGATGAGTGGATTTAGATACGATGATTCTAAGTGAAATAAGTCACACAGAAAAAGACACTTATCCTAAGATATCGCTTATAGAGGGAATGTCAAAATCGCTACACTTGAACTGAATTACAAAACAGAACAGAGTCACACCTTTAGAAGACACACTATGGCTGCTTAACGGGAAAGGTGAGGTGGGGTGATGCATAAAACAAGGGTTTCAAATTAGCTCAGAGACCGCTCCATAAGCAAAATATGTAATAGACAAGGCCTACTCCCTGCTCAGTGAACTGGACTCAACACACCCTAGTCAACACACAAGAATATATCTGACTAGTAAGAATCTGAAAACCTATGTATCGATATCTCTCTGCAAGTGAATCAAGAGGGTGTAAAGCGGCATCAACACAGCAGGGAAAAGCAGCCAAGCCCGATTCTAAACATAAATTACTTTAAAAAACCCACAAAACAAAGACAGTGAAAGAGAGAGAAATTCTTACAAAATCCGTTCAGGGTCTATGATGCAACCTGGATTGACCATATCAAGACCCACAGCTGGATGAGACATAAGGCTGGACACTCTTGGGGCTGAGAGGGTTGGTGAGGTTGGGTGAGCAAATGCAGATACTTTAAAGTAACACTGCGTGGAACACACCCCATGGGTCTCAAATCTCCAGGTACAAGGGAATCTTCCTACATCAAAACATGCATGGGAAACCCAGAAGATGGTATGCCATGAGATCGGGAAAGGTTTCTAAAACGCACCTCATTTCTCCTCTCCTTGTGCTCGGGTTCGCCATTCCAGCCGCTTGACTAACCATCTCCCTACTTGGAGAATCAGCACCTTTAACCTCCTGATTGTACAGGTTGCAATTTGTCCTGAGGATGAACGGGAAGACGCGGAACCAACGAGAGACGAGCCCTAGGTGTTGGGACAGGCATAGGTCACTCCATTTTCCCATCAGGAAGAAGAATGAACCACAGGCTCAGCCTGCCCCCCAGAACCAAAATAGGGCCTGAAGCAATCCTGCGCTTTTGCGGCCAGCTCCCAAAAAAGCGAGGAGACAAATGGAGCTCAGGGGCACTGCAATTCACAAACGTGCAGAGTTATAAATGAGAACTCTCGTCCACAAATATATTGAGGGAAGGCAACGAAGAGGATTTGAAAGCAAGGCAGATTTGCAGGAAACAGATTTCAGGAGGTAGATTCGACTCGCCTTTAAAGCACATGAAAAGCGGCAAAACGTTGACAATGATGCCCTTGGCCAAAAAGGGCGTATGCGTTTTTTCCTGAATATATTCAGGAAAAACGCATACGCCCTTTTTGGCCAACCAAGCAAGCCGGAAGGGCAAATCAGCGCTACAAAGAAGTCTCGCTTGCCCTCGGTCAAAAGGGCCATGCTGAACAAAGTGTAAAAACCAGAAAAGCAGGACAGGCCATGGAGACATGGGAGCCTTGCTACGCTAATGGGCGGGATGTAAATTGCCAACAGGCACTCTGGAGATGAGTACGGTGTGTCCTGAAACAAGTAATAAACACAGCGTTGAGAGCATAGGGCACTTCCACTCATGGGCGTATAAATTGGGAAAACTAAAATCAACAAGACACAGGCACCCCAAACTTTACGGCTGATCTGTTTACAAGAACCTCCGCTTCGGTACACCTTCAATATCCCAGGAAATAGAAAAATGGATAAAGAAATGGTGGTACTTGGCACAATGCAATATCACTCAGCCATGAAATCAATGTCATAAGGCTAGTTAGCAGCATGATGAGTGGATTTAGGTACGATGATTCTAAGTGAAATAAGTCACACAGAAAAAGGCACTTATCCTAAGATATCGCTTATAGAGGGAATGTCAAAATCGCTACACTTGAACTGAATTACAAAACAGAACAGAGGCACACCTTTAGAAGACACACTATGGCTGCTTAACCGGAAAGGTGAGGTGGGGTGATGCATAAAACAAGGGTTTCAAATTAGCTCAGAGACCTCTCCATAAGCCAAATATGTAATAGACAAGGCCTATTCCCTGCTCAGTGAACTGGACTCAACACACCCTAGTCACCACACAAGAATATATCTGACTAGTAAGAATCTGAAAACCTATGTATCGATATCTCTCTGCAAGTGAATCAAGAGGGTGTAAAGCGGCATCAACACAGCAGGGAAAAGCAGCCAAGCCCGATTCTAAACATAAATTACTTTAAAAAACCCACAAAACAAAGACAGTGAAAGAGAGAGAAATTCTTACAAAATCCGTTCAGGGTCTATGATGCAACCTGGATTGACCATATCTAGACCCACAGCTGGATGAGACATAAGGCTGGACACTCTTGGGGCTGAGAGGATTGGTGAGGTTGGGTGAGCAAATGCAGATACTTTAAAGTAACACTGCGGGGAACACACCCCATGGGTCTCAAATCTCCAGGTACAAGGGCATCTTCCTACATCAAAACATGCATGGGAAACCCAGAAGATGGTATGCCATGAGATCGGGAAAGGTTTCTAAACTGCACCTCATTTCTCCTCTCCTTGTGCTAGGGTTCACCATTCCAGCTGCTTGACTAACCATCTCCCTACTTGGAGAATCAGCACCTTTAACCTCCTGATTGTACAGGTTGCAATTTGTCCAGAGGATGAACGGGAAGACGCGGAACCAACGAGAGACGAGCCCTAGGTGTTGGGACAGGCATAGGTCACTCCATTTTCTCATCAGGAAGAAGAATGAACCACAGGCTCAGCCTGCCCCCCAGAACCAAAATAGGGCCTGAAGCAATCCTGCGCTTTTGCGGCCAGCTCCCAAAAAAGCGAGGAGACAAATGGAGCTCAGGGGCACTGCAATTCACAAACGTGCAGAGTTATAAATGAGAACTCTCGTCCACAAATATATTGAGGGAAGGCAACGAAGAGGATTTGAAAGCAAGGCAGATTTGCAGGAAACAGATTTCAGGAGGTAGATTCGACTCGCCTTTAAAGCACATGAAAAGCGGCAAAACGTTGACAATGATGCCCTTGGCCAAAAAGGGCGTATGCGTTTTTTCCTGAATATATTCAGGAAAAAACGCATACGCCCTTTTTGGCCAACCAAGCAAGCCGGAAGGGCAAATCAGCGCTACAAAGAAGTCTCGCTTGCCTTCGGTCAAAAGGGCCATGCTGAACAAAGTGTAAAAACCAGAAAAGCAGGACAGGCCATGGAGACATGGGAGCCTTGCTACGCTGATGGGCGGGATGTAAATTGCCAACAGGCACTCTGGAGAAGAGTACGGTGTGTCCTGAAACAAGTAATAAACACAGCGTAGAGAGCATAGGGCACTTCCACTCATGGGCGTATAAATTGGGAAAACTAAAAGTCAACAAGACACAGGCACCCTAAAGTTTACGGCTGCTCTGTTTCCAAGAACCTCCACTTCGGTACACCTTCAATATCCCAGGAAAGAGAAAAATGGATAAAGAAATGGTGGTACTTGGCACAGTGGAATATCACTCAGCCATGAAATCAATGTCATAAGGCTAGTTAGCAGCATGATGAGTGGATTTAGATACGATGATTCTAAGTGAAATAAGTCACACAGAAAAAGACACTTATCCTAAGATATCGCTTATAGAGGGAATGTCAAAATCGCTACACTTGAACTGAATTACAAAACAGAACAGAGTCACACCTTTAGAAGACACACTATGGCTGCTTAACGGGAAAGGTGAGGTGGGGTGATGCATAAAACAAGGGTTTCAAATTAGCTCAGAGACCGCTCCATAAGCAAAATATGTAATAGACAAGGCCTACTCCCTGCTTAGTGAACTGGACTCAACACACCCTAGTCAACACACAAGAATATATCTGACTAGTAAGAATCTGAAAACCTATGTATCGATATCTCTCTGCAAGTGAATCAAGAGGGTGTAAAGCGGCATCAACACAGCAGGGAAAAGCAGCCAAGCCCGATTCTAAACATAAATTACTTTAAAAAACCCACAAAACAAAGACAGTGAAAGAGAGAGAAATTCTTACAAAATCCGTTCAGGGTCTATGATGCAACCTGGATTGACCATATCAAGACCCACAGCTGGATGAGACATAAGGCTGGACACTCTTGGGGCTGAGAGGGTTGGTGAGGTTGGGTGAGCAAATGCAGATACTTTAAAGTAACACTGCGTGGAACACACCCCATGGGTCTCAAATCTCCAGGTACAAGGGAATCTTCCTACATCAAAACATGCATGGGAAACCCAGAAGATGGTATGCCATGAGATCGGGAAAGGTTTCTAAAACGCACCTCATTTCTCCTCTCCTTGTGCTCGGGTTCGCCATTCCAGCCGCTTGACTAACCATCTCCCTACTTGGAGAATCAGCACCTTTAACCTCCTGATTGTACAGGTTGCAATTTGTCCTGAGGATGAACGGGAAGACGCGGAACCAACGAGAGACGAGCCCTAGGTGTTGGGACAGGCATAGGTCACTCCATTTTCCCATCAGGAAGAAGAATGAACCACAGGCTCAGCCTGCCCCCCAGAACCAAAATAGGGCCTGAAGCAATCCTGCGCTTTTGCGGCCAGCTCCCAAAAAAGCGAGGAGACAAATGGAGCTCAGGGGCACTGCAATTCACAAACGTGCAGAGTTATAAATGAGAACTCTCGTCCACAAATATATTGAGGGAAGGCAACGAAGAGGATTTGAAAGCAAGGCAGATTTGCAGGAAACAGATTTCAGGAGGTAGATTCGACTCGCCTTTAAAGCACATGAAAAGCGGCAAAACGTTGACAATGATGCCCTTGGCCAAAAAGGGCGTATGCGTTTTTTCCTGAATATATTCAGGAAAAACGCATACGCCCTTTTTGGCCAACCAAGCAAGCCGGAAGGGCAAATCAGCGCTACAAAGAAGTCTCGCTTGCCCTCGGTCAAAAGGGCCATGCTGAACAAAGTGTAAAAACCAGAAAAGCAGGACAGGCCATGGAGACATGGGAGCCTTGCTACGCTAATGGGCGGGATGTAAATTGCCAACAGGCACTCTGGAGATGAGTACGGTGTGTCCTGAAACAAGTAATAAACACAGCGTTGAGAGCATAGGGCACTTCCACTCA
The DNA here is from genome assembly GCF_028564815.1 of Eubalaena glacialis. Classification (NCBI taxonomy): domain Eukaryota; kingdom Metazoa; phylum Chordata; class Mammalia; order Artiodactyla; family Balaenidae; genus Eubalaena; species Eubalaena glacialis. The sequence continues at coordinate 462,031 of NW_026871236.1, forward strand.
TGGGCGTATAAATTGGGAAAACTAAAATCAACAAGACACAGGCACCCCAAACTTTACGGCTGATCTGTTTACAAGAACCTCCGCTTCGGTACACCTTCAATATCCCAGGAAATAGAAAAATGGATAAAGAAATGGTGGTACTTGGCACAATGCAATATCACTCAGCCATGAAATCAATGTCATAAGGCTAGTTAGCAGCATGATGAGTGGATTTAGGTACGATGATTCTAAGTGAAATAAGTCACACAGAAAAAGGCACTTATCCTAAGATATCGCTTATAGAGGGAATGTCAAAATCGCTACACTTGAACTGAATTACAAAACAGAACAGAGGCACACCTTTAGAAGACACACTATGGCTGCTTAACCGGAAAGGTGAGGTGGGGTGATGCATAAAACAAGGGTTTCAAATTAGCTCAGAGACCTCTCCATAAGCCAAATATGTAATAGACAAGGCCTATTCCCTGCTCAGTGAACTGGACTCAACACACCCTAGTCACCACACAAGAATATATCTGACTAGTAAGAATCTGAAAACCTATGTATCGATATCTCTCTGCAAGTGAATCAAGAGGGTGTAAAGCGGCATCAACACAGCAGGGAAAAGCAGCCAAGCCCGATTCTAAACATAAATTACTTTAAAAAACCCACAAAACAAAGACAGTGAAAGAGAGAGAAATTCTTACAAAATCCGTTCAGGGTCTATGATGCAACCTGGATTGACCATATCTAGACCCACAGCTGGATGAGACATAAGGCTGGACACTCTTGGGGCTGAGAGGATTGGTGAGGTTGGGTGAGCAAATGCAGATACTTTAAAGTAACACTGCGGGGAACACACCCCATGGGTCTCAAATCTCCAGGTACAAGGGCATCTTCCTACATCAAAACATGCATGGGAAACCCAGAAGATGGTATGCCATGAGATCGGGAAAGGTTTCTAAACTGCACCTCATTTCTCCTCTCCTTGTGCTAGGGTTCACCATTCCAGCTGCTTGACTAACCATCTCCCTACTTGGAGAATCAGCACCTTTAACCTCCTGATTGTACAGGTTGCAATTTGTCCAGAGGATGAACGGGAAGACGCGGAACCAACGAGAGACGAGCCCTAGGTGTTGGGACAGGCATAGGTCACTCCATTTTCTCATCAGGAAGAAGAATGAACCACAGGCTCAGCCTGCCCCCCAGAACCAAAATAGGGCCTGAAGCAATCCTGCGCTTTTGCGGCCAGCTCCCAAAAAAGCGAGGAGACAAATGGAGCTCAGGGGCACTGCAATTCACAAACGTGCAGAGTTATAAATGAGAACTCTCGTCCACAAATATATTGAGGGAAGGCAACGAAGAGGATTTGAAAGCAAGGCAGATTTGCAGGAAACAGATTTCAGGAGGTAGATTCGACTCGCCTTTAAAGCACATGAAAAGCGGCAAAACGTTGACAATGATGCCCTTGGCCAAAAAGGGCGTATGCGTTTTTTCCTGAATATATTCAGGAAAAAACGCATACGCCCTTTTTGGCCAACCAAGCAAGCCGGAAGGGCAAATCAGCGCTACAAAGAAGTCTCGCTTGCCTTCGGTCAAAAGGGCCATGCTGAACAAAGTGTAAAAACCAGAAAAGCAGGACAGGCCATGGAGACATGGGAGCCTTGCTACGCTGATGGGCGGGATGTAAATTGCCAACAGGCACTCTGGAGAAGAGTACGGTGTGTCCTGAAACAAGTAATAAACACAGCGTAGAGAGCATAGGGCACTTCCACTCATGGGCGTATAAATTGGGAAAACTAAAAGTCAACAAGACACAGGCACCCTAAAGTTTACGGCTGCTCTGTTTCCAAGAACCTCCACTTCGGTACACCTTCAATATCCCAGGAAAGAGAAAAATGGATAAAGAAATGGTGGTACTTGGCACAGTGGAATATCACTCAGCCATGAAATCAATGTCATAAGGCTAGTTAGCAGCATGATGAGTGGATTTAGATACGATGATTCTAAGTGAAATAAGTCACACAGAAAAAGACACTTATCCTAAGATATCGCTTATAGAGGGAATGTCAAAATCGCTACACTTGAACTGAATTACAAAACAGAACAGAGTCACACCTTTAGAAGACACACTATGGCTGCTTAACGGGAAAGGTGAGGTGGGGTGATGCATAAAACAAGGGTTTGAAATTAGCTCAGACACCGCTCCATAAGCAAAATATGTAATAGACAAGGCCTACTCCCTGCTCAGTGAACTGGACTCAACACACCCTAGTCAACACACAAGAATATATCTGACTAGTAAGAATCTGAAAACCTATGTATCGATATCTCTCTGCAAGTGAATCAAGAGGGTGTAAAGCGGCATCAATACAGCAGGGAAAAGCAGCCAAGCCCGATTCTAAACATAAATTACTTTAAAAAACCCACAAAACAAAGACAGTGAAAGAGAGAGAAATTCTTACAAAATCCGTTCAGGGTCTATGATGCAACCTGGATTGACCATATCAAGACCCACAGCTGGATGAGACATAAGGCTGGACACTCTTGGGGCTGAGAGGGTTGGTGAGGTTGGGTGAGCAAATGCAGATACTTTAAAGTAACACTGCGGGGAACACACCCCATGGGTCTCAAATCTCCAGGTACAAGGGAATCTTCCTACATCAAAACATGCATGGGAAACCCAGAAGATGGTATGCCATGAGATCGGGAAAGGTTTCTAAAACGCACCTCATTTCTCCTCTCCTTGTGCTCGGGTTCGCCATTCCAGCCGCTTGACTAACCATTTCCCTACTTGGAGAATCAGCACCTTTAACCTCCTGATTGTACAGGTTGCAATTTGTCCTGAGGATGAACGGGAAGACGCGGAACCAACGAGAGACGAGCCCTAGGTGTTGGGACAGGCATAGGTCACTCCATTTTCCCATCAGGAAGAAGAATGAACCACAGGCTCAGCCTGCCCCCCAGAACCAAAATAGGGCCTGAAGCAATCCTGCGCTTTTGCGGCCAGCTCCCAAAAAAGCGAGGAGACAAATGGAGCTCAGGGGCACTGCAATTCACAAACGTGCAGAGTTATAAATGAGAACTCTCGTCCACAAATATATTGAGGGAAGGCAACGAAGAGGATTTGAAAGCAAGGCAGATTTGCAGGAAACAGATTTCAGGAGGTAGATTCGACTCGCCTTTAAAGCACATGAAAAGCGGCAAAACGTTGACAATGATGCCCTTGGCCAAAAAGGGCGTATGCGTTTTTTCCTGAATATATTCAGGAAAAAACGCATACGCCCTTTTTGGCCAACCAAGCAAGCCGGAAGGGCAAATCAGCGCTACAAAGAAGTCTCGCTTGCCCTCGGTCAAAAGGGCCATGCTGAACAAAGTGTAAAAACCAGAAAAGCAGGACAGGCCATGGAAACATGGGAGCCTTGCTACGCTGATGGGCGGGATGTAAATTGCCAACAGGCACTCTGGAGAAGAGTACGGTGTGTCCTGAAACAAGTAATAAACACAGCGTAGAGAGCATAGGGCACTTCCACTCAAGGGCGTATAAATTGGGAAAACTAAAAATCAACAAGACACAGGCACCCTAAAGTTTACGGCTGCTCTGTTTCCAAGAACCTCCACTTCGGTACACCTTCAATATCCCAGGAAAGAGAAAAATGGATAAAGAAATGGTGGTACATAGCACAATGGAATATCACTCAGCCATGAAATCAATGTCATAAGGCTAGTTAGCAGCATGATGAGTGGACTTAGGTACGATGATTCTAAGTGAAATAAGTCACACAGAAAAAGACACTTATCCTAAGATATCGCTTATAGAGGGAATGTCAAAATCGCTACACTTGAACTGAATTACAAAACAGAACAGAGTCACACCTTTAGAAGACACACTATGGCTGCTTAACGGGAAAGGTGAGGTGGGGTGATGCATAAAACAAGGGTTTGAAATTAGCTCAGACACCGCTCCATAAGCCAAATATGTAATAGACAAGGCCTACTCCCTGCTCAGTGAACTGGACTCAACACCCCCTAGTCACCGCACAAGAATATATCTGACTAGTATGAATCTGAAAACCTATGTATCGATATCTCTCTGCAAGTGAATCAAGAGGGTGTAAAGCGGCATAAACACAGCAGGGAAAAGCAGCCAAACCCCATTCTAAACATACATTACTTTAAAAATCCCACAAAGCAAAGACAGTGAAAGAGAGAGAAATTCTTACAAAATCCGTTCAGGGTCTCTGATGCAACCTGGATTGACCATATCTAGACCCACAGCTGGATGAGACATAAGGCTGGACACTCTTGGGGCTGAGAGGATTGGTGAGGTTGGGTGAGCAAATGCAGATACTTTAAAGTAATACCGCGGGGTACCCACCCCATGGGTCTCAAATCTCCAGGTACAAGGGAATCTTCATACATCAAAACATGCATGGGAAACCCAGAAGATGGTATGCCAGGATATCGGGAAAGGTTTCTAAAACGCACCTCATTTCTCCTCTCCTTGTGCTCGGGTTTGCCATTCCAGCTGCTTGACTAACCATCTCCCTACTTGGAGAATCAGCACCTTTAACCTCCTGATTGTACAGGTTGCAATTTGTCCTGAGGATGAACGGGAAGACGCGGAACCAACGAGAGACGAGCCCTAGGTGTTGGGACAGGCATAGGTCACTCCATTTTCCCATCAGGAAGAAGAATGAACCACAGGCTCAGCCTGCCCCCCAGAACCAAAATAGGGCCTGAAGCAATCCTGCGCTTTTGCGGCCAGCTCCCAAAAAAGCGAGGAGACAAATGGAGCTCAGGGGCACTGCAATTCACAAACGTGCAGAGTTATAAATGAGAACTCTCGTCCACAAATATATTGAGGGAAGGCAACGAAGAGGATTTGAAAGCAAGGCAGATTTGCAGGAAACAGATTTCAGGAGGTAGATTCGACTCGCCTTTAAAGCACATGAAAAGCGGCAAAACGTTGACAATGATGCCCTTGGCCAAAAAGGGCGTATGCGTTTTTTCCTGAATATATTCAGGAAAAAACGCATACGCCCTTTTTGGCCAACCAAGCAAGCCGGAAGGGCAAATCAGCGCTACAAAGAAGTCTCGCTTGCCCTCGGTCAAAAGGGCCATGCTGAACAAACAGTAAAAACCAGAAAAGCAGGACAGGCCATGGAGACATGGGAGCCTTGCTACGCTGATGGGCGGGATGTAAATTGCCAACAGGCACTCTGGAGAAGAGTACGGTGTGTCCTGAAACAAGTAATAAACACAGCGTAGAGAGCATAGGGCACTTCCACTCATGGGCGTATAAATTGGGAAAACTAAAAGTCAACAAGACACAGGCACCCTAAAGTTTACGGCTGCTCTGTTTCCAAGAACCTCCACTTCGGTACACCTTCAATATCCCAGGAAAGAGAAAAATGGATAAAGAAATGGTGGTACTTGGCACAGTGGAATATCACTCAGCCATGAAATCAATGTCATAAGGCTAGTTAGCAGCATGATGAGTGGATTTAGATACGATGATTCTAAGTGAAATAAGTCACACAGAAAAAGACACTTATCCTAAGATATCGCTTATAGAGGGAATGTCAAAATCGCTACACTTGAACTGAATTACAAAACAGAACAGAGTCACACCTTTAGAAGACACACTATGGCTGCTTAACGGGAAAGGTGAGGTGGGGTGATGCATAAAACAAGGGTTTCAAATTAGCTCAGAGACCGCTCCATAAGCAAAATATGTAATAGACAAGGCCTACTCCCTGCTCAGTGAACTGGACTCAACACACCCTAGTCAACACACAAGAATATATCTGACTAGTAAGAATCTGAAAACCTATGTATCGATATCTCTCTGCAAGTGAATCAAGAGGGTGTAAAGCGGCATCAACACAGCAGGGAAAAGCAGCCAAGCCCGATTCTAAACATAAATTACTTTAAAAAACCCACAAAACAAAGACAGTGAAAGAGAGAGAAATTCTTACAAAATCCGTTCAGGGTCTATGATGCAACCTGGATTGACCATATCAAGACCCACAGCTGGATGAGACATAAGGCTGGACACTCTTGGGGCTGAGAGGGTTGGTGAGGTTGGGTGAGCAAATGCAGATACTTTAAAGTAACACTGCGGGGAACACACCCCATGGGTCTCAAATCTCCAGGTACAAGGGAATCTTCCTACATCAAAACATGCATGGGAAACCCAGAAGATGGTATGCCATGAGATCGGGAAAGGTTTCTAAAACGCACCTCATTTCTCCTCTCCTTGTGCTCGGGTTCGCCATTCCAGCCGCTTGACTAACCATTTCCCTACTTGGAGAATCAGCACCTTTAACCTCCTGATTGTACAGGTTGCAATTTGTCCTGAGGATGAACGGGAAGACGCGGAACCAACGAGAGACGAGCCCTAGGTGTTGGGACAGGCATAGGTCACTCCATTTTCCCATCAGGAAGAAGAATGAACCACAGGCTCAGCCTGCCCCCCAGAACCAAAATAGGGCCTGAAGCAATCCTGCGCTTTTGCGGCCAGCTCCCAAAAAAGCGAGGAGACAAATGGAGCTCAGGGGCACTGCAATTCACAAACGTGCAGAGTTATAAATGAGAACTCTCGTCCACAAATATATTGAGGGAAGGCAACGAAGAGGATTTGAAAGCAAGGCAGATTTGCAGGAAACAGATTTCAGGAGGTAGATTCGACTCGCCTTTAAAGCACATGAAAAGCGGCAAAACGTTGACAATGATGCCCTTGGCCAAAAAGGGCGTATGCGTTTTTTCCTGAATATATTCAGGAAAAAACGCATACGCCCTTTTTGGCCAACCAAGCAAGCCGGAAGGGCAAATCAGCGCTACAAAGAAGTCTCGCTTGCCCTCGGTCAAAAGGGCCATGCTGAACAAAGTGTAAAAACCAGAAAAGCAGGACAGGCCATGGAGACATGGGAGCCTTGCTACGCTGATGGGCGGGATGTAAATTGCCAACAGGCACTCTGGAGAAGAGTACGGTGTGTCCTGAAACAAGTAATAAACACAGCGTAGAGAGCATAGGGCACTTCCACTCAAGGGCGTATAAATTGGGAAAACTAAAAATCAACAAGACACAGGCACCCTAAAGTTTACGGCTGCTCTGTTTCCAAGAACCTCCACTTCGGTACACCTTCAATATCCCAGGAAAGAGAAAAATGGATAAAGAAATGGTGGTACATAGCACAATGGAATATCACTCAGCCATGAAATCAATGTCATAAGGCTAGTTAGCAGCATGATGAGTGGACTTAGGTACGATGATTCTAAGTGAAATAAGTCACACAGAAAAAGACACTTATCCTAAGATATCGCTTATAGAGGGAATGTCAAAATCGCTACACTTGAACTGAATTACAAAACAGAACAGAGTCACACCTTTAGAAGACACACTATGGCTGCTTAACGGGAAAGGTGAGGTGGGGTGATGCATAAAACAAGGGTTTGAAATTAGCTCAGACACCGCTCCATAAGCCAAATATGTAATAGACAAGGCCTACTCCCTGCTCAGTGAACTGGACTCAACACCCCCTAGTCACCGCACAAGAATATATCTGACTAGTATGAATCTGAAAACCTATGTATCGATATCTCTCTGCAAGTGAATCAAGAGGGTGTAAAGCGGCATAAACACAGCAGGGAAAAGCAGCCAAACCCCATTCTAAACATACATTACTTTAAAAAACCCACAAAGCAAAGACAGTGAAAGAGAGAGAAATTCTTACAAAATCCGTTCAGGGTCTCTGATGCAACCTGGATTGACCATATCTAGACCCACAGCTGGATGAGACATAAGGCTGGACACTCTTGGGGCTGAGAGGATTGGTGAGGTTGGGTGAGCAAATGCAGATACTTTAAAGTAATACCGCGGGGTACCCACCCCATGGGTCTCAAATCTCCAGGTACAAGGGAATCTTCATACATCAAAACATGCATGGGAAACCCAGAAGATGGTATGCCAGGATATCGGGAAAGGTTTCTAAAACGCACCTCATTTCTCCTCTCCTTGTGCTCGGGTTTGCCATTCCAGCTGCTTGACTAACCATCTCCCTACTTGGAGAATCAGCACCTTTAACCTCCTGATTGTACAGGTTGCAATTTGTCCTGAGGATGAACGGGAAGACGCGGAACCAACGAGAGACGAGCCCTAGGTGTTGGGACAGGCATAGGTCACTCCATTTTCCCATCAGGAAGAAGAATGAACCACAGGCTCAGCCTGCCCCCCAGAACCAAAATAGGGCCTGAAGCAATCCTGCGCTTTTGCGGCCAGCTCCCAAAAAAGCGAGGAGACAAATGGAGCTCAGGGGCACTGCAATTCACAAACGTGCAGAGTTATAAATGAGAACTCTCGTCCACAAATATATTGAGGGAAGGCAACGAAGAGGATTTGAAAGCAAGGCAGATTTGCAGGAAACAGATTTCAGGAGGTAGATTCGACTCGCCTTTAAAGCACATGAAAAGCGGCAAAACGTTGACAATGATGCCCTTGGCCAAAAAGGGCGTATGCGTTTTTTCCTGAATATATTCAGGAAAAAACGCATACGCCCTTTTTGGCCAACCAAGCAAGCCGGAAGGGCAAATCAGCGCTACAAAGAAGTCTCGCTTGCCCTCGGTCAAAAGGGCCATGCTGAACAAACAGTAAAAACCAGAAAAGCAGGACAGGCCATGGAGACATGGGAGCCTTGCTACGCTGATGGGCGGGATGTAAATTGCCAACAGGCACTCTGGAGAAGAGTACGGTGTGTCCTGAAACAAGTAATAAACACAGCGTAGAGAGCATAGGGCACTTCCACTCATGGGCGTATAAATTGGGAAAACTAAAAGTCAACAAGACACAGGCACCCTAAAGTTTACGGCTGCTCTGTTTCCAAGAACCTCCACTTCGGTACACCTTCAATATCCCAGGAAAGAGAAAAATGGATAAAGAAATGGTGGTACTTGGCACAGTGGAATATCACTCAGCCATGAAATCAATGTCATAAGGCTAGTTAGCAGCATGATGAGTGGATTTAGATACGATGATTCTAAGTGAAATAAGTCACACAGAAAAAGACACTTATCCTAAGATATCGCTTATAGAGGGAATGTCAAAATCGCTACACTTGAACTGAATTACAAAACAGAACAGAGTCACACCTTTAGAAGACACACTATGGCTGCTTAACGGGAAAGGTGAGGTGGGGTGATGCATAAAACAAGGGTTTCAAATTAGCTCAGAGACCGCTCCATAAGCAAAATATGTAATAGACAAGGCCTACTCCCTGCTCAGTGAACTGGACTCAACACACCCTAGTCAACACACAAGAATATATCTGACTAGTAAGAATCTGAAAACCTATGTATCGATATCTCTCTGCAAGTGAATCAAGAGGGTGTAAAGCGGCATCAACACAGCAGGGAAAAGCAGCCAAGCCCGATTCTAAACATAAATTACTTTAAAAAACCCACAAAACAAAGACAGTGAAAGAGAGAGAAATTCTTACAAAATCCGTTCAGGGTCTATGATGCAACCTGGATTGACCATATCAAGACCCACAGCTGGATGAGACATAAGGCTGGACACTCTTGGGGCTGAGAGGGTTGGTGAGGTTGGGTGAGCAAATGCAGATACTTTAAAGTAACACTGCGTGGAACACACCCCATGGGTCTCAAATCTCCAGGTACAAGGGAATCTTCCTACATCAAAACATGCATGGGAAACCCAGAAGATGGTATGCCATGAGATCGGGAAAGGTTTCTAAAACGCACCTCATTTCTCCTCTCCTTGTGCTCGGGTTCGCCATTCCAGCCGCTTGACTAACCATCTCCCTACTTGGAGAATCAGCACCTTTAACCTCCTGATTGTACAGGTTGCAATTTGTCCTGAGGATGAACGGGAAGACGCGGAACCAACGAGAGACGAGCCCTAGGTGTTGGGACAGGCATAGGTCACTCCATTTTCCCATCAGGAAGAAGAATGAACCACAGGCTCAGCCTGCCCCCCAGAACCAAAATAGGGCCTGAAGCAATCCTGCGCTTTTGCGGCCAGCTCCCAAAAAAGCGAGGAGACAAATGGAGCTCAGGGGCACTGCAATTCACAAACGTGCAGAGTTATAAATGAGAACTCTCGTCCACAAATATATTGAGGGAAGGCAACGAAGAGGATTTGAAAGCAAGGCAGATTTGCAGGAAACAGATTTCAGGAGGTAGATTCGACTCGCCTTTAAAGCACATGAAAAGCGGCAAAACGTTGACAATGATGCCCTTGGCCAAAAAGGGCGTATGCGTTTTTTCCTGAATATATTCAGGAAAAACGCATACGCCCTTTTTGGCCAACCAAGCAAGCCGGAAGGGCAAATCAGCGCTACAAAGAAGTCTCGCTTGCCCTCGGTCAAAAGGGCCATGCTGAACAAAGTGTAAAAACCAGAAAAGCAGGACAGGCCATGGAGACATGGGAGCCTTGCTACGCTAATGGGCGGGATGTAAATTGCCAACAGGCACTCTGGAGATGAGTACGGTGTGTCCTGAAACAAGTAATAAACACAGCGTTGAGAGCATAGGGCACTTCCACTCATGGGCGTATAAATTGGGAAAACTAAAATCAACAAGACACAGGCACCCCAAACTTTACGGCTGATCTGTTTACAAGAACCTCCGCTTCGGTACACCTTCAATATCCCAGGAAATAGAAAAATGGATAAAGAAATGGTGGTACTTGGCACAATGCAATATCACTCAGCCATGAAATCAATGTCATAAGGCTAGTTAGCAGCATGATGAGTGGATTTAGGTACAATGATTCTAAGTGAAATAAGTCACACAGAAAAAGGCACTTATCCTAAGATATCGCTTATAGAGGGAATGTCAAAATCGCTACACTTGAACTGAATTACAAAACAGAACAGAGGCACACCTTTAGAAGACACACTATGGCTGCTTAACCGGAAAGGTGAGGTGGGGTGATGCATAAAACAAGGGTTTCAAATTAGCTCAGAGACCTCTCCATAAGCCAAATATGTAATAGACAAGGCCTATTCCCTGCTCAGTGAACTGGACTCAACACACCCTAGTCACCACACAAGAATATATCTGACTAGTAAGAATCTGAAAACCTATGTATCGATATCTCTCTGCAAGTGAATCAAGAGGGTGTAAAGCGGCATCAACACAGCAGGGAAAAGCAGCCAAGCCCGATTCTAAACATAAATTACTTTAAAAAACCCACAAAACAAAGACAGTGAAAGAGAGAGAAATTCTTACAAAATCCGTTCAGGGTCTATGATGCAACCTGGATTGACCATATCTAGACCCACAGCTGGATGAGACATAAGGCTGGACACTCTTGGGGCTGAGAGGATTGGTGAGGTTGGGTGAGCAAATGCAGATACTTTAAAGTAACACTGCGGGGAACACACCCCATGGGTCTCAAATCTCCAGGTACAAGGGCATCTTCCTACATCAAAACATGCATGGGAAACCCAGAAGATGGTATGCCATGAGATCGGGAAAGGTTTCTAAACTGCACCTCATTTCTCCTCTCCTTGTGCTAGGGTTCACCATTCCAGCTGCTTGACTAACCATCTCCCTACTTGGAGAATCAGCACCTTTAACCTCCTGATTGTACAGGTTGCAATTTGTCCAGAGGATGAACGGGAAGACGCGGAACCAACGAGAGACGAGCCCTAGGTGTTGGGACAGGCATAGGTCACTCCATTTTCTCATCAGGAAGAAGAATGAACCACAGGCTCAGCCTGCCCCCCAGAACCAAAATAGGGCCTGAAGCAATCCTGCGCTTTTGCGGCCAGCTCCCAAAAAAGCGAGGAGACAAATGGAGCTCAGGGGCACTGCAATTCACAAACGTGCAGAGTTATAAATGAGAACTCTCGTCCACAAATATATTGAGGGAAGGCAACGAAGAGGATTTGAAAGCAAGGCAGATTTGCAGGAAACAGATTTCAGGAGGTAGATTCGACTCGCCTTTAAAGCACATGAAAAGCGGCAAAACGTTGACAATGATGCCCTTGGCCAAAAAGGGCGTATGCGTTTTTTCCTGAATATATTCAGGAAAAAACGCATACGCCCTTTTTGGCCAACCAAGCAAGCCGGAAGGGCAAATCAGCGCTACAAAGAAGTCTCGCTTGCCCTCGGTCAAAAGGGCCATGCTGAACAAACAGTAAAAACCAGAAAAGCAGGACAGGCCATGGAGACATGGGAGCCTTGCTACGCTGATGGGCGGGATGTAAATTGCCAACAGGCACTCTGGAGAAGAGTACGGTGTGTCCTGAAACAAGTAATAAACACAGCGTAGAGAGCATAGGGCACTTCCACTCATGGGCGTATAAATTGGGAAAACTAAAAGTCAACAAGACACAGGCACCCTAAAGTTTACGGCTGCTCTGTTTCCAAGAACCTCCACTTCGGTACACCTTCAATATCCCAGGAAAGAGAAAAATGGATAAAGAAATGGTGGTACTTGGCACAGTGGAATATCACTCAGCCATGAAATCAATGTCATAAGGCTAGTTAGCAGCATGATGAGTGGATTTAGATACGATGATTCTAAGTGAAATAAGTCACACAGAAAAAGACACTTATCCTAAGATATCGCTTATAGAGGGAATGTCAAAATCGCTACACTTGAACTGAATTACAAAACAGAACAGAGTCACACCTTTAGAAGACACACTATGGCTGCTTAACGGGAAAGGTGAGGTGGGGTGATGCATAAAACAAGGGTTTCAAATTAGCTCAGAGACCGCTCCATAAGCAAAATATGTAATAGACAAGGCCTACTCCCTGCTCAGTGAACTGGACTCAACACACCCTAGTCAACACACAAGAATATATCTGACTAGTAAGAATCTGAAAACCTATGTATCGATATCTCTCTGCAAGTGAATCAAGAGGGTGTAAAGCGGCATCAACACAGCAGGGAAAAGCAGCCAAGCCCGATTCTAAACATAAATTACTTTAAAAAACCCACAAAACAAAGACAGTGAAAGAGAGAGAAATTCTTACAAAATCCGTTCAGGGTCTATGATGCAACCTGGATTGACCATATCAAGACCCACAGCTGGATGAGACATAAGGCTGGACACTCTTGGGGCTGAGAGGGTTGGTGAGGTTGGGTGAGCAAATGCAGATACTTTAAAGTAACACTGCGTGGAACACACCCCATGGGTCTCAAATCTCCAGGTACAAGGGAATCTTCCTACATCAAAACATGCATGGGAAACCCAGAAGATGGTATGCCATGAGATCGGGAAAGGTTTCTAAAACGCACCTCATTTCTCCTCTCCTTGTGCTCGGGTTCGCCATTCCAGCCGCTTGACTAACCATCTCCCTACTTGGAGAATCAGCACCTTTAACCTCCTGATTGTACAGGTTGCAATTTGTCCTGAGGATGAACGGGAAGACGCGGAACCAACGAGAGACGAGCCCTAGGTGTTGGGACAGGCATAGGTCACTCCATTTTCCCATCAGGAAGAAGAATGAACCACAGGCTCAGCCTGCCCCCCAGAACCAAAATAGGGCCTGAAGCAATCCTGCGCTTTTGCGGCCAGCTCCCAAAAAAGCGAGGAGACAAATGGAGCTCAGGGGCACTGCAATTCACAAACGTGCAGAGTTATAAATGAGAACTCTCGTCCACAAATATATTGAGGGAAGGCAACGAAGAGGATTTGAAAGCAAGGCAGATTTGCAGGAAACAGATTTCAGGAGGTAGATTCGACTCGCCTTTAAAGCACATGAAAAGCGGCAAAACGTTGACAATGATGCCCTTGGCCAAAAAGGGCGTATGCGTTTTTTCCTGAATATATTCAGGAAAAAACGCATACGCCCTTTTTGGCCAACCAAGCAAGCCGGAAGGGCAAATCAGCGTTACAAAGAAGTCTCGCTTGCCCTCGGTCAAAAGGGCCATGCTGAACAAAGTGTAAATACCAGAAAAGCAGGACAGGCCATGGAGACATGGGAGCCTTGCTACGCTGATGGGCGGGATATAAATTGCCAACAGGCACTCTGGAGAAGAGTCCGGTGTGTCCTGAAACAAGTAATAAACACAGCGTAGAGAGCATAGGGCACTTCCACTCATGGGCGTATAAATTTGGAAAACTAAAAATCAACAAGACACAGGCACCCTAAAGTTTACGGCTGCTCTGTTTCCAAGAACCTCCGCTTCGGTACACCTTCAATATCCCAGGAAAGAGAAAAATGGATAAAGAAATGGTGGTACTTGGCACAATGGAATATCACTCAGCCATGAAATCAATGTCATAAGGCTAGTTAGCAGCATGATGAGTGGATTTAGGTACGATGATTCTAAGTGAAATAAGTCACACAGAAAAAGACATTATCCTAAGATATCGCTTATAGAGGGAATGTCAAAATCGCTACACTTGAACTGAATTACAAAACAGAACAGAGTCACACCTTTAGAAGACACACTATGGCTGCTTAACGGGAAAGGTGAGGTGGGGTGATGCATAAAACAAGGGTTTCAAATTAGCTCAGAGACCGCTCCATAAGCAAAATATGTAATAGACAAGGCCTACTCCCTGCTCAGTGAACTGGACTCAACACACCCTAGTCAACACACAAGAATATATCTGACTAGTAAGAATCTGAAAACCTATGTATCGATATCTCTCTGCAAGTGAATCAAGAGGGTGTAAAGCGGCATCAACACAGCAGGGAAAAGCAGCCAAGCCCGATTCTAAACATAAATTACTTTAAAAAACCCACAAAACAAAGACAGTGAAAGAGAGAGAAATTCTTACAAAATCCGTTCAGGGTCTATGATGCAACCTGGATTGACCATATCAAGACCCACAGCTGGATGAGACATAAGGCTGGACACTCTTGGGGCTGAGAGGGTTGGTGAGGTTGGGTGAGCAAATGCAGATACTTTAAAGTAACACTGCGTGGAACACACCCCATGGGTCTCATATCTCCAGGTACAAGGGAATCTTCCTACATCAAAACATGCATGGGAAACCCAGAAGATGGTATGCCATGAGATCGGGAAAGGTTTCTAAAACGCACCTCATTTCTCCTCTCCTTGTGCTCGGGTTCGCCATTCCAGCCGCTTGACTAACCATCTCCCTACTTGGAGAATCAGCACCTTTAACCTCCTGATTGTACAGGTTGCAATTTGTCCTGAGGATGAACGGGAAGACGCGGAACCAACGAGAGACGAGCCCTAGGTGTTGGGACAGGCATAGGTCACTCCATTTTCCCATCAGGAAGAAGAATGAACCACAGGCTCAGCCTGCCCCCCAGAACCAAAATAGGGCCTGAAGCAATCCTGCGCTTTTGCGGCCAGCTCCCAAAAAAGCGAGGAGACAAATGGAGCTCA
This sequence comes from Eubalaena glacialis, assembly GCF_028564815.1. Classification (NCBI taxonomy): domain Eukaryota; kingdom Metazoa; phylum Chordata; class Mammalia; order Artiodactyla; family Balaenidae; genus Eubalaena; species Eubalaena glacialis. The sequence continues at coordinate 477,356 of NW_026871236.1, forward strand.
GGGGCACTGCAATTCACAAACGTGCAGAGTTATAAATGAGAACTCTCGTCCACAAATATATTGAGGGAAGGCAACGAAGAGGATTTGAAAGCAAGGCAGATTTGCAGGAAACAGATTTCAGGAGGTAGATTCGACTCGCCTTTAAAGCACATGAAAAGCGGCAAAACGTTGACAATGATGCCCTTGGCCAAAAAGGGCGTATGCGTTTTTTCCTGAATATATTCAGGAAAAACGCATACGCCCTTTTTGGCCAACCAAGCAAGCCGGAAGGGCAAATCAGCGCTACAAAGAAGTCTCGCTTGCCCTCGGTCAAAAGGGCCATGCTGAACAAAGTGTAAAAACCAGAAAAGCAGGACAGGCCATGGAGACATGGGAGCCTTGCTACGCTAATGGGCGGGATGTAAATTGCCAACAGGCACTCTGGAGATGAGTACGGTGTGTCCTGAAACAAGTAATAAACACAGCGTTGAGAGCATAGGGCACTTCCACTCATGGGCGTATAAATTGGGAAAACTAAAATCAACAAGACACAGGCACCCCAAACTTTACGGCTGATCTGTTTACAAGAACCTCCGCTTCGGTACACCTTCAATATCCCAGGAAATAGAAAAATGGATAAAGAAATGGTGGTACTTGGCACAATGCAATATCACTCAGCCATGAAATCAATGTCATAAGGCTAGTTAGCAGCATGATGAGTGGATTTAGGTACGATGATTCTAAGTGAAATAAGTCACACAGAAAAAGGCACTTATCCTAAGATATCGCTTATAGAGGGAATGTCAAAATCGCTACACTTGAACTGAATTACAAAACAGAACAGAGGCACACCTTTAGAAGACACACTATGGCTGCTTAACCGGAAAGGTGAGGTGGGGTGATGCATAAAACAAGGGTTTCAAATTAGCTCAGAGACCTCTCCATAAGCCAAATATGTAATAGACAAGGCCTATTCCCTGCTCAGTGAACTGGACTCAACACACCCTAGTCACCACACAAGAATATATCTGACTAGTAAGAATCTGAAAACCTATGTATCGATATCTCTCTGCAAGTGAATCAAGAGGGTGTAAAGCGGCATCAACACAGCAGGGAAAAGCAGCCAAGCCCGATTCTAAACATAAATTACTTTAAAAAACCCACAAAACAAAGACAGTGAAAGAGAGAGAAATTCTTACAAAATCCGTTCAGGGTCTATGATGCAACCTGGATTGACCATATCTAGACCCACAGCTGGATGAGACATAAGGCTGGACAGTCTTGGGGCTGAGAGGATTGGTGAGGTTGGGTGAGCAAATGCAGATACTTTAAAGTAACACTGCGGGGAACACACCCCATGGGTCTCAAATCTCCAGGTACAAGGGCATCTTCCTACATCAAAACATGCATGGGAAACCCAGAAGATGGTATGCCATGAGATCGGGAAAGGTTTCTAAACTGCACCTCATTTCTCCTCTCCTTGTGCTAGGGTTCACCATTCCAGCTGCTTGACTAACCATCTCCCTACTTGGAGAATCAGCACCTTTAACCTCCTGATTGTACAGGTTGCAATTTGTCCAGAGGATGAACGGGAAGACGCGGAACCAACGAGAGACGAGCCCTAGGTGTTGGGACAGGCATAGGTCACTCCATTTTCTCATCAGGAAGAAGAATGAACCACAGGCTCAGCCTGCCCCCCAGAACCAAAATAGGGCCTGAAGCAATCCTGCGCTTTTGCGGCCAGCTCCCAAAAAAGCGAGGAGACAAATGGAGCTCAGGGGCACTGCAATTCACAAACGTGCAGAGTTATAAATGAGAACTCTCGTCCACAAATATATTGAGGGAAGGCAACGAAGAGGATTTGAAAGCAAGGCAGATTTGCAGGAAACAGATTTCAGGAGGTAGATTCGACTCGCCTTTAAAGCACATGAAAAGCGGCAAAACGTTGACAATGATGCCCTTGGCCAAAAAGGGCGTATGCGTTTTTTCCTGAATATATTCAGGAAAAAACGCATACGCCCTTTTTGGCCAACCAAGCAAGCCGGAAGGGCAAATCAGCGCTACAAAGAAGTCTCGCTTGCCTTCGGTCAAAAGGGCCATGCTGAACAAAGTGTAAAAACCAGAAAAGCAGGACAGGCCATGGAGACATGGGAGCCTTGCTACGCTGATGGGCGGGATGTAAATTGCCAACAGGCACTCTGGAGAAGAGTACGGTGTGTCCTGAAACAAGTAATAAACACAGCGTAGAGAGCATAGGGCACTTCCACTCATGGGCGTATAAATTGGGAAAACTAAAAGTCAACAAGACACAGGCACCCTAAAGTTTACGGCTGCTCTGTTTCCAAGAACCTCCACTTCGGTACACCTTCAATATCCCAGGAAAGAGAAAAATGGATAAAGAAATGGTGGTACTTGGCACAGTGGAATATCACTCAGCCATGAAATCAATGTCATAAGGCTAGTTAGCAGCATGATGAGTGGATTTAGATACGATGATTCTAAGTGAAATAAGTCACACAGAAAAAGACACTTATCCTAAGATATCGCTTATAGAGGGAATGTCAAAATCGCTACACTTGAACTGAATTACAAAACAGAACAGAGTCACACCTTTAGAAGACACACTATGGCTGCTTAACGGGAAAGGTGAGGTGGGGTGATGCATAAAACAAGGGTTTGAAATTAGCTCAGACACCGCTCCATAAGCAAAATATGTAATAGACAAGGCCTACTCCCTGCTCAGTGAACTGGACTCAACACACCCTAGTCAACACACAAGAATATATCTGACTAGTAAGAATCTGAAAACCTATGTATCGATATCTCTCTGCAAGTGAATCAAGAGGGTGTAAAGCGGCATCAACACAGCAGGGAAAAGCAGCCAAGCCCGATTCTAAACATAAATTACTTTAAAAAACCCACAAAACAAAGACAGTGAAAGAGAGAGAAATTCTTACAAAATCCGTTCAGGGTCTATGATGCAACCTGGATTGACCATATCAAGACCCACAGCTGGATGAGACATAAGGCTGGACACTCTTGGGGCTGAGAGGGTTGGTGAGGTTGGGTGAGCAAATGCAGATACTTTAAAGTAACACTGCGGGGAACACACCCCATGGGTCTCAAATCTCCAGGTACAAGGGCATCTTCATACATCAAAACATGCATGGGAAACCCAGAAGATGGTATGCCAGGATATCGGGAAAGGTTTCTAAAACGCACCTCATTTCTCCTCTCCTTGTGCTCGGGTTCGCCATTCCAGCTGCTTGACTAACCATCTCCCTACTTGGAGAATCAGCACCTTTAACCTCCTGATTGTACAGGTTGCAATTTGTCCTGAGGATGAACGGGAAGACGCGGAACCAACGAGAGACGAGCCCTAGGTGTTGGGACAGGCATAGGTCACTCCATTTTCCCATCAGGAAGAAGAATGAACCACAGGCTCAGCCTGCCCCCCAGAACCAAAATAGGGCCTGAAGCAATCCTGCGCTTTTGCGGCCAGCTCCCAAAAAAGCGAGGAGACAAATGGAGCTCAGGGGCACTGCAATTCACAAACGTGCAGAGTTATAAATGAGAACTCTCGTCCACAAATATATTGAGGGAAGGCAACGAAGAGGATTTGAAAGCAAGGCAGATTTGCAGGAAACAGATTTCAGGAGGTAGATTCGACTCGCCTTTAAAGCACATGAAAAGCGGCAAAACGTTGACAATGATGCCCTTGGCCAAAAAGGGCGTATGCGTTTTTTCCTGAATATATTCAGGAAAAAACGCATACGCCCTTTTTGGCCAACCAAGCAAGCCGGAAGGGCAAATCAGCGCTACAAAGAAGTCTCGCTTGCCCTCGGTCAAAAGGGCCATGCTGAACAAACAGTAAAAACCAGAAAAGCAGGACAGGCCATGGAGACATGGGAGCCTTGCTACGCTGATGGGCGGGATGTAAATTGCCAACAGGCACTCTGGAGAAGAGTACGGTGTGTCCTGAAACAAGTAATAAACACAGCGTAGAGAGCATAGGGCACTTCCACTCATGGGCGTATAAATTGGGAAAACTAAAAGTCAACAAGACACAGGCACCCTAAAGTTTACGGCTGCTCTGTTTCCAAGAACCTCCACTTCGGTACACCTTCAATATCCCAGGAAAGAGAAAAATGGATAAAGAAATGGTGGTACTTGGCACAGTGGAATATCACTCAGCCATGAAATCAATGTCATAAGGCTAGTTAGCAGCATGATGAGTGGATTTAGATACGATGATTCTAAGTGAAATAAGTCACACAGAAAAAGACACTTATCCTAAGATATCGCTTATAGAGGGAATGTCAAAATCGCTACACTTGAACTGAATTACAAAACAGAACAGAGTCACACCTTTAGAAGACACACTATGGCTGCTTAACGGGAAAGGTGAGGTGGGGTGATGCATAAAACAAGGGTTTCAAATTAGCTCAGAGACCGCTCCATAAGCAAAATATGTAATAGACAAGGCCTACTCCCTGCTCAGTGAACTGGACTCAACACACCCTAGTCAACACACAAGAATATATCTGACTAGTAAGAATCTGAAAACCTATGTATCGATATCTCTCTGCAAGTGAATCAAGAGGGTGTAAAGCGGCATCAACACAGCAGGGAAAAGCAGCCAAGCCCGATTCTAAACATAAATTACTTTAAAAAACCCACAAAACAAAGACAGTGAAAGAGAGAGAAATTCTTACAAAATCCGTTCAGGGTCTATGATGCAACCTGGATTGACCATATCAAGACCCACAGCTGGATGAGACATAAGGCTGGACACTCTTGGGGCTGAGAGGGTTGGTGAGGTTGGGTGAGCAAATGCAGATACTTTAAAGTAACACTGCGTGGAACACACCCCATGGGTCTCAAATCTCCAGGTACAAGGGAATCTTCCTACATCAAAACATGCATGGGAAACCCAGAAGATGGTATGCCATGAGATCGGGAAAGGTTTCTAAAACGCACCTCATTTCTCCTCTCCTTGTGCTCGGGTTCGCCATTCCAGCCGCTTGACTAACCATCTCCCTACTTGGAGAATCAGCACCTTTAACCTCCTGATTGTACAGGTTGCAATTTGTCCTGAGGATGAACGGGAAGACGCGGAACCAACGAGAGACGAGCCCTAGGTGTTGGGACAGGCATAGGTCACTCCATTTTCCCATCAGGAAGAAGAATGAACCACAGGCTCAGCCTGCCCCCCAGAACCAAAATAGGGCCTGAAGCAATCCTGCGCTTTTGCGGCCAGCTCCCAAAAAAGCGAGGAGACAAATGGAGCTCAGGGGCACTGCAATTCACAAACGTGCAGAGTTATAAATGAGAACTCTCGTCCACAAATATATTGAGGGAAGGCAACGAAGAGGATTTGAAAGCAAGGCAGATTTGCAGGAAACAGATTTCAGGAGGTAGATTCGACTCGCCTTTAAAGCACATGAAAAGCGGCAAAACGTTGACAATGATGCCCTTGGCCAAAAAGGGCGTATGCGTTTTTTCCTGAATATATTCAGGAAAAAACGCATACGCCCTTTTTGGCCAACCAAGCAAGCCGGAAGGGCAAATCAGCGCTACAAAGAAGTCTCGCTTGCCCTCGGTCAAAAGGGCCATGCTGAACAAAGTGTAAATACCAGAAAAGCAGGACAGGCCATGGAGACATGGGAGCCTTGCTACGCTGATGGGCGGGATATAAATTGCCAACAGGCACTCTGGAGAAGAGTCCGGTGTGTCCTGAAACAAGTAATAAACACAGCGTAGAGAGCATAGGGCACTTCCACTCATGGGCGTATAAATTTGGAAAACTAAAAATCAACAAGACACAGGCACCCTAAAGTTTACGGCTGCTCTGTTTCCAAGAACCTCCGCTTCGGTACACCTTCAATATCCCAGGAAAGAGAAAAATGGATAAAGAAATGGTGGTACTTGGCACAATGGAATATCACTCAGCCATGAAATCAATGTCATAAGGCTAGTTAGCAGCATGATGAGTGGATTTAGGTACGATGATTCTAAGTGAAATAAGTCACACAGAAAAAGACATTATCCTAAGATATCGCTTATAGAGGGAATGTCAAAATCGCTACACTTGAACTGAATTACAAAACAGAACAGAGTCACACCTTTAGAAGACACACTATGGCTGCTTAACGGGAAAGGTGAGGTGGGGTGATGCATAAAACAAGGGTTTGAAATTAGCTCAGACACCGCTCCATAAGCAAAATATGTAATAGACAAGGCCTACTCCCTGCTCAGTGAACTGGACTCAACACACCCTAGTCAACACACAAGAATATATCTGACTAGTAAGAATCTGAAAACCTATGTATCGATATCTCTCTGCAAGTGAATCAAGAGGGTGTAAAGCGGCATCAACACAGCAGGGAAAAGCAGCCAAGCCCGATTCTAAACATAAATTACTTTAAAAAACCCACAAAACAAAGACAGTGAAAGAGAGAGAAATTCTTACAAAATCCGTTCAGGGTCTATGATGCAACCTGGATTGACCATATCAAGACCCACAGCTGGATGAGACATAAGGCTGGACACTCTTGGGGCTGAGAGGGTTGGTGAGGTTGGGTGAGCAAATGCAGATACTTTAAAGTAACACTGCGTGGAACACACCCCATGGGTCTCATATCTCCAGGTACAAGGGAATCTTCCTACATCAAAACATGCATGGGAAACCCAGAAGATGGTATGCCATGAGATCGGGAAAGGTTTCTAAAACGCACCTCATTTCTCCTCTCCTTGTGCTCGGGTTCGCCATTCCAGCCGCTTGACTAACCATCTCCCTACTTGGAGAATCAGCACCTTTAACCTCCTGATTGTACAGGTTGCAATTTGTCCTGAGGATGAACGGGAAGACGCGGAACCAACGAGAGACGAGCCCTAGGTGTTGGGACAGGCATAGGTCACTCCATTTTCCCATCAGGAAGAAGAATGAACCACAGGCTCAGCCTGCCCCCCAGAACCAAAATAGGGCCTGAAGCAATCCTGCGCTTTTGCGGCCAGCTCCCAAAAAAGCGAGGAGACAAATGGAGCTCAGGGGCACTGCAATTCACAAACGTGCAGAATTATAAATGAGAACTCTCGTCCACAAATATATTGAGGGAAGGCAACGAAGAGGATTTGAAAGCAAGGCAGATTTGCAGGAAACAGATTTCAGGAGGTAGATTCGACTCGCCTTTAAAGCACATGAAAAGCGGCAAAACGTTGACAATGATGCCCTTGGCCAAAAAGGGCGTATGCGTTTTTTCCTGAATATATTCAGGAAAAACGCATACGCCCTTTTTGGCCAACCAAGCAAGCCGGAAGGGCAAATCAGCGCTACAAAGAAGTCTCGCTTGCCCTCGGTCAAAAGGGCCATGCTGAACAAAGTGTAAAAACCAGAAAAGCAGGACAGGCCATGGAGACATGGGAGCCTTGCTACGCTAATGGGCGGGATGTAAATTGCCAACAGGCACTCTGGAGATGAGTACGGTGTGTCCTGAAACAAGTAATAAACACAGCGTTGAGAGCATAGGGCACTTCCACTCATGGGCGTATAAATTGGGAAAACTAAAATCAACAAGACACAGGCACCCCAAACTTTACGGCTGATCTGTTTACAAGAACCTCCGCTTCGGTACACCTTCAATATCCCAGGAAATAGAAAAATGGATAAAGAAATGGTGGTACTTGGCACAATGCAATATCACTCAGCCATGAAATCAATGTCATAAGGCTAGTTAGCAGCATGATGAGTGGATTTAGGTACGATGATTCTAAGTGAAATAAGTCACACAGAAAAAGGCACTTATCCTAAGATATCGCTTATAGAGGGAATGTCAAAATCGCTACACTTGAACTGAATTACAAAACAGAACAGAGGCACACCTTTAGAAGACACACTATGGCTGCTTAACCGGAAAGGTGAGGTGGGGTGATGCATAAAACAAGGGTTTCAAATTAGCTCAGAGACCTCTCCATAAGCCAAATATGTAATAGACAAGGCCTATTCCCTGCTCAGTGAACTGGACTCAACACACCCTAGTCACCACACAAGAATATATCTGACTAGTAAGAATCTGAAAACCTATGTATCGATATCTCTCTGCAAGTGAATCAAGAGGGTGTAAAGCGGCATCAACACAGCAGGGAAAAGCAGCCAAGCCCGATTCTAAACATAAATTACTTTAAAAAACCCACAAAACAAAGACAGTGAAAGAGAGAGAAATTCTTACAAAATCCGTTCAGGGTCTATGATGCAACCTGGATTGACCATATCTAGACCCACAGCTGGATGAGACATAAGGCTGGACACTCTTGGGGCTGAGAGGATTGGTGAGGTTGGGTGAGCAAATGCAGATACTTTAAAGTAACACTGCGGGGAACACACCCCATGGGTCTCAAATCTCCAGGTACAAGGGCATCTTCCTACATCAAAACTTGCATGGGAAACCCAGAAGATGGTATGCCATGAGATCGGGAAAGGTTTCTAAAATGCACCTCATTTCTCCTCTCCTTGTGCTCGGGTTCACCATTCCAGCTGCTTGACTAACCATCTCCCTACTTGGAGAATCAGCACCTTTAACCTCCTGATTGTACAGGTTGCAATTTGTCCAGAGGATGAACGGGAAGACGCGGAACCAACGAGAGACGAGCCCTAGGTGTTGGGACAGGCAAAGGTCACTCCATTTTCTCATCAGGAAGATGAATGAACCACAGGCTCAGCCTGCCCCCCAGAACCAAAATAGGGCCTGAAGCAATCCTGCGCTTTTGCGGCCAGCTCCCAAAAAAGCGAGGAGACAAATGGAGCTCAGGGGCACTGCAATTCACAAACGTGCAGAGTTATAAATGAGAACTCTCGTCCACAAATATATTGAGGGAAGGCAACGAAGAGGATTTGAAAGCAAGGCAGATTTGCAGGAAACAGATTTCAGGAGGTAGATTCGACTCGCCTTTAAAGCACATGAAAAGCGGCAAAACGTTGACAATGATGCCCTTGGCCAAAAAGGGCGTATGCGTTTTTTCCTGAATATATTCAGGAAAAAACGCATACGCCCTTTTTGGCCAACCAAGCAAGCCGGAAGGGCAAATCAGCGCTACAAAGAAGTCTCGCTTGCCCTCGGTCAAAAGGGCCATGCTGAACAAAGTGTAAAAACCAGAAAAGCAGGACAGGCCATGGAGACATGGGAGCCTTGCTACGCTGATGGGCGGGATGTAAATTGCCAACAGGCACTCTGGAGAAGAGTACGGTGTGTCCTGAAACAAGTAATAAACACAGCGTAGAGAGCATAGGGCACTTCCACTCATGGTCGTATAAATTGGGAAAACTAAAAGTCAACAAGACACAGGCACACCAAACTTTACGGCTGCTCTGTTTCCAAGAACCTCCACTTCGGTACACCTTCAATATCCCAGGAAAGAGAAAAATGGATAAAGAAATGGTGGTACTTGGCACAATGCAATATCACTCAGCCATGAAATCAATGTCATAAGGCTAGTTAGCAGCATGATGAGTGGATTTAGATACGATGATTCTAAGTGAAATAAGTCACACAGAAAAAGACACTTATCCTAAGATATCGCTTATAGAGGGAATGTCAAAATCGCTACACTTGAACTGAATTACAAAACAGAACAGAGTCACACCTTTAGAAGACACACTATGGCTGCTTAACGGGAAAGGTGAGGTGGGGTGATTCATAAAACAAGGGTTTGAAATTAGCTCAGACACCGCTCTATAAGCCAAATATGTAATAGACAAGGCCTACTCCCTGCTCAGTGAACTGGACTCAACACACCCTAGTCACCACACAAGAATATATCTGACTAGTATGAATCTGAAAACCTATGTATCGATATCTCTCTGCAAGTGAATCAAGAGGGTGTAAAGCGGCATCAACACAGCAGGGAAAAGCAGCCAAGCCCGATTCTAAACATAAATTACTTTAAAAAACCCACAAAACAAAGACAGTGAAAGAGAGAGAAATTCTTACAAAATCCGTTCAGGGTCACTGATGCAACCTGGATTGACCATATCTAGACCCACAGCTGGATGAGACATAAGGCTGGACACTCTTGGGGCTGAGAGGATTGGTGAGGTTGGGTGAGCAAATGCAGATACTTTAAAGTAATACCGCGGGGTACCCACCCCATGGGTCTCAAATCTCCAGGTACAAGGGAATCTTCCTACATCAAAACATGCATGGGAAACCCAGAAGATGGTATGCCGTGAGATCGGGAAAGGTTTCTAAAACGCACCTCATTTCTCCTCTCCTTGTGCTCGGGTTCGCCATTCCAGCCGCTTGACTAACCATCTCCCTACTTGGAGAATCAGCACCTTTAACCTACTGTTTCGTCCAGGTTGCAATTTGTCCTGAGGATGAACGGGAAGACGGGGAACCAACGAAAGACTAGCCCTAGGTGTTGGGACAGGCACAGGTCACTCCATTTTCCCATCAGGAAGAAGAATGAACCACAGGCTCAGCCTGCCCCCCAGAACCAACATAGGGCCTGAAGCAATCCTGCGCTTTTGCGGCCAGCTCCCAAAAAAGCGAGGAGACAAATGGAGCTCAGGGGCACTGCAATTCACAAACGTGCAGAGTTATAAATGAGAACTCTCGTCCACAAATATATTGAGGGAAGGCAACGAAGAGGATTTGAAAGCAAGGCAGATTTGCAGGAAACAGATTTCAGGAGGTAGATTCGACTCGCCTTTAAAGCACATGAAAAGCGGCAAAACGTTGACAATGATGCCCTTGGCCAAAAAGGGCGTATGCGTTTTTTCCTGAATATATTCAGGAAAAAACGCATACGCCCTTTTTGGCCAACCAAGCAAGCCGGAAGGGCAAATCAGCGCTACAAAGAAGTCTCGCTTGCCCTCGGTCAAAAGGGCCATGCTGAACAAACAGTAAAAACCAGAAAAGCAGGACAGGCCATGGAGACATGGGAGCCTTGCTACGCTGATGGGCGGGATGTAAATTGCCAACAGGCACTCTGGAGAAGAGTACGGTGTGTCCTGAAACAAGTAATAAACACAGCGTAGAGAGCATAGGGCACTTCCACTCAAGGGCGTATAAATTGGGAAAACTAAAAATCAACAAGACACAGGCACCCTAAAGTTTACGGCTGCTCTGTTTCCAAGAACCTCCACTTCGGTACACCTTCAATATCCCAGGAAAGAGAAAAATGGATAAAGAAATGGTGGTACTTGGCACAATGGAATATCACTCAGCCATGAAATCAATGTCATAAGGCTAGTTAGCAGCATGATGAGTGGATTTAGGTACGATGATTCTAAGTGAAATAAGTCACACAGAAAAAGACACTTATCCTAAGATATCACTTATAGAGGGAATGTCAAAATCGCTACACTTGAACTGAATTACAAAACAGAACAGAGTCACACCTTTAGAAGACACACTATGGCTGCTTAACGGGAAAGGTGAGGTGGGGTGATGCATAAAACAAGGGTTTGAAATTAGCTCAGACACCGCTCCATAAGCCAAATATGTAATAGACAAGGCCTACTCCCTGCTCAGTGAACTGGACTCAACACCCCCTAGTCACCGCACAAGAATATATCTGACTAGTATGAATCTGAAAACCTATGTATCGATATCTCTCTGCAAGTGAATCAAGAGGGTGTAAAGCGGCATAAACACAGCAGGGAAAAGCAGCCAAACCCCATTCTAAACATACATTACTTTAAAAAACCCACAAAGCAAAGACAGTGAAAGAGAGAGAAATTCTTACAAAATCCGTTCAGGGTCTCTGATGCAACCTGGATTGACCATATCTAGACCCACAGCTGGATGAGACATAAGGCTGGACACTCTTGGGGCTGAGAGGATTGGTGAGGTTGGGTGAGCAAATGCAGATACTTTAAAGTAATACCGCGGGGTACCCACCCCATGGGTCTCAAATCTCCAGGTACAAGGGAATCTTCCTACATCAAAACATGCATGGGAAACCCAGAAGATGGTATGCCGTGAGATCGGGAAAGGTTTCTAAAACGCACCTCATTTCTCCTCTCCTTGTGCTCGGGTTCGCCATTCCAGCCGCTTGACTAACCATCTCCCTACTTGGAGAATCAGCACCTTTAACCTACTGTTTCGTCCAGGTTGCAATTTGTCCTGAGGATGAACGGGAAGACGGGGAACCAACGAAAGACTAGCCCTAGGTGTTGGGACAGGCACAGGTCACTCCATTTTCCCATCAGGAAGAAGAATGAACCACAGGCTCAGCCTGCCCCCCAGAACCAAAATAGGGCCTGAAGCAATCCTGCGCTTTTGCGGCCAGCTCCCAAAAAAGCGAGGAGACAAATGGAGCTCAGGGGCACTGCAATTCACAAACGTGCAGAGTTATAAATGAGAACTCTCGTCCACAAATATATTGAGGGAAGGCAACGAAGAGGATTTGAAAGCAAGGCAGATTTGCAGGAAACAGATTTCAGGAGGTAGATTCGACTCGCCTTTAAAGCACATGAAAAGCGGCAAAAGGTTGACAATGATGCCCTTGGCCAAAAAGGGCGTATGCGTTTTTTCCTGAATATATTCAGGAAAAAACGCATACGCCCTTTTTGGCCAACCAAGCAAGCCGGAAGGGCAAATCAGCGCTGCAAAGAAGTCTCGCTTGCCCTCGGTCAAAAGGGCCATGCTGAACAAACAGTAAAAACCAGAAAAGCAGGACAGGCCATGGAGACATGGAAGCCTTGCTACGCTGATGGGCGGGATGTAAATTGCCAACAGGCACTCTGGAGAAGAGTACGGTGTGTCCTGAAACAAGTAATAAACACAGCGTTGAGAGCATAGGGCACTTCCACTCATGGGCGCATAAATTGGGAAAACTAAAAATCAACAAGACACAGTCACCCTAAAGTTTACGGCTGCTCTGTTTCCAAGAACCTCCACTTCGGTACACCTTCAATATCCCAGGAAAGAGAAAAATGGATAAAGAAATGGTGGTACTTGGCACAGTGGAATATCACTCAGCCATGAAATCAATGTCATAAGGCTAGTTAGCAGCATGATGAGTGGATTTAGGTACGATGATTCAAAGTGAAATAAGTCACACAGAAAAAGACACTTATCCTAAGATATCGCTTATAGAGGGAATGTCAAAATCGCTACACTTGAACTGAATTACAAAACAGAACAGAGTCACACCTTTAGAAGACACACTATGGCTGCTTAACGGGAAAGGTGAGGTGGGGTGATGCATAAAACAAGGGTTTCAAATTAGCTCAGAGACCACTCCATAAGCCAAATATGTAATAAACAAGGCCTACTCCCTGCTCAGTGAACTGGACTCAACACACCCTAGTCACCACACAAGAATATATCTGACTATTAAGAATCTGAAAACCTATGTATCGATATCTCTCTGCAAGTGAATCAAGAGGGTGTAAAGCGGCATCAACAGAGCAGGGAAAAGCAGCCAAGCCCGATACTAAACATAAATTACTTTAAAAAACCCACAAAACAAAGACAGTGAAAGAGAGAGAAATTCTTACAAAATCCGTTCAGGGTCTCTGATGCAACCTGGATTGACCATATCTAGACCCACAGCTGGATGAGACATAAGGCTGGACACTCTTGGGGCTGAGAGGATTGGTGAGGTTGGGTGAGCAAATGCAGATACTTTAAAGTAACACTGCGGGGAACACACCCCATGGGTCTCAAATCTCCAGGTACAAGGGCATCTTCCTACATCAAAACATGCATGGGAAACCCAGAAGATGGTATGCCATGAGATCGGGAAAGGTTTCTAAAATGCACCTCATTTCTCCTCTCCTTGTGCTCGGGTTCACCATTCCAGCCGCTTGACTAACCATCTCCCTACTTGGAGAATCAGCACCTTTAACCTCCTGATTGTACAGGTTGCAATTTGTCCTGAGGATGAACGGGAAGACGCGGAACCAACGAGAGACGAGCCCTAGGTGTTGGGACAGGCATAGGTCAGTCCATTTTCTCATCAGGAAGAAGAATGAACCACAGGCTCAGCCTGCCCCCCAGAACCAAAATAGGGCCTGAAGCAATCCTGCGCTTTTGCGGCCAGCTCCCAAAAAAGCGAGGAGACAAATGGAGCTCAGGGGCACTGCAATTCACAAACGTGCAGAGTTATAAATGAGAACTCTCGTCCACAAATATATTGAGGGAAGGCAACGAAGAGGATTTGAAAGCAAGGCAGATTTGCAGGAAACAGATTTCAGGAGGTAGATTCGACTCGCCTTTAAAGCACATGAAAAGCGGCAAAACGTTGACAATGATGCCCTTGGCCAAAAAGGGCGTATGCGTTTTTTCCTGAATATATTCAGGAAAAAACGCATACGCCCTTTTTGGCCAACCAAGCAAGCCGGAAGGGCAAATCAGCGCTACAAAGAAGTCTCGCTTGCCCTCGGTCAAAAGGGCCATGCTGAACAAAGTGTAAAAACCAGAAAAGCAGGACAGGCCATGGAGACATGGGAGCCTTGCTACGCTGATGGGCGGGATGTAAATTGCCAACAGGCACTCTGGAGAAGAGTACGGTGTGTCCTGAAACAAGTAATAAACACAGCGTAGAGAGCATAGGGCACTTCCACTCATGGGCGTATAAATTGGGAAAACTAAAAGTCAACAAGACACAGGCACCCCAAACTTTACGGCTGCTCTGTTTCCAAGAACCTCCGCTTCGGTACACCTTCAATATCCCAGGAAAGAGAAAAATGGATAAAGAAATGGTGGTACTTGGCACAATGCAATATCACTCAGCCATGAAATCAATGTCATAAGGCTAGTTAGCAGCATGATGAGTGGATTTAGATACGATGATTCTAAGTGAAATAAGTCACACAGAAAAAGACACTTATCCTAAGATATCGCTTATAGAGGGAATGTCAAAATCGCTACACTTGAACTGAATTACAAAACAGAACAGAGTCACACCTTTAGAAGACACACTATGGCTGCTTAACGGGAAAGGTGAGGTGGGGTGATTCATAAAACAAGGGTTTGAAATTAGCTCAGACACCGCTCCATAAGCCAAATATGTAATAGACAAGGCCTACTCCCTGCTCAGTGAACTGGACTCAACACAACCTAGTCACCACACAAGAATATATCTGACTAGTATGAATCTGAAAACCTATGTATTGATATCTCTCTGCAAGTGAATCAAGAGGGTGTAAAGCGGCATCAACACAGCAGGGAAAAGCAGCCAAGCCCGATTCTAAACATAAATTCCTTTAAAAAACCCACAAAACAAAGACAGTGAAAGAGAGAGAAATTCTTACAAAATCCGTTCAGGGTCACTGATGCAACCTGGATTGACCATATCTAGACCCACAGCTGGATGAGACATAAGGCTGGACACTCTTGGGGCTGAGAGGATTGGTGAGGTTGGGTGAGCAAATGCAGATACTTTAAAGTAATACCGCGGGGTACCCACCCCATGGGTCTCAAATCTCCAGGTACAAGGGAATCTTCCTACATCAAAACATGCATGGGAAACCCAGAAGATGGTATGCCGTGAGATCGGGAAAGGTTTCTAAAACGCACCTCATTTCTCCTCTCCTTGTGCTCGGGTTCGCCATTCCAGCCGCTTGACTAACCATCTCCCTACTTGGAGAATCAGCACCTTTAACCTACTGTTTCGTCCAGGTTGCAATTTGTCCTGAGGATGAACGGGAAGACGGGGAACCAACGAAAGACTAGCCCTAGGTGTTGGGACAGGCACAGGTCACTCCATTTTCCCATCAGGAAGAAGAATGAACCACAGGCTCAGCCTGCCCCCCAGAACCAAAATAGGGCCTGAAGCAATCCTGCGCTTTTGCGGCCAGCTCCCAAAAAAGCGAGGAGACAAATGGAGCTCAGGGGCACTGCAATTCACAAACGTGCAGAGTTATAAATGAGAACTCTCGTCCACAAATATATTGAGGGAAGGCAACGAAGAGGATTTGAAAGCAAGGCAGATTTGCAGGAAACAGATTTCAGGAGGTAGATTCGACTCGCCTTATAGCACATGAAAAGCGGCAAAACGTTGACAATGATGCCCTTGGCCAAAAAGGGCGTATGCGTTTTTTCCTGAATATATTCAGGAAAAAACGCATACGCCCTTTTTGGCCAACCAAGCAAGCCGGAAGGGCAAATCAGCGCTACAAAGAAGTCTCGCTTGCCCTCGGTCAAAAGGGCCATGCTGAACAAACAGTAAAAACCAGAAAAGCAGGACAGGCCATGGAGACATGGGAGCCTTGCTACGCTGATGGGCGGGATGTAAATTGCCAACAGGCACTCTGGAGAAGAGTACGGTGTGTCCTGAAACAAGTAATAAACACAGCGTAGAGAGCATAGGGCACTTGCACTCAAGGGCGTATAAATTGGGAAAACTAAAAATCAACAAGACACAGGCACCCTAAAGTTTACGGCTGCTCTGTTTCCAAGAACCTCCACTTCGGTACACCTTCAATATCCCAGGAAAGAGAAAAATGGATAGGAAATGGTGGTACTTGGCACAATGGAATATCACTCAGCCATGAAATCAATGTCATAAGGCTAGTTAGCAGCATGATGAGTGGATTTAGGTACGATGATTCTAAGGGAAATAAGTCACACAGAAAAAGACACTTATCCTAAGATATCGCTTATAGAGGGAATGTCAAAATCGCTACACTTGAACTGAATTACAAAACAGAACAGAGTCACACCTTTAGAAGACACACTATGGCTGCTTAACGGGAAAGGTGAGGTGGGGTGATGCATAAAACAAGGGTTTGAAATTAGCTCAGACACCGCTCCATAAGGCAAATATGTAATAGACAAGGCCTACTCCCTGCTCAGTGAACTGGACTCAACACCCCCTAGTCACCGCACAAGAATATATCTGACTAGTATGAATCTGAAAACCTATGTATCGATATCTCTCTGCAAGTGAATCAAGAGGGTGTAAAGCGGCATAAACACAGCAGGGAAAAGCAGCCAAACCCCATTCTAAACATACATTACTTTAAAAAACCCACAAAGCAAAGACAGTGAAAGAGAGAGAAATTCTTACAAAATCCGTTCAGGGTCTCTGATGCAACCTGGATTGACCATATCTAGACCCACAGCTGGATGAGACATAAGGCTGGACACTCTTGGGGCTGAGAGGATTGGTGAGGTTGGGTGAGCAAATGCAGATACTTTAAAGTAATACCGCGGGGTACCCACCCCATGGGTCTCAAATCTCCAGGTACAAGGGAATCTTCCTACATCAAAACATGCATGGGAAACCCAGAAGATGGTATGCCGTGAGATCGGGAAAGGTTTCTAAAACGCACCTCATTTCTCCTCTCCTTGTGCTCGGGTTCGCCATTCCAGCCGCTTGACTAACCATCTCCCTACTTGGAGAATCAGCACCTTTAACCTACTGTTTCATCCAGGTTGCAATTTGTCCTGAGGATGAACGGGAAGACGGGGAACCAACGAAAGACTAGCCCTAGGTGTTGGGACAGGCACAGGTCACTCCATTTTCCCATCAGGAAGAAGAATGAACCACAGGCTCAGCCTGCCCCCCAGAACCAAAATAGGGACTGAAGCAATCCTGCGCTTTTGCGGCCAGCTCCCAAAAAAGCGAGGAGACAAATGGAGCTCAGGGGCACTGCAATTCACAAACGTGCAGAGTTATAAATGAGAACTCTCGTCCACAAATATATTGAGGGAAGGCAACGAAGAGGATTTGAAAGCAAGGCAGATTTGCAGGAAACAGATTTCAGGAGGTAGATTCGACTCGCCTTTAAAGCACATGAAAAGCGGCAAAACGTTGACAATGATGCCCTTGGCCAAAAAGGGCGTATGCGTTTTTTCCTGAATATATTCAGGAAAAATCGCATACGCCCTTTTTGGCCAACCAAGCAAGCCGGAAGGGCAAATCAGCGCTGCAAAGAAGTCTCGCTTGCCCTCGGTCAAAAGGGCCATGCTGAACAAAGTGTAAAAACCAGAAAAGCAGGACAGGCCATGGAGACATGGAAGCCTTGCTACGCTGATGGGCGGGATGTAAATTGCCAACAGGCACTTTGGAGAAGAGTACGGTGTGTCCTGAAACAAGTAATAAACACAGCGTTGATAGCATAGGGCACTTCCACTCATGGGCGCATAAATTGGGAAAACTAAAAATCAACAAGACACAGGCACCCTAAAGTTTACGGCTGCTCTGTTTCCACGAACCTCCACTTCGGTACACCTTCAATATCCCAGGAAAGAGAAAAATGGATAAAGAAATGGTGGTACTTGGCACAGTGGAATATCACTCAGCCATGAAATCAATGTCATAAGGCTAGTTAGCAGCATGATGAGTGGATTTAGGTACGATGATTCTAAGTGAAATAAGTCACACAGAAAAAGACACTTATCCTAAGATATCGCTTATAGAGGGAATGTCAAAATCGCTACACTTGAACTGAATTACAAAACAGAACAGAGGCACACCTTTAGAAGACACACTATGGCTGCTTAACGGGAAAGGTGAGGTGGGGTGATGCATAAAACAAGGGTTTCAAATTAGCTCAGACACCGCTCCATAAGCCAAATATGTAATAGACAAGGCCTACTCCCTGCTCAGTGAACTGGACTCAACACCCCCTAGTCACCGCACAAGAATATATCTGACTAGTATGAATCTGAAAACCTATGTATCGATATCTCTCTGCAAGTGAATCAAGAGGGTGTAAAGCGGCATAAACACAGCAGGGAAAAGCAGCCAAACCCCATTCTAAACATACATTACTTTAAAAAACCCACAAAGCAAAGACAGTGAAAGAGAGAGAAATTCTTACAAAATCCGTTCAGGGTCTCTGATGCAACCTGGATTGACCATATCTAGACCCACAGCTGGATGAGACATAAGGCTGGACACTCTTGGGGCTGAGAGGATTGGTGAGGTTGGGTGAGCAAATGCAGATACTTTAAAGTAATACCGCGGGGTACCCACCCCATGGGTCTCAAATCTCCAGGTACAAGGGAATCTTCCTACATCAAAACATGCATGGGAAACCCAGAAGATGGTATGCCGTGAGATCGGGAAAGGTTTCTAAAACGCACCTCATTTCTCCTCTCCTTGTGCTCGGGTTCGCCATTCCAGCCGCTTGACTAACCATCTCCCTACTTGGAGAATCAGCACCTTTAACCTACTGTTTCGTCCAGGTTGCAATTTGTCCTGAGGATGAACGGGAAGACGGGGAACCAACGAAAGACTAGCCCTAGGTGTTGGGACAGGCACAGGTCACTCCATTTTCCCATCAGGAAGAAGAATGAACCACAGGCTCAGCCTGCCCCCCAGAACCAAAATAGGGCCTGAAGCAATCCTGCGCTTTTGCGGCCAGCTCCCAAAAAAGCGAGGAGACAAATGGAGCTCAGGGGCACTGCAATTCACAAACGTGCAGAGTTATAAATGAGAACTCTCGTCCACAAATATATTGAGGGAAGGCAACGAAGAGGATTTGAAAGCAAGGCAGATTTGCAGGAAACAGATTTCAGGAGGTAGATTCGACTCGCCTTTAAAGCACATGAAAAGCGGCAAAACGTTGACAATGATGCCCTTGGCCAAAAAGGGCGTATGCGTTTTTTCCTGAATATATTCAGGAAAAAACGCATACGCCCTTTTTGGCCAACCAAGCAAGCCGGAAGGGCAAATCAGCGCTACAAAGAAGTCTCGCTTGCCCTCGGTCAAAAGGGCCATGCTGAACAAAGTGTAAAAACCAGAAAAGCAGGACAGGCCATGGAGACATGGGAGCCTTGCTACGCTGATGGGCGGGATGTAAATTGCCAACAGGCACTCTGGAGAAGAGTACGGTGTGTCCTGAAACAAGTAATAAACACAGCGTAGAAAGCATAGGGCACTTCCACTCAAGGGCGTATAAATTGGGAAAACTAAAAATCAACAAGACACAGGCACCCTAAAGTTTACGGCTGCTCTGTTTCCAAGAACCTCCACTTCGGTACACCTTCAATATCCCAGGAAAGAGAAAAATGGATAAAGAAATGGTGGTACTTGGCACAATGGAATATCACTCAGCCATGAAATCAATGTCATAAGGCTAGTTAGCAGCATGATGAGTGGATTTAGGTACGATGATTCTAAGTGAAATAAGTCACACAGAAAAAGACACTTATCCTAAGATATCGCTTATAGAGGGAATGTCAAAATCGCTACACTTGAACTGAATTACAAAACAGAACAGAGTCACACCTTTAGAAGACACACTATGGCTGCTTAACGGGAAAGGTGAGGTGGGGTGATGCATAAAACAAGGGTTTGAAATTAGCTCAGACACCGCTCCATAAGCCAAATATGTAATAGACAAGGCCTACTCCCTGCTCAGTGAACTGGACTCAACACCCCCTAGTCACCGCACAAGAATATATCTGACTAGTATGAATCTGAAAACCTATGTATCGATATCTCTCTGCAAGTGAATCAAGAGGGTGTAAAGCGGCATAAACACAGCAGGGAAAAGCAGCCAAACCCCATTCTAAACATACATTACTTTAAAATACCCACAAAGCAAAGACAGTGAAAGAGAGAGAAATTCTTACAAAATCCGTTCACGTCTCTGATGCAACCTGGATTGACCATATCTAGACCCACAGCTGGATGAGACATAAGGCTGGACACTCTTGGGGCTGAGAGGATTGGTGAGGTTGGGTGAGCAAATGCAGATACTTTAAAGTAATACCGCGGGGTACCCACCCCATGGGTCTCAAATCTCCAGGTACAAGGGAATCTTCCTACATCAAAACATGCATGGGAAACCCAGAAGATGGTATGCCGTGAGATCGGGAAAGGTTTCTAAAACGCACCTCATTTCTCCTCTCCTTGTGCTCGGGTTCGCCATTCCAGCCGCTTGACTAACCATCTCCCTACTTGGAGAATCAGCACCTTTAACCTACTGTTTCGTCCAGGTTGCAATTTGTCCTGAGGATGAACGGGAAGACGGGGAACCAACGAAAGACTAGCCCTAGGTGTTGGGACAGGCACAGGTCACTCCATTTTCCCATCAGGAAGAAGAATGAACCACAGGCTCAGCCTGCCCCCCAGAACCAAAATAGGGCCTGAAGCAATCCTGCGCTTTTGCGGCCAGCTCCCAAAAAAGCGAGGAGACAAATGGAGCTCAGGGGCACTGCAATTCACAAACGTGCAGAGTTATAAATGAGAACTCCCGTCCACAAATATATTGAGGGAAGGCAACGAAGAGGATTTGAAAGCAAGGCAGATTTGCAGGAAACAGATTTCAGGAGGTAGATTCGACTCGCCTTTAAAGCACATGAAAAGCGGCAAAACGTTGACAATGATGCCCTTGGCCAAAAAGGGCGTATGCGTTTTTTCCTGAATATATTCAGGAAAAAACGCATACGCCCTTTTTGGCCAACCAAGCAAGCCGGAAGGGCAAATCAGCGCTACAAAGAAGTCTCGCTTGCCCTCGGTCAAAAGGGCCATGCTGAACAAACAGTAAAAACCAGAAAAGCAGGACAGGCCATGGAGACATGGGAGCCTTGCTACGCTGATGGGCGGGATGTAAATTGCCAACAGGCACTCTGGAGAAGAGTACGGTGTGTCCTGAAACAAGTAATAAACACAGCGTAGAGAGCATAGGGCACTTCCACTCAAGGGCGTATAAATTGGGAAAACTAAAAATCAACAAGACACAGGCACCCTAAAGTTTACGGCTGCTCTGTTTCCAAGAACCTCCACTTCGGTACACCTTCAATATCCCAGGAAAGAGAGAAATGGATAAAGAAATGGTGGTACTTGGCACAATGGAATATCACTCAGCCATGAAATCAATGTCATAAGGCTAGTTAGCAGCATGATGAGTGGATTTAGGTACGATGATTCTAAGTGAAATAAGTCACACAGAAAAAGACACTTATCCTAAGATATCGCTTATAGAGGGAATGTCAAAATCGCTACACTTGAACTGAATTACAAAACAGAACAGAGTCACACCTTTAGAAGACACACTATGGCTGCTTAACGGGAAAGGTGAGGTGGGGTGATGCATAAAACAAGGGTTTGAAATTAGCTCAGACACCGCTCCATAAGCCAAATATGTAATAGACAAGGCCTACTCCCTGCTCAGTGAACTGGACTCAACACCCCCTAGTCACCGCACAAGAATATATCTGACTAGTATGAATCTGAAAACCTATGTATCGATATCTCTCTGCAAGTGAATCAAGAGGGTGTAAAGCGGCATAAACACAGCAGGGAAAAGCAGCCAAACCCCATTCTAAACATACATTACTTTAAAAAACCCACAAAGCAAAGACAGTGAAAGAGAGAGAAATTCTTACAAAATCCGTTCAGGGTCTCTGATGCAACCTGGATTGACCATATCTAGACCCACAGCTGGATGAGACATAAGGCTGGACACTCTTGGGGCTGAGAGGATTGGTGAGGTTGGGTGAGCAAATGCAGATACTTTAAAGTAATACCGCGGGGTACCCACCCCATGGGTCTCAAATCTCCAGGTACAAGGGAATCTTCCTACATCAAAACATGCATGGGAAACCCAGAAGATGGTATGCCGTGAGATCGGGAAAGGTTTCTAAAACGCACCTCATTTCTCCTCTCCTTGTGCTCGGGTTCGCCATTCCAGCCGCTTGACTAACCATCTCCCTACTTGGAGAATCAGCACCTTTAACCTACTGTTTCGTCCAGGTTGCAATTTGTCCTGAGGATGAACGGGAAGACGGGGAACCAACGAAAGACTAGCCCTAGGTGTTGGGACAGGCACAGGTCACTCCATTTTCCCATCAGGAAGAAGAATGAACCACAGGCTCAGCCTGCCCCCCAGAACCAAAATAGGGCCTGAAGCAATCCTGCGCTTTTGCGGCCAGCTCCCAAAAAAGCGAGGAGACAAATGGAGCTCAGGGGCACTGCAATTCACAAACGTGCAGAGTTATAAATGAGAACTCTCGTCCACAAATATATTGAGGGAAGGCAACGAAGAGGATTTGAAAGCAAGGCAGATTTGCAGGAAACAGATTTCAGGAGGTAGATTCGACTCGCCTTTAAAGCACATGAAAAGCGGCAAAACGTTGACAATGATGCCCTTGGCCAAAAAGGGCGTATGCGTTTTTTCCTGAATATATTCAGGAAAAAACGCATACGCCCTTTTTGGCCAACCAAGCAAGCCGGAAGGGCAAATCAGCGCTACAAAGAAGTCTCGCTTGCCCTCGGTCAAAAGGGCCATGCTGAACAAACAGTAAAAACCAGAAAAGCAGGACAGGCCATGGAGACATGGGAGCCTTGCTACGCTGATGGGCGGGATGTAAATTGCCAACAGGCACTCTGGAGAAGAGTACGGTGTGTCCTGAAACAAGTAATAAACACAGCGTAGAGAGCATAGGGCACTTCCACTCAAGGGCGTATAAATTGGGAAAACTAAAAATCAACAAGACACAGGCACCCTAAAGTTTACGGCTGCTCTGTTTCCAAGAACCTCCACTTCGGTACACCTTCAATATCCCAGGAAAGAGAGAAATGGATAAAGAAATGGTGGTACTTGGCACAATGGAATATCACTCAGCCATGAAATCAATGTCATAAGGCTAGTTAGCAGCATGATGAGTGGATTTAGGTACGATGATTCTAAGTGAAATAAGTCACACAGAAAAAGACACTTATCCTAAGATATCGCTTATAGAGGGAATGTCAAAATCGCTACACTTGAACTGAATTACAAAACAGAACAGAGTCACACCTTTAGAAGACACACTATGGCTGCTTAACGGGAAAGGTGAGGTGGGGTGATGCATAAAACAAGGGTTTGAAATTAGCTCAGACACCGCTCCATAAGCCAAATATGTAATAGACAAGGCCTACTCCCTGCTCAGTGAACTGGACTCAACACCCCGTAGTCACCGCACAAGAATATATCTGACTAGTATGAATCTGAAAACCTATGTATCGATATCTCTCTGCAAGTGAATCAAGAGGGTGTAAAGCGGCATAAACACAGCAGGGAAAAGCAGCCAAACCCCATTCTAAACATACATTACTTTAAAAAACCCACAAAGCAAAGACAGTGAAAGAGAGAGAAATTCTTACAAAATCCGTTCAGGGTCTATGATGCAACCTGGATTGACCATATCTAGACCCACAGCTGGATGAGACATAAGGCTGGACACTCTTGGGGCTGAGAGGATTGGTGAGGTTGGGTGAGCAAATGCAGATACTTTAAAGTAATACCGCGGGGTACCCACCCCATGGGTCTCAAATCTCCAGGTACAAGGGAATCTTCCTACATCAAAACATGCATGGGAAACCCAGAAGATGGTATGCCGTGAGATCGGGAAAGGTTTCTAAAACGCACCTCATTTCTCCTCTCCTTGTGCTCGGGTTCGCCATTCCAGCCGCTTGACTAACCATCTCCCTACTTGGAGAATCAGCACCTTTAACCTACTGTTTCGTCCAGGTTGCAATTTGTCCTGAGGATGAACGGGAAGACGGGGAACCAACGAAAGACTAGCCCTAGGTGTTGGGACAGGCACAGGTCACTCCATTTTCCCATCAGGAAGAAGAATGAACCACAGGCTCAGCCTGCCCCCCAGAACCAAAATAGGGCCTGAAGCAATCCTGCGCTTTTGCGGCCAGCTCCCAAAAAAGCGAGGAGACAAATGGAGCTCAGGGGCACTGCAATTCACAAACGTGCAGAGTTATAAATGAGAACTCTCGTCCACAAATATATTGAGGGAAGGCAACGAAGAGGATTTGAAAGCAAGGCAGATTTGCAGGAAACAGATTTCAGGAGGTAGATTCGACTCGCCTTTAAAGCACATGAAAAGCGGCAAAACGTTGACAATGATGCCCTTGGCCAAAAAGGGCGTATGCGTTTTTTCCTGAATATATTCAGGAAAAAACGCATACGCCCTTTTTGGCCAACCAAGCAAGCCGGAAGGGCAAATCAGCGCTACAAAGAAGTCTCGCTTGCCCTCGGTCAAAAGGGCCATGCTGAACAAACAGTAAAAACCAGAAAAGCAGGACAGGCCATGGAGACATGGGAGCCTTGCTACGCTGATGGGCGGGATGTAAATTGCCAACAGGCACTCTGGAGAAGAGTACGGTGTGTCCTGAAACAAGTAATAAACACAGTGTAGAGAGCATAGGGCACTTGCACTCAAGGGCGTATAAATTGGGAAAACTAAAAATCAACAAGACACAGGCACCCTAAAGTTTACGGCTGCTCTGTTTCCAAGAACCTCCACTTCGGTACACCTTCAATATCCCAGGAAAGAGAAAAATGGATAAAGAAATGGTGGTACTTGGCACAATGGAATATCACTCAGCCATGAAATCAATGTCATAAGGCTAGTTAGCAGCATGATGAGTGGATTTAGGTACGATGATTCTAAGTGAAATAAGTCACACAGAAAAAGACACTTATCCTAAGATATCGCTTATAGAGGGAATGTCAAAATCGCTACACTTGAACTGAATTACAAAACAGAACAGAGTCACACCTTTAGAAGACACACTATGGCTGCTTAACGGGAAAGGTGAGGTGGGGTGATGCATAAAACAAGGGTTTGAAATTAGCTCAGACACCGCTCCATAAGCCAAATATGTAATAGACAAGGCCTACTCCCTGCTCAGTGAACTGGACTCAACACCCCCTAGTCACCGCACAAGAATATATATGACTAGTATGAATCTGAAAACCTATGTATCGATATCTCTCTGCAAGTGAATCAAGAGGGTGTAAAGCGGCATAAACACAGCAGGGAAAAGCAGCCAAACCCCATTCTAAACATACATTACTTTAAAAAACCCACAAAGCAAAGACAGTGAAAGAGAGAGAAATTCTTACAAAATCCGTTCAGGGTCTCTGATGCAACCTGGATTGACCATATCTAGACCCACAGCTGGATGAGACATAAGGCTGGACACTCTTGGGGCTGAGAGGATTGGTGAGGTTGGGTGAGCAAATGCAGATACTTTAAAGTAATACCGCGGGGTACCCACCCCATGGGTCTCAAATCTCCAGGTACAAGGGAATCTTCCTACATCAAAACATGCATGGGAAACCCAGAAGATGGTATGCCGTGAGATCGGGAAAGGTTTCTAAAACGCACCTCATTTCTCCTCTCCTTGTGCTCGGGTTCGCCATTCCAGCCGCTTGACTAACCATCTCCCTACTTGGAGAATCAGCACCTTTAACCTACTGTTTCGTCCAGGTTGCAATTTGTCCTGAGGATGAACGGGAAGACGGGGAACCAACGAAAGACTAGCCCTAGGTGTTGGGACAGGCACAGGTCACTCCATTTTCCCATCAGGAAGAAGAATGAACCACAGGCTCAGCCTGCCCCCCAGAACCAAAATAGGGCCTGAAGCAATCCTGCGCTTTTGCGGCCAGCTCCCAAAAAAGCGAGGAGACAAATGGAGCTCAGGGGCACTGCAATTCACAAACGTGCAGAGTTATAAATGAGAACTCTCGTCCACAAATATATTGAGGGAAGGCAACGAAGAGGATTTGAAAGCAAGGCAGATTTGCAGGAAACAGATTTCAGGAGGTAGATTCGACTCGCCTTTAAAGCACATGAAAAGCGGCAAAACATTGACAATGATGCCCTTGGCCAAAAAGGGCGTATGCGTTTTTTCCTGAATATATTCAGGAAAAAACGCATACGCCCTTTTTGGCCAACCAAGCAAGCCGGAAGGGCAAATCAGCGCTACAAAGAAGTCTCGCTTGCCCTCGGTCAAAAGGGCCATGCTGAACAAAGTGTAAAAACCAGAAAAGCAGGACAGGCCATGGAGACATGGAAGCCTTGCTACGCTGATGGGCGGGATGTAAATTGCCAACAGGCACTCTGGAGAAGAGTACGGTGTGTCCTGAAACAAGTAATAAACACAGCGTTGAGAGCATAGGGCACTTCCACTCATGGGCGTATAAATTGGGAAAACTAAAAATCAACAAGACACAGGCACCCTAAAGTTTACGGCTGCTCTGTTTCCAAGAACCTCCACTTCGGTACACCTTCAATATCCCAGGAAAGAGAAAAATGGATAAAGAAATGGTGGTACTTGGCACAGTGGAATATCACTCAGCCATGAAATCAATGTCATAAGGCTAGTTAGCAGCATGATGAGTGGATTTAGATACGATGATTCTAAGTGAAATAAGTCACACAGAAAAAGACACTTATCCTAAGATATCGCTTATAGAGGGAATGTCAAAATCGCTACACTTGAACTGAATTACAAAACAGAACAGAGTCACACCTTTAGAAGACACACTATGGCTGCTTAACGGGAAAGGTGAGGTGGGGTGATGCATAAAACAAGGGTTTGAAATTAGCTCAGACACCGCTCCATAAGCCAAATATGTAATAGACAAGGCCTACTCCCTGCTCAGTGAACTGGACTCAACACACCCTAGTCAACACACAAGAATATATCTGACTAGTAAGAATCTGAAAACCTATGTATCGATATCTCTCTGCAAGTGAATCAAGAGGGTGTAAAGCGGCATAAACACAGCAGGGAAAAGCAGCCAAGCCCGATTCTAAACATAAATTACTTTAAAAAACCCACAAAACAAAGACAGTGAAAGAGAGAGAAATTCTTACAAAATCCGTTCAGGGTCTCTGATGCAACCTGGATTGACCATATCTAGACCCACAGCTGGATGAGACATAAGGCTGGACACTCTTGGGGCTGAGAGGGTTGGTGAGGTTGGGTGAGCAAATGCAGATACTTTAAAGTAACACTGCGGGGAACACACCCCATGGGTCTCAAATCTCCAGGTACAAGGGAATCTTCCTACATCAAAACATGCATGGGAAACCCAGAAGATGGTGTGCCATGAGATCGGGAAAGGTTTCTAAAACGCACCTCATTTCTCCTCTCCTTGTGCCTGGGTTCGCCATTCCAGCCGCTTGACTAACCATCTCCCTACTTGGAGAATCAGCACCTTTAACCTCCTGATTGTACAGGTTGCAATTTGTCCTGAGGATGAACGGGAAGACGCAGAACCAACGAGAGACGAGCCCTAGGTGTTGGGACAGGCATAGGTCACTCCATTTTCCCATCAGGAAGAAGAATGAACCACAGGCTCAGCCTGCCCCCCAGAACCAAAATAGGGCCTGAAGCAATCCTGCGCTTTTGCGGCCAGCTCCCAAAAAAGCGAGGAGACAAATGGAGCTCAGGGGCACTGCAATTCACAAACGTGCAGAGTTATAAATGAGAACTCTCGTCCACAAATATATTGAGGGAAGGCAACGAAGAGGATTTGAAAGCAAGGCAGATTTGCAGGAAACAGATTTCAGGAGGTAGATTCGACTCGCCTTTAAAGCACATGAAAAGCGGCAAAACGTTGACAATGATGCCCTTGGCCAAAAAGGGCGTATGCGTTTTTTCCTGAATATATTCAGGAAAAAACGCATACGCCCTTTTTGGCCAACCAAGCAAGCCGGAAGGGCAAATCAGCGCTACAAAGAAGTCTCGCTTGCCCTCGGTCAAAAGGGCCATGCTGAACAAACAGTGAAAACCAGAAAAGCAGGACAGGCCATGGAGACCTGGGAGCCTTGCTACGCTGATGGGCGGGATGTAAATTGCCAACAGGCACTCTGGAGAAGAGTACGGTGTGTCCTGAAACAAGTAATAAACACAGCGTAGAGAGCATAGGGCACTTCCACTCAAGGGCGTATAAATTGGGAAAACTAAAAATCAACAAGACACAGGCACCCTAAAGTTTACGGCTGCTCTGTTTCCAAGAACCTCCACTTCGGTACACCTTCAATATCCCAGGAAAGAGAAAAATGGATAAAGAAATGGTGGTACTTGGCACAATGGAATATCACTCAGCCATGAAATCAATGTCATAAGGCTAGTTAGCAGCATGATGAGTGGATTTAGGTACGATGACTCTAAGTGAAATAAGTCACACAGAAAAAGACACTTATCCTAAGATATCGCTTATAGAGGGAATGTCAAAATCGCTACACTTGAACTGAATTACAAAACAGAACAGAGTCACACCTTTAGAAGACACACTATGGCTGCTTAACGGGAAAGGTGAGGTGGGGTGATGCATAAAACAAGGGTTTGGAATTAGCTCAGACACCGCTCCATAAGCCAAATATGTAATAGACAAGGCCTACTCCCTGCTCAGTGAACTGGACTCAACACCCCCTAGTCACCGCACAAGAATATATCTGACTAGTATGAATCTGAAAACCTATGTATCGATATCTCTCTGCAAGTGAATCAAGAGGGTGTAAAGCGGCATAAACACAGCAGGGAAAAGCAGCCAAACCCCATTCTAAACATACATTACTTTAAAAAACCCACAAAGCAAAGACAGTGAAAGAGAGAGAAATTCTTACAAAATCCGTTCAGGGTCTCTGATGCAACCTGGATTGACCATATCTAGACCCACAGCTGGATGAGACATAAGGCTGGACACTCTTGGGGCTGAGAGGATTGGTGAGGTTGGGTGAGCAAATGCAGATACTTTAAAGTAATACCGCTTGGTACCCACCCCATGGGTCTCAAATCTCCAGGTACAAGGGAATCTTCCTACATCAAAACATGCATGGGAAACCCAGAAGATGGTATGCCGTGAGATCGGGAAAGGTTTCTAAAACGCACCTCATTTCTCCTCTCCTTGTGCTCGGGTTCGCCATTCCGGCTGCTTGACTAACCATCTCCCTACTTGGAGAATCAGCACCTTTAACCTACTGTTTCGTCCAGGTTGCAATTTGTCCTGAGGATGAACGGGAAGACGGGGAACCAACGAAAGACTAGCCCTAGGTGTTGGGACAGGCACAGGTCACTCCATTTTCCCATCAGGAAGAAGAATGAACCACAGGCTCAGCCTGCCCCCCAGAACCAAAATAGGGCCTGAAGCAATCCTGCGCTTTTGCGGCCAGCTCCCAAAAAAGCGAGGAGACAAATGGAGCTCAGGGGCACTGCAATTCACAAACGTGCAGAGTTATAAATGAGAACTCTCGTCCACAAATATATTGAGGGAAGGCAACGAAGAGGATTTGAAAGCAAGGCAGATTTGCAGGAAACAGATTTCAGGAGGTAGATGCGACTCGCCTTTAAAGCACATGAAAAGCGGCAAAACGTTGACAATGATGCCCTTGGCCAAAAAGGGCGTATGCGTTTTTTCCTGAATATATTCAGGAAAAAACGCATACGCCCTTTTTGGCCAACCAAGCAAGCCGGAAGGGCAAATCAGCGCTACAAAGAAGTCTCGCTTGCCCTCGGTCAAAAGGGCCATGCTGAACAAAGTGTAAAAACCAGAAAAGCAGGAGAGGCCATGGAGACATGGAAGCCTTGCTACGCTGATGGGCGGGATGTAAATTGCCAACAGGCACTCTGGAGAAGAGTACGGTGTGTCCTGAAACAAGTAATAAACACAGCGTTGAGAGCATAGGGCACTTCCACTCATGGGCGTATAAATTGGGAAAACTAAAAATCAACAAGACACAGGCACCCTAAAGTTTACGGCTGCTCTGTTTCCAAGAACCTCCACTTCGGTACACCTTCAATATCCCAGGAAAGAGAAAAATGGATAAAGAAATGGTGGTACTTGGCACAGTGGAATATCACTCAGCCATGAAATCAATGTCATAAGGCAAGTTAGCAGCATGATGAGTGGATTTAGATACGATGATTCTAAGTGAAATAAGTCACACAGAAAAAGACACTTATCCTAAGATATCGCTTATAGAGGGAATGTCAAAATCGCTACACTTGAACTGAATTACAAAACAGAACAGAGTCACACCTTTAGAAGACACACTATGGCTGCTTAACGGGAAAGGTGAGGTGGGGTGATGCATAAAACAAGGGTTTGGAATTAGCTCAGACACTGCTCCATAAGCCAAATATGTAATAGACAAGGCCTACTCCCTGCTCAGTGAACTGGACTCAACACACCCTAGTCAACACACAAGAATATATCTGACTAGTAAGAATCTGAAAACCTATGTATCGATATCTCTCTGCAAGTGAATCAAGAGGGTGTAAAGCGGCATCAACACAGCAGGGAAAAGCAGCCAAGCCCGATTCTAAACATAAATTACTTTAAAAAACCCACAAAACAAAGACAGTGAAAGAGAGAGAAATTCTTACAAAATCCGTTCAGGGTCTATGATGCAACCTGGATTGACCATATCAAGACCCACAGCTGGATGAGACATAAGGCTGGACATTCTTGGGGCTGAGAGGGTTGGTGAGGTTGGGTGAGCAAATGCAGATACTTTAAAGTAACACTGCGGGGAACACACCCCATGGGTCTCAAATCTCCAGGTACAAGGGAATCTTCCTACATCAAAACATGCATGGGAAACCCAGAAGATGGTATGCCATGAGATCGGGAAAGGTTTCTAAAACGCACCTCATTTCTCCTCTCCTGGTGCTCGGGTTCGCCATTCCAGCCGCTTGACTAACCATCTCCCTACTTGGAGAATCAGCACCTTTAACCTCCTGATTGTACAGGTTGCAATTTGTCCTGAGGATGAACGGGAAGACGCGGAACCAACGAGAGACGAGCCCTAGGTGTTGGGACAGGCATAGGTCACTCCATTTTCCCATCAGGAAGAAGAATGAACCACAGGCTCAGCCTGCCCCCCAGAACCAAAATAGGGCCTGAAGCAATCCTGCGCTTTTGCGGCCAGCTCCCAAAAAAGCGAGGAGACAAATGGAGCTCAGGGGCACTGCAATTCACAAACGTGCAGAGTTATAAATGAGAACTCTCGTCCACAAATATATTGAGGGAAGGCAACGAAGAGGATTTGAAAGCAAGGCAGATTTGCAGGAAACAGATTTCAGGAGGTAGATTCGACTCGCCTTTAAAGCACATGAAAAGCGGCAAAACGTTGACAATGATGCCCTTGGCCAAAAAGGGCGTATGCGTTTTTTCCTGAATATATTCAGGAAAAAACGCATACGCCCTTTTTGGCCAACCAAGCAAGCCGGAAGGGCAAATCAGCGCTACAAAGAAGTCTCGCTTGCCCTCGGTCAAAAGGGCCATGCTGAACAAACAGTGAAAACCAGAAAAGCAGGACAGGCCATGGAGACCTGGGAGCCTTGCTACGCTGATGGGCGGGATGTAAATTGCCAACAGGCACTCTGGAGAAGAGTACGGTGTGTCCTGAAACAAGTAATAAACACAGCGTAGAGAGCATAGGGCACTTCCACTCAAGGGCGTATAAATTGGGAAAACTAAAAATCAACAAGACACAGGCACCCTAAAGTTTACGGCTGCTCTGTTTCCAAGAACCTCCACTTCGGTACACCTTCAATATCCCAGGAAAGAGAAAAATGGATAAAGAAATGGTGGTACTTGGCACAATGGAATATCACTCAGCCATGAAATCAATGTCATAAGGCTAGTTAGCAGCATGATGAGTGGATTTAGGTACGATGACTCTAAGTGAAATAAGTCACACAGAAAAAGACACTTATCCTAAGATATCGCTTATAGAGGGAATGTCAAAATCGCTACACTTGAACTGAATTACAAAACAGAACAGAGTCACACCTTTAGAAGACACACTATGGCTGCTTAACGGGAAAGGTGAGGTGGGGTGATGCATAAAACAAGGGTTTGGAATTAGCTCAGACACCGCTCCATAAGCCAAATATGTAATAGACAAGGCCTACTCCCTGCTCAGTGAACTGGACTCAACACCCCCTAGTCACCGCACAAGAATATATCTGACTAGTATGAATCTGAAAACCTATGTATCGATATCTCTCTGCAAGTGAATCAAGAGGGTGTAAAGCGGCATAAACACAGCAGGGAAAAGCAGCCAAACCCCATTCGAAACATACATTACTTTAAAAAACCCACAAAGCAAAGACAGTGAAAGAGAGAGAAATTCTTACAAAATCCGTTCAGGGTCTCTGATGCAACCTGGATTGACCATATCTAGACCCACAGCTGGATGAGACATAAGGCTGGACACTCTTGGGGCTGAGAGGATTGGTGAGGTTGGGTGAGCAAATGCAGATACTTTAAAGTAATACCGCTTGGTACCCACCCCATGGGTCTCAAATCTCCAGGTACAAGGGAATCTTCCTACATCAAAACATGCATGGGAAACCCAGAAGATGGTATGCCGTGAGATCGGGAAAGGTTTCTAAAACGCACCTCATTTCTCCTCTCCTTGTGCTCGGGTTCGCCATTCCGGCTGCTTGACTAACCATCTCCCTACTTGGAGAATCAGCACCTTTAACCTACTGTTTCGTCCAGGTTGCAATTTGTCCTGAGGATGAACGGGAAGACGGGGAACCAACGAAAGACTAGCCCTAGGTGTTGGGACAGGCACAGGTCACTCCATTTTCCCATCAGGAAGAAGAATGAACCACAGGCTCAGCCTGCCCCCCAGAACCAAAATAGGGCCTGAAGCAATCCTGCGCTTTTGCGGCCAGCTCCCAAAAAAGCGAGGAGACAAATGGAGCTCAGGGGCACTGCAATTCACAAACGTGCAGAGTTATAAATGAGAACTCTCGTCCACAAATATATTGAGGGAAGGCAACGAAGAGGATTTGAAAGCAAGGCAGATTTGCAGGAAACAGATTTCAGGAGGTAGATGCGACTCGCCTTTAAAGCACATGAAAAGCGGCAAAACGTTGACAATGATGCCCTTGGCCAAAAAGGGCGTATGCGTTTTTTCCTGAATATATTCAGGAAAAAACGCATACGCCCTTTTTGGCCAACCAAGCAAGCCGGAAGGGCAAATCAGCGCTACAAAGAAGTCTCGCTTGCCCTCGGTCAAAAGGGCCATGCTGAACAAAGTGTAAAAACCAGAAAAGCAGGAGAGGCCATGGAGACATGGAAGCCTTGCTACGCTGATGGGCGGGATGTAAATTGCCAACAGGCACTCTGGAGAAGAGTACGGTGTGTCCTGAAACAAGTAATAAACACAGCGTTGAGAGCATAGGGCACTTCCACTCATGGGCGTATAAATTGGGAAAACTAAAAATCAACAAGACACAGGCACCCTAAAGTTTACGGCTGCTCTGTTTCCAAGAACCTCCACTTCGGTACACCTTCAATATCCCAGGAAAGAGAAAAATGGATAAAGAAATGGTGGTACTTGGCACAGTGGAATATCACTCAGCCATGAAATCAATGTCATAAGGCAAGTTAGCAGCATGATGAGTGGATTTAGATACGATGATTCTAAGTGAAATAAGTCACACAGAAAAAGACACTTATCCTAAGATATCGCTTATAGAGGGAATGTCAAAATCGCTACACTTGAACTGAATTACAAAACAGAACAGAGTCACACCTTTAGAAGACACACTATGGCTGCTTAACGGGAAAGGTGAGGTGGGGTGATGCATAAAACAAGGGTTTGGAATTAGCTCAGACACTGCTCCATAAGCCAAATATGTAATAGACAAGGCCTACTCCCTGCTCAGTGAACTGGACTCAACACACCCTAGTCAACACACAAGAATATATCTGACTAGTAAGAATCTGAAAACCTATGTATCGATATCTCTCTGCAAGTGAATCAAGAGGGTGTAAAGCGGCATCAACACAGCAGGGAAAAGCAGCCAAGCCCGATTCTAAACATAAATTACTTTAAAAAACCCACAAAACAAAGACAGTGAAAGAGAGAGAAATTCTTACAAAATCCGTTCAGGGTCTATGATGCAACCTGGATTGACCATATCAAGACCCACAGCTGGATGAGACATAAGGCTGGACATTCTTGGGGCTGAGAGGGTTGGTGAGGTTGGGTGAGCAAATGCAGATACTTTAAAGTAACACTGCGGGGAACACACCCCATGGGTCTCAAATCTCCAGGTACAAGGGAATCTTCCTACATCAAAACATGCATGGGAAACCCAGAAGATGGTATGCCATGAGATCGGGAAAGGTTTCTAAAACGCACCTCATTTCTCCTCTCCTGGTGCTCGGGTTCGCCATTCCAGCCGCTTGACTAACCATCTCCCTACTTGGAGAATCAGCACCTTTAACCTCCTGATTGTACAGGTTGCAATTTGTCCTGAGGATGAACGGGAAGACGCGGAACCAACGAGAGACGAGCCCTAGGTGTTGGGACAGGCATAGGTCACTCCATTTTCCCATCAGGAAGAAGAATGAACCACAGGCTCAGCCTGCCCCCCAGAACCAAAATAGGGCCTGAAGCAATCCTGCGCTTTTGCGGCCAGCTCCCAAAAAAGCGAGGAGACAAATGGAGCTCAGGGGCACTGCAATTCACAAACGTGCAGAGTTATAAATGAGAACTCTCGTCCACAAATATATTGAGGGAAGGCAACGAAGAGGATTTGAAAGCAAGGCAGATTTGCAGGAAACAGATTTCAGGAGGTAGATTCGACTCGCCTTTAAAGCACATGAAAAGCGGCAAAACGTTGACAATGATGCCCTTGGCCAAAAAGGGCGTATGCGTTTTTTCCTGAATATATTCAGGAAAAAACGCATACGCCCTTTTTGGCCAACCAAGCAAGCCGGAAGGGCAAATCAGTGCTACAAAGAAGTCTCGCTTGCCCTCAGTCAAAAGGGCCATGCTGAACAAAGTGTAAAAACCAGAAAAGCAGGACAGGCCATGGAGACATGGGAGCCTTGCTACGCTGATGGGCGGGATGTAAATTGCCAACAGGCACTCTGGAGGAGAGTACGGTGTGTCCTGAAACAAGTAATAAACACAGCGTAGAGAGCATAGGGCACTTCCACTCAAGGGCGTATAAATTGGGAAAACTAAAAATCAACAAGACACAGGCACCCTAAAGTTTACGGCTGCTCTGTTTCCAAGAACCTCCACTTCGGTACACCTTCAATATCCCAGGAAAGAGAAAAATGGATAAAGAAATGGTGGTACTTCGCACAATGGAATATCACTCAGCCATGAAATCAATGTCATAAGGCTAGTTAGCAGCATGATGAGTGGATTTAGGTACGATGACTCTAAGTGAAATAAGTCACACAGAAAAAGACACTTATCCTAAGATATCGCTTATAGAGGGAATGTCAAAATCGCTACACTTGAACTGAATTACAAAACAGAACAGAGTCACACCTTTAGAAGACACACTATGGCTGCTTAACGGGAAAGGTGAGGTGGGGTGATGCATAAAACAAGGGTTTGGAATTAGCTCAGACACCGCTCCATAAGCCAAATATGTAATAGACAAGGCCTACTCCCTGCTCAGTGAAGTGGACTCAACACCCCCTAGTCACCGCACAAGAATATATCTGACTAGTATGAATCTGAAAACCTATGTATCGATATCTCTCTGCAAGTGAATCAAGAGGGTGTAAAGCGGCATGAACACAGCAGGGAAAAGCAGCCAAGCCCGATTCTAAACATAAATTACTTTAAAAAACCCACAAAACAAAGACAGTGAAAGAGAGAGAAATTCTTACAAAATCCGTTCAGGGTCTATGATGCAACCTGGATTGACCATATCAAGACCCACAGCTGGATGAGACATAAGCCTGGACATTCTTGGGGCTGAGAGGGTTGGTGAGGTTGGGTGAGCAAATGTAGATACTTTAAAGTAACACTGCGGGGAACACACCCCATGGGTCTCAAATCTCCAGGTACAAGGGAATCTTCCTACATCAAAACATGCATGGGAAACCCAGAAGATGGTATGCCATGAGATCGGGAAAGGTTTCTAAAACGCACCTCATTTCTCCTCTCCTTGTGCTCGGGTTCGCCATTCCAGCCGCTTGACTAACCATCTCCCTACTTGGAGAATCAGCACCTTAACCTCCTGATTGTACAGGTTGCAATTTGTCCTGAGGATGAACGGGAAGACGCGGAACCAACGAGAGACGAGCCCTAGGTGTTGGGACAGGCATAGGTCACTCCATTTTCCCATCAGGAAGAAGAATGAACCACAGGCTCAGCCTGCCCCCCAGAACCAAAATAGGGCCTGAAGCAATCCTGCGCTTTTGCGGCCAGCTCCCAAAAAAGCGAGGAGACAAATGGAGCTCAGGGGCACTGCAATTCACAAACGTGCAGAGTTATAAATGAGAACTCTCGTCCACAAATATATTGAGGGAAGGCAACGAAGAGGATTTGAAAGCAAGGCAGATTTGCAGGAAACAGATTTCAGGAGGTAGATTCGACTCGCCTTTAAAGCACATGAAAAGCGGCAAAACGTTGACAATGATGCCCTTGGCCAAAAAGGGCGTATGCGTTTTTTCCTGAATATATTCAGGAAAAAACGCATACGCCCTTTTTGGCCAACCAAGCAAGCCGGAAGGGCAAATCAGCGCTACAAAGAAGTCTCGCTTGCCCTCGGTCAAAAGGGCCATGCTGAACAAACAGTAAAAACCAGAAAAGCAGGACAGGCCATGGAGACATGGGAGCTTTGCTACGCTGATGGGCGGGATATAAATTGCCAACAGGCACTCTGGAGAAGAGTACGGTGTGTCCTGAAACAAGTAATAAACACAGCGTAGAGAGCATAGGGCACTTCCACTCATGGGCGTCTAAATTGGGAAAACTAAAAATCAACAAGACACAGGCACCCTAAAGTTTACGGCTGCTCTGTTTCCAAGAACCTCCGCTTCGGTACACCTTCAATATCCCAGGAAAGAGAAAAATGGATAAAGAAATGGTGGTACTTGGAACAATGGAATATCACTCAGCCATGAAATCAATGTCATAAGGCTAGTTCGCAGCATGATGAGTGGATTTAGGTACGATGACTCTAAGTGAAATAAGTCACACAGAAAAAGACACTTATCCTAAGATATCGCTTATAGAGGGAATGTCAAAATCGCTACACTTGAACTGAATTACAAAACAGAACAGAGTCACACCTTTAGAAGACACACTATGGCTGCTTAACGGGAAAGGTGAGGTGGGGTGATGCATAAAACAAGGGTTTGGAATTAGCTCAGACACCGCTCCATAAGCCAAATATGTAATAGACAAGGCCTACTCCCTGCTCAGTGAACTGGACTCAACACCCCCTAGTCACCGCACAAGAATATATCTGACTAGTATGAATCTGAAAACCTATGTATCGATATCTCTCTGCAAGTGAATCAAGAGGGTGTAAAGCGGCATAAACACAGCAGAGAAAAGCAGCCAAACCCCATTCTAAACATACATTACTTTAAAAAACCCACAAAACAAAGACAGTGAAAGAGAGAGAAATTCTTACAAAATCCGTTCAGGGTCTATGATGCAACCTGGATTGACCATATCAAGACCCACAGCTGGATGAGACATAAGGCTGGACACTCTTGGGGCTGAGAGGGTTGGTGAGGTTGGGTGAGCAAATGCAGATACTTTAAAGTAACACTGCGGGGAACACACACCATGGGTCTCAAATCTCCAGGTACAAGGGAATCTTCCTACATCAAAACATGCATGGGAAACCCAGAAGATGGTATGCCATGAGATCGGGAAAGGTTTCTAAAACGCACCTCATTTCTCCTCTCCTTGTGCTCGGGTTCGCCATTCCAGCCCCTTGACTAACCATCTCCCTACTTGGAGAATCAGCACCTTTAACCTCCTGATTGTACAGGTTGCAATTTGTCCTGAGGATGAACGGGAAGACGCGGAAGCCACGAGAGACGAGCCCTAGGTGTTGGGACAGGCATAGGTCACTCCATTTTCCCATCAGGAAGAAGAATGAACCACAGGCTCAGCCTGCCCCCCAGAACCAAAATAGGGCCTGAAGCAATCCTGCGCTTTTGCGGCCAGCTCCCAAAAAAGCGAGGAGACAAATGGAGCTCAGGGGCACTGCAATTCACAAACGTGCAGAGTTATAAATGAGAACTCTCGTCCACAAATATATTGAGGGAAGGCAACGAAGAGGATTTGAAAGCAAGGCAGATTTGCAGGAAACAGATTTCAGGAGGTAGATTCGACTCGCCTTTAAAGCACATGAAAAGCGGCAAAACGTTGACAATGATGCCCTTGGCCAAAAAGGGCGTATGCGTTTTTTCCTGAATATATTCAGGAAAAAACGCATACGCCCTTTTTGGCCAACCAAGCAAGCCGGAAGGGCAAATCAGCGCTACAAAGAAGTCTCGCTTGCCTCGGTCAAAAGGGCCATGCTGAACAAACTGTAAAAACCAGAAAAGCAGGACAGGCCATGGAGACATGGGAGCCTTGCTACGCTGATGGGCGGGATGTAAATTGCCAACAGGCACTCTGGAGAAGAGTACGGTGTGTCCTGAAACAAGTAATAAACACAGCGTAGAGAGCATAGGGCACTTCCACTCAAGGGCGTATAAATTGGGAAAACTAAAAATCAACAAGACACAGGCACCCTAAAGTTTACGGCTGCTCTGTTTCCAAGAACCTCCACTTCGGTACACCTTCAATATCCCAGGAAAGAGAAAAATGGATAAAGAAATGGTGGTACTTGGCACAATGGAATATCACTCAGCCATGAAATCAATGTC
Source organism: Eubalaena glacialis (assembly GCF_028564815.1). Taxonomy (NCBI): domain Eukaryota; kingdom Metazoa; phylum Chordata; class Mammalia; order Artiodactyla; family Balaenidae; genus Eubalaena; species Eubalaena glacialis. The sequence goes on from NW_026871236.1 coordinate 516,708, forward strand.
ATAAGGCTAGTTAGCAGCATGATGAGTGGATTTAGGTACGATGATTCTAAGTGAAATAAGTCACACAGAAAAAGACACTTATCCTAAGATATCGCTTATAGAGGGAATGTCAAAATCGCTACACTTGAACTGAATTACAAAACAGAACAGAGTCACACCTTTAGAAGACACACTATGGCTGCTTAACGGGAAAGGTGAGGTGGGGTGATGCATAAAACAAGGGTTTGAAATTAGCTCAGACACCGCTCCATAAGCCAAATATGTAATAGACAAGGCCTACTCCCTGCTCAGTGAACTGGACTCAACACCCCCTAGTCACCGCACAAGAATATATCTGACTAGTATGAATCTGAAAACCTATGTATCGATATCTCTCTGCAAGTGAATCAAGAGGGTGTAAAGCGGCATAAACACAGCAGGGAAAAGCAGCCAAACCCCATTCTAAACATACATTACTTTAAAATCCCACAAAGCAAAGACAGTGAAAGAGAGAGAAATTCTTACAAAATCCGTTCAGGGTCTCTGATGCAACCTGGATTGACCATATCTAGACCCACAGCTGGATGAGACATAAGGCTGGACACTCTTGGGGCTGAGAGGATTGGTGAGGTTGGGTGAGCAAATGCAGATACTTTAAAGTAATACCGCGGGGTACCCACCCCATGGGTCTCAAATCTCCAGGTACAAGGGAATCTTCCTACATCAAAACATGCATGGGAAACCCAGAAGATGGTATGCCGTGAGATCGGGAAAGGTTTCTAAAACGCACCTCATTTCTCCTCTCCTTGTGCTCGGATTCGCCATTCCAGCTGCTTGACTAACCATCTCCCTACTTGGAGAATCAGCACCTTTAACCTACTGTTTCGTCCAGGTTGCAATTTGTCCTGAGGATGAACGGGAAGACGGGGAACCAACGAAAGACTAGCCCTAGGTGTTGGGACAGGCACAGGTCACTCCATTTTCCCATCAGGAAGAAGAATGAACCACAGGCTCAGCCTGCCCCCCAGAACCAAAATAGGGCCTGAAGCAATCCTGCGCTTTTGCGGCCAGCTCCCAAAAAAGCGAGGAGACAAATGGAGCTCAGGGGCACTGCAATTCACAAACGTGCAGAGTTATAAATGAGAACTCTCGTCCACAAATATATTGAGGGAAGGCAACGAAGAGGATTTGAAAGCAAGGCAGATTTGCAGGAAACAGATTTCAGGAGGTAGATTCGACTCGCCTTTAAAGCACATGAAAAGCGGCAAAACGTTGACAATGATGCCCTTGGCCAAAAAGGGCGTATGCGTTTTTTCCTGAATATATTCAGGAAAAAACGCATACGCCCTTTTTGGCCAACCAAGCAAGCCGGAAGGGCAAATCAGCGCTACAAAGAAGTCTCGCTTGCCCTCGGTCAAAAGGGCCATGCTGAACAAACAGTAAAAACCAGAAAAGCAGGACAGGCCATGGAGACATGGGAGCCTTGCTACGCTGATGGGCGGGATGTAAATTGCCAACAGGCACTCTGGAGAAGAGTACGGTGTGTCCTGAAACAAGTAATAAACACAGCGTAGAGAGCATAGGGCACTTCCACTCATGGGCGTATAAATTGGGAAAACTAAAAATCAACAAGACACAGGCACCCTAAAGTTTACGGCTGCTCTGTTTCCAAGAACCTCCACTTCGGTACACCTTCAATATCCCAGGAAAGAGAAAAATGGATAAAGAAATGGTGGTACTTGGCACAATGGAATATCACTCAGCCATGAAATCAATGTCATAAGGCTAGTTAGCAGCATGATGAGTGGATTTAGGTACGATGACTCTAAGTGAAATAAGTCACACAGAAAAAGACACTTATCCTAAGATATCGCTTATAGAGGGAATGTCAAAATCGCTACACTTGAACTGAATTACAAAACAGAACAGAGTCACACCTTTAGAAGACACACTATGGCTGCTTAACGGGAAAGGTGAGGTGGGGTGATGCATAAAACAAGGGTTTGGAATTAGCTCAGACACCGCTCCATAAGCCAAATATGTAATAGACAAGGCCTACTCCCTGCTCAGTGAACTGGACTCAACACCCCCTAGTCACCGCACAAGAATATATCTGACTAGTATGAATCTGAAAACCTATGTATCGATATCTCTCTGCAAGTGAATCAAGAGGGTGTAAAGCGGCATAAACACAGCAGGGAAAAGCAGCCAAACCCCATTCTAAACATACATTACTTTAAAAAACCCACAAAGCAAAGACAGTGAAAGAGAGAGAAATTCTTACAAAATCCGTTCAGGGTCTCTGATGCAACCTGGATTGACCATATCTAGACCCACAGCTGGATGAGACATAAGGCTGGACACTCTTGGGGCTGAGAGGATTGGTGAGGTTGGGTGAGCAAATGCAGATACTTTAAAGTAATACCGCGGGGTACCCACCCCATGGGTCTCAAATCTCCAGGTACAAGGGCATCTTCCTACATCAAAACATGCATGGGAAACCCAGAAGATGGTATGCCGTGAGATCGGGAAATGTTTCTAAAACGCACCTCATTTCTCCTCTCCTTGTGCTCGGGTTCGCCATTCCAGCCGCTTGACTAACCATCTCCCTACTTGGAGAATCAGCACCTTTAACCTACTGTTTCGTCCAGGTTGCAATTTGTCCTGAGGATGAACGGGAAGACGGGGAACCAACGAAAGACTAGCCCTAGGTGTTGGGACAGGCACAGGTCACTCCATTTTCCCATCAGGAAGAAGAATGAACCACAGGCTCAGCCTGCCCCCCAGAACCAAAATAGGGCCTGAAGCAATCCTGCGCTTTTGCGGCCTTCCCAAAAAAGCGAGGAGACAAATGGAGCTCAGGGGCACTGCAATTCACAAACGTGCAGAGTTATAAATGAGAACTCTCGTCCACAAATATATTGAGGGAAGGCAACGAAGAGGATTTGAAAGCAAGGCAGATTTGCAGGAAACAGATTTCAGGAGGTAGATTCGACTCGCCTTTAAAGCACATGAAAAGCGGCAAAACGTTGACAATGATGCCCTTGGCCAAAAAGGGCGTATGCGTTTTTTCCTGAATATATTCAGGAAAAAACGCATACGCCCTTTTTGGCCAACCAAGCAAGCCGGAAGGGCAAATCAGCGCTACAAAGAAGTCTCGCTTGCCCTCGGTCAAAAGGGCCATGCTGAACAAAGTGTAAAAACCAGAAAAGCAGGACAGGCCATGGAGACATGGAAGCCTTGCTACGCTGATGGGCGGGATGTAAATTGCCAACAGGCACTCTGGACAAGAGTACGGTGTGTCCTGAAACAAGTAATAAACACAGCGTTGAGAGCATAGGGCACTTCCACTCATGGGCGTATAAATTGGGAAAACTAAAAATCAACAAGACACAGGCACCCTAAAGTTTACGGCTGCTCTGTTTCCAAGAACCTCCACTTCGGTACACCTTCAATATCCCAGGAAAGAGAAAAATGGATAAAGAAATGGTGGTACTTGGAACAATGGAATATCACTCAGCCATGAAATCAATGTCATAAGGCTAGTTCGCAGCATGATGAGTGGATTTAGGTACGATGACTCTAAGTGAAATAAGTCACACAGAAAAAGACACTTATCCTAAGATATCGCTTATAGAGGGAATGTCAAAATCGCTACACTTGAACTGAATTACAAAACAGAACAGAGTCACACCTTTAGAAGACACACTATGGCTGCTTAACGGGAAAGGTGAGGTGGGGTGATGCATAAAACAAGGGTTTGGAATTAGCTCAGACACCGCTCCATAAGCCAAATATGTAATAGACAAGGCCTACTCCCTGCTCAGTGAACTGGACTCAACACCCCCTAGTCACCGCACAAGAATATATCTGACTAGTATGAATCTGAAAACCTATGTATCGATATCTCTCTGCAAGTGAATCAAGAGGGTGTAAAGCGGCATAAACACAGCAGAGAAAAGCAGCCAAACCCCATTCTAAACATACATTACTTTAAAAAACCCACAAAACAAAGACAGTGAAAGAGAGAGAAATTCTTACAAAATCCGTTCAGGGTCTATGATGCAACCTGGATTGACCATATCAAGACCCACAGCTGGATGAGACATAAGGCTGGACACTCTTGGGGCTGAGAGGGTTGGTGAGGTTGGGTGAGCAAATGCAGATACTTTAAAGTAACACTGCGGGGAACACACACCATGGGTCTCAAATCTCCAGGTACAAGGGAATCTTCCTACATCAAAACATGCATGGGAAACCCAGAAGATGGTATGCCATGAGATCGGGAAAGGTTTCTAAAACGCACCTCATTTCTCCTCTCCTTGTGCTCGGGTTCGCCATTCCAGCCGCTTGACTAACCATCTCCCTACTTGGAGAATCAGCACCTTTAACCTCCTGTTTCGTCCAGGTTGCAATTTGTCCTGAGGATGAACGGGAAGACGGGGAACCAACGAGAGACTAGCCCTAGGTGTTGGGACAGGCACAGGTCACTCCATTTTCCCATCAGGAAGAAGAATGAACCACAGGCTCAGCCTGCCCCCCAGAACCAAAATAGGGCCTGAAGCAATCCTGCGCTTTTGCGGCCAGCTCCCAAAAAAGCGAGGAGACAAATGGAGCTCAGGGGCACTGCAATTCACAAACGTGCAGAGTTATAAATGAGAACTCTCGTCCACAAATATATTGAGGGAAGGCAACGAAGAGGATTTGAAAGCAAGGCAGATTTGCAGGAAACAGATTTCAGGAGGTAGATTCGACTCGCCTTTAAAGCACATGAAAAGCGGCAAAACGTTGACAATGATGCCCTTGGCCAAAAAGGGCGTATGCGTTTTTTCCTGAATATATTCAGGAAAAAACGCATACGCCCTTTTTGGCCAACCAAGCAAGCCGGAAGGGCAAATCAGCGCTACAAAGAAGTCTCGCTTGCCTCGGTCAAAAGGGCCATGCTGAACAAACTGTAAAAACCAGAAAAGCAGGACAGGCCATGGAGACATGGGAGCCTTGCTACGCTGATGGGCGGGATGTAAATTGCCAACAGGCACTCTGGAGAAGAGTACGGTGTGTCCTGAAACAAGTAATAAACACAGCGTAGAGAGCATAGGGCACTTCCACTCAAGGGCGTATAAATTGGGAAAACTAAAAATCAACAAGACACAGGCACCCTAAAGTTTACGGCTGCTCTGTTTCCAAGAACCTCCACTTCGGTACACCTTCAATATCCCAGGAAAGAGAAAAATGGATAAAGAAATGGTGGTACTTGGCACAATGGAATATCACTCAGCCATGAAATCAATGTCATAAGGCTAGTTAGCAGCATGATGAGTGGATTTAGGTACGATGATTCTAAGTGAAATAAGTCACACAGAAAAAGACACTTATCCTAAGATATCGCTTATAGAGGGAATGTCAAAATCGCTACACTTGAACTGAATTACAAAACAGAACAGAGTCACACCTTTAGAAGACACACTATGGCTGCTTAACGGGAAAGGTGAGGTGGGGTGATGCATAAAACAAGGGTTTGAAATTAGCTCAGACACCGCTCCATAAGCCAAATATGTAATAGACAAGGCCTACTCCCTGCTCAGTGAACTGGACTCAACACCCCCTAGTCACCGCACAAGAATATATCTGACTAGTATGAATCTGAAAACCTATGTATCGATATCTCTCTGCAAGTGAATCAAGAGGGTGTAAAGCGGCATAAACACAGCAGGGAAAAGCAGCCAAACCCCATTCTAAACATACATTACTTTAAAATCCCACAAAGCAAAGACAGTGAAAGAGAGAGAAATTCTTACAAAATCCGTTCAGGGTCTCTGATGCAACCTGGATTGACCATATCTAGACCCACAGCTGGATGAGACATAAGGCTGGACACTCTTGGGGCTGAGAGGATTGGTGAGGTTGGGTGAGCAAATGCAGATACTTTAAAGTAATACCGCGGGGTACCCACCCCATGGGTCTCAAATCTCCAGGTACAAGGGAATCTTCCTACATCAAAACATGCATGGGAAACCCAGAAGATGGTATGCCGTGAGATCGGGAAAGGTTTCTAAAACGCACCTCATTTCTCCTCTCCTTGTGCTCGGATTCGCCATTCCAGCTGCTTGACTAACCATCTCCCTACTTGGAGAATCAGCACCTTTAACCTACTGTTTCGTCCAGGTTGCAATTTGTCCTGAGGATGAACGGGAAGACGGGGAACCAACGAAAGACTAGCCCTAGGTGTTGGGACAGGCACAGGTCACTCCATTTTCCCATCAGGAAGAAGAATGAACCACAGGCTCAGCCTGCCCCCCAGAACCAAAATAGGGCCTGAAGCAATCCTGCGCTTTTGCGGCCAGCTCCCAAAAAAGCGAGGAGACAAATGGAGCTCAGGGGCACTGCAATTCACAAACGTGCAGAGTTATAAATGAGAACTCTCGTCCACAAATATATTGAGGGAAGGCAACGAAGAGGATTTGAAAGCAAGGCAGATTTGCAGGAAACAGATTTCAGGAGGTAGATTCGACTCGCCTTTAAAGCACATGAAAAGCGGCAAAACGTTGACAATGATGCCCTTGGCCAAAAAGGGCGTATGCGTTTTTTCCTGAATATATTCAGGAAAAAACGCATACGCCCTTTTTGGCCAACCAAGCAAGCCGGAAGGGCAAATCAGCGCTACAAAGAAGTCTCGCTTGCCCTCGGTCAAAAGGGCCATGCTGAACAAACAGTAAAAACCAGAAAAGCAGGACAGGCCATGGAGACATGGGAGCCTTGCTACGCTGATGGGCGGGATGTAAATTGCCAACAGGCACTCTGGAGAAGAGTACGGTGTGTCCTGAAACAAGTAATAAACACAGCGTAGAGAGCATAGGGCACTTCCACTCATGGGCGTATAAATTGGGAAAACTAAAAATCAACAAGACACAGGCACCCTAAAGTTTACGGCTGCTCTGTTTCCAAGAACCTCCACTTCGGTACACCTTCAATATCCCAGGAAAGAGAAAAATGGATAAAGAAATGGTGGTACTTGGCACAATGGAATATCACTCAGCCATGAAATCAATGTCATAAGGCTAGTTAGCAGCATGATGAGTGGATTTAGGTACGATGACTCTAAGTGAAATAAGTCACACAGAAAAAGACACTTATCCTAAGATATCGCTTATAGAGGGAATGTCAAAATCGCTACACTTGAACTGAATTACAAAACAGAACAGAGTCACACCTTTAGAAGACACACTATGGCTGCTTAACGGGAAAGGTGAGGTGGGGTGATGCATAAAACAAGGGTTTGGAATTAGCTCAGACACCGCTCCATAAGCCAAATATGTAATAGACAAGGCCTACTCCCTGCTCAGTGAACTGGACTCAACACCCCCTAGTCACCGCACAAGAATATATCTGACTAGTATGAATCTGAAAACCTATGTATCGATATCTCTCTGCAAGTGAATCAAGAGGGTGTAAAGCGGCATAAACACAGCAGGGAAAAGCAGCCAAACCCCATTCTAAACATACATTACTTTAAAAAACCCACAAAGCAAAGACAGTGAAAGAGAGAGAAATTCTTACAAAATCCGTTCAGGGTCTCTGATGCAACCTGGATTGACCATATCTAGACCCACAGCTGGATGAGACATAAGGCTGGACACTCTTGGGGCTGAGAGGATTGGTGAGGTTGGGTGAGCAAATGCAGATACTTTAAAGTAATACCGCGGGGTACCCACCCCATGGGTCTCAAATCTCCAGGTACAAGGGCATCTTCCTACATCAAAACATGCATGGGAAACCCAGAAGATGGTATGCCGTGAGATCGGGAAATGTTTCTAAAACGCACCTCATTTCTCCTCTCCTTGTGCTCGGGTTCGCCATTCCAGCCGCTTGACTAACCATCTCCCTACTTGGAGAATCAGCACCTTTAACCTACTGTTTCGTCCAGGTTGCAATTTGTCCTGAGGATGAACGGGAAGACGGGGAACCAACGAAAGACTAGCCCTAGGTGTTGGGACAGGCACAGGTCACTCCATTTTCCCATCAGGAAGAAGAATGAACCACAGGCTCAGCCTGCCCCCCAGAACCAAAATAGGGCCTGAAGCAATCCTGCGCTTTTGCGGCCTTCCCAAAAAAGCGAGGAGACAAATGGAGCTCAGGGGCACTGCAATTCACAAACGTGCAGAGTTATAAATGAGAACTCTCGTCCACAAATATATTGAGGGAAGGCAACGAAGAGGATTTGAAAGCAAGGCAGATTTGCAGGAAACAGATTTCAGGAGGTAGATTCGACTCGCCTTTAAAGCACATGAAAAGCGGCAAAACGTTGACAATGATGCCCTTGGCCAAAAAGGGCGTATGCGTTTTTTCCTGAATATATTCAGGAAAAAACGCATACGCCCTTTTTGGCCAACCAAGCAAGCCGGAAGGGCAAATCAGCGCTACAAAGAAGTCTCGCTTGCCCTCGGTCAAAAGGGCCATGCTGAACAAAGTGTAAAAACCAGAAAAGCAGGACAGGCCATGGAGACATGGAAGCCTTGCTACGCTGATGGGCGGGATGTAAATTGCCAACAGGCACTCTGGACAAGAGTACGGTGTGTCCTGAAACAAGTAATAAACACAGCGTTGAGAGCATAGGGCACTTCCACTCATGGGCGTATAAATTGGGAAAACTAAAAATCAACAAGACACAGGCACCCTAAAGTTTACGGCTGCTCTGTTTCCAAGAACCTCCACTTCGGTACACCTTCAATATCCCAGGAAAGAGAAAAATGGATAAAGAAATGGTGGTACTTGGAACAATGGAATATCACTCAGCCATGAAATCAATGTCATAAGGCTAGTTCGCAGCATGATGAGTGGATTTAGGTACGATGACTCTAAGTGAAATAAGTCACACAGAAAAAGACACTTATCCTAAGATATCGCTTATAGAGGGAATGTCAAAATCGCTACACTTGAACTGAATTACAAAACAGAACAGAGTCACACCTTTAGAAGACACACTATGGCTGCTTAACGGGAAAGGTGAGGTGGGGTGATGCATAAAACAAGGGTTTGGAATTAGCTCAGACACCGCTCCATAAGCCAAATATGTAATAGACAAGGCCTACTCCCTGCTCAGTGAACTGGACTCAACACCCCCTAGTCACCGCACAAGAATATATCTGACTAGTATGAATCTGAAAACCTATGTATCGATATCTCTCTGCAAGTGAATCAAGAGGGTGTAAAGCGGCATAAACACAGCAGAGAAAAGCAGCCAAACCCCATTCTAAACATACATTACTTTAAAAAACCCACAAAACAAAGACAGTGAAAGAGAGAGAAATTCTTACAAAATCCGTTCAGGGTCTATGATGCAACCTGGATTGACCATATCAAGACCCACAGCTGGATGAGACATAAGGCTGGACACTCTTGGGGCTGAGAGGGTTGGTGAGGTTGGGTGAGCAAATGCAGATACTTTAAAGTAACACTGCGGGGAACACACACCATGGGTCTCAAATCTCCAGGTACAAGGGAATCTTCCTACATCAAAACATGCATGGGAAACCCAGAAGATGGTATGCCATGAGATCGGGAAAGGTTTCTAAAACGCACCTCATTTCTCCTCTCCTTGTGCTCGGGTTCGCCATTCCAGCCCCTTGACTAACCATCTCCCTACTTGGAGAATCAGCACCTTTAACCTCCTGATTGTACAGGTTGCAATTTGTCCTGAGGATGAACGGGAAGACGCGGAAGCCACGAGAGACGAGCCCTAGGTGTTGGGACAGGCATAGGTCACTCCATTTTCCCATCAGGAAGAAGAATGAACCACAGGCTCAGCCTGCCCCCCAGAACCAAAATAGGGCCTGAAGCAATCCTGCGCTTTTGCGGCCAGCTCCCAAAAAAGCGAGGAGACAAATGGAGCTCAGGGGCACTGCAATTCACAAACGTGCAGAGTTATAAATGAGAACTCTCGTCCACAAATATATTGAGGGAAGGCAACGAAGAGGATTTGAAAGCAAGGCAGATTTGCAGGAAACAGATTTCAGGAGGTAGATTCGACTCGCCTTTAAAGCACATGAAAAGCGGCAAAACGTTGACAATGATGCCCTTGGCCAAAAAGGGCGTATGCGTTTTTTCCTGAATATATTCAGGAAAAAACGCATACGCCCTTTTTGGCCAACCAAGCAAGCCGGAAGGGCAAATCAGCGCTACAAAGAAGTCTCGCTTGCCCTCGGTCAAAAGGGCCATGCTGAACAAACTGTAAAAACCAGAAAAGCAGGACAGGCCATGGAGACATGGGAGCCTTGCTACGCTGATGGGCGGGATGTAAATTGCCAACAGGCACTCTGGAGAAGAGTACGGTGTGTCCTGAAACAAGTAATAAACACAGCGTAGAGAGCATAGGGCACTTCCACTCAAGGGCGTATAAATTGGGAAAACTAAAAATCAACAAGACACAGGCACCCTAAAGTTTACGGCTGCTCTGTTTCCAAGAACCTCCACTTCGGTACACCTTCAATATCCCAGGAAAGAGAAAAATGGATAAAGAAATGGTGGTACTTGGCACAATGGAATATCACTCAGCCATGAAATCAATGTCATAAGGCTAGTTAGCAGCATGATGAGTGGATTTAGGTACGATGATTCTAAGTGAAATAAGTCACACAGAAAAAGACACTTATCCTAAGATATCGCTTATAGAGGGAATGTCAAAATCGCTACACTTGAACTGAATTACAAAACAGAACAGAGTCACACCTTTAGAAGACACACTATGGCTGCTTAACGGGAAAGGTGAGGTGGGGTGATGCATAAAACAAGGGTTTGAAATTAGCTCAGACACCGCTCCATAAGCCAAATATGTAATAGACAAGGCCTACTCCCTGCTCAGTGAACTGGACTCAACACCCCCTAGTCACCGCACAAGAATATATCTGACTAGTATGAATCTGAAAACCTATGTATCGATATCTCTCTGCAAGTGAATCAAGAGGGTGTAAAGCGGCATAAACACAGCAGGGAAAAGCAGCCAAACCCCATTCTAAACATACATTACTTTAAAATCCCACAAAGCAAAGACAGTGAAAGAGAGAGAAATTCTTACAAAATCCGTTCAGGGTCTCTGATGCAACCTGGATTGACCATATCTAGACCCACAGCTGGATGAGACATAAGGCTGGACACTCTTGGGGCTGAGAGGATTGGTGAGGTTGGGTGAGCAAATGCAGATACTTTAAAGTAATACCGCGGGGTACCCACCCCATGGGTCTCAAATCTCCAGGTACAAGGGAATCTTCCTACATCAAAACATGCATGGGAAACCCAGAAGATGGTATGCCGTGAGATCGGGAAAGGTTTCTAAAACGCACCTCATTTCTCCTCTCCTTGTGCTCGGATTCGCCATTCCAGCTGCTTGACTAACCATCTCCCTACTTGGAGAATCAGCACCTTTAACCTCCTGATTGTACAGGTTGCAATTTGTCCTGAGGATGAACGGGAAGACGCGGAACCAACGAGAGACGAGCCCTAGGTGTTGGGACAGGCATAGGTCACTCCATTTTCCCATCAGGAAGAAGAATGAACCACAGGCTCAGCCTGCCCCCCAGAACCAAAATAGGGCCTGAAGCAATCCTGCGCTTTTGCGGCCAGCTCCCAAAAAAGCGAGGAGACAAATGGAGCTCAGGGGCACTGCAATTCACAAACGTGCAGAGTTATAAATGAGAACTCTCGTCCACAAATATATTGAGGGAAGGCAACGAAGAGGATTTGAAAGCAAGGCAGATTTGCAGGAAACAGATTTCAGGAGGTAGATTCGACTCGCCTTTAAAGCACATGAAAAGCGGCAAAACGTTGACAATGATGCCCTTGGCCAAAAAGGGCGTATGCGTTTTTTCCTGAATATATTCAGGAAAAAACGCATACGCCCTTTTTGGCCAACCAAGCAAGCCGGAAGGGCAAATCAGCGCTACAAAGAAGTCTCGCTTGCCCTCGGTCAAAAGGGTCATGCTGAACAAACAGTAAAAACCAGAAAAGCAGGACAGGCCATGGAGACATGGGAGCCTTGCTACGCTGATGGGCGGGATGTAAATTGCCAACAGGCACTCTGGAGAAGAGTACGGTGTGTCCTGAAACAAGTAATAAACACAGCGTAGAGAGCATAGGGCACTTCCACTCAAGGGCGTATAAATTGGGAAAACTAAAAATCAACAAGACACAGGCACCCTAAAGTTTACGGCTGCTCTGTTTCCAAGAACCTCCACTTCGATACACCTTCAATATCCCAGGAAAGAGAAAAATGGATAAAGAAATGGTGGTACTTGGCACAATGGAATATCACTCAGCCATGAAATCAATGTCATAAGGCTAGTTAGCAGCATGATGAGTGGATTTAGGTACGATGATTCTAAGTGAAATAAGTCACACAGAAAAAGACACTTATCCTAAGATATCGCTTATAGAGGGAATGTCAAAATCGCTACACTTGAACTGAATTACAAAACAGAACAGAGTCACACCTTTAGAAGACACACTATGGCTGCTTAACGGGAAAGGTGAGGTGGGGTGATGCATAAAACAAGGGTTTGAAATTAGCTCAGACACCGCTCCATAAGCCAAATATGTAATAGACAAGGCCTACTCCCTGTTCAGTGAACTGGACTCAACACCCCCTAGTCACCGCACAAGAATATATCTGACTAGTATGAATCTGAAAACCTATGTATCGATATCTCTCTGCAAGTGAATCAAGAGGGTGTAAAGCGGCATAAACACAGCAGGGAAAAGCAGCCAAACCCCATTCTAAACATACATTACTTTAAAAAACCCACAAAGCAAAGACAGTGAAAGAGAGAGAAATTCTTACAATATCCGTTCAGGGTCTCTGATGCAACCTGGATTGACCATATCTAGACCCACAGCTGGATGAGACATAAGGCTGGACACTCTTGGGGCTGAGAGGATTGGTGAGGTTGGGTGAGCAAATGCAGATCCTTTAAAGTAATACCGCGGGGTACCCACCCCATGGGTCTCAAATCTCCAGGTACAAGGGAATCTTCCTACATCAAAACATGCTTGGGAAACCCAGAAGATGGTATGCCGTGAGATCGGGAAAGGTTTCTAAAACGCACCTCATTTCTCCTCTCCGTGTGCTCGGGTTCGCCATTCCAGCCGCTTGACTAACCATCTCCCTACTTGGAGAATCAGCACCTTTAACCTACTGTTTCGTCCAGGTTGCAATTTGTCCTGAGGATGAACGGGAAGACGGGGAACCAACGAAAGACTAGCCCTAGGTGTTGGGACAGGCACAGGTCACTCCATTTTCCCATCAGGAAGAAGAATGAACCACAGGCTCAGCCTGCCCCCCAGAACCAAAATAGGGCCTGAAGCAATCCTGCGCTTTTGCGGCCAGCTCCCAAAAAAGCGAGGAGACAAATGGAGCTCAGGGGCACTGCAATTCACAAACGTGCAGAGTTATAAATGAGAACTCTCGTCCACAAATATATTGAGGGAAGGCAACGAAGAGGATTTGAAAGCAAGGCAGATTTGCAGGAAACAGATTTCAGGAGGTAGATTCGACTCGCCTTTAAAGCACATGAAAAGCGGCAAAACGTTGACAATGATGCCCTTGGCCAAAAAGGGCGTATGCGTTTTTTCCTGAATATATTCAGGAAAAAACGCATACGCCCTTTTTGGCCAACCAAGCAAGCCGGAAGGGCAAATCAGCGCTACAAAGATGTCTCGCTTGCCCTCGGTCAAAAGGGCCATGCTGAACAAACAGTAAAAACCAGAAAAGCAGGGCAGGCCATGGAGACATGGGAGCCTTGCTACGCTGATGGGCGGGATGTAAATTGCCAACAGGCACTCTGGAGAAGAGTACGGTGTGTCCTGAAACAAGTAATAAACACAGCGTAGAGAGCATAGGGCACTTCCACTCAAGGGCGTATAAATTGGGAAAACTAAAAATCAACAAGACACAGGCACCCTAATGTTTACGGCTGCTCTGTTTCCAAGAACCTCCACTTCGGTACACCTTCAATATCCCAGGAAAGAGAAAAATGGATAAAGAAATGGTGGTACTTGGCACAATGGAATATCACTCAGCCATGAAATCAATGTCATAAGGCTAGTTAGCAGCATGATGAGTGGATTTAGGTACGATGACTCTAAGTGAAATAAGTCACACAGAAAAAGACACTTATCCTAAGATATCGCTTATAGAGGGAATGTCAAAATCGCTACACTTGAACTGAATTACAAAACAGAACAGAGTCACACCTTTAGAAGACACACTATGGCTGCTTAACGGGAAAGGTGAGGTGGGGTGATGCATAAAACAAGGGTTTGGAATTAGCTCAGACACCGCTCCATAAGCCAAATATGTAATAGACAAGGCCTACTCCCTGCTCAGTGAACTGGACTCAACACCCCCTAGTCACCGCACAAGAATATATCTGACTAGTATGAATCTGAAAACCTATGTATCGATATCTCTCTGCAAGTGAATCAAGAGGGTGTAAAGCGGCATAAACACAGCAGGGAAAAGCAGCCAAACCCCATTCTAAACATACATTACTTTAAAAAACCCACAAAGCAAAGACAGTGAAAGAGAGAGAAATTCTTACAAAATCCGTTCAGGGTCTCTGATGCAACCTGGATTGACCATATCTAGACCCACAGCTGGATGAGACATAAGGCTGGACACTCTTGGGGCTGAGAGGATTGGTGAGGTTGGGTGAGCAAATGCAGATACTTTAAAGTAATACCGCGGGGTACCCACCCCATGGGTCTCAAATCTCCAGGTACAAGGGCATCTTCCTACATCAAAACATGCATGGGAAACCCAGAAGATGGTATGCCGTGAGATCGGGAAATGTTTCTAAAACGCACCTCATTTCTCCTCTCCTTGTGCTCGGGTTCGCCATTCCAGCCGCTTGACTAACCATCTCCCTACTTGGAGAATCAGCACCTTTAACCTACTGTTTCGTCCAGGTTGCAATTTGTCCTGAGGATGAACGGGAAGACGGGGAACCAACGAAAGACTAGCCCTAGGTGTTGGGACAGGCACAGGTCACTCCATTTTCCCATCAGGAAGAAGAATGAACCACAGGCTCAGCCTGCCCCCCAGAACCAAAATAGGGCCTGAAGCAATCCTGCGCTTTTGCGGCCAGCTCCCAAAAAAGCGAGGAGACAAATGGAGCTCAGGGGCACTGCAATTCACAAACGTGCAGAGTTATAAATGAGAACTCTCGTCCACAAATATATTGAGGGAAGGCAACGAAGAGGATTTGAAAGCAAGGCAGATTTGCAGGAAACAGATTTCAGGAGGTAGATTCGACTCGCCTTTAAAGCACATGAAAAGCGGCAAAACGTTGACAATGATGCCCTTGGCCAAAAAGGGCGTATGCGTTTTTTCCTGAATATATTCAGGAAAAAACGCATACGCCCTTTTTGGCCAACCAAGCAAGCCGGAAGGGCAAATCAGCGCTACAAAGAAGTCTCGCTTGCCCTCGGTCAAAAGGGCCATGCTGAACAAAGTGTAAAAACCAGAAAAGCAGGAAAGGCCATGGAGACATGGAAGCCTTGCTACGCTGATGGGCGGGATGTAAATTGCCAACAGGCACTCTGGAGAAGAGTACGGTGTGTCCTGAAACAAGTAATAAACACAGCGTTGAGAGCATAGGGCACTTCCACTCATGGGCGTATAAATTGGGAAAACTAAAAATCAACAAGACACAGGCACCCTAAAGTTTACGGCTGCTCTGTTTCCAAGAACCTCCACTTCGGTACACCTTCAATATCCCAGGAAAGAGAAAAATGGATAAAAAAATGGTGGTACTTGGCACAGTGGAATATCACTCAGCCATGAAATCAATGTCATAAGGCTAGTTAGCAGCATGATGAGTGGATTTAGATACGATGATTCTAAGTGAAATAAGTCACACAGAAAAAGACACTTATCCTAAGATATCGCTTATAGAGGGAATGTCAAAATCGCTACACTTGAACTGAATTACAAAACAGAACAGAGTCACACCTTTAGAAGACACACTATGGCTGCTTAACGGGAAAGGTGAGGTGGGGTGATGCATAAAACAAGGGTTTGAAATTAGCTCAGAGACCGCTCCATAAGCCAAATATGTAATAGACAAGGCCTACTCCCTGCTCAGTGAACTGGACTCAACACACCCTAGTCACCACACAAGAATATATCTGACTAGTACGAATCTGAAAACGTATGTATCGATATCTCTCTGCAAGTGAATCAAGAGGGTGTAAAGCAGCATCAACACAGCAGGGAAAAGCAGCCAAGCCCGATTCTAAACATAAATTACTTTAAAAAACCCACAAAACAAAGACAGTGAAAGAGAGAGAAATTCTTACAAAATCCGTTCAGGGTCTATGATGCAACCTGGATTGACCATATCAAGACCCACAGCTGGATGAGACATAAGGCTGGACACTCTTGGGGCTGAGAGGGTTGGTGAGGTTGGGTGAGCAAATGCAGATACTTTAAAGTAACACTGCGGGGAACACACCCCATGGGTCTCAAATCTCCAGGTACAAGGGAATCTTCCTACATCAAAACATGCATGGGAAACCCAGAAGATGGTATGCCATGAGATCGGGAAAGGTTTCTAAAACGCACCTCATTTCTCCTCTCCTTGTGCTCGGGTTCGCCATTCCAGCCGCTTGACTAACCATCTCCCTACTTGGAGAATCAGCACCTTTAACCTCCTGATTGTACAGGTTGCAATTTGTCCTGAGGATGAACGGGAAGACGCGGAACCAACGAGAGACGAGCCCTAGGTGTTGGGACAGGCATAGGTCACTCTATTTTCCCATCAGGAAGAAGAATGAACCACAGGCTCAGCCTGCCCCCCAGAACCAAAATAGGGCCTGAAGCAATCCTGCGCTTTTGCGGCCAGCTCTCAAAAAAGCGAGGAGACAAATGGAGCTCAGGGGCACTGCAATTCACAAACGTGCAGAGTTATAAATGAGAACTCTCGTCCACAAATATATTGAGGGAAGGCAACGAAGAGGATTTGAAAGCAAGGCAGATTTGCAGGAAACAGATTTCAGGAGGTAGATTCGACTCGCCTTTAAAGCACATGAAAAGCGGCAAAACGTTGACAATGATGCCCTTGGCCAAAAAGGGCGTATGCGTTTTTTCCTGAATATATTCAGGAAAAAACGCATACGCCCTTTTTGGCCAACCAAGCAAGCCGGAAGGGCAAATCAGCGCTACAAAGAAGTCTCGCTTGCCCTCGGTCAAAAGGGCCATGCTGAACAAACAGTAAAAACCAGAAAAGCAGGACAGGCCATGGAGACATGGGAGCCTTGCTACGCTGATGGGCGGGATATAAATTGCCAACAGGCACTCTGGAGAAGAGTACGGTGTGTCCTGAAACAAGTAATAAACACAGCGTAGAGAGCATAGGGCACTTCCACTCATGGGTGTATAAATTGGGAAAACTAAAAATCAAAAAGACACAGGCACCCTAAAGTTTACGGCTGCTCTGTTTCCAAGAACCTCCGCTTCGGTACACCTTCAATATCCCAGGAAAGAGAAAAATGGATAAAGAAATGGTGGTACTTGGCACAATGGAATATCACTCAGCCATGAAATCAATGTCATAAGGCTAGTTAGCAGCATGATGAGTGGATTTAGGTACGATGACTCTAAGTGAAATAAGTCACACAGAAAAAGACACTTATCCTAAGATATCGCTTATAGAGGGAATGTCAAAATCGCTTCACTTGAACTGAATTACAAAACAGAACAGAGTCACACCTTTAGAAGACACACTATGGCTGCTTAACGGGAAAGGTGAGGTGGGGTGATGCATAAAACAAGGGTTTGGAATTAGCTCAGACACCGCTCCATAAGCCAAATATGTAATAGACAAGGCCTACTCCCTGCTCAGTGAACTGGACTCAACACCCCCTAGTCACCACAAAAGAATATATCTGACTAGTATGAATATGAAAACCAATGTATCGATATCTCTCTGCAAGTGAATCAAGAGGGTGTAAAGCGGCATAAACACAGCAGGGAAAAGCAGCCAAACCCCATTCTAAACATACATTACTTTAAAAAACCCACAAAGCAAAGACAGTGAAAGAGAGAGAAATTCTTACAAAATCCGTTCAGGGTCTCTGATGCAACCTGGATTGACCATATCTAGACCCACAGCTGGATGAGACATAAGGCTGGACACTCTTGGGGCTGAGAGGATTGGTGAGGTTGGGTGAGCAAATGCAGATCCTTTAAAGTAATACCGCGGGGTACCCACCCCATGGGTCTCAAATCTCCAGGTACAAGGGAATCTTCCTACATCAAAACATGCATGGGAATCCCAGAAGATGGTATGCCGTGAGATCGGGAAAGGTTTCTAAAACGCACCTCATTTCTCCTCTCCTTGTGCTCGGGTTCGCCATTCCAGCCGCTTGACTAACCATCTCCCTACTTGGAGAATCAGCACCTTTAACCTACTGTTTCGTCCAGGTTGCAATTTGTCCTGAGGATGAACGGGAAGACGGGGAACCAACGAAAGACTAGCCCTAGGTGTTGGGACAGGCACAGGTCACTCCATTTTCCCATCAGGAAGAAGAATGAACCACAGGCTCAGCCTGCCCCCCAGAACCAAAATAGGGCCTGAAGCAATCCTGCGCTTTTGCGGCCAGCTCCCAAAAAAGCGAGGAGACAAATGGAGCTCAGGGGCACTGCAATTCACAAACGTGCAGAGTTATAAATGAGAACTCTCGTCCACAAATATATTGAGGGAAGGCAACGAAGAGGATTTGAAAGCAAGGCAGATTTGCAGGAAACAGATTTCAGGAGGTAGATTCGACTCGCCTTTAAAGCACATGAAAAGCGGCAAAACGTTGACAATGATGCCCTTGGCCAAAAAGGGCGTATGCGTTTTTTCCTGAATATATTCAGGAAAAAACGCATACGCCCTTTTTGGCCAACCAAGCAAGCCGGAAGGGCAAATCAGCGCTACAAAGAAGTCTCGCTTGCCCTCGGTCAAAAGGGCCATGCTGAACAAACAGTAAAAACCAGAAAAGCAGGACAGGCCATGGAGACATGGGAGCCTTGCTACGCTGATGGGCGGGATGTAAATTGCCAACAGGCACTCTGGAGAAGAGTACGGTGTGTCCTGAAACAAGTAATAAACACAGCGTAGAGAGCATAGGGCACTTCCACTCAAGGGCGTATAAATTGGGAAAACTAAAAATCAACAAGACACAGGCACCCTAAAGTTTACGGCTGCTCTGTTTCCAAGAACCTCCACTTCGGTACACCTTCAATATCCCAGGAAAGAGAAAAATGGATAAAGAAATGGTGGTACTTGGCACAATGGAATATCACTCAGCCATGAAATCAATGTCATAAGGCTAGTTAGCAGCATGATGAGTGGATTTAGGTACGATGATTCTAAGTGAAATAAGTCACACAGAAAAAGACACTTATCCTAAGATATCGCTTATAGAGGGAATGTCAAAATCGCTACACTTGAACTGAATTACAAAACAGAACAGAGTCACACCTTTAGAAGACACACTATGGCTGCTTAACGGGAAAGGTGAGGTGGGGTGATGCATAAAACAAGGGTTTGAAATTAGCTCAGACACCGCTCCATAAGCCAAATATGTAATAGACAAGGCCTACTCCCTGCTCAGTGAACTGGACTCAACACCCCCTAGTCACCGCACAAGAATATATCCGACTAGTATGAATCTGAAAACCTATGTATCGATATCTCTCTGCAAGTGAATCAAGAGGGTGTAAAGCGGCATAAACACAGCAGGGAAAAGCAGCCAAACCCCATTCTAAACATACATTACTTTAAAAAACCCACAAAGCAAAGACAGTGAAAGAGAGAGAAATTCTTACAAAATCCGTTCAGGGTCTCTGATGCAACCTGGATTGACCATATCTAGACCCACAGCTGGATGAGACATAAGGCTGGACACTCTTGGGGCTGAGAGGATTGGTGAGGTTGGGTGAGCAAATGCAGATCCTTTAAAGTAATACCGCGGGGTACCCACCCCATGGGTCTCAAATCTCCAGGTACAAGGGAATCTTCCTACATCAAAACATGCATGGGAAACCCAGAAGATGGTATGCCGTGAGATCGGGAAAGGTTTCTAAAACGCACCTCATTTCTCCTCTCCTTGTGCTCGGATTCGCGATTCCAGCCGCTTGACTAACCATCTCCCTACTTGGAGAATCAGCACCTTTAACCTACTGTTTCGTCCAGGTTGCAATTTGTCCTGAGGATGAACGGGAAGACGGGGAACCAACGAAAGACTAGCCCTAGGTGTTGGGACAGGCACAGGTCACTCCATTTTCCCATCAGGAAGAAGAATGAACCACAGGCTCAGCCTGCCCCCCAAACCAAAATAGGGCCTGAAGCAATCCTGCGCTTTTGCGGCCAGCTCCCAAAAAAGCGAGGAGACAAATGGAGCTCAGGGGCACTGCAATTCACAAACGTGCAGAGATATAAATGAGAACTCTCGTCCACAAATATATTGAGGGAAGGCAACGAAGAGGATTTGAAAGCAAGGCAGATTTGCAGGAAACAGATTTCAGGAGGTAGATTCGACTCGCCTTTAAAGCACATGAAAAGCGGCAAAACGTTGACAATGATGCCCTTGGCCAAAAAGGGCGTATGCGTTTTTTCCTGAATATATTCAGGAAAAAACGCATACGCCCTTTTTGGCCAACCAAGCAAGCCGGAAGGGCAAATCAGCGCTACAAAGATGTCTCGCTTGCCCTCGGTCAAAAGGGCCATGCTGAACAAACAGTAAAAACCAGAAAAGCAGGACAGGCCATGGAGACATGGGAGCCTTGCTACGCTGATGGGCGGGATGTAAATTGCCAACAGGCACTCTGGAGAAGAGTACGGTGTGTCCTGAAACAAGTAATAAACACAGCGTAGAGAGCATAGGGCACTTCCACTCATGGGCGTATAAATTGGGAAAACTAAAAATCAACAAGACACAGGCACCCTAAAGTTTACGGCTGCTCTGTTTCCAAGAACCTCCACTTCGGTACACCTTCAATATCCCAGGAAAGAGAAAAATGGATAAAGAAATGGTGGTACTTGGCACAATGGAATATCACTCAGCCATGAAATCAATGTCATAAGGCTAGTTAGCAGCATGATGAGTGGATTTAGGTACGATGATTCTAAGTGAAATAAGTCACACAGAAAAAGACACTTATCCTAAGATATCGCTTATAGAGGGAATGTCAAAATCGCTACACTTGAACTGAATTACAAAACAGAACAGAGTCACACCTTTAGAAGACACACTATGGCTGCTTAACGGGAAAGGTGAGGTGGGGTGATGCATAAAACAAGGGTTTGAAATTAGCTCAGACACCGCTCCATAAGCCAAATATGTAATAGACAAGGCCTACTCCCTGCTCAGTGAACTGGACTCAACACCCCCTAGTCACCGCACAAGAATATATCCGACTAGTATGAATCTGAAAACCTATGTATCGATATCTCTCTGCAAGTGAATCAAGAGGGTGTAAAGCGGCATAAACACAGCAGGGAAAAGCAGCCAAACCCCATTCTAAACATACATTACTTTAAAAAACCCACAAAGCAAAGACAGTGAAAGAGAGAGAAATTCTTACAAAATCCGTTCAGGGTCTCTGATGCAACCTGGATTGACCATATCTAGACCCACAGCTGGATGAGACATAAGGCTGGACACTCTTGGGGCTGAGAGGATTGGTGAGGTTGGGTGAGCAAATGCAGATCCTTTAAAGTAATACCGCGGGGTACCCACCCCATGGGTCTCAAATCTCCAGGTACAAGGGAATCTTCCTACATCAAAACATGCATGGGAAACCCAGAAGATGGTATGCCGTGAGATCGGGAAAGGTTTCTAAAACGCACCTCATTTCTCCTCTCCTTGTGCTCGGATTCGCGATTCCAGCCGCTTGACTAACCATCTCCCTACTTGGAGAATCAGCACCTTTAACCTACTGTTTCGTCCAGGTTGCAATTTGTCCTGAGGATGAACGGGAAGACGGGGAACCAACGAAAGACTAGCCCTAGGTGTTGGGACAGGCACAGGTCACTCCATTTTCCCATCAGGAAGAAGAATGAACCACAGGCTCAGCCTGCCCCCCAAACCAAAATAGGGCCTGAAGCAATCCTGCGCTTTTGCGGCCAGCTCCCAAAAAAGCGAGGAGACAAATGGAGCTCAGGGGCACTGCAATTCACAAACGTGCAGAGTTATAAATGAGAACTCTCGTCCACAAATATATTGAGGGAAGGCAACGAAGAGGATTTGAAAGCAAGGCAGATTTGCAGGAAACAGATTTCAGGAGGTAGATTCGACTCGCCTTTAAAGCACATGAAAAGCGGCAAAACGTTGACAATGATGCCCTTGGCCAAAAAGGGCGTATGCGTTTTTTCCTGAATATATTCAGGAAAAAACGCATACGCCCTTTTTGGCCAACCAAGCAAGCCGGAAGGGCAAATCAGCGCTACAAAGATGTCTCGCTTGCCCTCGGTCAAAAGGGCCATGCTGAACAAACAGTAAAAACCAGAAAAGCAGGACAGGCCATGGAGACATGGGAGCCTTGCTACGCTGATGGGCGGGATGTAAATTGCCAACAGGCACTCTGGAGAAGAGTACGGTGTGTCCTGAAACAAGTAATAAACACAGCGTAGAGAGCATAGGGCACTTCCACTCATGGGCGTATAAATTGGGAAAACTAAAAATCAACAAGACACAGGCACCCTAAAGTTTACGGCTGCTCTGTTTCCAAGAACCTCCACTTCGGTACACCTTCAATATCCCAGGAAAGAGAAAAATGGATAAAGAAATGGTGGTACTTGGCACAATGGAATATCACTCAGCCATGAAATCAATGTCATAAGGCTAGTTAGCAGCATGATGAGTGGATTTAGGTACGATGACTCTAAGTGAAATAAGTCACACAGAAAAAGACACTTATCCTAAGATATCGCTTATAGAGGGAATGTCAAAATCGCTACACTTGAACTGAATTACAAAACAGAACAGAGTCACACCTTTAGAAGACACACTATGGCTGCTTAACGGGAAAGGTGAGGTGGGGTGATGCATAAAACAAAGGTTCGGAATTAGCTCAGACACCGCTCCATAAGCCAAATATGTAATAGACAAGGCCTACTCCCTGCTCAGTGAACTGGACTCAACACCCCCTAGTCACCGCACAAGAATATATCCGACTAGTATGAATCTGAAAACCTATGTATCGATATCTCTCTGCAAGTGAATCAAGAGGGTGTAAAGCGGCATAAACACAGCAGGGAAAAGCAGCCAAACCCCATTCTAAACATACATTACTTTAAAAAACCCACAAAGCAAAGACAGTGAAAGAGAGAGAAATTCTTACAAAATCCGTTCAGGGTCTCTGATGCAACCTGGATTGACCATATCTAGACCCACAGCTGGATGAGACATAAGGCTGGACACTCTTGGGGCTGAGAGGATTGGTGAGGTTGGGTGAGCAAATGCAGATCCTTTAAAGTAATACCGCGGGGTACCCACCCCATGGGTCTCAAATCTCCAGGTACAAGGGAATCTTCCTACATCAAAACATGCATGGGAAACCCAGAAGATGGTATGCCGTGAGATCGGGAAAGGTTTCTAAAACGCACCTCATTTCTCCTCTCCTTGTGCTCGGATTCGCGATTCCAGCCGCTTGACTAACCATCTCCCTACTTGGAGAATCAGCACCTTTAACCTACTGTTTCGTCCAGGTTGCAATTTGTCCTGAGGATGAACGGGAAGACGGGGAACCAACGAAAGACTAGCCCTAGGTGTTGGGACAGGCACAGGTCACTCCATTTTCCCATCAGGAAGAAGAATGAACCACAGGCTCAGCCTGCCCCCCAAACCAAAATAGGGCCTGAAGCAATCCTGCGCTTTTGCGGCCAGCTCCCAAAAAAGCGAGGAGACAAATGGAGCTCAGGGGCACTGCAATTCACAAACGTGCAGAGATATAAATGAGAACTCTCGTCCACAAATATATTGAGGGAAGGCAACGAAGAGGATTTGAAAGCAAGGCAGATTTGCAGGAAACAGATTTCAGGAGGTAGATTCGACTCGCCTTTAAAGCACATGAAAAGCGGCAAAACGTTGACAATGATGCCCTTGGCCAAAAAGGGCGTATGCGTTTTTTCCTGAATATATTCAGGAAAAAACGCATACGCCCTTTTTGGCCAACCAAGCAAGCCGGAAGGGCAAATCAGCGCTACAAAGATGTCTCGCTTGCCCTCGGTCAAAAGGGCCATGCTGAACAAACAGTAAAAACCAGAAAAGCAGGACAGGCCATGGAGACATGGGAGCCTTGCTACGCTGATGGGCGGGATGTAAATTGCCAACAGGCACTCTGGAGAAGAGTACGGTGTGTCCTGAAACAAGTAATAAACACAGCGTAGAGAGCATAGGGAACTTCCACTCATGGGCGTATAAATTGGGAAAACTAAAAATCAACAAGACACAGGCACCCTAAAGTTTACGGCTGCTCTGTTTCCAAGAACCTCCACTTCGGTACACCT
Source organism: Eubalaena glacialis (assembly GCF_028564815.1). Taxonomy (NCBI): domain Eukaryota; kingdom Metazoa; phylum Chordata; class Mammalia; order Artiodactyla; family Balaenidae; genus Eubalaena; species Eubalaena glacialis. The sequence goes on from NW_026871236.1 coordinate 541,235, forward strand.
TCAATATCCCAGGAAAGAGAAAAATGGATAAAGAAATGGTGGTACTTGGCACAATGGAATATCACTCAGCCATGAAATCAATGTCATAAGGCTAGTTAGCAGCATGATGAGTGGATTTAGGTACGATGATTCTAAGTGAAATAAGTCACACAGAAAAAGACACTTATCCTAAGATATCGCTTATAGAGGGAATGTCAAAATCGCTACACTTGAACTGAATTACAAAACAGAACAGAGTCACACCTTTAGAAGACACACTATGGCTGCTTAACGGGAAAGGTGAGGTGGGGTGATGCATAAAACAAGGGTTTGAAATTAGCTCAGACACCGCTCCATAAGCCAAATATGTAATAGACAAGGCCTACTCCCTGCTCAGTGAACTGGACTCAACACCCCCTAGTCACCGCACAAGAATATATCCGACTAGTATGAATCTGAAAACCTATGTATCGATATCTCTCTGCAAGTGAATCAAGAGGGTGTAAAGCGGCATAAACACAGCAGGGAAAAGCAGCCAAACCCCATTCTAAACATACATTACTTTAAAAAACCCACAAAGCAAAGACAGTGAAAGAGAGAGAAATTCTTACAAAATCCGTTCAGGGTCTCTGATGCAACCTGGATTGACCATATCTAGACCCACAGCTGGATGAGACATAAGGCTGGACACTCTTGGGGCTGAGAGGATTGGTGAGGTTGGGTGAGCAAATGCAGATCCTTTAAAGTAATACCGCGGGGTACCCACCCCATGGGTCTCAAATCTCCAGGTACAAGGGAATCTTCCTACATCAAAACATGCATGGGAAACCCAGAAGATGGTATGCCGTGAGATCGGGAAAGGTTTCTAAAACGCACCTCATTTCTCCTCTCCTTGTGCTCGGATTCGCGATTCCAGCCTCTTGACTAACCATCTCCCTACTTGGAGAATCAGCACCTTTAACCTACTGTTTCGTCCAGGTTGCAATTTGTCCTGAGGATGAACGGGAAGACGGGGAACCAACGAAAGACTAGCCCTAGGTGTTGGGACAGGCACAGGTCACTCCATTTTCCCATCAGGAAGAAGAATGAACCACAGGCTCAGCCTGCCCCCCAGAACCAAAATAGGGCCTGAAGCAATCCTGCGCTTTTGCGGCCAGCTCCCAAAAAAGCGAGGAGACAAATGGAGCTCAGGGGCACTGCAATTCACAAACGTGCAGAGTTATAAATGAGAACTCTCGTCCACAAATATATTGAGGGAAGGCAACGAAGAGGATTTGAAAGCAAGGCAGATTTGCAGGAAACAGATTTCAGGAGGTAGATTCGACTCGCCTTTAAAGCACATGAAAAGCGGCAAAACGTTGACAATGATGCCCTTGGCCAAAAAGGGCGTATGCGTTTTTTCCTGAATATATTCAGGAAAAAACGCATACGCCCTTTTTGGCCAACCAAGCAAGCCGGAAGGGCAAATCAGCGCTACAAAGAAGTCTCGCTTGCCCTCGGTCAAAAGGGCCATGCTGAACAAAGTGTAAAAACCAGAAAAGCAGGACAGGCCATGGAGACATGGGAGCCTTGCTACGCTGATGGGCGGGATGTAAATTGCCAACAGGCACTCTGGAGAAGAGTACGGTGTGTCCTGAAACAAGTAATAAACACAGCGTAGAGAGCATAGGGCACTTCCACTCATGGGCGTATAAATTGGGAAAACTAAAAATCAACAAGACACAGGCACCCTAAAGTTTACGGCTGCTCTGTTTCCAAGAACCTCCACTTCGGTACACCTTCAATATCCCAGGAAAGAGAAAAATGGATAAAGAAATGGTGGTACTTGGCACAATGGAATATCACTCAGCCATGAAATCAATGTCATAAGGCTAGTTAGCAGCATGATGAGTGGATTTAGGTACGATGACTCTAAGTGAAATAAGTCACACAGAAAAAGACACTTATCCTAAGATATCGCTTATAGAGGGAATGTCAAAATCGCTACACTTGAACTGAATTACAAAACAGAACAGAGTCACACCTTTAGAAGACACACTATGGCTGCTTAACGGGAAAGGTGAGGTGGGGTGATGCATAAAACAAGGGTTTGGAATTAGCTCAGACACCGCTCCATAAGCCAAATATGTAATAGACAAGGCCTACTCCCTGCTCAGTGAACTGGACTCAACACCCCCTAGTCACCGCACAAGAATATATCTGACTAGTATGAATCTGAAAACCTATGTATCGATATCTCTCTGCAAGTGAATCAAGAGGGTGTAAAGCGGCATAAACACAGCAGGGAAAAGCAGCCAAACCCCATTCTAAACATACATTACTTTAAAAAACCCACAAAGCAAAGACAGTGAAAGAGAGAGAAATTCTTACAAAATCCGTTCAGGGTCTCTGATGCAACCTGGATTGACCATATCTAGACCCACAGCTGGATGAGACATAAGGCTGGACACTCTTGGGGCTGAGAGGATTGGTGAGGTTGGGTGAGCAAATGCAGATACTTTAAAGTAATACCGCGGGGTACCCACCCCATGGGTCTCAAATCTCCAGGTACAAGGGAATCTTCCTACATCAAAACATGCATGGGAAACCCAGAAGATGGTATGCCGTGAGATCGGGAAAGGTTTCTAAAACGCACCTCATTTCTCCTCTCCTTGTGCTCGGGTTCGCCATTCCAGCCGCTTGACTAACCATCTCCCTACTTGGAGAATCAGCACCTTTAACCTACTGTTTCGTCCAGGTTGCAATTTGTCCTGAGGATGAACGGGAAGACGGGGAACCAACGAAAGACTAGCCCTAGGTGTTGGGACAGGCACAGGTCACTCCATTTTCCCATCAGGAAGAAGAATGAACCACAGGCTCAGCCTGCCCCCCAGAACCAAAATAGGGCCTGAAGCAATCCTGCGCTTTTGCGGCCAGCTCCCAAAAAAGCGAGGAGACAAATGGAGCTCAGGGGCACTGCAATTCACAAACGTGCAGAGTTATAAATGAGAACTCTCGTCCACAAATATATTGAGGGAAGGCAACGAAGAGGATTTGAAAGCAAGGCAGATTTGCAGGAAACAGATTTCAGGAGGTAGATTCGACTCGCCTTTAAAGCACATGAAAAGCGGCAAAACGTTGACAATGATGCCCTTGGCCAAAAAGGGCGTATGCGTTTTTTCCTGAATATATTCAGGAAAAAACGCATACGCCCTTTTTGGCCAACCAAGCAAGCCGGAAGGGCAAATCAGCGCTACAAAGAAGTCTCGCTTGCCCTCGGTCAAAAGGGCCATGCTGAACAAAGTGTAAAAACCAGAAAAGCAGGACAGGCCATGGAGACATGGAAGCCTTGCTACGCTGATGGGCGGGATGTAAATTGCCAACAGGCACTCTGGAGAAGAGTACGGTGTGTCCTGAAACAAGTAATAAACACAGCGTTGAGAGCATAGGGCACTTCCACTCATGGGCGTATAAATTGGGAAAACTAAAAATCAACAAGACACAGGCACCCTAAAGTTTACGGCTGCTCTGTTTCCAAGAACCTCCACTTCGGTACACCTTCAATATCCCAGGAAAGAGAAAAATGGATAAAGAAATGGTGGTACTTGGCACAGTGGAATATCACTCAGCCATGAAATCAATGTCATAAGGCTAGTTAGCAGCATGATGAGTGGATTTAGGTACGATGACTCTAAGTGAAATAAGTCACACAGAAAAAGACACTTATCCTAAGATATCGCTTATAGAGGGAATGTCAAAATCGCTACACTTGAACTGAATTACAAAACAGAACAGAGTCACACCTTTAGAAGACACACTATGGCTGCTTAACGGGAAAGGTGAGGTGGGGTGATGCATAAAACAAAGGTTCGGAATTAGCTCAGACACCGCTCCATAAGCCAAATATGTAATAGACAAGGCCTACTCCCTGCTCAGTGAACTGGACTCAACACCCCCTAGTCACCGCACAAGAATATATCTGACTAGTATGAATCTGAAAACCTATGTATCGATATCTCTCTGCAAGTGAATCAAGAGGGTGTAAAGCGGCATAAACACAGCAGGGAAAAGCAGCCAAACCCCATTCTAAACATACATTACTTTAAAAAACCCACAAAGCAAAGACAGTGAAAGAGAGAGAAATTCTTACAAAATCCGTTCAGGGTCTCTGATGCAACCTGGATTGACCATATCTAGACCCACAGCTGGATGAGACATAAGGCTGGACACTCTTGGGGCTGAGAGGATTGGTGAGGTTGGGTGAGCAAATGCAGATACTTTAAAGTAATACCGCGGGGTACCCACCCCATGGGTCTCAAATCTCCAGGTACAAGGGAATCTTCCTACATCAAAACATGCATGGGAAACCCAGAAGATGGTATGCCGTGAGATCGGGAAAGGTTTCTAAAACGCACCTCATTTCTCCTCTCCTTGTGCTCGGATTCGCGATTCCAGCCTCTTGACTAACCATCTCCCTACTTGGAGAATCAGCACCTTTAACCTACTGTTTCGTCCAGGTTGCAATTTGTCCTGAGGATGAACGGGAAGACGGGGAACCAACGAAAGACTAGCCCTAGGTGTTGGGACAGGCACAGGTCACTCCATTTTCCCATCAGGAAGAAGAATGAACCACAGGCTCAGCCTGCCCCCCAGAACCAAAATAGGGCCTGAAGCAATCCTGCGCTTTTGCGGCCAGCTCCCAAAAAAGCGAGGAGACAAATGGAGCTCAGGGGCACTGCAATTCACAAACGTGCAGAGTTATAAATGAGAACTCTCGTCCACAAATATATTGAGGGAAGGCAACGAAGAGGATTTGAAAGCAAGGCAGATTTGCAGGAAACAGATTTCAGGAGGTAGATTCGACTCGCCTTTAAAGCACATGAAAAGCGGCAAAACGTTGACAATGATGCCCTTGGCCAAAAAGGGCGTATGCGTTTTTTCCTGAATATATTCAGGAAAAAACGCATACGCCCTTTTTGGCCAACCAAGCAAGCCGGAAGGGCAAATCAGCGCTACAAAGAAGTCTCGCTTGCCCTCGGTCAAAAGGGCCATGCTGAACAAAGTGTAAAAACCAGAAAAGCAGGACAGGCCATGGAGACATGGAAGCCTTGCTACGCTGATGGGCGGGATGTAAATTGCCAACAGGCACTCTGGAGAAGAGTACGGTGTGTCCTGAAACAAGTAATAAACACAGCGTTGAGAGCATAGGGCACTTCCACTCATGGGCGTATAAATTGGGAAAACTAAAAATCAACAAGACACAGGCACCCTAAAGTTTACGGCTGCTCTGTTTCCAAGAACCTCCACTTCGGTACACCTTCAATATCCCAGGAAAGAGAAAAATGGATAAAGAAATGGTGGTACTTGGCACAGTGGAATATCACTCAGCCATGAAATCAATGTCATAAGGCTAGTTAGCAGCATGATGAGTGGATTTAGGTACGATGACTCTAAGTGAAATAAGTCACACAGAAAAAGACACTTATCCTAAGATATCGCTTATAGAGGGAATGTCAAAATCGCTACACTTGAACTGAATTACAAAACAGAACAGAGTCACACCTTTAGAAGACACACTATGGCTGCTTAACGGGAAAGGTGAGGTGGGGTGATGCATAAAACAAAGGTTCGGAATTAGCTCAGACACCGCTCCATAAGCCAAATATGTAATAGACAAGGCCTACTCCCTGCTCAGTGAACTGGACTCAACACCCCCTAGTCACCGCACAAGAATATATCTGACTAGTATGAATCTGAAAACCTATGTATCGATATCTCTCTGCAAGTGAATCAAGAGGGTGTAAAGCGGCATAAACACAGCAGGGAAAAGCAGCCAAACCCCATTCTAAACATACATTACTTTAAAAAACCCACAAAGCAAAGACAGTGAAAGAGAGAGAAATTCTTACAAAATCCGTTCAGGGTCTCTGATGCAACCTGGATTGACCATATCTAGACCCACAGCTGGATGAGACATAAGGCTGGACACTCTTGGGGCTGAGAGGATTGGTGAGGTTGGGTGAGCAAATGCAGATACTTTAAAGTAATACCGCGGGGTACCCACCCCATGGGTCTCAAATCTCCAGGTACAAGGGAATCTTCCTACATCAAAACATGCATGGGAAACCCAGAAGATGGTATGCCGTGAGATCGGGAAAGGTTTCTAAAACGCACCTCATTTCTCCTCTCCTTGTGCTCGGATTCGCGATTCCAGCCTCTTGACTAACCATCTCCCTACTTGGAGAATCAGCACCTTTAACCTACTGTTTCGTCCAGGTTGCAATTTGTCCTGAGGATGAACGGGAAGACGGGGAACCAACGAAAGACTAGCCCTAGGTGTTGGGACAGGCACAGGTCACTCCATTTTCCCATCAGGAAGAAGAATGAACCACAGGCTCAGCCTGCCCCCCAGAACCAAAATAGGGCCTGAAGCAATCCTGCGCTTTTGCGGCCAGCTCCCAAAAAAGCGAGGAGACAAATGGAGCTCAGGGGCACTGCAATTCACAAACGTGCAGAGTTATAAATGAGAACTCTCGTCCACAAATATATTGAGGGAAGGCAACGAAGAGGATTTGAAAGCAAGGCAGATTTGCAGGAAACAGATTTCAGGAGGTAGATTCGACTCGCCTTTAAAGCACATGAAAAGCGGCAAAACGTTGACAATGATGCCCTTGGCCAAAAAGGGCGTATGCGTTTTTTCCTGAATATATTCAGGAAAAAACGCATACGCCCTTTTTGGCCAACCAAGCAAGCCGGAAGGGCAAATCAGCGCTACAAAGAAGTCTCGCTTGCCCTCGGTCAAAAGGGCCATGCTGAACAAAGTGTAAAAACCAGAAAAGCAGGACAGGCCATGGAGACATGGAAGCCTTGCTACGCTGATGGGCGGGATGTAAATTGCCAACAGGCACTCTGGAGAAGAGTACGGTGTGTCCTGAAACAAGTAATAAACACAGCGTAGAGAGCATAGGGCACTTCCACTCATGGGCGTATAAATTGGGAAAACTAAAAATCAACAAGACACAGGCACCCTAAAGTTTACGGCTGCTCTGTTTCCAAGAACCTCCACTTCGGTACACCTTCAATATCCCAGGAAAGAGAAAAATGGATAAAGAAATGGTGGTACTTGGCACAATGGAATATCACTCAGCCATGAAATCAATGTCATAAGGCTAGTTAGCAGCATGATGAGTGGATTTAGGTACGATGACTCTAAGTGAAATAAGTCACACAGAAAAAGACACTTATCCTAAGATATCGCTTATAGAGGGAATGTCAAAATCGCTACACTTGAACTGAATTACAAAACAGAACAGAGTCACACCTTTAGAAGACACACTATGGCTGCTTAACGGGAAAGGTGAGGTGGGGTGATGCATAAAACAAGGGTTTGGAATTAGCTCAGACACCGCTCCATAAGCCAAATATGTAATAGACAAGGCCTACTCCCTGCTCAGTGAACTGGACTCAACACCCCCTAGTCACCGCACAAGAATATATCTGACTAGTATGAATCTGAAAACCTATGTATCGATATCTCTCTGCAAGTGAATCAAGAGGGTGTAAAGCGGCATAAACACAGCAGGGAAAAGCAGCCAAACCCCATTCTAAACATACATTACTTTAAAAAACCCACAAAGCAAAGACAGTGAAAGAGAGAGAAATTCTTACAAAATCCGTTCAGGGTCTCTGATGCAACCTGGATTGACCATATCTAGACCCACAGCTGGATGAGACATAAGGCTGGACACTCTTGGGGCTGAGAGGATTGGTGAGGTTGGGTGAGCAAATGCAGATACTTTAAAGTAATACCGCGGGGTACCCACCCCATGGGTCTCAAATCTCCAGGTACAAGGGAATCTTCCTACATCAAAACATGCATGGGAAACCCAGAAGATGGTATGCCGTGAGATCGGGAAAGGTTTCTAAAACGCACCTCATTTCTCCTCTCCTTGTGCTCGGGTTCGCCATTCCAGCCGCTTGACTAACCATCTCCCTACTTGGAGAATCAGCACCTTTAACCTACTGTTTCGTCCAGGTTGCAATTTGTCCTGAGGATGAACGGGAAGACGGGGAACCAACGAAAGACTAGCCCTAGGTGTTGGGACAGGCACAGGTCACTCCATTTTCCCATCAGGAAGAAGAATGAACCACAGGCTCAGCCTGCCCCCCAGAACCAAAATAGGGCCTGAAGCAATCCTGCGCTTTTGCGGCCAGCTCCCAAAAAAGCGAGGAGACAAATGGAGCTCAGGGGCACTGCAATTCACAAACGTGCAGAGTTATAAATGAGAACTCTCGTCCACAAATATATTGAGGGAAGGCAACGAAGAGGATTTGAAAGCAAGGCAGATTTGCAGGAAACAGATTTCAGGAGGTAGATTCGACTCGCCTTTAAAGCACATGAAAAGCGGCAAAACGTTGACAATGATGCCCTTGGCCAAAAAGGGCGTATGCGTTTTTTCCTGAATATATTCAGGAAAAAACGCATACGCCCTTTTTGGCCAACCAAGCAAGCCGGAAGGGCAAATCAGCGCTACAAAGAAGTCTCGCTTGCCCTCGGTCAAAAGGGCCATGCTGAACAAAGTGTAAAAACCAGAAAAGCAGGACAGGCCATGGAGACATGGAAGCCTTGCTACGCTGATGGGCGGGATGTAAATTGCCAACAGGCACTCTGGAGAAGAGTACGGTGTGTCCTGAAACAAGTAATAAACACAGCGTTGAGAGCATAGGGCACTTCCACTCATGGGCGTATAAATTGGGAAAACTAAAAATCAACAAGACACAGGCACCCTAAAGTTTACGGCTGCTCTGTTTCCAAGAACCTCCACTTCGGTACACCTTCAATATCCCAGGAAAGAGAAAAATGGATAAAGAAATGGTGGTACTTGGCACAGTGGAATATCACTCAGCCATGAAATCAATGTCATAAGGCTAGTTAGCAGCATGATGAGTGGATTTAGATACGATGATTCTAAGTGAAATAAGTCACACAGAAAAAGACACTTATCCTAAGATATCGCTTATAGAGGGAATGTCAAAATCGCTACACTTGAACTGAATTACAAAACAGAACAGAGTCACACCTTTAGAAGACACACTATGGCTGCTTAACGGGAAAGGTGAGGTGGGGTGATGCATAAAACAAGGGTTTGAAATTAGCTCAGAGACCGCTCCATAAGCCAAATATGTAATAGACAAGGCCTACTCCCTGCTCAGTGAACTGGACTCAACACACCCTAGTCACCACACAAGAATATATCTGACTAGTAAGAATCTGAAAACCTATGTATCGATATCTCTCTGCAAGTGAATCAAGAGGGTGTAAAGCGGCATCAACACAGCAGGGAAAAGCAGCCAAGCCCGATTCTAAACATAAATTACTTTAAAAAACCCACAAAACAAAGACAGTGAAAGAGTGAGAAATTCTTACAAAATCCGTTCAGGGTCTATGATGCAACCTGGATTGACCATATCAAGACCCACAGCTGGATGAGACATAAGGCTGGACATTCTTGGGGCTGAGAGGGTTGGTGAGGTTGGGTGAGCAAATGCAGATACTTTAAAGTAACACTGCGGGGAACACACCCCATGGGTCTCAAATCTCCAGGTACAAGGGAATCTTCCTACATCAAAACATGCATGGGAAACCCAGAAGATGGTATGCCATGAGATCGGGAAAGGTTTCTAAAACGCACCTCATTTCTCCTCTCCTTGTGCTCGGGTTCGCCATTCCAGCCGCTTGACTAACCATCTCCCTACTTGGAGAATCAGCACCTTTAACCTCCTGATTGTACAGGTTGCAATTTGTCCTGAGGATGAACGGGAAGACGCGGAACCAACGAGAGACGAGCCCTAGGTGTTGGGACAGGCATAGGTCACTCCATTTTCCCATCAGGAAGAAGAATGAACCACAGGCTCAGCCTGCCCCCCAGAACCAAAATAGGGCCTGAAGCAATCCTGCGCTTTTGCGGCCAGCTCCCAAAAAAGCGAGGAGACAAATGGAGCTCAGGGGCACTGCAATTCACAAACGTGCAGAGTTATAAATGAGAACTCTCGTCCACAAATATATTGAGGGAAGGCAACGAAGAGGATTTGAAAGCAAGGCAGATTTGCAGGAAACAGATTTCAGGAGGTAGATTCGACTCGCCTTTAAAGCACATGAAAAGCGGCAAAACGTTGACAATGATGCCCTTGGCCAAAAAGGGCGTATGCGTTTTTTCCTGAATATATTCAGGAAAAAACGCATACGCCCATTTTGGCCAACCAAGCAAGCCGGAAGGGCAAATCAGCGCTACAAAGAAGTCTCGCTTGCCCTCGGTCAAAAGGGCCATGCTGAACAAACAGTAAAAACCAGAAAAGCAGGACAGGCCATGGAGACATGGGAGCCTTGCTACGCTGATGGGCGGGATATAAATTGCCAACAGGCACTCTGGAGAAGAGTACGGTGTGTCCTGAAACAAGTAATAAACACAGCGTAGAGAGCATAGGGCACTTCCACTCATGGGCGTATAAATTGGGAAAACTAAAAATCAACAAGACACAGGCACCCTAAAGTTTACGGCTGCTCTGTTTCCAAGAACCTCCGCTTCGGTACACCTTCAATATCCCAGGAAAGAGAAAAATGGATAAAGAAATGGTGGTACTTGGCACAATGGAATATCACTCAGCCATGAAATCAATGTCATAAGGCTAGTTAGCAGCATGATGAGTGGATTTAGGTACGATGACTCTAAGTGAAATAAGTCACACAGAAAAAGACACTTATCCTAAGATATCGCTTATAGAGGGAATGTCAAAATCGCTACACTTGAACTGAATTACAAAACAGAACAGAGTCACACCTTTAGAAGACACACTATGGCTGCTTAACGGGAAAGGTGAGGTGGGGTGATGCATAAAACAAGGGTTTGGAATTAGCTCAGACACCGCTCCATAAGCCAAATATGTAATAGACAAGGCCTACTCCCTGCTCAGTGAACTGGACTCAACACCCCCTAGTCACCGCACAAGAATATATCTGACTAGTATGAATCTGAAAACCTATGTATCGATATCTCTCTGCAAGTGAATCAAGAGGGTGTAAAGCGGCATAAACACAGCAGGGAAAAGCAGCCAAACCCCATTCTAAACATACATTACTTTAAAAAACCCACAAAGCAAAGACAGTGAAAGAGAGAGAAATTCTTACAAAATCCGTTCAGGGTCTCTGATGCAACCTGGATTGACCATATCTAGACCCACAGCTGGATGAGACATAAGGCTGGACACTCTTGGGGCTGAGAGGATTGGTGAGGTTGGGTGAGCAAATGCAGATACTTTAAAGTAATACCGCGGGGTACCCACCCCATGGGTCTCAAATCTCCAGGTACAAGGGAATCTTCCTACATCAAAACATGCATGGGAAACCCAGAAGATGGTATGCCGTGAGATCGGGAAAGGTTTCTAAAACGCACCTCATTTCTCCTCTCCTTGTGCTCGGGTTCGCCATTCCAGCCGCTTGACTAACCATCTCCCTACTTGGAGAATCAGCACCTTTAACCTACTGTTTCGTCCAGGTTGCAATTTGTCCTGAGGATGAACGGGAAGACGGGGAACCAACGAAAGACTAGCCCTAGGTGTTGGGACAGGCACAGGTCACTCCATTTTCCCATCAGGAAGAAGAATGAACCACAGGCTCAGCCTGCCCCCCAGAACCAAAATAGGGCCTGAAGCAATCCTGCGCTTTTGCGGCCAGCTCCCAAAAAAGCGAGGAGACAAATGGAGCTCAGGGGCACTGCAATTCACAAACGTGCAGAGTTATAAATGAGAACTCTCGTCCACAAATATATTGAGGGAAGGCAACGAAGAGGATTTGAAAGCAAGGCAGATTTGCAGGAAACAGATTTCAGGAGGTAGATTCGACTCGCCTTTAAAGCACATGAAAAGCGGCAAAACGTTGACAATGATGCCCTTGGCCAAAAAGGGCGTATGCGTTTTTTCCTGAATATATTCAGGAAAAAACGCATACGCCCTTTTTGGCCAACCAAGCAAGCCGGAAGGGCAAATCAGCGCTACAAAGAAGTCTCGCTTGCCCTCGGTCAAAAGGGCCATGCTGAACAAACAGTAAAAACCAGAAAAGCAGGACAGGCCATGGAGACATGGAAGCCTTGCTACGCTGATGGGCGGGATGTAAATTGCCAACAGGCACTCTGGAGAAGAGTACGGTGTGTCCTGAAACAAGTAATAAACACAGCGTTGAGAGCATAGGGCACTTCCACTCATGGGCGTATAAATTGGGAAAACTAAAAATCAACAAGACACAGGCACCCTAAAGTTTACGGCTGCTCTGTTTCCAAGAACCTCCACTTCGGTACACCTTCAATATCCCAGGAAAGAGAAAAATGGATAAAGAAATGGTCGTACTTGGCACAGTGGAATATCACTCAGCCATGAAATCAATGTCATAAGGCTAGTTAGCAGCATGATGAGTGGATTTAGGTACGATGATTCTAAGTGAAATAAGTCACACAGAAAAAGACACTTATCCTAAGATATCGCTTATAGAGGGAATGTCAAAATCGCTACACTTGAACTGAATTACAAAACAGAACAGAGTCACAACTTTAGAAGACACACTATGGCTGCTTAACGGGAAAGGTGAGGTGGGGTGATGCATAAAACAAGGGTTTGAAATTAGCTCAGACACCGCTCCATAAGCCAAATATGTAATAGACAAGGCCTACTCCCTGCTCAGTGAACTGGACTCAACACCCCCTAGTCACCGCACAAGAATATATCTGACTAGTAAGAATCTGAAAACCTATGTATCGATATCTCTCTGCAAGTGAATCAAGAGGGTGTAAAGCGGCATCAACACAGCAGGGAAAAGCAGCCAAGCCCGATTCTAAACATAAATTACTTTAAAAAACCCACAAAACAAAGACAGTGAAAGAGAGAGAAATTCTTACAAAATCCGTTCAGGGTCTATGATGCAACCTGGATTGACCATATCAAGACCCACAGCTAGATGAGACATAAGGCTGGACATTCTTGGGGCTGAGAGGGTTAGTGAGGTTGGGTGAGCAAATGCAGATACTTTAAAGTAACACTGCGGGGAACACACCCCATGGGTCTCAAATCTCCAGGTACAAGGGAATCTTCCTACATCAAAACATGCATGGGAAACCCAGAAGATGGTATGCCATGAGATTGGGAAAGGTTTCTAAAACGCACCTCATTTCTCCTCTCCTTGTGCTCGGGTTCGCCATTCCAGCCGCTTGACTAACCATCTCCCTACTTGGAGAATCAGCACCTTTAACCTCCTGATTGTACAGGTTGCAATTTGTCCTGAGGATGAACGGGAAGACGCGGAACCAACGAGAGACGAGCCCTAGGTGTTGGGACAGGCATAGGTCACTCCATTTTCCCATCAGGAAGAAGAATGAACCACAGGCTCAGCCTGCCCCCCAGAACCAAAATAGGGCCTGAAGCAATCCTGCGCTTTTGCGGCCAGCTCCCAAAAAAGCGAGGAGACAAATGGAGCTCAGGGGCACTGCAATTCACAAACGTGCAGAGTTATAAATGAGAACTCTCGTCCACAAATATATTGAGGGAAGGCAACGAAGAGGATTTGAAAGCAAGGCAGATTTGCAGGAAACAGATTTCAGGAGGTAGATTCGACTCGCCTTTAAAGCACATGAAAAGCGGCAAAACGTTGACAATGATGCCCTTGGCCAAAAAGGGCGTATGCGTTTTTTCCTGAATATATTCAGGAAAAAACGCATACGCCCTTTTTGGCCAACCAAGCAAGCCGGAAGTGCAAATCAGCGCTACAAAGAAGTCTCGCTTGCCCTCGGTCAAAAGGGCCATGCTGAACAAACAGTAAAAACCAGAAAAGCAGGACAGGCCATGGAGACATGGGAGCCTTGCTACGCTGATGGGCGGGATGTAAATTGCCAACAGGCACTCTGGAGAAGAGTACGGTGTGTCCTGAAACAAGTAATAAACACAGCGTAGAGAGCATAGGGCACTTCCACTCAAGGGCGTATAAATTGGGAAAACTAAAAATCAACAAGACACAGGCACCCTAAAGTTTACGGCTGCTCTGTTTCCAAGAACCTCCACTTCGGTACACCTTCAATATCCCAGGAAAGAGAAAAATGGATAAAGAAATGGTGGTACTTGGCACAATGGAATATCACTCAGCCATGAAATCAATGTCATAAGGCTAGTTAGCAGCATGATGAGTGGATTTAGGTACGATGACTCTAAGTGAAATAAGTCACACAGAAAAAGACACTTATCCTAAGATATCGCTTATAGAGGGAATGTCAAAATCGCTACACTTGAACTGAATTACAAAACAGAACAGAGTCACACCTTTAGAAGACACACTATGGCTGCTTAACGGGAAAGGTGAGGTGGGGTGATGCATAAAACAAGGGTTTGAAATTAGCTCAGACACCGCTCCATAAGCCAAATATGTAATAGACAAGGCCTACTCCCTGCTCAGTGAACTGGACTCAACACCCCCTAGTCACCGCACAAGAATATATCTGACTAGTATGAATCTGAAAACCTATGTATCGATATCTCTCTGCAAGTGAATCAAGAGGGTGTAAAGCGGCATAAACACAGCAGGGAAAAGCAGCCAAACCCCATTCTAAACATACATTACTTTAAAAAACCCACAAAGCAAAGACAGTGAAAGAGAGAGAAATTCTTACAAAATCCGTTCAGGGTCTCTGATGCAACCTGGATTGACCATATCTAGACCCACAGCTGGATGAGACATAAGGCTGGACACTCTTGGGGCTGAGAGGATTGGTGAGGTTGGGTGAGCAAATGCAGATACTTTAAAGTAATACCGCGGGGTACCCACCCCATGGGTCTCAAATCTCCAGGTACAAGGGAATCTTCCTACATCAAAACATGCATGGGAAACCCAGAAGATGGTATGCCGTGAGATCGGGAAAGGTTTCTAAAACGCACCTCATTTCTCCTCTCCTTGTGCTCGGGTTCGCCATTCCAGCCGCTTGACTAACCATCTCCCTACTTGGAGAATCAGCACCTTTAACCTACTGTTTCGTCCAGGTTGCAATTTGTCCTGAGGATGAACGGGAAGACGGGGAACCAACGAAAGACTAGCCCTAGGTGTTGGGACAGGCACAGGTCACTCCATTTTCCCATCAGGAAGAAGAATGAACCACAGGCTCAGCCTGCCCCCCAGAACCAAAATAGGGCCTGAAGCAATCCTGCGCTTTTGCGGCCAGCTCCCAAAAAAGCGAGGAGACAAATGGAGCTCAGGGGCACTGCAATTCACAAACGTGCAGAGTTATAAATGAGAACTCTCGTCCACAAATATATTGAGGGAAGGCAACGAAGAGGATTTGAAAGCAAGGCAGATTTGCAGGAAACAGATTTCAGGAGGTAGATTCGACTCGCCTTTAAAGCACATGAAAAGCGGCAAAACGTTGACAATGATGCCCTTGGCCAAAAAGGGCGTATGCGTTTTTTCCTGAATATATTCAGGAAAAAACGCATACGCCCTTTTTGGCCAACCAAGCAAGCCAGAAGGGCAAATCAGCGCTACAAAGAAGTCTCGCTTGCCCTCGGTCAAAAGGGCCATGCTGAACAAACAGTAAAAACCAGAAAAGCAGGACAGGTCATGGAGGCATGGGAGCCTTGCTACGCTGATGGGCGGGATGTAAATTGCCAACAGGCACTCTGGAGAAGAGTACGGTGTGTCCTGAAACAAGTAATAAACACAGCGTAGAGAGCATAGGGCACTTCCACTCAAGGGCGTATAAATTGGGAAAACTAAAAATCAACAAGACACAGGCACCCTAAAGTTTACGGCTGCTCTGTTTCCAAGAACCTCCACTTCGGTACACCTTCAATATCCCAGGAAAGAGAAAAATGGATAAAGAAATGGTGGTACTTGGCACAATGGAATATCACTCAGCCATGAAATCAATGTCATAAGGCTAGTTAGCAGCATGATGAGTGGATTTAGGTACGATGACTCTAAGTGAAATAAGTCACACAGAAAAAGACACTTATCCTAAGATATCGCTTATAGAGGGAATGTCAAAATCGCTACACTTGAACTGAATTACAAAACAGAACAGAGTCACACCTTTAGAAGACACACTATGGCTGCTTAACGGGAAAGGTGAGGTGGGGTGATGCATAAAACAAGGGTTTGGAATTAGCTCAGACACCGCTCCATAAGCCAAATATGTAATAGACAAGGCCTACTCCCTGCTCAGTGAACTGGACTCAACACCCCCTAGTCACCGCACAAGAATATATCTGACTAGTATGAATCTGAAAACCTATGTATCGATATCTCTCTGCAAGTGAATCAAGAGGGTGTAAAGCGGCATAAACACAGCAGGGAAAAGCAGCCAAACCCCATTCTAAACATACATTACTTTAAAAAACCCACAAAGCAAAGACAGTGAAAGAGAGAGAAATTCTTACAAAATCCGTTCAGGGTCTCTGATGCAACCTGGATTGACCATATCTAGACCCACAGCTGGATGAGACATAAGGCTGGACACTCTTGGGGCTGAGAGGATTGGTGAGGTTGGGTGAGCAAATGCAGATACTTTAAAGTAATACCGCGGGGTACCCACCCCATGGGTCTCAAATCTCCAGGTACAAGGGAATCTTCCTACATCAAAACATGCATGGGAAACCCAGAAGATGGTATGCCATGAGATCGGGAAAGGTTTCTAAAATGCACCTCATTTCTCCTCTCCTTGTGCTCGGGTTCGCCATTCCAGCCGCTTGACTAACCATCTCCCTACTTGGAGAATCAGCACCTTTAACCTACTGTTTCGTCCAGGTTGCAATTTGTCCTGAGGATGAACGGGAAGACGGGGAACCAACGAAAGACTAGCCCTAGGTGTTGGGACAGGCACAGGTCACTCCATTTTCCCATCAGGAAGAAGAATGAACCACAGGCTCAGCCTGCCCCCCAGAACCAAAATAGGGCCTGAAGCAATCCTGCGCTTTTGTGGCCAGCTCCCAAAAAAGCGAGGAGACAAATGGAGCTCAGGGGCACTGCAATTCACAAACGTGCAGAGTTATAAATGAGAACTCTCGTCCACAAATATATTGAGGGAAGGCAACGAAGAGGATTTGAAAGCAAGGCAGATTTGCAGGAAACAGATTTCAGGAGGTAGATTCGACTCGCCTTTAAAGCACATGAAAAGCGGCAAAACGTTGACAATGATGCCCTTGGCCAAAAAGGGCGTATGCGTTTTTTCCTGAATATATTCAGGAAAAAACGCATACGCCCTTTTTGGCCAACCAAGCAAGCCGGAAGGGCAAATCAGCGCTACAAAGAAGTCTCGCTTGCCCTCGGTCAAAAGGGCCATGCTGAACAAACAGTAAAAACCAGAAAAGCAGGACAGGCCATGGAGACATGGGAGCCTTGCTACGCTGATGGGCGGGATATAAATTGCCAACAGGCACTCTGGAGAAGAGTACGGTGTGTCCTGAAACAAGTAATAAACACAGCGTAGAGAGCATAGGGCACTTCCACTCATGGGCGTATAAATTGGGAAAACTAAAAATCAACAAGACACAGGCACCCTAAAGTTTACGGCTGCTCTGTTTCCAAGAACCTCCGCTTCGGTACACCTTCAATATCCCAGGAAAGAGAAAAATGGATAAAGAAATGGTGGTACTTGGCACAATGGAATATCACTCAGCCATGAAATCAATGTCATAAGGCTAGTTAGCAGCATGATGAGTGGATTTAGGTACGATGACTCTAAGTGAAATAAGTCACACAGAAAAAGACACTTATCCTAAGATATCGCTTATAGAGGGAATGTCAAAATCGCTACACTTGAACTGAATTACAAAACAGAACAGAGTCACACCTTTAGAAGACACACTATGGCTGCTTAACGGGAAAGGTGAGGTGGGGTGATGCATAAAACAAGGGTTTGGAATTAGCTCAGACACCGCTCCATAAGCCAAATATGTAATAGACAAGGCCTACTCCCTGCTCAGTGAACTGGACTCAACACCCCCTAGTCACCGCACAAGAATATATCTGACTAGTATGAATCTGAAAACCTATGTATCGATATCTCTCTGCAAGTGAATCAAGAGGGTGTAAAGCGGCATAAACACAGCAGGGAAAAGCAGCCAAACCCCATTCTAAACATACATTACTTTAAAAAACCCACAAAGCAAAGACAGTGAAAGAGAGAGAAATTCTTACAAAATCCGTTCAGGGTCTCTGATGCAACCTGGATTGACCATATCTAGACCCACAGCTGGATGAGACATAAGGCTGGACACTCTTGGGGCTGAGAGGATTGGTGAGGTTGGGTGAGCAAATGCAGATACTTTAAAGTAATACCGCGGGGTACCCACCCCATGGGTCTCAAATCTCCAGGTACAAGGGAATCTTCCTACATCAAAACATGCATGGGAAACCCAGAAGATGGTATGCCGTGAGATCGGGAAAGGTTTCTAAAACGCACCTCATTTCTCCTCTCCTTGTGCTCGGGTTCGCCATTCCAGCCGCTTGACTAACCATCTCCCTACTTGGAGAATCAGCACCTTTAACCTACTGTTTCGTCCAGGTTGCAATTTGTCCTGAGGATGAACGGGAAGACGGGGAACCAACGAAAGACTAGCCCTAGGTGTTGGGACAGGCACAGGTCACTCCATTTTCCCATCAGGAAGAAGAATGAACCACAGGCTCAGCCTGCCCCCCAGAACCAAAATAGGGCCTGAAGCAATCCTGCGCTTTTGCGGCCAGCTCCCAAAAAAGCGAGGAGACAAATGGAGCTCAGGGGCACTGCAATTCACAAACGTGCAGAGTTATAAATGAGAACTCTCGTCCACAAATATATTGAGGGAAGGCAACGAAGAGGATTTGAAAGCAAGGCAGATTTGCAGGAAACAGATTTCAGGAGGTAGATTCGACTCGCCTTTAAAGCACATGAAAAGCGGCAAAACGTTGACAATGATGCCCTTGGCCAAAAAGGGCGTATGCGTTTTTTCCTGAATATATTCAGGAAAAAACGCATACGCCCTTTTTGGCCAACCAAGCAAGCCGGAAGGGCAAATCAGCGCTACAAAGAAGTCTCGCTTGCCCTCGGTCAAAAGGGCCATGCTGAACAAAGTGTAAAAACCAGAAAAGCAGGACAGGCCATGGAGACATGGAAGCCTTGCTACGCTGATGGGCGGGATGTAAATTGCCAACAGGCACTCTGGAGAAGAGTATGGTGTGTCCTGAAACAAGTAATAAACACAGCGTTGAGAGCATAGGGCACTTCCACTCATGGGCGTATAAATTGGGAAAACTAAAAATCAACAAGACACAGGCACCCTAAAGTTTACGGCTGCTCTGTTTCCAAGAACCTCCACTTCGGTACACCTTCAATATCCCAGGAAAGAGAAAAATGGATAAAGAAATGGTGGTACTTGGCACAGTGGAATATCACTCAGCCATGAAATCAATGTCATAAGGCTAGTTAGCAGCATGATGAGTGGATTTAGATACGATGATTCTAAGTGAAATAAGTCACACAGAAAAAGACACTTATCCTAAGATATCGCTTATAGAGGGAATGTCAAAATCGCTACACTTGAACTGAATTACAAAACAGAACAGAGTCACACCTTTAGAAGACACACTATGGCTGCTTAACGGGAAAGGTGAGGTGGGGTGATGCATAAAACAAGGGTTTGAAATTAGCTCAGACACCGCTCCATAAGCCAAATATGTAATAGACAAGGCCTACTCCCTGCTCAGTGAACTGGACTCAACACCCCCTAGTCACCGCACAAGAATATATCTGACTAGTAAGAATCTGAAAACCTATGTATCGATATCTCTCTGCAAGTGAATCAAGAGGGTGTAAAGCGGCATCAACACAGCAGGGAAAAGCAGCCAAGCCCGATTCTAAACATAAATTACTTTAAAAAACCCACAAAACAAAGACAGTGAAAGAGAGAGAAAGTCTTACAAAATCCGTTCAGGGTCTATGATGCAACCTGGATTGACCATATCAAGACGCACAGCTGGATGAGACATAAGGCTGGACATTCTTGGGGCTGAGAGGGTTGGTGAGGTTGGGTGAGCAAATGCAGATACTTTAAAGTAACACTGCGGGGAACACACCCCATGGGTCTCAAATCGCCAGGTACAAGGGAATCTTCCTACATCAAAACATGCATGGGAAACCCAGAAGATGGTATGCCATGAGATTGGGAAAGGTTTCTAAAACGCACCTCATTTCTCCTCTCCTTGTGCTCGGGTTCGCCATTCCAGCCGCTTGACTAACCATCTCCCTACTTGGAGAATCAGCACCTTTAACCTCCTGATTGTACAGGTTGCAATTTGTCCTGAGGATGAACGGGAAGACGCGGAACCAACGAGAGACGAGCCCTAGGTGTTGGGACAGGCATAGGTCACTCCATTTTCCCATCAGGAAGAAGAATGAACCACAGGCTCAGCCTGCCCCCCAGAACCAAAATAGGGCCTGAAGCAATCCTGCGCTTTTGCGGCCAGCTCCCAAAAAAGCGAGGAGACAAATGGAGCTCAGGGGCACTGCAATTCACAAACGTGCAGAGTTATAAATGAGAACTCTCGTCCACAAATATATTGAGGGAAGGCAACGAAGAGGATTTGAAAGCAAGGCAGATTTGCAGGAAACAGATTTCAGGAGGTAGATTCGACTCGCCTTTAAAGCACATGAAAAGCGGCAAAACGTTGACAATGATGCCCTTGGCCAAAAAGGGCGTATGCGTTTTTTCCTGAATATATTCAGGAAAAAACGCATACGCCCTTTTTGGCCAACCAAGCAAGCCGGAAGTGCAAATCAGCGCTACAAAGAAGTCTCGCTTGCCCTCGGTCAAAAGGGCCATGCTGAACAAACAGTAAAAACCAGAAAAGCAGGACAGGCCATGGAGACATGGGAGCCTTGCTACGCTGATGGGCGGGATGTAAATTGCCAACAGGCACTCTGGAGAAGAGTACGGTGTGTCCTGAAACAAGTAATAAACACAGCGTAGAGAGCATAGGGCACTTCCACTCAAGGGCGTATAAATTGGGAAAACTAAAAATCAACAAGACACAGGCACCCTAAAGTTTACGGCTGCTCTGTTTCCAAGAACCTCCACTTCGGTACACCTTCAATATCCCAGGAAAGAGAAAAATGGATAAAGAAATGGTGGTACTTGGCACAATGGAATATCACTCAGCCATGAAATCAATGTCATAAGGCTAGTTAGCAGCATGATGAGTGGATTTAGGTACGATGACTCTAAGTGAAATAAGTCACACAGAAAAAGACACTTATCCTAAGATATCGCTTATAGAGGGAATGTCAAAATCGCTACACTTGAACTGAATTACAAAACAGAACAGAGTCACACCTTTAGAAGACACACTATGGCTGCTTAACGGGAAAGGTGAGGTGGGGTGATGCATAAAACAAGGGTTTGAAATTAGCTCAGACACCGCTCCATAAGCCAAATATGTAATAGACAAGGCCTACTCCCTGCTCAGTGAACTGGACTCAACACCCCCTAGTCACCGCACAAGAATATATCTGACTAGTATGAATCTGAAAACCTATGTATCGATATCTCTCTGCAAGTGAATCAAGAGGGTGTAAAGCGGCATAAACACAGCAGGGAAAAGCAGCCAAACCCCATTCTAAACATACATTACTTTAAAAAACCCACAAAGCAAAGACAGTGAAAGAGAGAGAAATTCTTACAAAATCCGTTCAGGGTCTCTGATGCAACCTGGATTGACCATATCTAGACCCACAGCTGGATGAGACATAAGGCTGGACACTCTTGGGGCTGAGAGGATTGGTGAGGTTGGGTGAGCAAATGCAGATACTTTAAAGTAATACCGCGGGGTACCCACCCCATGGGTCTCAAATCTCCAGGTACAAGGGAATCTTCCTACATCAAAACATGCATGGGAAACCCAGAAGATGGTATGCCGTGAGATCGGGAAAGGTTTCTAAAACGCACCTCATTTCTCCTCTCCTTGTGCTCGGGTTCGCCATTCCAGCCGCTTGACTAACCATCTCCCTACTTGGAGAATCAGCACCTTTAACCTACTGTTTCGTCCAGGTTGCAATTTGTCCTGAGGATGAACGGGAAGACGGGGAACCAACGAAAGACTAGCCCTAGGTGTTGGGACAGGCACAGGTCACTCCATTTTCCCATCAGGAAGAAGAATGAACCACAGGCTCAGCCTGCCCCCCAGAACCAAAATAGGGCCTGAAGCAATCCTGCGCTTTTGCGGCCAGCTCCCAAAAAAGCGAGGAGACAAATGGAGCTCAGGGGCACTGCAATTCACAAACGTGCAGAGTTATAAATGAGAACTCTCGTCCACAAATATATTGAGGGAAGGCAACGAAGAGGATTTGAAAGCAAGGCAGATTTGCAGGAAACAGATTTCAGGAGGTAGATTCGACTCGCCTTTAAAGCACATGAAAAGCGGCAAAACGTTGACAATGATGCCCTTGGCCAAAAAGGGCGTATGCGTTTTTTCCTGAATATATTCAGGAAAAAACGCATACGCCCTTTTTGGCCAACCAAGCAAGCCAGAAGGGCAAATCAGCGCTACAAAGAAGTCTCGCTTGCCCTCGGTCAAAAGGGCCATGCTGAACAAACAGTAAAAACCAGAAAAGCAGGACAGGTCATGGAGGCATGGGAGCCTTGCTACGCTGATGGGCGGGATGTAAATTGCCAACAGGCACTCTGGAGAAGAGTACGGTGTGTCCTGAAACAAGTAATAAACACAGCGTAGAGAGCATAGGGCACTTCCACTCAAGGGCGTATAAATTGGGAAAACTAAAAATCAACAAGACACAGGCACCCTAAAGTTTACGGCTGCTCTGTTTCCAAGAACCTCCACTTCGGTACACCTTCAATATCCCAGGAAAGAGAAAAATGGATAAAGAAATGGTGGTACTTGGCACAATGGAATATCACTCAGCCATGAAATCAATGTCATAAGGCTAGTTAGCAGCATGATGAGTGGATTTAGGTACGATGACTCTAAGTGAAATAAGTCACACAGAAAAAGACACTTATCCTAAGATATCGCTTATAGAGGGAATGTCAAAATCGCTACACTTGAACTGAATTACAAAACAGAACAGAGTCACACCTTTAGAAGACACACTATGGCTGCTTAACGGGAAAGGTGAGGTGGGGTGATGCATAAAACAAGGGTTTGGAATTAGCTCAGACACCGCTCCATAAGCCAAATATGTAATAGACAAGGCCTACTCCCTGCTCAGTGAACTGGACTCAACACCCCCTAGTCACCGCACAAGAATATATCTGACTAGTATGAATCTGAAAACCTATGTATCGATATCTCTCTGCAAGTGAATCAAGAGGGTGTAAAGCGGCATAAACACAGCAGGGAAAAGCAGCCAAACCCCATTCTAAACATACATTACTTTAAAAAACCCACAAAGCAAAGACAGTGAAAGAGAGAGAAATTCTTACAAAATCCGTTCAGGGTCTCTGATGCAACCTGGATTGACCATATCTAGACCCACAGCTGGATGAGACATAAGGCTGGACACTCTTGGGGCTGAGAGGATTGGTGAGGTTGGGTGAGCAAATGCAGATCCTTTAAAGTAATACCGCGGGGTACCCACCCCATGGGTCTCAAATCTCCAGGTACAAGGGAATCTTCCTACATCAAAACATGCATGGGAAACCCAGAAGATGGTATGCCGTGAGATCGGGAAAGGTTTCTAAAACGCACCTCATTTCTCCTCTCCTTGTGCTCGGGTTCGCCATTCCAGCCGCTTGACTAACCATCTCCCTACTTGGAGAATCAGCACCTTTAACCTACTGTTTCGTCCAGGTTGCAATTTGTCCTGAGGATGAACGGGAAGACGGGGAACCAACGAAAGACTAGCCCTAGGTGTTGGGACAGGCACAGGTCACTCCATTTTCCCATCAGGAAGAAGAATGAACCACAGGCTCAGCCTGCCCCCCAGAACCAAAATAGGGCCTGAAGCAATCCTGCGCTTTTGCGGCCAGCTCCCAAAAAAGCGAGGAGACAAATGGAGCTCAGGGGCACTGCAATTCACAAACGTGCAGAGTTATAAATGAGAACTCTCGTCCACAAATATATTGAGGGAAGGCAACGAAGAGGATTTGAAAGCAAGGCAGATTTGCAGGAAACAGATTTCAGGAGGTAGATTCGACTCGCCTTTAAAGCACATGAAAAGCGGCAAAACGTTGACAATGATGCCCTTGGCCAAAAAGGGCGTATGCGTTTTTTCCTAAATATATTCAGGAAAAAACGCATACGCCCTTTTTGGCCAACCAAGCAAGCCGGAAGGGCAAATCAGCGCTACAAAGAAGTCTCGCTTGCCCTCGGTCAAAAGGGCCATGCTGAACAAAGTGTAAAAACCAGAAAAGCAGGACAGGCCATGGAGACATGGAAGCCTTGCTACGCTGATGGGCGGGATGTAAATTGCCAACAGGCACTCTGGAGAAGAGTACGGTGTGTCCTGAAACAAGTAATAAACACAGCGTTGAGAGCATAGGGCACTTCCACTCATGGGCGTATAAATTGGGAAAACTAAAAATCAACAAGACACAGGCACCCTAAAGTTTACGGCTGCTCTGTTTCCAAGAACCTCCACTTCGGTACACCTTCAATATCCCAGGAAAGAGAAAAATGGATAAAGAAATGGTGGTACTTGGCACAGTGGAATATCACTCAGCCATGAAATCAATGTCATAAGGCTAGCTAGCAGCATGATGAGTGGATTTAGGTACGATGACTCTAAGTGAAATAAGTCACACAGAAAAAGACACTTATCCTAAGATATCGCTTATAGAGGGAATGTCAAAATCGCTACACTTGAACTGAATTACAAAACAGAACAGAGTCACACCTTTAGAAGACACACTATGGCTGCTTAACGGGAAAGGTGAGGTGGGGTGATGCATAAAACAAGGGTTTGGAATTAGCTCAGACACCGCTCCATAAGCCAAATATGTAATAGACAAGGCCTACTCCCTGCTCAGTGAACTGGACTCAACACCCCCTAGTCACCGCACAAGAATATATCTGACTAGTATGAATCTGAAAACCTATGTATCGATATCTCTCTGCAAGTGAATCAAGAGGGTGTAAAGCGGCATAAACACAGCAGGGAAAAGCAGCCAAACCCCATTCTAAACATACATTACTTTAAAAAACCCACAAAGCAAAGACAGTGAAAGAGAGAGAAATTCTTACAAAATCCGTTCAGGGTCTCTGATGCAACCTGGATTGACCATATCTAGACCCACAGCTGGATGAGACATAAGGCTGGACACTCTTGGGGCTGAGAGGATTGGTGAGGTTGGGTGAGCAAATGCAGATACTTTAAAGTAATACCGCGGGGTACCCACCCCATGGGTCTCAAATCTCCAGGTACAAGGGAATCTTCCTACATCAAAACATGCATGGGAAACCCAGAAGATGGTATGCCGTGAGATCGGGAAAGGTTTCTAAAACGCACCTCATTTCTCCTCTCCTTGTGCTCGGGTTCGCCATTCCAGCCGCTTGACTAACCATCTCCCTACTTGGAGAATCAGCACCTTTAACCTACTGTTTCGTCCAGGTTGCAATTTGTCCTGAGGATGAACGGGAAGACGGGGAACCAACGAAAGACTAGCCCTAGGTGTTGGGACAGGCACAGGTCACTCCATTTTCCCATCAGGAAGAAGAATGAACCACAGGCTCAGCCTGCCCCCCAGAACCAAAATAGGGCCTGAAGCAATCCTGCGCTTTTGCGGCCAGCTCCCAAAAAAGCGAGGAGACAAATGGAGCTCAGGGGCACTGCAATTCACAAACGTGCAGAGTTATAAATGAGAACTCTCGTCCACAAATATATTGAGGGAAGGCAACGAAGAGGATTTGAAAGCAAGGCAGATTTGCAGGAAACAGATTTCAGGAGGTAGATTCGACTCGCCTTTAAAGCACATGAAAAGCGGCAAAACGTTGACAATGATGCCCTTGGCCAAAAAGGGCGTATGCGTTTTTTCCTAAATATATTCAGGAAAAAACGCATACGCCCTTTTTGGCCAACCAAGCAAGCCGGAAGGGCAAATCAGCGCTACAAAGAAGTCTCGCTTGCCCTCGGTCAAAAGGGCCATGCTGAACAAAGTGTAAAAACCAGAAAAGCAGGACAGGCCAT
This sequence comes from Eubalaena glacialis, assembly GCF_028564815.1. Taxonomy (NCBI): domain Eukaryota; kingdom Metazoa; phylum Chordata; class Mammalia; order Artiodactyla; family Balaenidae; genus Eubalaena; species Eubalaena glacialis. The sequence continues at coordinate 567,391 of NW_026871236.1, forward strand.
GGAGACATGGAAGCCTTGCTACGCTGATGGGCGGGATGTAAATTGCCAACAGGCACTCTGGAGAAGAGTACGGTGTGTCCTGAAACAAGTAATAAACACAGCGTTGAGAGCATAGGGCACTTCCACTCATGGGCGTATAAATTGGGAAAACTAAAAATCAACAAGACACAGGCACCCTAAAGTTTACGGCTGCTCTGTTTCCAAGAACCTCCACTTCGGTACACCTTCAATATCCCAGGAAAGAGAAAAATGGATAAAGAAATGGTGGTACTTGGCACAGTGGAATATCACTCAGCCATGAAATCAATGTCATAAGGCTAGTTAGCAGCATGATGAGTGGATTTAGATACGATGATTCTAAGTGAAATAAGTCACACAGAAAAAGACACTTATCCTAAGATATCGCTTATAGAGGGAATGTCAAAATCGCTACACTTGAACTGAATTACAAAACAGAACAGAGTCACACCTTTAGAAGACACACTATGGCTGCTTAACGGGAAAGGTGAGGTGGGGTGATGCATAAAACAAGGGTTTGAAATTAGCTCAGACACCGCTCCATAAGCCAAATATGTAATAGACAAGGCCTACTCCCTGCTCAGTGAACTGGACTCAACACCCCCTAGTCACCGCACAAGAATATATCTGACTAGTAAGAATCTGAAAACCTATGTATCGATATCTCTCTGCAAGTGAATCAAGAGGGTGTAAAGCGGCATCAACACAGCAGGGAAAAGCAGCCAAGCCCGATTCTAAACATAAATTACTTTAAAAAACCCACAAAACAAAGACAGTGAAAGAGAGAGAAATTCTTACAAAATCCGTTCAGGGTCTATGATGCAACCTGGATTGACCATATCAAGACCCACAGCTGGATGAGACATAAGGCTGGACATTCTTGGGGCTGAGAGGGTTGGTGAGGTTGGGTGAGCAAATGCAGATACTTTAAAGTAACACTGCGGGGAACACACCCCATGGGTCTCAAATCTCCAGGTACAAGGGAATCTTCCTACATCAAAACATGCATGGGAAACCCAGAAGATGGTATGCCATGAGATCGGGAAAGGTTTCTAAAACGCACCTCATTTCTCCTCTCCTTGTGCTCGGGTTCGCCATTCCAGCCGCTTGACTAACCATCTCCCTACTTGGAGAATCAGCACCTTTAACCTCCTGATTGTACAGGTTGCAATTTGTCCTGAGGATGAACGGGAAGACGCGGAACCAACGAGAGACGAGCCCTAGGTGTTGGGACAGGCATAGGTCACTCCATTTTCCCATCAGGAAGAAGAATGAACCACAGGCTCAGCCTGCCCCCCAGAACCAAAATAGGGCCTGAAGCAATCCTGCGCTTTTGCGGCCAGCTCCCAAAAAAGCGAGGAGACAAATGGAGCTCAGGGGCACTGCAATTCACAAACGTGCAGAGTTATAAATGAGAACTCTCGTCCACAAATATATTGAGGGAAGGCAATGAAGAGGATTTGAAAGCAAGGCAGATTTGCAGGAAACAGATTTCAGGAGGTAGATTCGACTCGCCTTTAAAGCACATGAAAAGCGGCAAAACGTTGACAATGATGCCCTTGGCCAAAAAGGGCGTATGCGTTTTTTCCTGAATATATTCAGGAAAAAACGCATACGCCCTTTTTGGCCAACCAAGCAAGCCGGAAGGGCAAATCAGCGCTACAAAGAAGTCTCGCTTGCCCTCGGTCAAAAGGGCCATGCTGAACAAAGTGTAAAAACCAGAAAAGCAGGACAGGCCATGGAGACATGGAAGCCTTGCTACGCTGATGGGCGGGATGTAAATTGCCAACAGGCACTCTGGAGAAGAGTACGGTGTGTCCTGAAACAAGTAATAAACACAGCGTAGAGAGCATAGGGCACTTCCACTCAAGGGCGTATAAATTGGGAAAACTAAAAATCAACAAGACACAGGCACCCTAAAGTTTACGGCTGCTCTGTTTCCAAGAACCTCCACTTCGGTACACCTTCAATATCCCAGGAAAGAGAAAAATGGATAAAGAAATGGTGGTACTTGGCACAGTGGAATATCACTCAGCCATGAAATCAATGTCATAAGGCTAGTTAGCAGCATGATGAGTGGATTTAGGTACGATGACTCTAAGTGAAATAAGTCACACAGAAAAAGACACTTATCCTAAGATATCGCTTATAGAGGGAATGTCAAAATCGCTACACTTGAACTGAATTACAAAACAGAACAGAGTCACACCTTTAGAAGACACACTATGGCTGCTTAACGGGAAAGGTGAGGTGGGGTGATGCATAAAACAAGGGTTTGAAATTAGCTCAGACACCGCTCCATAAGCCAAATATGTAATAGACAAGGCCTACTCCCTGCTCAGTGAACTGGACTCAACACCCCCTAGTCACCGCACAAGAATATATCTGACTAGTATGAATCTGAAAACCTATGTATCGATATCTCTCTGCAAGTGAATCAAGAGGGTGTAAAGCGGCATAAACACAGCAGGGAAAAGCAGCCAAACCCCATTCTAAACATACATTACTTTAAAAAACCCACAAAGCAAAGACAGTGAAAGAGAGAGAAATTCTTACAAAATCCGTTCAGGGTCTCTGATGCAACCTGGATTGACCATATCTAGACCCACAGCTGGATGAGACATAAGGCTGGACACTCTTGGGGCTGAGAGGATTGGTGAGGTTGGGTGAGCAAATGCAGATCCTTTAAAGTAATACCACGGGGTACCCACCCCATGGGTCTCAAATCTCCAGGTACAAGGGAATCTTCCTACATCAAAACATGCATGGGAAACCCAGAAGATGGTATGCCGTGAGATCGGGAAAGGTTTCTAAAACGCACCTCATTTCTCCTCTCCTTGTGCTCGGGTTCGCCATTCCAGCCGCTTGACTAACCATCTCCTTACTTGGAGAATCAGCACCTTTAACCTACTGTTTCGTCCAGGTTGCAATTTGTCCTGAGGATGAACGGGAAGACGGGGAACCAACGAAAGACTAGCCCTAGGTGTTGGGACAGGCACAGGTCACTCCATTTTCCCATCAGGAAGAAGAATGAACCACAGGCTCAGCCTGCCCCCCAGAACCAAAATAGGGCCTGAAGCAATCCTGCGCTTTTGCGGCCAGCTCCCAAAAAAGCGAGGAGACAAATGGAGCTCAGGGGCACTGCAATTCACAAACGTGCAGAGTTATAAATGAGAACTCTCGTCCACAAATATATTGAGGGAAGGCAACGAAGAGGATTTGAAAGCAAGGCAGATTTGCAGGAAACAGATTTCAGGAGGTAGATTCGACTCGCCTTTAAAGCACATGAAAAGCGGCAAAACGTTGACAATGATGCCCTTGGCCAAAAAGGGCGTATGCGTTTTTTCCTGAATATATTCAGGAAAAAACGCATACGCCCTTTTTGGCCAACCAAGCAAGCCGGAAGGGCAAATCAGCGCTACAAAGAAGTCTCGCTTGCCCTCGGTCAAAAGGGCCATGCTGAACAAAGTGTAAAAACCAGAAAAGCAGGACAGGCCATGGAGACATGGAAGCCTTGCTACGCTGATGGGCGGGATGTAAATTGCCAACAGGCACTCTGGAGAAGAGTACGGTGTGTCCTGAAACAAGTAATAAACACAGCGTTGAGAGCATAGGGCACTTCCACTCATGGGCGTATAAATTGGGAAAACTAAAAATCAACAAGACACAGGCACCCTAAAGTTTACGGCTGCTCTGTTTCCAAGAACCTCCACTTCGGTACACCTTCAATATCCCAGGAAAGAGAAAAATGGATAAAGAAATGGTGGTACTTGGCACAGTGGAATATCACTCAGCCATGAAATCAATGTCATAAGGCTAGTTAGCAGCATGATGAGTGGATTTAGATACGATGATTCTAAGTGAAATAAGTCACACAGAAAAAGACACTTATCCTAAGATATCGCTTATAGAGGGAATGTCAAAATCGCTACACTTGAACTGAATTACAAAACAGAACAGAGTCACACCTTTAGAAGACACACTATGGCTGCTTAACGGGAAAGGTGAGGTGGGGTGATGCATAAAACAAGGGTTTGAAATTAGCTCAGACACCGCTCCATAAGCCAAATATGTAATAGACAAGGCCTACTCCCTGCTCAGTGAACTGGACTCAACACCCCCTAGTCACTGCACAAGAATATATCTGACTAGTAAGAATCTGAAAACCTATGTATCGATATCTCTCTGCAAGTGAATCAAGAGGGTGTAAAGCGGCATCAACACAGCAGGGAAAAGCAGCCAAGCCCGATTCTAAACATAAATTACTTTAAAAAACCCACAAAACAAAGACAGTGAAAGAGAGAGAAATTCTTACAAAATCCGTTCAGGGTCTATGATGCAACCTGGATTGACCATATCAAGACCCACAGCTGGATGAGACATAAGGCTGGACATTCTTGGGGCTGAGAGGGTTGGTGAGGTTGGGTGAGCAAATGCAGATACTTTAAAGTAACACTGCGGGGAACACACCCCATGGGTCTCAAATCTCCAGGTACAAGGGAATCTTCCTACATCAAAACATGCATGGGAAACCCAGAAGATGGTATGCCATGAGATCGGGAAAGGTTTCTAAAACGCACCTCATTTCTCCTCTCCTTGTGCTCGGGTTCGCCATTCCAGCCGCTTGACTAACCATCTCCCTACTTGGAGAATCAGCACCTTTAACCTCCTGATTGTACAGGTTGCAATTTGTCCTGAGGATGAACGGGAAGACGCGGAACCAACGAGAGACGAGCCCTAGGTGTTGGGACAGGCATAGGTCACTCCATTTTCCCATCAGGAAGAAGAATGAACCACAGGCTCAGCCTGCCCCCCAGAACCAAAATAGGGCCTGAAGCAATCCTGCGCTTTTGCGGCCAGCTCCCAAAAAAGCGAGGAGACAAATGGAGCTCAGGGGCACTGCAATTCACAAACGTGCAGAGTTATAAATGAGAACTCTCGTCCACAAATATATTGAGGGAAGGCAACGAAGAGGATTTGAAAGCAAGGCAGATTTGCAGGAAACAGATTTCAGGAGGTAGATTCGACTCGCCTTTAAAGCACATGAAAAGCGGCAAAACGTTGACAATGATGCCCTTGGCCAAAAAGGGCGTATGCGTTTTTTCCTGAATATATTCAGGAAAAAACGCATACGCCCTTTTTGGCCAACCAAGCAAGCCGGAAGGGCAAATCAGCGCTACAAAGAAGTCTCGCTTGCCCTCGGTCAAAAGGGCCATGCTGAACAAAGTGTAAAAATCAGAAAAGCAGGACTGGCCATGGAGACATGGAAGCCTTGCTACGCTGATGGGCGGGATGTAAATTGCCAACAGGCACTCTGGAGAAGAGTACGGTGTGTCCTGAAACAAGTAATAAACACAGCGTTGAGAGCATAGGGCACTTCCACTCATGGGCGTATAAATTGGGAAAACTAAAAATCAACAAGACACAGGCACCCTAAAGTTTACGGCTGCTCTGTTTCCAAGAACCTCCACTTCGGTACACCTTCAATATCCCAGGAAAGAGAAAAATGGATAAAGAAATGGTGGTACTTGGCACAGTGGAATATCACTCAGCCATGAAATCAATGTCATAAGGCTAGTTAGCAGCATGATGAGTGGATTTAGGTACGATGACTCTAAGTGAAATAAGTCACACAGAAAAAGACACTTATCCTAAGATATCGCTTATAGAGGGAATGTCAAAATCGCTACACTTGAACTGAATTACAAAACAGAACAGAGTCACACCTTTAGAAGACACACTATGGCTGCTTAACGGGAAAGGTGAGGTGGGGTGATGCATAAAACAAGGGTTTGGAATTAGCTCAGACACCGCTCCATAAGCCAAATATGTAATAGACAAGGCCTACTCCCTGCTCAGTGAACTGGACTCAACACCCCCTAGTCACCGCACAAGAATATATCTGACTAGTATGAATCTGAAAACCTATGTATCGATATCTCTCTGCAAGTGAATCAAGAGGGTGTAAAGCGGCATAAACACAGCAGGGAAAAGCAGCCAAACCCCATTCTAAACATACATTACTTTAAAAAACCCACAAAGCAAAGACAGTGAAAGAGAGAGAAATTCTTACAAAATCCGTTCAGGGTCTCTGATGCAACCTGGATTGACCATATCTAGACCCACAGCTGGATGAGACATAAGGCTGGACACTCTTGGGGCTGAGAGGATTGGTGAGGTTGGGTGAGCAAATGCAGATCCTTTAAAGTAATACCGCGGGGTACCCACCCCATGGGTCTCAAATCTCCAGGTACAAGGGAATCTTCCTACATCAAAACATGCATGGGAAACCCAGAAGATGGTATGCCGTGAGATCGGGAAAGGTTTCTAAAACGCACCTCATTTCTCCTCTCCTTGTGCTCGGGTTCGCCATTCCAGCCGCTTGACTAACCATCTCCCTACTTGGAGAATCAGCACCTTTAACCTACTGTTTCGTCCAGGTTGCAATTTGGCCTGAGGATGAACGGGAAGACGGGGAACCAAAGAAAGACTAGCCCTAGGTGTTGGGACAGGCACAGGTCACTCCATTTTCCCATCAGGAAGAAGAATGAACCACAGGCTCAGCCTGCCCCCCAGAACCAAAATAGGGCCTGAAGCAATCCTGCGCTTTTGCGGCCAGCTCCCAAAAAAGCGAGGAGACAAATGGAGCTCAGGGGCACTGCAATTCACAAACGTGCAGAGTTATAAATGAGAACTCTCGTCCACAAATATATTGAGGGAAGGCAACGAAGAGGATTTGAAAGCAAGGCAGATTTGCAGGAAACAGATTTCAGGAGGTAGATTCGACTCGCCTTTAAAGCACATGAAAAGCGGCAAAACGTTGACAATGATGCCCTTGGCCAAAAAGGGCGTATGCGTTTTTTCCTAAATATATTCAGGAAAAAACGCATACGCCCTTTTCGGCCAACCAAGCAAGCCGGAAGGGCAAATCAGCGCTACAAAGAAGTCTCGCTTGCCCTCGGTCAAAAGGGCCATGCTGAACAAAGTGTAAAAACCAGAAAAGCAGGACAGGCCATGGAGACATGGAAGCCTTGCTACGCTGATGGGCGGGATGTAAATTGCCAACAGGCACTCTGGAGAAGAGTACGGTGTGTCCTGAAACAAGTAATAAACACAGCGTTGAGAGCATAGGGCACTTCCACTCATGGGCGTATAAATTGGGAAAACTAAAAATCAACAAGACACAGGCACCCTAAAGTTTACGGCTGCTCTGTTTCCAAGAACCTCCACTTCGGTACACCTTCAATATCCCAGGAAAGAGAAAAATGGATAAAGAAATGGTGGTACTTGGCACAGTGGAATATCACTCAGCCATGAAATCAATGTCATAAGGCTAGTTAGCAGCATGATGAGTGGATTTAGATACGATGATTCTAAGTGAAATAAGTCACACAGAAAAAGACACTTATCCTAAGATATCGCTTATAGAGGGAATGTCAAAATCGCTACACTTGAACTGAATTACAAAACAGAACAGAGTCACACCTTTAGAAGACACACTATGGCTGCTTAACGGGAAAGGTGAGGTGGGGTGATGCATAAAACAAGGGTTTGAAATTAGCTCAGACACCGCTCCATAAGCCAAATATGTAATAGACAAGGCCTACTCCCTGCTCAGTGAACTGGACTCAACACCCCCTAGTCACCGCACAAGAATATATCTGACTAGTAAGAATCTGAAAACCTATGTATCGATATCTCTCTGCAAGTGAATCAAGAGGGTGTAAAGCGGCATCAACACAGCAGGGAAAAGCAGCCAAGCCCGATTCTAAACATAAATTACTTTAAAAAACCCACAAAACAAAGACAGTGAAAGAGAGAGAAATTCTTACAAAATCCGTTCAGGGTCTATGATGCAACCTGGATTGACCATATCAAGACCCACAGCTGGATGAGACATAAGGCTGGACATTCTTGGGGCTGAGAGGGTTGGTGAGGTTGGGTGAGCAAATGCAGATACTTTAAAGTAACACTGCGGGGAACACACCCCATGGGTCTCAAATCTCCAGGTACAAGGGAATCTTCCTACATCAAAACATGCATGGGAAACCCAGAAGATGGTATGCCATGAGATCGGGAAAGGTTTCTAAAACGCACCTCATTTCTCCTCTCCTTGTGCTCGGGTTCGCCATTCCAGCCGCTTGACTAACCATCTCCCTACTTGGAGAATCAGCACCTTTAACCTCCTGATTGTACAGGTTGCAATTTGTCCTGAGGATGAACGGGAAGACGCGGAACCAACGAGAGACGAGCCCTAGGTGTTGGGACAGGCATAGGTCACTCCATTTTCCCATCAGGAAGAAGAATGAACCACAGGCTCAGCCTGCCCCCCAGAACCAAAATAGGGCCTGAAGCAATCCTGCGCTTTTGCGGCCAGCTCCCAAAAAAGCGAGGAGACAAATGGAGCTCAGGGGCATTGCAATTCACAAACGTGCAGAGTTATAAATGAGAACTCTCGTCCACAAATATATTGAGGGAAGGCAATGAAGAGGATTTGAAAGCAAGGCAGATTTGCAGGAAACAGATTTCAGGAGGTAGATTCGACTCGCCTTTAAAGCACATGAAAAGCGGCAAAACGTTGACAATGATGCCCTTGGCCAAAAAGGGCGTATGCGTTTTTTCCTGAATATATTCAGGAAAAAACGCATACGCCCTTTTTGGCCAACCAAGCAAGCCGGAAGGGCAAATCAGCGCTACAAAGAAGTCTCGCTTGCCCTCGGTCAAAAGGGCCATGCTGAACAAAGTGTAAAAACCAGAAAAGCAGGACAGGCCATGGAGACATGGAAGACTTGCTACGCTGATGGGCGGGATGTAAATTGCCAACAGGCACTCTGGAGAAGAGTACGGTGTGTCCTGAAACAAGTAATAAACACAGCGTAGAGAGCATAGGGCACTTCCACTCAAGGGCGTATAAATTGGGAAAACTAAAAATCAACAAGACACAGGCACCCTAAAGTTTACGGCTGCTCTGTTTCCAAGAACCTCCACTTCGGTACACCTTCAATATCCCAGGAAAGAGAAAAATGGATAAAGAAATGGTGGTACTTGGCACAATGGAATATCACTCAGCCATGAAATCAATGTCATAAGGCTAGTTAGCAGCATGATGAGTGGATTTAGGTACGATGACTCTAAGTGAAATAAGTCACACAGAAAAAGACACTTATCCTAAGATATCGCTTATAGAGGGAATGTCAAAATCGCTACACTTGAACTGAATTACAAAACAGAACAGAGTCACACCTTTAGAAGACACACTATGGCTGCTTAACGGGAAAGGTGAGGTGGGGTGATGCATAAAACAAGGGTTTGAAATTAGCTCAGACACCGCTCCATAAGCCAAATATGTAATAGACAAGGCCTACTCCCTGCTCAGTGAACTGGACTCAACACCCCCTAGTCACCGCACAAGAATATATCTGACTAGTATGAATCTGAAAACCTATGTATCGATATCTCTCTGCAAGTGAATCAAGAGGGTGTAAAGCGGCATAAACACAGCAGGGAAAAGCAGCCAAACCCCATTCTAAACATACATTACTTTAAAAAACCCACAAAGCAAAGACAGTGAAAGAGAGAGAAATTCTTACAAAATCCGTTCAGGGTCTCTGATGCAACCTGGATTGACCATATCTAGACCCACAGCTGGATGAGACATAAGGCTGGACACTCTTGGGGCTGAGAGGATTGGTGAGGTTGGGTGAGCAAATGCAGATACTTTAAAGTAATACCGCGGGGTACCCACCCCATGGGTCTCAAATCTCCAGGTACAAGGGAATCTTCCTACATCAAAACATGCATGGGAAACCCAGAAGATGGTATGCCGTGAGATCGGGAAAGGTTTCTAAAACGCACCTCATTTCTCCTCTCCTTGTGCTCGGGTTCGCCATTCCAGCCGCTTGACTAACCATCTCCCTACTTGGAGAATCAGCACCTTTAACCTACTGTTTCGTCCAGGTTGCAATTTGTCCTGAGGATGAACGGGAAGACGGGGAACCAACGAAAGACTAGCCCTAGGTGTTGGGACAGGCACAGGTCACTCCATTTTCCCATCAGGAAGAAGAATGAACCACAGGCTCAGCCTGCCCCCCAGAACCAAAATAGGGCCTGAAGCAATCCTGCGCTTTTGCGGCCAGCTCCCAAAAAAGCGAGGAGACAAATGGAGCTCAGGGGCACTGCAATTCACAAACGTGCAGAGTTATAAATGAGAACTCTCGTCCACAAATATATTGAGGGAAGGCAACGAAGAGGATTTGAAAGCAAGGCAGATTTGCAGGAAACAGATTTCAGGAGGTAGATTCGACTCGCCTTTAAAGCACATGAAAAGCGGCAAAACGTTGACAATGATGCCCTTGGCCAAAAAGGGCGTATGCGTTTTTTCCTGAATATATTCAGGAAAAAACGCATACGCCCTTTTTGGCCAACCAAGCAAGCCGGAAGGGCAAATCAGCGCTACAAAGAAGTCTCGCTTGCCCTCGGTCAAAAGGGCCATGCTGAACAAAGTGTAAAAACCAGAAAAGCAGGACAGGCCATGGAGACATGGAAGCCTTGCTACGCTGATGGGCGGGATGTAAATTGCCAACAGGCACTCTGGACAAGAGTACGGTGTGTCCTGAAACAAGTAATAAACACAGCGTTGAGAGCATAGGGCACTTCCACTCATGGGCGTATAAATTGGGAAAACTAAAAATCAACAAGACACAGGCACCCTAAAGTTTACGGCTGCTCTGTTTCCAAGAACCTCCACTTCGGTACACCTTCAATATCCCAGGAAAGAGAAAAATGGATAAAGAAATGGTGGTACTTGGCACAGTGGAATATCACTCAGCCATGAAATCAATGTCATAAGGCTAGTTAGCAGCATGATGAGTGGATTTAGATACGATGATTCTAAGTGAAATAAGTCACACAGAAAAAGACACTTATCCTAAGATATCGCTTATAGAGGGAATGTCAAAATCGCTACACTTGAACTGAATTACAAAACAGAACAGAGTCACACCTTTAGAAGACACACTATGGCTGCTTAACGGGAAAGGTGAGGTGGGGTGATGCATAAAACAAGGGTTTGAAATTAGCTCAGACACCGCTCCATAAGCCAAATATGTAATAGACAAGGCCTACTCCCTGCTCAGTGAACTGGACTCAACACCCCCTAGTCACCGCACAAGAATATATCTGACTAGTAAGAATCTGAAAACCTATGTATCGATATCTCTCTGCAAGTGAATCAAGAGGGTGTAAAGCGGCATCAACACAGCAGGGAAAAGCAGCCAAGCCCGATTCTAAACATAAATTACTTTAAAAAACCCACAAAACAAAGACAGTGAAAGAGAGAGAAATTCTTACAAAATCCGTTCAGGGTCTATGATGCAACCTGGATTGACCATATCAAGACCCACAGCTGGATGAGACATAAGGCTGGACATTCTTGGGGCTGAGAGGGTTGGTGAGGTTGGGTGAGCAAATGCAGATACTTTAAAGTAACACTGCGGGGAACACACCCCATGGGTCTCAAATCTCCAGGTACAAGGGAATCTTCCTACATCAAAACATGCATGGGAAACCCAGAAGATGGTATGCCATGAGATCGGGAAAGGTTTCTAAAACGCACCTCATTTCTCCTCTCCTTGTGCTCGGGTTCGCCATTCCAGCCGCTTGACTAACCATCTCCCTACTTGGAGAATCAGCACCTTTAACCTCCTGATTGTACAGGTTGCAATTTGTCCTGAGGATGAACGGGAAGACGCGGAACCAACGAGAGACGAGCCCTAGGTGTTGGGACAGGCATAGGTCACTCCATTTTCCCATCAGGAAGAAGAATGAACCACAGGCTCAGCCTGCCCCCCAGAACCAAAATAGGGCCTGAAGCAATCCTGCGCTTTTGTGGCCAGCTCCCAAAAAAGCGAGGAGACAAATGGAGCTCAGGGGCACTGCAATTCACAAACGTGCAGAGTTATAAATGAGAACTCTCGTCCACAAATATATTGAGGGAAGGCAACGAAGAGGATTTGAAAGCAAGGCAGATTTGCAGGAAACAGATTTCAGGAGGTAGATTCGACTCGCCTTTAAAGCACATGAAAAGCGGCAAAACGTTGACAATGATGCCCTTGCCAAAAAGGGCGTATGCGTTTTTTCCTGAATATATTCAGGAAAAAACGCATACGCCCTTTTTGGCCAACCAAGCAAGCCGGAAGGGCAAATCAGCGCTACAAAGAAGTCTCGCTTGCCCTCGGTCAAAAGGGCCATGCTGAACAAACAGTAAAAACCAGAAAAGCAGGACAGGCCATGGAGACATGGGAGCCTTGCTACGCTGATGGGCGGGATGTAAATTGCCAACAGGCACTCTGGAGAAGAGTACGGTGTGTCCTGAAACAAGTAATAAACACAGCGTAGAGAGCATAGGGCACTTCCACTCAAGGGCGTATAAATTGGGAAAACTAAAAATCAACAAGACACAGGCACCCTAAAGTTTACGGCTGCTCTGTTTCCAAGAACCTCCACTTCGGTACACCTTCAATATCCCAGGAAAGAGAAAAATGGATAAAGAAATGGTGGTACTTGGCACAATGGAATATCACTCAGCCATGAAATCAATGTCATAAGGCTAGTTAGCAGCATGATGAGTGGATTTAGGTACGATGACTCTAAGTGAAATAAGTCACACAGAAAAAGACACTTATCCTAAGATATCGCTTATAGAGGGAATGTCAAAATCGCTACACTTGAACTGAATTACAAAAGAGAACAGAGTCACACCTTTAGAAGACACACTATGGCTGCTTAACGGGAAAGGTGAGGTGGGGTGATGCATAAAACAAGGGTTTGAAATTAGCTCAGACACCGCTCCATAAGCCAAATATGTAATAGACAAGGCCTACTCCCTGCTCAGTGAACTGGACTCAACACCCCCTAGTCACCGCACAAGAATATATCTGACTAGTATGAATCTGAAAACCTATGTATCGATATCTCTCTGCAAGTGAATCAAGAGGGTGTAAAGCGGCATAAACACAGCAGGGAAAAGCAGCCAAACCCCATTCTAAACATACATTACTTTAAAAAACCCACAAAGCAAAGACAGTGAAAGAGAGAGAAATTCTTACAAAATCCGTTCAGGGTCTCTGATGCAACCTGGATTGACCATATCTAGACCCACAGCTGGATGAGACATAAGGCTGGACACTCTTGGGGCTGAGAGGATTGGTGAGGTTGGGTGAGCAAATGCAGATACTTTAAAGTAATACCGCGGGGTACCCACCCCATGGGTCTCAAATCTCCAGGTACAAGGGAATCTTCCTACATCAAAACATGCATGGGAAACCCAGAAGATGGTATGCCGTGAGATCGGGAAAGGTTTCTAAAACGCACCTCATTTCTCCTCTCCTTGTGCTCGGGTTCGCCATTCCAGCCGCTTGACTAACCATCTCCCTACTTGGAGAATCAGCACCTTTAACCTACTGTTTCGTCCAGGTTGCAATTTGTCCTGAGGATGAACGGGAAGACGGGGAACCAACGAAAGACTAGCCCTAGGTGTTGGGACAGGCACAGGTCACTCCATTTTCCCATCAGGAAGAAGAATGAACCACAGGCTCAGCCTGCCCCCCAGAACCAAAATAGGGCCTGAAGCAATCCTGCGCTTTTGCGGCCAGCTCCCAAAAAAGCGAGGAGACAAATGGAGCTCAGGGGCACTGCAATTCACAAACGTGCAGAGTTATAAATGAGAACTCTCGTCCACAAATATATTGAGGGAAGGCAACGAAGAGGATTTGAAAGCAAGGCAGATTTGCAGGAAACAGATTTCAGGAGGTAGATTCGACTCGCCTTTAAAGCACATGAAAAGCGGCAAAACGTTGACAATGATGCCCTTGGCCAAAAAGGGCGTATGCGTTTTTTCCTGAATATATTCAGGAAAAAACGCATACGCCCTTTTTGGCCAACCAAGCAAGCCGGAAGGGCAAATCAGCGCTACAAAGAAGTCTCGCTTGCCCTCGGTCAAAAGGGCCATGCTGAACAAAGTGTAAAAACCAGAAAAGCAGGACAGGCCATGGAGACATGGAAGCCTTGCTACGCTGATGGGCGGGATGTAAATTGCCAACAGGCACTCTGGAGAAGAGTACGGTGTGTCCTGAAACAAGTAATAAACACAGCGTTGAGAGCATAGGGCACTTCCACTCATGGGCGTATAAATTGGGAAAACTAAAAATCAACAAGACACAGGCACCCTAAAGTTTACGGCTGCTCTGTTTCCAAGAACCTCCACTTCGGTACACCTTCAATATCCCAGGAAAGAGAAAAATGGATAAAGAAATGGTGGTACTTGGCACAGTGGAATATCACTCAGCCATGAAATCAATGTCATAAGGCTAGTTAGCAGCATGATGAGTGGATTTAGATACGATGATTCTAAGTGAAATAAGTCACACAGAAAAAGACACTTATCCTAAGATATCGCTTATAGAGGGAATGTCAAAATCGCTACACTTGAACTGAATTACAAAACAGAACAGAGTCACACCTTTAGAAGACACACTATGGCTGCTTAACGGGAAAGGTGAGGTGGGGTGATGCATAAAACAAGGGTTTGAAATTAGCTCAGACACCGCTCCATAAGCCAAATATGTAATAGACAAGGCCTACTCCCTGCTCAGTGAACTGGACTCAACACCCCCTAGTCACCGCACAAGAATATATCTGACTAGTAAGAATCTGAAAACCTATGTATCGATATCTCTCTGCAAGTGAATCAAGAGGGTGTAAAGCGGCATCAACACAGCAGGGAAAAGCAGCCAAGCCCGATTCTAAACATAAATTACTTTAAAAAACCCACAAAACAAAGACAGTGAAAGAGAGAGAAATTCTTACAAAATCCGTTCAGGGTCTATGATGCAACCTGGATTGACCATATCAAGACCCACAGCTGGATGAGACATAAGGCTGGACATTCTTGGGGCTGAGAGGGTTGGTGAGGTTGGGTGAGCAAATGCAGATACTTTAAAGTAACACTGCGGGGAACACACCCCATGGGTCTCAAATCTCCAGGTACAAGGGAATCTTCCTACATCAAAACATGCATGGGAAACCCAGAAGATGGTATGCCGTGAGATCGGGAAAGGTTTCTAAAACGCACCTCATTTCTCCTCTCCTTGTGCTCGGGTTCGCCATTCCAGCCGCTTGACTAACCATCTCCCTACTTGGAGAATCAGCACCTTTAACCTACTGTTTCGTCCAGGTTGCAATTTGTCCTGAGGATGAACGGGAAGACGGGGAACCAACGAAAGACTAGCCCTAGGTGTTGGGACAGGCACAGGTCACTCCATTTTCCCATCAGGAAGAAGAATGAACCACAGGCTCAGCCTGCCCCCCAGAACCAAAATAGGGCCTGAAGCAATCCTGCGCTTTTGCGGCCAGCTCCCAAAAAAGCGAGGAGACAAATGGAGCTCAGGGGCACTGCAATTCACAAACGTGCAGAGTTATAAATGAGAACTCTCGTCCACAAATATATTGAGGGAAGGCAACGAAGAGGATTTGAAAGCAAGGCAGATTTGCAGGAAACAGATTTCAGGAGGTAGATTCGACTCGCCTTTAAAGCACATGAAAAGCGGCAAAACGTTGACAATGATGCCCTTGGCCAAAAAGGGCGTATGCGTTTTTTCCTGAATATATTCAGGAAAAAACGCATACGCCCTTTTTGGCCAACCAAGCAAGCCGGAAGGGCAAATCAGCGCTACAAAGAAGTCTCGCTTGCCCTCGGTCAAAAGGGCCATGCTGAACAAAGTGTAAAAACCAGAAAAGCAGGACAGGCCATGGAGACATGGGAGCCTTGCTACGCTGATGGGCGGGATATAAATTGCCAACAGGCACTCTGGAGAAGAGTACGGTGTGTCCTGAAACAAGTAATAAACACAGCGTAGAGAGCATAGGGCACTTCCACTCAAGGGCGTATAAATTGGGAAAACTAAAAATCAACAAGACACAGGCACCCTAAAGTTTACGGCTGCTCTGTTTCCAAGAACCTCCACTTCGGTACACCTTCAATATCCCAGGAAAGAGAAAAATGGATAAAGAAATGGTGGTACTTGGCACAATGGAATATCACTCAGCCATGAAATCAATGTCATAAGGCTAGTTAGCAGCATGATGAGTGGATTTAGGTACGATGACTCTAAGTGAAATAAGTCACACAGAAAAAGACACTTATCCTAAGATATCGCTTATAGAGGGAATGTCAAAATCGCTACACTTGAACTGAATTACAAAACAGAACAGAGTCACACCTTTAGAAGACACACTATGGCTGCTTAACGGGAAAGGTGAGGTGGGGTGATGCATAAAACAAGGGTTTGAAATTAGCTCAGACACCGCTCCATAAGCCAAATATGTAATAGACAAGGCCTACTCCCTGCTCAGTGAACTGGACTCAACACCCCCTAGTCACCGCACAAGAATATATCTGACTAGTATGAATCTGAAAACCTATGTATCGATATCTCTCTGCAAGTGAATCAAGAGGGTGTAAAGCGGCATAAACACAGCAGGGAAAAGCAGCCAAACCCCATTCTAAACATACATTACTTTAAAAAACCCACAAAGCAAAGACAGTGAAAGAGAGAGAAATTCTTACAAAATCCGTTCAGGGTCTCTGATGCAACCTGGATTGACCATATCTAGACCCACAGCTGGATGAGACATAAGGCTGGACACTCTTGGGGCTGAGAGGATTGGTGAGGTTGGGTGAGCAAATGCAGATACTTTAAAGTAATACCGCGGGGTACCCACCCCATGGGTCTCAAATCTCCAGGTACAAGGGAATCTTCCTACATCAAAACATGCATGGGAAACCCAGAAGATGGTATGCCGTGAGATCGGGAAAGGTTTCTAAAACGCACCTCATTTCTCCTCTCCTTGTGCTCGGGTTCGCCATTCCAGCCGCTTGACTAACCATCTCCCTACTTGGAGAATCAGCACCTTTAACCTACTGTTTCGTCCAGGTTGCAATTTGTCCTGAGGATGAACGGGAAGACGGGGAACCAACGAAAGACTAGCCCTAGGTGTTGGGACAGGCACAGGTCACTCCATTTTCCCATCAGGAAGAAGAATGAACCACAGGCTCAGCCTGCCCCCCAGAACCAAAATAGGGCCTGAAGCAATCCTGCGCTTTTGCGGCCAGCTCCCAAAAAAGCGAGGAGACAAATGGAGCTCAGGGGCACTGCAATTCACAAACGTGCAGAGTTATAAATGAGAACTCTCGTCCACAAATATATTGAGGGAAGGCAACGAAGAGGATTTGAAAGCAAGGCAGATTTGCAGGAAACAGATTTCAGGAGGTAGATTCGACTCGCCTTTAAAGCACATGAAAAGCGGCAAAACGTTGACAATGATGCCCTTGGCCAAAAAGGGCGTATGCGTTTTTTCCTGAATATATTCAGGAAAAAACGCATACGCCCTTTTTGGCCAACCAAGCAAGCCGGAAGGGCAAATCAGCGCTACAAAGAAGTCTCGCTTGCCCTCGGTCAAAAGGGCCATGCTGAACAAAGTGTAAAAACCAGAAAAGCAGGACAGGCCATGGAGACATGGAAGCCTTGCTACGCTGATGGGCGGGATGTAAATTGCCAACAGGCACTCTGGAGAAGAGTACGGTGTGTCCTGAAACAAGTAATAAACACAGCGTTGAGAGCATAGGGCACTTCCACTCATGGGCGTATAAATTGGGAAAACTAAAAATCAACAAGACACAGGCACCCTAAAGTTTACGGCTGCTCTGTTTCCAAGAACCTCCACTTCGGTACACCTTCAATATCCCAGGAAAGAGAAAAATGGATAAAGAAATGGTGGTACTTGGCACAGTGGAATATCACTCAGCCATGAAATCAATGTCATAAGGCTAGTTAGCAGCATGATGAGTGGATTTAGATACGATGATTCTAAGTGAAATAAGTCACACAGAAAAAGACACTTATCCTAAGATATCGCTTATAGAGGGAATGTCAAAATCGCTACACTTGAACTGAATTACAAAACAGAACAGAGTCACACCTTTAGAAGACACACTATGGCTGCTTAACGGGAAAGGTGAGGTGGGGTGATGCATAAAACAAGGGTTTGAAATTAGCTCAGACACCGCTCCATAAGCCAAATATGTAATAGACAAGGCCTACTCCCTGCTCAGTGAACTGGACTCAACACCCCCTAGTCACCGCACAAGAATATATCTGACTAGTAAGAATCTGAAAACCTATGTATCGATATCTCTCTGCAAGTGAATCAAGAGGGTGTAAAGCGGCATCAACACAGCAGGGAAAAGCAGCCAAGCCCGATTCTAAACATAAATTACTTTAAAAAACCCACAAAACAAAGACAGTGAAAGAGAGAGAAATTCTTACAAAATCCGTTCAGGGTCTGTGATGCAACCTGGATTGACCATATCTAGATCCACAGCTGGATGAGACATAAGGCTGGACACTCTTGGGGCTGAGAGGATTGGTGAGGTTGGGTGAGCAAACGCAGATACTTTAAAGTAACACTGCGGGGAACACACCCCATGGGTCTCAAATCTCCAGGTACAAGGGCATCTTCCTACATCAAAACATGCATGGGAAAGCCAGAAGATGGTATGCCGTGAGATCGGGAAAGGTTTCTAAAACGCACCTCATTTCTCCTCTCCTTGTGCTCGGGTTCGCCATTCCAGCCGCTTGACTAACCATCTCCCTACTTGGAGAATCAGCACCTTTAACCTACTGTTTCGTCCAGGTTGCAATTTGTCCTGAGGATGAACGGGAAGACGGGGAACCAACGAAAGACTAGCCCTAGGTGTTGGGACAGGCACAGGTCACTCCATTTTCCCATCAGGAAGAAGAATGAACCACAGGCTCAGCCTGCCCCCCAGAACCAAAATAGGGCCTGAAGCAATCCTGCGCTTTTGCGGCCAGCTCCCAAAAAAGCGAGGAGACAAATGGAGCTCAGGGGCACTGCAATTCACAAACGTGCAGAGTTATAAATGAGAACTCTCGTCCACAAATATATTGAGGGAAGGCAACGAAGAGGATTTGAAAGCAAGGCAGATTTGCAGGAAACAGATTTCAGGAGGTAGATTCGACTCGCCTTTAAAGCACATGAAAAGCGGCAAAACGTTGACAATGATGCCCTTGGCCAAAAAGGGCGTATGCGTTTTTTCCTGAATATATTCAGGAAAAAACGCATACGCCCTTTTTGGCCAACCAAGCAAGCCGGAAGGGCAAATCAGCGCTACAAAGAAGTCTCGCTTGCCCTCGGTCAAAAGGGCCATGCTGAACAAAGTGTAAAAACCAGAAAAGCAGGACAGGCCATGGAGACATGGAAGCCTTGCTACGCTGATGGGCGGGATGTAAATTGCCAACAGGCACTCTGGAGAAGAGTACGGTGTGTCCTGAAACAAGTAATAAACACAGCGTAGAGAGCATAGGGCACTTCCACTCAAGGGCGTATAAATTGGGAAAACTAAAAATCAACAAGACACAGGCACCCTAAAGTTTACGGCTGCTCTGTTTCCAAGAACCTCCGCTTTGGAACACCTTCAATATCCCAGGAAAGAGAAAAATGGATAAAGAAATGGTGGTACTTGGCACAATGGAATATGACTCAGCCATGAAATCAATGTCATAAGGCTAGTTAGCAGCATGATGAGTGGATTTAGATACGATGATTCTAAGTGAAATAAGTCACACAGAAAAAGACACTTATCCTAATATATCGCTTATAGAGGGAATGTCAAAATCGCTACACTTGAACTGAATTACAAAACAGAACAGAGTCACACCTTTAGAAGACACACTATGGCTGCTTAACGGGAAAGGTGAGGTGGGGTGATGCATAAAACAAGGGTTTGAAATTAGCTCAGAGACCGCTCCATAAGCCAAATATGTAATAGACAAGACCTACTCCCTGCTCAGTGAACTGGACTCAACACACCCTAGTCACCACACAAGAATATATCTGACTAGTAAGAATCTGAAAACCTATGTATCGATATCTCTCTGCAAGTGAATCAAGAGGGTGTAAAGCAGCATCAACACAGCAGGGAAAAGCAGCCAAGCCCGATTCTAAACATAAATTACTTTAAAAAACACACAAAACAAAGACAGTTAAAGAGAGAGAAATTCTTACAAAATCCATTCAGGGTCTATGATGCAACCTGGATTGACCATATCTAGACCCACAGCTGGATGAGACATAAGGCTGGACACTCTTGGGGCTGAGAGGATTGGTGAGGTTTGGTGAGCAAACCCAGATACTTTAAAGTAACACTGCTGGGAACACACCCCATGGGTCTCAAATCTCCAGGTACAAGGGCATCTTCCTACATCAAAACATGCATGGGAAACCCAGAAGATGGTATGCCATGAGATCGGGAAAGGTTTCTAAAACGCACCTCATTTCTCCTCTCCTTGTGCTCGGGTTCGCCATTCCAGCCGCTTGACTAACCATCTCCCTACTTGGAGAATCAGCACCTTTAACCTCCTGATTGTACAGGTTGCAATTTGTCCTGAGGATGAACGGGAAGACGCGGAACCAACGAGAGACGAGCCCTAGGTGTTGGGACAGGCATAGGTCACTCCATTTTCCCATCAGGAAGAAGAATGAACCACAGGCTCAGCCTGCCCTCCAGAACCAAAATAGGTCCTGAAGCAAACCTGCGCTTTTGCGGCCAGCTCCCAAAAAAGCGAGGAGACAAATGGAGCTCAGGGGCACTGCAATTCACAAACGTGCAGAGTTATAAATGAGAACTCTCGTCCACAAATATATTGAGGGAAGGCAACGAAGAGGATTTGAAAGCAAGGCAGATTTGCAGGAAACAGATTTCAGGAGGTAGATTCGACTCGCCTTTAAAGCACATGAAAAGCGGAAAAACGTTGACAATGATGCCCTTGGCCAAAAAGGGCGTATGCGTTTTTTCCTGAATATATTCAGGAAAAAACGCATACGCCCTTTTTGGCCAACCAAGCAAGCCGGAAGGGCAAATCAGCGCTACAAAGAAGTCTCGCTTGCCCTCGGTCAAAAGGGCCATGCTGAAAAAAGTGTAAAAACCAGAAAAGCAGGACAGGCCATGGAGACATGGGAGCCTTGCTACGCTGATGGGCAGGATGTAAATTGCCAACAGGCACTCTGGAGAAGAGTACGGTGTGTCCTGAAACAAGTAATAAACACAGCGTAGAGAGCATAGGGCACTTCCACTCATGGGCGTATAAATTGGGAAAACTAAAAATCAACAAGACACAGGCAACCTAAAGTTTACGGCTGCTCTGTTACCAAGAATCTCCGCTTCGGTACACCTTCAATATCCCAGGAAAGAGAAAAATGGATAAAGAAATGGTGGTACTTGGCACAATGGAATATCACTCAGCCATGTAATCAATGTCATAAGGCAAGTTAGAAGCATGATGAGTGGATTTAGGTACGATGATTCTAAGTGAAATAAGTCACACAGAAAAAGGCACTTATCCTAAGATATCGCTTATAGAGGGAATGTCAAAATCGCTACACTTGAACTGAATTACAAAACAGAACAGAGGCACACCTTTAGAAGACACACTATGGCTGCTTAACGGGAAAGGTGAGGTGGGGTGATGCATAAAACAAGGGTTTGAAATTAGCTCAGACACCGCTCCATAAGCCAAATATGTACTAGACAAGGCCTACTCCCTGCTCAGGGAACTGGACTCAACACACCCTAGTCACCACACAAGAATATATCTGACTAGTAAGAATCTGAAAACCTATGTATCGATATCTCTCTGCAAGTGAATCAAGAGGGTGTAAAGCAGCATCAACGCAGCAGGGAAAAGCAGCCAAACCCCATTCTAATCATACATTACTTTAAAAAACCCACAAAGCAAAGACAGTGAAAGAGAGAGAAATTCTTACAAAATCCGTTCAGGGTCTCTGATGCAACCTGGATTGACCATATCTAGACCCACAGCTGGATGAGACATAAGGCTGGACACTCTTGGGGCTGAGAGGATTGGTGAGGTTGGGTGAGCAAATACAGATACTTTAAAGTAATACCGCGGGGTACCCACCCCATGGGTCTCAAATCTCCAGGTACAAGGGCATCTTCCTACATCAAAACATTCATGGGAAACCCAGAAGATGGTATGCCGTGAGATCGGGAAAGGTTTCTAAAACGCACCTCATTTCTCCTCTCCTTGTGCTCGGGTTCGCCATTCCAGCCGCTTGACTAACCATCTCCCTACTTGGAGAATCAGCACCTTTAACCTCCTGTTTCGTCCAGGTTGCAATTTGTCCTGAGGATGAACGGGAAGACGGGGAACCAACGAGAGACTAGCCCTAGGTGTTGGGACAGGCACAGGTCACTCCATTTTCCCATCAGGAAGAAGAATGAACCACAGGCTCAGCCTGCCCCCCAGAACCAAAATAGGGCCTGAAGCAATCCTGCGCTTCTGCGGCCAGCTCCCAAAAAAGCGAGGAGACAAATGGAGCTCAGGGGCACTGCAATTCACAAACGTGCAGAGTTATAAATGAGAACTCTCGTCCACAAATATATTGAGGGAAGGCAACGAAGAGGATTTGAAAGCAAGGCAGATTTGCAGGAAACAGATTTCAGGAGGTAGATTCGACTCGCCTTTAAAGCACATGAAAAGCGGCAAAACGTTGACAATGATGCCCTTGGCCAAAAAGGGCGTATGCGTTTTTTCCTGAATATATTCAGGAAAAAACGCATACGCCCTTTTTGGCCAACCAAGCAAGCCGGAAGGCCAAATCAGCGCTACAAAGAAATCTCGCTTGCCCTCGGTCAAAAGGGCCATGCTGAAAAAAGTGTAAAAACCAGAAAAGCAGGACAGGCCATGGAGACATGGAAGCCTTGCTACGCTGATGGGCGGGATGTAAATTGCCAACAGGCACTCTGGAGAAGAGTACGGTGTGTCCTGAAACAAGTAAGAAACACAGCGTAGAGAGCATAGGGCACTTCCACTCATGGGCGTATAAATTGGGAAAACTAAAAATCAACAAGACACAGGCACCCTAAAGTTTACGGCTGCTCTCTTTCCAAGAATCTCCGCTTCGGTACACCTTCAATATCCCAGGAAAGAGAAAAATGGATAAAGAAATGGTGGTACTTGGCACAATGGAATATCACTCAGCCATGAAATCAATGTCATAAGGCTAGATAGCAGCATGATGAGTGGATTTAGGTACGATGATTCTAAGTGAAATAAGTCACACAGAAAAAGACACTTATCCTAAGATATCGCTTTTAGGGGGAATGTCAAAATCGCTACACTTGAACTGAATTACAAAACAGAACATAGTCACACCTTTAGAAGACACACTATGGCTGCTTAACGGGAAAGGTGAGGTGGGGTGATGCATAAAACAAGGGTTTGAAATTAGCTCAGAGACCGCTCCATAAGCCAAATATGTAATAGACAAGGCCTACTCCATGCTCAGTGAACTGGACTCAATACACCCTAGTCACCACTCAAGAATATATCTGACTAGTAAGAATCTGAAAACCTATGTATCGATATCTCTCTGCAAGTGAATCAAAAGGGTGTAAAGCGGCATCAACACAGCAGGGAAAAGCAGCCAAGCCCGATTCTAAACATACATTACTTTAAAAAACCCACAAAAGAAAGACAGTGAAAGAGAGAGAAATTCTTACAAAATCCGTTCAGGGTCTATGATGCAACCTGGATTGACCATATCTAGACCCACAGCTGGATGAGACATAAGGCTGGACACTCTTGGGGCTGAGAGGATTGGTGAGGTTGGGTGAGCAAACGCAGATACTTTAAAGTAACACTGCTGGGAACACACCCCATGGGTCTCAAATCTCCCGGTACAAGGCATCTTCCTACATCAAAACATGCATGGGAAACCCAGAAGATGGTATGCCGTGAGATCGGGAAAGGTTTCTAAAACGCACCTCATTTCTCCTCTCCTTGTGCTCGGGTTCGCCATTCCAGCCGCTTGACTAACCATCTCCCTACTTGGAGAATCAGCACCTTTAACCTCCTGTTTCGTCCAGGTTGCAATTTGTCCTGAGGATGAACGGGAAGACGGGGAAACAACGAGAGACTAGCCCTCGGTGTTGGGACAGGCACAGGTCACTCCATTTTCCCATCAGGAAGAAGAATGAACCACAGGCTCAGCCTGCCCCCCAGAACCAAAATAGGGCCTGAAGCAATCCTGCGCTTTTGCGGCCAGCTCCCAAAAAAGCGAGGAGACAAATGGAGCTCAGGGGCACTGCAATTCACAAACGTGCAGAGTTATAAATGAGAACTCTCGTCCACAAATATATTGAGGGAAGGCAATGAAGAGGATTTGAAAGCAAGGCAGATTTGCAGGAAACAGATTTCAGGAGGTAGATTCGACTCGCCTTTAAAGCACATGAAAAGCGGCAAAACGTTGACAATGATGCCCTTGGCCAAAAAGGGCGTATGCGTTTTTTCCTGAATATATTCAGGAAAAAACGCATACGCCCTTTTTGGCCAACCAAGCAAGCCGGAAGGGCAAATCAGCGCTACAAAGGAGTCTCGCTTGCCCTCGGTCAAAAGGGCCATGCTGAACAAAGTGTAAAAACCAGAAAAGCAGGACAGGCCATGGAGACATGGGAGCCTTGCTACGCTGATGGGCGGGATGTAAATTGCCAACAGGCACTCTGGAGAAGAGTACGGTGTGTCCTGAAACAAGTAATAAACACAGCGTAGAGAGCATAGGGCACTTCCACTCATGGGCGTATAAATTGGGAAAACTAAAAATCAACAAGACACAGGCACCCTAAAGTTTACGGCTGCTCTGTTTCCAAGAATCTCCGCTTCGGTACACCTTCAATATCCCAGGAAAGAGAAAAATGGATAAAGAAATGGTGGTACTTGGCACAATGGAATATCACTCAGCCATGAAATCAATGTCATAAGGCTACGTAGCAGCATGATGAGTGGATTTAGGTACGATGATTCTAAGTGAAATAAGTCACACAGAAAAAGGCACTTATCCTAAGATATCGCTTATAGAGGGAATGCCAAAATCGCTACACTTGAACTGAATTACAAAACAGAACAGAGGCACACCTTTAGAAGACACACTATGGCTACTTAACCGGAAAGGTGAGGTGGGGTGATGCATAAAACAAGGGTTTGAAATTAGCTCAGACACCGCTCCATAAGCCAAATATGTACTAGACAAGGCCTACTCCCTGCTCAGTGAACTGGACTCAACACCCCCTAGTCACCGCACAAGAATATATCTGACTAGTATGAATCTCAAAAACCTATGTATCGATATCTCTCTGCAAGTGAATCAAGAGGGTGTAAAGCGGCATCAACACAGCAGGGAAAAGCAGCCAAGCCCGATTCTAAACATACATTACTTTAAAAAACCCACAAAAGAAAGACAGGGAAAGAGACAGAAATTCTTACAAAATCCGTTCAGGGTCTATGATGCAACCTGGATTGACCATATCTAGACCCACAGCTGGATGAGACATAAGGCTGGACACTCTTCGGGCTGAGCGGATTGGTGAGGTTGGGTGAGAAATGCAGATACTTTAAAGTAACACTGCTGGGAACACACCCCATGGGTCTCAAATCTCCAGGTACAAGGGCATCTTCCTACATCAAAACATGCATGGGAAACCCAGAAGATGGTATGCCATGAGATCGGGAAAGGTTTCTAAAACGCACCTCATTTCTCCTCTCCTTGTGCTCGGGTTCGCCATTCCAGCCACTTGACTAACCATCTCCCTACTTGGAGAATCAGCACCTTTAACCTCCTGATTGTAGAGGTTGCAATTTGTCCTGAGGATGAACGGGAAGACGCGGAACCAACGAGAGACGAGCCCTAGGTGTTGGGACAGGTATAGGTCACTCCATTTTCCCATCAGGAAGAAGAATGAACCACAGGCTCAGCCTGCCCCCCAGAACCAAAATAGGGCCTGAAGCAATCCTGCGCTTTTGCGGCCAGCTCCCAAAAAAGCGAGGAGACAAATGGAGCTCAGGGGCACTGCAATTCACAAACGTGCAGAGTTATAAATGAGAACTCTCGTCCACAAATATATTGAGGGAAGGCAACGAAGAGGATTTGAAAGCAAGGCAGATTTGCAGGAAACAGATTTCAGGAGGTAGATTCGACTCGCCTTTAAAGCACATGAAAAGCGGCAAAACGTTGACAATGATGCCCTTGGCCAAAAAGGGCGTATGCGTTTTTTCCTGAATATATTCAGGAAAAAACGCATACGCCCTTTTAGGCCAAGCAAGCAAGCCGGAAGGGCAAATCAGCGCTACAAAGAAGTCTCGCTTGCCCTCGGTCAAAAGGGCCATGCTGAACAAAGTGTAAAAACCAGAAAAGCAGGACAGGCCATGGAGACATGGGAGCCTTGCTACGCTGATGGGCGGGATGTAAATTGCCAACAGGCACTCTGGAGAAGAGTACGGTGTGTCCTGAAACAAGTAATAAACACAGCGTAGAGAGCATAGGGCACTTCCACTCATGGGCGTATAAATTGGGAAAACTAAAAATCAACAAGACACAGGCACCCTAAAGTTTACGGCTGCTCTGTTTCCAAGAATCTCCGCTTCGGTACACCTTCAATATCCCAGGAAAGAGAAAAATGGATAAAGAAATGGTGGTACTTGGCACAATGGAATATCACTCAGCCATGAAATCAATGTCATAAGGCTACTTAGCAGCATGATGAGTGGATTTAGGTACGATGATTCTAAGTGAAATAAGTCACACAGAAAAAGGCACTTATCCTAAGATATCGCTTATAGAGGGAATGCCAAAATCGCTACACTTGAACTGAATTACAAAACAGAACAGAGGCACACCTTTAGAAGACACACTATGGCTACTTAACCGGAAAGGAGAGGTGAGGTGATGCATAAAACAAGGGTTTGAAATTAGCTCAGACACCGCTCCATAAGCCAAATATGTACTAGACAAGGCCTACTCCCTGCTCAGTGAACTGGACTCAACACCCCCTAGTCACCACAGAAGAATATATCTGAGTAGTAAGAATCTGAAAACCTATGTATCGATATCTCTCTGCAAGTGAATCAAAAGGGTGTAAAGCGGCATCAACACAGCAGGGAAAAGCAGCCAAGCCCGATTCTAAACATACATTACTTTAAAAAACCCACAAAAGAAAGACAGTGAAAGAGACAGAAATTCTTACAAAATCCGTTCAGGGTCTATGATGCAACCTGGATTGACGATATCTAGACCCACAGCTGGATGAGACATAAGGCTGGACACTCTTGGGGCTGAGCGGATTGGTGAGGTTGAGTGAGCAAACCCAGATACTTTAAAGTAACACTGCTGGGAACACACCCCATGGGTCTCAAATCTCCTGGTACAAGGGCATCTTCCTACATCAAAACATGCATGGGAAACCCAGAAGATGGTATGCCATGAGATCGGGAAAGGTTTCTAAAACGCACCTCATTTCTCCTCTCCTTGTGCTCGGGTTCGCCATTCCAGCCACTTGACTAACCATCTCCCTACTTGGAGAATCAGCACCTTTAACCTCCTGATTGTACAGGTTGCAATTTGTCCTGAGGATGAACGGGAAGATGCGGAACCAACGAGAGACGAGCCCTAGGTGTTGGGACAGGCATAGGTCACTCCATTTTCCCATCAGGAAGAAGAATGAACCACAGGCTCAGCCTGCCCCCCAGAACCAAAATAGGGCCTGAAGCAATCCTGCGCTTTTGCGGCCAGCTCCCAAAAAAGCGAGGAGACAAATGGAGCTCAGGGGCACTGCAATTCACAAACGTGCAGAGTTATAAATGAGAACTCTCGTCCACAAATATATTGAGGGAAGTCAACGAAGAGGATTTGAAAGCAAGGCAGATTTGCAGGAAACAGATTTCAGGAGGTAGATTCGACTCGCCTTTAAAGCACATGAAAAGCGGCAAAACGTTGACAATGATGCCCTTGGCCAAAAAGGGCGTATGCGTTTTTTCCTGAATATATTCAGGAAAAAACGCATACGCCCTTTTAGGCCAAGCAAGCAAGCCGGAAGGGCAAATCAGCGCTACAAAGAAGTCTCGCTTGCCCTCGGTCAAAAGGGCCATGCTGAACAAAGTGTAAAAACCAGAAAAGCAGGACAGGCCATGGAGACATGGGAGCCTTGCTACGCTGATGGGCGGGATGTAAATTGCCAACAGGCACTCTGGAGAAGAGTACGGTGTGTCCTGAAACAAGTAATAAACACAGCGTAGAGAGCATAGGGCACTTCCACTCATGGGCGTATAAATTGGGAAAACTAAAAATCAACAAGACACAGGCACCCTAAAGTTTACGGCTGCTCTGTTTCCAAGAATCTCCGCTTCGGTACACCTTCAATATCCCAGGAAAGAGAAAAATGGATAAAGAAATGGTGGTACTTGGCACAATGGAATATCACTCAGCCATGAAATCAATGTCATAAGGCTACTTAGCAGCATGATGAGTGGATTTAGGTACGATGATTCTAAGTGAAATAAGTCACACAGAAAAAGGCACTTATCCTAAGATATCGTTTATAGAGGGAATGCCAAAATCGCTACACTTGAACTGAATTACAAAACAGAACAGAGGCACACCTTTAGAAGACACACTATGGCTACTTAACCGGAAAGGTGAGGTGGGGTGATGCATAAAACAAGGGTTTGAAATTAGCTCAGACACCGCTCCATAAGCCAAATATGTAATAGACAAGGCCTACTCCCTGCTCAGTGAACTGGACTCAACACCCCCTAGTCACCGCACAAGAATATATCGGACTAGTATGAATCTGAAAACCTATGTATCGATATCTCTCTGCAAGTGAATCAAGAGGGTGTAAAGCGGCATAAACACAGAAGGGAAAAGCTGCCAAACCCCATTCTAAACATACATTAATTTAAAAAACCCACAAAGCAAAGACAGTGAAAGAGAGAGAAATTCTTACAAAATCCGTTCAGGGTCTCTGATGCAACCTGGATTGACCATATCTAGACCCACAGCTGGATGAGACATAAGGCTGGACACTCTTGGGGCTGAGAGGATTGGTGAGGTTGGGTGAGCAAACGCAGATACTTTAAAGTAAAACTGCGGGGAACACACCCCATGGGTCTCAAATCTCCTGGTACAAGGGCATCTTCCTACATCAAAACATGCATGGGAAACCCAGAAGATGGTATGCCATGAGATCGGGAAAGGTTTCTAAAACGCACCTCATTTCTCCTCTCCTTGTGCTCGGGTTCGCCATTCCAGCTGCTTGACCAACCATCTCCCTACTTGGAGAATCAGCACCTTTAACCTCCTGATTGTACAGGTTGCAATTTGTCCTGAGGATGAACGGGAAGACGCGGAAGCAACGAGAGACGAGCCCTAGGTGCTGGGACAGGCGTAGGTCACTCCATTTTCCCATCAGGAAGAAGAATGAACCACAGGCTCAGCCTGCCCCCCAGAACCAAAATAGGGCCTGAAGCAATCCAGCGCTTTTGCGGCCAGCTCCCAAGAAAGCGAGGAGACAAATGGAGCTCAGGGGCACTGCAATTCACAAACGTGCAGAGTTATAAATGAGAACTCTCGTCCACAAATATATTGAGGGAAGGCAACGAAGAGGATTTGAAAGCAAGGCAGATTTGCAGGAAACAGATTTCAGGAGGTAGATTCGACTCGCCTTTAAAGCACATGAAAAGCGGCAAAACGTTGACAATGATGCCCTTGGCCAAAAAGGGCGTATGCGTTTTTTCCTGAATATATTCAGGAAAAAACGCATACGCCCTTTTTGGCCAACCAAGCAAGCCGGAAGGGCAAATCAGCGCTACAAAGAAGTCTCGCTTGCCCTCGGTCAAAAGGGCCATGCTGAACAAACAGTGAAAACCAGAAAAGCAGGACAGGCCATGGAGACCTGGGAGCCTTGCTACGCTGATGGGCGGGATGTAAATTGCCAACAGGCACTCTGGAGAAGAGTACGGTGTGTCCTGAAACAAGTAATAAACACAGCGTAGAGAGCATAGGGCACTTCCACTCAAGGGCGTATAAATTGGGAAAACTAAAAATCAACAAGACACAGGCACCCTAAAGTTTACGGCTGCTCTGTTTCCAAGAACCTCCACTTCGGTACACCTTCAATATCCCAGGAAAGAGAAAAATGGATAAAGAAATGGTGGTACTTGGCACAATGGAATATCACTCAGCCATGAAATCAATGTCATAAGGCTAGTTAGCAGCATGATGAGTGGATTTAGGTACGATGACTCTAAGTGAAATAATTCACACAGAAAAAGACACTTATCCTAAGATATCGCTTATAGAGGGAATGTCAAAATCGCTACACTTGAACTGAATTACAAAACAGAACAGAGTCACACCTTTAGAAGACACACTATGGCTGCTTAACGGGAAAGGTGAGGTGGGGTGATGCATAAAACAAGGGTTTGGAATTAGCTCAGACACCGCTCCATAAGCCAAATATGTAATAGACAAGGCCTACTCCCTGCTCAGTGAACTGGACTCAACACCCCCTAGTCACCGCACAAGAATATATCTGACTAGTATGAATCTGAAAACCTATGTATCGATATCTCTCTGCAAGTGAATCAAGAGGGTGTAAAGCGGCATAAACACAGCAGGGAAAAGCAGCCAAACCCCATTCTAAACATACATTACTTTAAAAAACCCACAAAGCAAAGACAGTGAAAGAGAGAGAAATTCTTACAAAATCCGTTCAGGGTCTCTGATGCAACCTGGATTGACCATATCTAGACCCACAGCTGGATGAGACATAAGGCTGGACACTCTTGGGGCTGAGAGGATTGGTGAGGTTGGGTGAGCAAATGCAGATACTTTAAAGTAATACCGCTTGGTACCCACCCCATGGGTCTCAAATCTCCAGGTACAAGGGAATCTTCCTACATCAAAACATGCATGGGAAACCCAGAAGATGGTATGCCGTGAGATCGGGAAAGGTTTCTAAAACGCACCTCATTTCTCCTCTCCTTGTGCTCGGGTTCGCCATTCCGGCTGCTTGACTAACCATCTCCCTACTTGGAGAATCAGCACCTTTAACCTACTGTTTCGTCCAGGTTGCAATTTGTCCTGAGGATGAACGGGAAGACGGGGAACCAACGAAAGACTAGCCCTAGGTGTTGGGACAGGCACAGGTCACTCCATTTTCCCATCAGGAAGAAGAATGAACCACAGGCTCAGCCTGCCCCCTAGAACCAAAATAGGGCCTGAAGCAATCCTGCGCTTTTGCGGCCAGCTCCCAAAAAAGCGAGGAGACAAATGGAGCTCAGGGGCACTGCAATTCACAAACGTGCAGAGTTATAAATGAGAACTCTCGTCCACAAATATATTGAGGGAAGGCAACGAAGAGGATTTGAAAGCAAGGCAGATTTGCAGGAAACAGATTTCAGGAGGTAGATTCGACTCGCCTTTAAAGCACATGAAAAGCGGCAAAACGTTGACAATGATGCCCTTGGCCAAAAAGGGCGTATGCGTTTTTTCCTGAATATATTCAGGAAAAAACGCATACGCCCTTTTTGGCCAACCAAGCAAGCCGGAAGGGCAAATCAGCGCTACAAAGAAGTCTCGCTTGCCCTCGGTCAAAAGGGCCATGCTGAACAAAGTGTAAAAACCAGAAAAGCAGGAGAGGCCATGGAGACATGGAAGCCTTGCTACGCTGATGGGCGGGATGTAAATTGCCAACAGGCACTCTGGAGAAGAGTACGGTGTGTCCTGAAACAAGTAATAAACACAGCGTTGAGAGCATAGGGCACTTCCACTCATGGGCGTATAAATTGGGAAAACTAAAAATCAACAAGACACAGGCACCCTAAAGTTTACGGCTGCTCTGTTTCCAAGAACCTCCACTTCGGTACACCTTCAATATCCCAGGAAAGAGAAAAATGGATAAAGAAATGGTGGTACTTGGCACAGTGGAATATCACTCAGCCATGAAATCAATGTCATAAGGCTAGTTAGCAGCATGATGAGTGGATTTAGATACGATGATTCTAAGTGAAATAAGTCACACAGAAAAAGACACTTATCCTAAGATATCGCTTATAGAGGGAATGTCAAAATCGCTACACTTGAACTGAATTACAAAACAGAACAGAGTCACACCTTTAGAAGACACACTATGGCTGCTTAACGGGAAAGGTGAGGTGGGGTGATGCATAAAACAAGGGTTTGGAATTAGCTCAGACACCGCTCCATAAGCCAAATATGTAATAGACAAGGCCTACTCCCTGCTCAGTGAACTGGACTCAACACACCCTAGTCAACACACAAGAATATATCTGACTAGTAAGAATCTGAAAACCTATGTATCGATATCTCTCTGCAAGTGAATCAAGAGGGTGTAAAGCGGCATCAACACAGCAGGGAAAAGCAGCCAAGCCCGATTCTAAACATAAATTACTTTAAAAAACCCACAAAACAAAGACAGTGAAAGAGAGAGAAATTCTTACAAAATCCGTTCAGGGTCTATGATGCAACCTGGATTGACCATATCAAGACCCACAGCTGGATGAGACATAAGGCTGGACATTCTTCGGGCTGAGAGGGTTGGTGAGGTTGGGTGAGCAAATGCAGATACTTTAAAGTAACACTGCGGGGAACACACCCCATGGGTCTCAAATCTCCAGGTACAAGGGAATCTTCCTACATCAAAACATGCATGGGAAACCCAGAAGATGGTATGCCATGAGATCGGGAAAGGTTTCTAAAACGCACCTCATTTCTCCTCTCCTTGTGCTCGGGTTCGCCATTCCAGCCGCTTGACTAACCATCTCCCTACTTGGAGAATCAGCACCTTTAACCTCCTGATTGTACAGGTTGCAATTTGTCCTGAGGATGAACGGGAAGACGCGGAACCAACGAGAGACGAGCCCTAGGTGTTGGGACAGGCATAGGTCACTCCATTTTCCCATCAGGAAGAAGAATGAACCACAGGCTCAGCCTGCCCCCCAGAACCAAAATAGGGCCTGAAGCAATCCTGCGCTTTTGCGGCCAGCTCCCAAAAAAGCGAGGAGACAAATGGAGCTCAGGGGCACTGCAATTCACAAACGTGCAGAGTTATAAATGAGAACTCTCGTCCACAAATATATTGAGGGAAGGCAACGAAGAGGATTTGAAAGCAAGGCAGATTTGCAGGAAACAGATTTCAGGAGGTAGATTCGACTCGCCTTTAAAGCACATGAAAAGCGGCAAAACGTTGACAATGATGCCCTTGGCCAAAAAGGGCGTATGCGTTTTTTCCTGAATATATTCAGGAAAAAACGCATACGCCCTTTTTGGCCAACCAAGCAAGCCGGAAGGGCAAATCAGCGCTACAAAGAAGTCTCGCTTGCCCTCAGTCAAAAGGGCCATGCTGAACAAAGTGTAAAACCCAGAAAAGCAGGACAGGCCATGGAGACATGGGAGCCTTGCTACGCTGATGGGCGGGATGTAAATTGCCAACAGGCACTCTGGAGAAGAGTACGGTGTGTCCTGAAACAAGTAATAAACACAGCGTAGAGAGCATAGGGCACTTCCACTCAAGGGCGTATAAATTGGGAAAACTAAAAATCAACAAGACACAGGCACCCTAAAGTTTACGGCTGCTCTGTTTCCAAGAACCTCCACTTCGGTACACCTTCAATATCCCAGGAAAGAGAAAAATGGATAAAGAAATGGTGGTACTTGGCACAATGGAATATCACTCAGCCATGAAATCAATGTCATAAGGCTAGTTAGCAGCATGATGAGTGGATTTAGGTACGATGACTCTAAGTGAAATAAGTCACACAGAAAAAGACACTTATCCTAAGATATCGCTTATAGAGGGAATGTCAAAATCGCTACACTTGAACTGAATTACAAAACAGAACAGAGTCACACCTTTAGAAGACACACTATGGCTGCTTAACGGGAAAGGTGAGGTGGGGTGATGCATAAAACAAGGGTTTGGAATTAGCTCAGACACCGCTCCATAAGCCAAATATGTAATAGACAAGGCCTACTCCCTGCTCAGTGAACTGGACTCAACACCCCCTAGTCACCGCACAAGAATATATCTGACTAGTATGAATCTGAAAACCTATGTATCGATATCTCTCTGCAAGTGAATCAAGAGGGTGTAAAGCGGCATAAACACAGCAGGGAAAAGCAGCCAAGCCCGATTCTAAACATAAATTACTTTAAAAAACCCACAAAACAAAGACAGTGAAAGAGAGAGAAATTCTTACAAAATCCGTTCAGGGTCTATGATGCAACCTGGATTGACCATATCAAGACCCACAGCTGGATGAGACATAAGCCTGGACATTCTTGGGGATGAGAGGGTTGGTGAGGTTGGGTGAGCAAATGCAGATACTTTAAAGTAACACTGCGGGGAACACACCCCATGGGTCTCAAATCTCCAGGTACAAGGGAATCTTCCTACATCAAAACATGCATGGGAAACCCAGAAGATGGTATGCCATGAGATCGGGAAAGGTTTCTAAAACGCACCTCATTTCTCCTCTCCTTGTGCTCGGGTTCGCCATTCCAGCCGCTTGACTAACCATCTCCCTACTTGGAGAATCAGCACCTTTAACCTCCTGATTGTACAGGTTGCAATTTGTCCTGAGGATGAACGGGAAGACGCGGAACCAACGAGAGACGAGCCCTAGGTGTTGGGACAGGCATAGGTCACTCCATTTTCCCATCAGGAAGAAGAATGAACCACAGGCTCAGCCTGCCCCCCAGAACCAAAATAGGGCCTGAAGCAATCCTGCGCTTTTGCGGCCAGCTCCCAAAAAAGCGAGGAGACAAATGGAGCTCAGGGGCACTGCAATTCACAAACGTGCAGAGTTATAAATGAGAACTCTCGTCCACAAATATATTGAGGGAAGGCAACGAAGAGGATTTGAAAGCAAGGCAGATTTGCAGGAAACAGATTTCAGGAGGTAGATTCGACTCGCCTTTAAAGCACATGAAAAGCGGCAAAACGTTGACAATGATGCCCTTGTCCAAAAAGGGCGTATGCGTTTTTTCCTGAATATATTCAGGAAAAAACGCATACGCCCTTTTTGGCCAACCAAGCAAGCCGGAAGGGCAAATCAGCGCTACAAAGAAGTCTCGCTTGCCCTCAGTCAAAAGGGCCATGCTGAACAAAGTGTAAAAACCAGAAAAGCAGGACAGGCCATGGAGACATGGGAGCCTTGCTACGCTGATGGGCGGGATGTAAATTGCCAACAGGCACTCTGGAGAAGAGTACGGTGTGTCCTGAAACAAGTAATAAACACAGCGTAGAGAGCATAGGGCACTTCCACTCAAGGGCGTATAAATTGGGAAAACTAAAAATCAACAAGACACAGGCACCCTAAAGTTTACGGCTGCTCTGTTTCCAAGAACCTCCACTTCGGTACACCTTCAATATCCCAGGAAAGAGAAAAATGGATAAAGAAATGGTGGTACTTGGCACAATGGAATATCACTCAGCCATGAAATCAATGTCATAAGGCTAGTTAGCAGCATGATGAGTGGATTTAGGTACGATGACTCTAAGTGAAATAAGTCACACAGAAAAAGACACTTATCCTAAGATATCGCTTATAGAGGGAATGTCAAAATCGCTACACTTGAACTGAATTACAAAACAGAACAGAGTCACACCTTTAGAAGACACACTATGGCTGCTTAACGGGAAAGGTGAGGTGGGGTGATGCATAAAACAAGGGTTTGGAATTAGCTCAGACACCGCTCCATAAGCCAAATATGTAATAGACAAGGCCTACTCCCTGCTCAGTGAACTGGACTCAACACCCCCTAGTCACCGCACAAGAATATATCTGACTAGTAAGAATCTGAAAACCTATGTATCGATATCTCTCTGCAAGTGAATCAAGAGGGTGTAAAGCGGCATCAACACAGCAGGGAAAAGCAGCCAAGCCCGATTCTAAACATAAATTACTTTAAAAACCCACAAAACAAAGACAGTGAAAGAGAGAGAAATTCTTACAAAATCCGTTCAGGGTCTATGATGCAACCTGGATTGACCATATCAAGACCCACAGCTGGATGAGACATAAGGCTGGACACTCTTGGGGCTGAGAGGGTTGGTGAGGTTGGGTGAGCAAATGCAGATACTTTAAAGTAACACTGCGGGGAACACACCCCATGGGTCTCAAATCTCCAGGTACAAGGGAATCTTCCTACATCAAAACATGCATGGGAAACCCAGAAGATGGTATGCCATGAGATCGGGAAAGGTTTCTAAAACGCACCTCATTTCTCCTCTCCTTGTGCTCGGGTTCGCCATTCCAGCCGCTTGACTAACCATCTCCCTACTTGGAGAATCAGCACCTTAACCTCCTGATTGTACAGGTTGCAATTTGTCCTGAGGATGAACGGGAAGACGCGGAACCAACGAGAGACGAGCCCTAGGTGTTGGGACAGGCATAGGTCACTCCATTTTCCCATCAGGAAGAAGAATGAACCACAGGCTCAGCCTGCCCCCCAGAACCAAAATAGGGCCTGAAGCAATCCTGCGCTTTTGCGGCCAGCTCCCAAAAAAGCGAGGAGACAAATGGAGCTCAGGGGCACTGCAATTCACAAACGTGCAGAGTTATAAATGAGAACTCTCGTCCACAAATATATTGAGGGAAGGCAACGAAGAGGATTTGAAAGCAAGGCAGATTTGCAGGAAACAGATTTCAGGAGGTAGATTCGACTCGCCTTTAAAGCACATGAAAAGCGGCAAAACGTTGACAATGATGCCCTTGGCCAAAAAGGGCGTATGCGTTTTTTCCTGAATATATTCAGGAAAAAACGCATACGCCCTTTTTGGCCAACCAAGCAAGCCGGAAGGGCAAATCAGCGCTACAAAGAAGTCTCGCTTGCCCTCGGTCAAAAGGGCCATGCTGAACAAACAGTAAAAACCAGAAAAGCAGGACAGGCCATGGAGACATGGGAGCTTTGCTACGCTGATGGGCGGGATATAAATTGCCAACAGGCACTCTGGAGAAGAGTACGGTGTGTCCTGAAACAAGTAATAAACACAGCGTAGAGAGCATAGGGCACTTCCACTCATGGGCGTCTAAATTGGGAAAACTAAAAATCAACAAGACACAGGCACCCTAAAGTTTACGGCTGCTCTGTTTCCAAGAACCTCCGCTTCGGTACACCTTCAATATCCCAGGAAAGAGAAAAATGGATAAAGAAATGGTGGTACTTGGAACAATGGAATATCACTCAGCCATGAAATCAATGTCATAAGGCTAGTTCGCAGCATGATGAGTGGATTTAGGTACGATGACTCTAAGTGAAATAAGTCACACAGAAAAAGACACTTATCCTAAGATATCGCTTATAGAGGGAATGTCAAAATCGCTACACTTGAACTGAATTACAAAACAGAACAGAGTCACACCTTTAGAAGACACACTATGGCTGCTTAACGGGAAAGGTGAGGTGGGGTGATGCATAAAACAAGGGTTTGGAATTAGCTCAGACACCGCTCCATAAGCCAAATATGTAATAGACAAGGCCTACTCCCTGCTCAGTGAACTGGACTCAACACCCCCTAGTCACCGCACAAGAATATATCTGACTAGTATGAATCTGAAAACCTATGTATCGATATCTCTCTGCAAGTGAATCAAGAGGGTGTAAAGCGGCATAAACACAGCAGAGAAAAGCAGCCAAACCCCATTCTAAACATACATTACTTTAAAAAACCCACAAAACAAAGACAGTGAAAGAGAGAGAAATTCTTACAAAATCCGTTCAGGGTCTATGATGCAACCTGGATTGACCATATCAAGACCCACAGCTGGATGAGACATAAGGCTGGACACTCTTGGGGCTGAGAGGGTTGGTGAGGTTGGGTGAGCAAATGCAGATACTTTAAAGTAACACTGCGGGGAACACACACCATGGGTCTCAAATCTCCAGGTACAAGGGAATCTTCCTACATCAAAACATGCATGGGAAACCCAGAAGATGGTATGCCATGAGATCGGGAAAGGTTTCTA
This sequence comes from Eubalaena glacialis, assembly GCF_028564815.1. Lineage (NCBI taxonomy): Eukaryota > Metazoa > Chordata > Mammalia > Artiodactyla > Balaenidae > Eubalaena > Eubalaena glacialis. The sequence goes on from NW_026871236.1 coordinate 605,388, forward strand.
AAACGCACCTCATTTCTCCTCTCCTTGTGCTCGGGTTCGCCATTCCAGCCCCTTGACTAACCATCTCCCTACTTGGAGAATCAGCACCTTTAACCTCCTGATTGTACAGGTTGCAATTTGTCCTGAGGATGAACGGGAAGACGCGGAAGCCACGAGAGACGAGCCCTAGGTGTTGGGACAGGCATAGGTCACTCCATTTTCCCATCAGGAAGAAGAATGAACCACAGGCTCAGCCTGCCCCCCAGAACCAAAATAGGGCCTGAAGCAATCCTGCGCTTTTGCGGCCAGCTCCCAAAAAAGCGAGGAGACAAATGGAGCTCAGGGGCACTGCAATTCACAAACGTGCAGAGTTATAAATGAGAACTCTCGTCCACAAATATATTGAGGGAAGGCAACGAAGAGGATTTGAAAGCAAGGCAGATTTGCAGGAAACAGATTTCAGGAGGTAGATTCGACTCGCCTTTAAAGCACATGAAAAGCGGCAAAACGTTGACAATGATGCCCTTGGCCAAAAAGGGCGTATGCGTTTTTTCCTGAATATATTCAGGAAAAAACGCATACGCCCTTTTTGGCCAACCAAGCAAGCCGGAAGGGCAAATCAGCGCTACAAAGAAGTCTCGCTTGCCCTCGGTCAAAAGGGCCATGCTGAACAAAGTGTAAAAACCAGAAAAGCAGGACAGGCCATGGAGACATGGGAGCCTTGCTACGCTGATGGGCGGGATGTAAATTGCCAACAGGCACTCTGGAGAAGAGTACGGTGTGTCCTGAAACAAGTAATAAACACAGCGTAGAGAGCATAGGGCACTTCCACTCAAGGGCGTATAAATTGGGAAAACTAAAAATCAACAAGACACAGGCACCCTAAAGTTTACGGCTGCTCTGTTTCCAAGAACCTCCACTTCGGTACACCTTCAATATCCCAGGAAAGAGAAAAATGGATAAAGAAATGGTGGTACTTGGCACAATGGAATATCACTCAGCCATGAAATCAATGTCATAAGGCTAGTTAGCAGCATGATGAGTGGATTTAGGTACGATGATTCTAAGTGAAATAAGTCACACAGAAAAAGACACTTATCCTAAGATATCGCTTATAGAGGGAATGTCAAAATCGCTACACTTGAACTGAATTACAAAACAGAACAGAGTCACACCTTTAGAAGACACACTATGGCTGCTTAACGGGAAAGGTGAGGTGGGGTGATGCATAAAACAAGGGTTTGAAATTAGCTCAGACACCGCTCCATAAGCCAAATATGTAATAGACAAGGCCTACTCCCTGCTCAGTGAACTGGACTCAACACCCCCTAGTCACCGCACAAGAATATATCTGACTAGTATGAATCTGAAAACCTATGTATCGATATCTCTCTGCAAGTGAATCAAGAGGGTGTAAAGCGGCATAAACACAGCAGGGAAAAGCAGCCAAACCCCATTCTAAACATACATTACTTTAAAATCCCACAAAGCAAAGACAGTGAAAGAGAGAGAAATTCTTACAAAATCCGTTCAGGGTCTCTGATGCAACCTGGATTGACCATATCTAGACCCACAGCTGGATGAGACATAAGGCTGGACACTCTTGGGGCTGAGAGGATTGGTGAGGTTGGGTGAGCAAATGCAGATACTTTAAAGTAATACCGCGGGGTACCCACCCCATGGGTCTCAAATCTCCAGGTACAAGGGAATCTTCCTACATCAAAACATGCATGGGAAACCCAGAAGATGGTATGCCGTGAGATCGGGAAAGGTTTCTAAAACGCACCTCATTTCTCCTCTCCTTGTGCTCGGATTCGCGATTCCAGCTGCTTGACTAACCATCTCCCTACTTGGAGAATCAGCACCTTTAACCTACTGTTTCGTCCAGGTTGCAATTTGTCCTGAGGATGAACGGGAAGACGCGGAACCAACGAGAGACGAGCCCTAGGTGTTGGGACAGGCATAGGTCACTCCATTTTCCCATCAGGAAGAAGAATGAACCACAGGCTCAGCCTGCCCCCCAGAACCAAAATAGGGCCTGAAGCAATCCTGCGCTTTTGCGGCCAGCTCCCAAAAAAGCGAGGAGACAAATGGAGCTCAGGGGCACTGCAATTCACAAACGTGCAGAGTTATAAATGAGAACTCTCGTCCACAAATATATTGAGGGAAGGCAACGAAGAGGATTTGAAAGCAAGGCAGATTTGCAGGAAACAGATTTCAGGAGGTAGATTCGACTCGCCTTTAAAGCACATGAAAAGCGGCAAAACGTTGACAATGATGCCCTTGGCCAAAAAGGGCGTATGCGTTTTTTCCTGAATATATTCAGGAAAAAACGCATACGCCCTTTTTGGCCAACCAAGCAAGCCGGAAGGGCAAATCAGCGCTACAAAGAAGTCTCGCTTGCCCTCAGTCAAAAGGGCCATGCTGAACAAAGTGTAAAAACCAGAAAAGCAGGACAGGCCATGGAGACATGGGAGCCTTGCTACGCTGATGGGCGGGATGTAAATTGCCAACAGGCACTCTGGAGAAGAGTACGGTGTGTCCTGAAACAAGTAATAAACACAGCGTAGAGAGCATAGGGCACTTCCACTCAAGGGCGTATAAATTGGGAAAACTAAAAATCAACAAGACACAGGCACCCTAAAGTTTACGGCTGCTCTGTTTCCAAGAACCTCCACTTCGGTACACCTTCAATATCCCAGGAAAGAGAAAAATGGATAAAGAAATGGTGGTACTTCGCACAATGGAATATCACTCAGCCATGAAATCAATGTCATAAGGCTAGTTAGCAGCATGATGAGTGGATTTAGGTACGATGACTCTAAGTGAAATAAGTCACACAGAAAAAGACACTTATCCTAAGATATCGCTTATAGAGGGAATGTCAAAATCGCTACACTTGAACTGAATTACAAAACAGAACAGAGTCACACCTTTAGAAGACACACTATGGCTGCTTAACGGGAAAGGTGAGGTGGGGTGATGCATAAAACAAGGGTTTGGAATTAGCTCAGACACCGCTCCATAAGCCAAATATGTAATAGACAAGGCCTACTCCCTGCTCAGTGAACTGGACTCAACACCCCCTAGTCACCGCACAAGAATATATCTGAATAGTATGAATCTGAAAACCTATGTATCGATATCTCTCTGCAAGTGAATCAAGAGGGTGTAAAGCGGCATAAACACAGCAGGGAAAAGCAGCCAAGCCCGATTCTAAACATAAATTACTTTAAAAAACCCACAAAACAAAGACAGTGAAAGAGAGAGAAATTCTTACAAAATCCGTTCAGGGTCTATGATGCAACCTGGATTGACCATATCAAGACCCACAGCTGGATGAGACATAAGCCTGGACATTCTTGGGGATGAGAGGGTTGGTGAGGTTGGGTGAGCAAATGCAGATACTTTAAAGTAACACTGCGGGGAACACACCCCATGGGTCTCAAATCTCCAGGTACAAGGGAATCTTCCTACATCAAAACATGCATGGGAAACCCAGAAGATGGTATGCCATGAGATCGGGAAAGGTTTCTAAAACGCACCTCATTTCTCCTCTCCTTGTGCTCGGGTTCGCCATTCCAGCCGCTTGACTAACCATCTCCCTACTTGGAGAATCAGCACCTTTAACCTCCTGATTGTACAGGTTGCAATTTGTCCTGAGGATGAACGGGAAGACGCGGAACCAACGAGAGACGAGCCCTAGGTGTTGGGACAGGCATAGGTCACTCCATTTTCCCATCAGGAAGAAGAATGAACCACAGGCTCAGCCTGCCCCCCAGAACCAAAATAGAGCCTGAAGCAATCCTGCGCTTTTGCGGCCAGCTCCCAAAAAAGCGAGGAGACAAATGGAGCTCAGGGGCACTGCAATTCACAAACGTGCAGAGTTATAAATGAGAACTCTCGTCCACAAATATATTGAGGGAAGGCAACGAAGAGGATTTGAAAGCAAGGCAGATTTGCAGGAAACAGATTTCAGGAGGTAGATTCGACTCGCCTTTAAAGCACATGAAAAGCGGCAAAACGTTGACAATGATGCCCTTGGCCAAAAAGGGCGTATGCGTTTTTTCCTGAATATATTCAGGAAAAAACGCATACGCCCTTTTTGGCCAACCAAGCAAGCCGGAAGGGCAAATCAGCGCTACAAAGAAGTCTCGCTTGCCCTCGGTCAAAAGGGCCATGCTGAACAAACAGTAAAAACCAGAAAAGCAGGACAGGCCATGGAGACCTGGGAGCCTTGCTACGCTGATGGGCGGGATGTAAATTGCCAACAGGCACTCTGGAGAAGAGTACGGTGTGTCCTGAAACAAGTAATAAACACAGCGTAGAGAGCATAGGGCACTTCCACTCAAGGGCGTATAAATTGGGAAAACTAAAAATCAACAAGACACAGGCACCCTAAAGTTTACGGCTGCTCTGTTTCCAAGAACCTCCGCTTCGGTACACCTTCAATATCCCAGGAAAGAGAAAAATGGATAAAGAAATGGTGGTACTTGGAACAATGGAATATCACTCAGCCATGAAATCAATGTCATAAGGCTAGTTCGCAGCATGATGAGTGGATTTAGGTACGATGACTCTAAGTGAAATAAGTCACACAGAAAAAGACACTTATCCTAAGATATCGCTTATAGAGGGAATGTCAAAATCGCTACACTTGAACTGAATTACAAAACAGAACAGAGTCACACCTTTAGAAGACACACTATGGCTGCTTAACGGGAAAGGTGAGGTGGGGTGATGCATAAAACAAGGGTTTGGAATTAGCTCAGACACCGCTCCATAAGCCAAATATGTAATAGACAAGGCCTACTCCCTGCTCAGTGAACTGGACTCAACACCCCCTAGTCACCGCACAAGAATATATCTGACTAGTATGAATCTGAAAACCTATGTATCGATATCTCTCTGCAAGTGAATCAAGAGGGTGTAAAGCGGCATAAACACAGCAGAGAAAAGCAGCCAAACCCCATTCTAAACATACATTACTTTAAAAAACCCACAAAACAAAGACAGTGAAAGAGAGAGAAATTCTTACAAAATCCGTTCAGGGTCTATGATGCAACCTGGATTGACCATATCAAGACCCACAGCTGGATGAGACATAAGGCTGGACACTCTTGGGGCTGAGAGGGTTGGTGAGGTTGGGTGAGCAAATGCAGATACTTTAAAGTAACACTGCGGGGAACACACACCATGGGTCTCAAATCTCCAGGTACAAGGGAATCTTCCTACATCAAAACATGCATGGGAAACCCAGAAGATGGTATGCCATGAGATCGGGAAAGGTTTCTAAAACGCACCTCATTTCTCCTCTCCTTGTGCTCGGGTTCGCCATTCCAGCCCCTTGACTAACCATCTCCCTACTTGGAGAATCAGCACCTTTAACCTCCTGATTGTACAGGTTGCAATTTGTCCTGAGGATGAACGGGAAGACGCGGAAGCCACGAGAGACGAGCCCTAGGTGTTGGGACAGGCATAGGTCACTCCATTTTCCCATCAGGAAGAAGAATGAACCACAGGCTCAGCCTGCCCCCCAGAACCAAAATAGGGCCTGAAGCAATCCTGCGCTTTTGCGGCCAGCTCCCAAAAAAGCGAGGAGACAAATGGAGCTCAGGGGCACTGCAATTCACAAACGTGCAGAGTTATAAATGAGAACTCTCGTCCACAAATATATTGAGGGAAGGCAACGAAGAGGATTTGAAAGCAAGGCAGATTTGCAGGAAACAGATTTCAGGAGGTAGATTCGACTCGCCTTTAAAGCACATGAAAAGCGGCAAAACGTTGACAATGATGCCCTTGGCCAAAAAGGGCGTATGCGTTTTTTCCTGAATATATTCAGGAAAAAACGCATACGCCCTTTTTGGCCAACCAAGCAAGCCGGAAGGGCAAATCAGCGCTACAAAGAAGTCTCGCTTGCCCTCGGTCATAAGGGCCATGCTGAACAAACAGTAAAAACCAGAAAAGCAGGACAGGCCATGGAGACATGGGAGCCTTGCTACGCTGATGGGCGGGATGTAAATTGCCAACAGGCACTCTGGAGAAGAGTACGGTGTGTCCTGAAACAAGTAATAAACACAGCGTAGAGAGCATAGGGCACTTCCACTCAAGGGCGTATAAATTGGGAAAACTAAAAATCAACAAGACACAGGCACCCTAAAGTTTACGGCTGCTCTGTTTCCAAGAACCTCCACTTCGGTACACCTTCAATATCCCAGGAAAGAGAAAAATGGATAAAGAAATGGTGGTACTTGGCACAATGGAATATCACTCAGCCATGAAATCAATGTCATAAGGCTAGTTAGCAGCATGATGAGTGGATTTAGGTACGATGATTCTAAGTGAAATAAGTCACACAGAAAAAGACACTTATCCTAAGATATCGCTTATAGAGGGAATGTCAAAATCGCTACACTTGAACTGAATTACAAAACAGAACAGAGTCACACCTTTAGAAGACACACTATGGCTGCTTAACGGGAAAGGTGAGGTGGGGTGATGCATAAAACAAGGGTTTGAAATTAGCTCAGACACCGCTCCATAAGCCAAATATGTAATAGACAAGGCCTACTCCCTGCTCAGTGAACTGGACTCAACACCCCCTAGTCACCGCACAAGAATATATCTGACTAGTATGAATCTGAAAACCTATGTATCGATATCTCTCTGCAAGTGAATCAAGAGGGTGTAAAGCGGCATAAACACAGCAGGGAAAAGCAGCCAAACCCCATTCTAAACATACATTACTTTAAAATCCCACAAAGCAAAGACAGTGAAAGAGAGAGAAATTCTTATAAATCCGTTCAGGGTCTCTGATGCAACCTGGATTGACCATATCTAGACCCACAGCTGGATGAGACATAAGGCTGGACACTCTTGGGGCTGAGAGGATTGGTGAGGTTGGGTGAGCAAATGCAGATACTTTAAAGTAATACCGCGGGGTACCCACCCCATGGGTCTCAAATCTCCAGGTACAAGGGAATCTTCCTACATCAAAACATGCATGGGAAACCCAGAAGATGGTATGCCGTGAGATCAGGAAAGGTTTCTAAAACGCACCTCATTTCTCCTCTCCTTGTGCTCGGATTCGCGATTCCAGCTGCTTGACTAACCATCTCCCTACTTGGAGAATCAGCACCTTTAACCTACTGTTTCGTCCAGGTTGCAATTTGTCCTGAGGATGAACGGGAAGACGGGGAACCAACGAAAGACTAGCCCTAGGTGTTGGGACAGGCACAGGTCACTCCATTTTCCCATCAGGAAGAAGAATGAACCACAGGCTCAGCCTGCCCCCCAGAACCAAAATAGGGCCTGAAGCAATCCTGCGCTTTTGCGGCCAGCTCCCAAAAAAGCGAGGAGACAAATGGAGCTCAGGGGCACTGCAATTCACAAACGTGCAGAGTTATAAATGAGAACTCTCGTCCACAAATATATTGAGGGAAGGCAACGAAGAGGATTTGAAAGCAAGGCAGATTTGCAGGAAACAGATTTCAGGAGGTAGATTCGACTCGCCTTTAAAGCACATGAAAAGCGGCAAAACGTTGACAATGATGCCCTTGGCCAAAAAGGGCGTATGCGTTTTTTCCTGAATATATTCAGGAAAAAACGCATACGCCCTTTTTGGCCAACCAAGCAAGCCGGAAGGGCAAATCAGCGCTACAAAGAAGTCTCGCTTGCCCTCGGTCAAAAGGGCCATGCTGAACAAACAGTAAAAACCAGAAAAGCAGGACAGGCCATGGAGACATGGGAGCCTTGCTACGCTGATGGGCGGGATGTAAATTCCCAACAGGCACTCTGGAGAAGAGTACGGTGTGTCCTGAAACAAGTAATAAACACAGCGTAGAGAGCATAGGGCACTTCCACTCATGGGCGTATAAATTGGGAAAACTAAAAATCAACAAGACACAGGCAACCTAAAGTTTACGGCTGCTCTGTTTCCAAGAACCTCCACTTCGGTACACCTTCAATATCCCAGGAAAGAGAAAAATGGATAAAGAAATGGTGGTACTTGGCACAATGGAATATCACTCAGCCATGAAATCAATGTCATAAGGCTAGTTAGCAGCATGATGAGTGGATTTAGGTACGATGACTCTAAGTGAAATAAGTCACACAGAAAAAGACACTTATCCTAAGATATCGCTTATAGAGGGAATGTCAAAATCGCTACACTTGAACTGAATTACAAAACAGAACAGAGTCACACCTTTAGAAGACACACTATGGCTGCTTAACGGGAAAGGTGAGGTGGGGTGATGCATAAAACAAGGGTTTGGAATTAGCTCAGACACCGCTCCATAAGCCAAATATGTAATAGACAAGGCCTACTCCCTGCTCAGTGAACTGGACTCAACACCCCCTAGTCACCGCACAAGAATATATCTGACTAGTATGAATCTGAAAACCTATGTATCGATATCTCTCTGCAAGTGAATCAAGAGGGTGTAAAGCGGCATAAACACAGCAGGGAAAAGCAGCCAAACCCCATTCTAAACATACATTACTTTAAAAAACCCACAAAGCAAAGACAGTGAAAGAGAGAGAAATTCTTACAAAATCCGTTCAGGGTCTCTGATGCAACCTGGATTGACCATATCTAGACCCACAGCTGGATGAGACATAAGGCTGGACACTCTTGGGGCTGAGAGGATTGGTGAGGTTGGGTGAGCAAATGCAGATACTTTAAAGTAATACCGCGGGGTACCCACCCCATGGGTCTCAAATCTCCAGGTACAAGGGAATCTTCCTACATCAAAACATGCATGGGAAACCCAGAAGATGGTATGCCGTGAGATCGGGAAAGGTTTCTAAAACGCACCTCATTTCTCCTCTCCTTGTGCTCGGGTTCGCCATTCCAGCCGCTTGACTAACCATCTCCCTACTTGGAGAATCAGCACCTTTAACCTCCTGATTGTACAGGTTGCAATTTGTCCTGAGGATGAACGGGAAGACGCGGAACCAACGAGAGACGAGCCCTAGGTGTTGGGACAGGCATAGGTCACTCCATTTTCCCATCAGGAAGAAGAATGAACCACAGGCTCAGCCTGCCCCCCAGAACCAAAATAGAGCCTGAAGCAATCCTGCGTTTTTGCGGCCAGCTCCCAAAAAAGCGAGGAGACAAATGGAGCTCAGGGGCACTGCAATTCACAAACGTGCAGAGTTATAAATGAGAACTCTCGTCCACAAATATATTGAGGGAAGGCAACGAAGAGGATTTGAAAGCAAGGCAGATTTGCAGGAAACAGATTTCAGGAGGTAGATTCGACTCGCCTTTAAAGCACATGAAAAGCGGCAAAACGTTGACAATGATGCCCTTGGCCAAAAAGGGCGTATGCGTTTTTTCCTGAATATATTCAGGAAAAAACGCATACGCCCTTTTTGGCCAACCAAGCAAGCCGGAAGGGCAAATCAGCGCTACAAAGAAGTCTCGCTTGCCCTCGGTCAAAAGGGCCATGCTGAACAAACAGTAAAAACCAGAAAAGCAGGACAGGCCATGGAGACCTGGGAGCCTTGCTACGCTGATGGGCGGGATGTAAATTGCCAACAGGCACTCTGGAGAAGAGTACGGTGTGTCCTGAAACAAGTAATAAACACAGCGTAGAGAGCATAGGGCACTTCCACTCAAGGGCGTATAAATTGGGAAAACTAAAAATCAACAAGACACAGGCACCCTAAAGTTTACGGCTGCTCTGTTTCCAAGAACCTCCACTTCGGTACACCTTCAATATCCCAGGAAAGAGAAAAATGGATAAAGAAATGGTGGTACTTGGCACAATGGAATATCACTCAGCCATGAAATCAATGTCATAAGGCTAGTTAGCAGCATGATGAGTGGATTTAGGTACGATGACTCTAAGTGAAATAAGTCACACAGAAAAAGACACTTATCCTAAGATATCGCTTATAGAGGGAATGTCAAAATCGCTACACTTGAACTGAATTACAAAACAGAACAGAGTCACACCTTTAGAAGACACACTATGGCTGCTTAACGGGAAAGGTGAGGTGGGGTGATTCATAAAACAAGGGTTTGGAAGTAGCTCAGAGACCGCTCCATAAGCCAAATATGTAATAGACAAGGCCTACTCCCTGCTCAGTGAACTGGACTCAACACACCCTAGTCAACACACAAGAATATATCTGACTAGTAAGAATCTGAAAACCTATGTATCGATATCTCTCTGCAAGTGAATCAAGAGGGTGTAAAGCGGCATCAACACAGCAGGGAAAAGCAGCCAAGCCCGATTCTAAACATAAATTACTTTAAAAACCCACAATACAAAGACAGTGAAAGAGAGAGAAATTCTTACAAAATCCGTTCAGGGTCTATGATGCAACCTGGATTGACCATATCAAGACCCACAGCTGGATGAGACATAAGGCTGGACACTCTTGGGGCTGAGAGGGTTGGTGAGGTTGGGTGAGCAAATGCAGATACTTTAAAGTAACACTGCGGGGAACACACCCCATGGGTCTCAAATCTCCAGGTACAAGGGAATCTTCCTACATCAAAACATGCATGGGAAACCCAGAAGATGGTATGCCATGAGATCGGGAAAGGTTTCTAAAACGCACCTCATTTCTCCTCTCCTTGTGCTCGGGTTCGCCATTCCAGCCGCTTGACTAACCATCTCCCTACTTGGAGAATCAGCACCTTAACCTCCTGATTGTACAGGTTGCAATTTGTCCTGAGGATGAACGGGAAGACGCGGAACCAACGAGAGACGAGCCCTAGGTGTTGGGACAGGCATAGGTCACTCCATTTTCCCATCAGGAAGAAGAATGAACCACAGGCTCAGCCTGCCCCCCAGAACCAAAATAGGGCCTGAAGCAATCCTGCGCTTTTGCGGCCAGCTCCCAAAAAAGCGAGGAGACAAATGGAGCTCAGGGGCACTGCAATTCACAAACGTGCAGAGTTATAAATGAGAACTCTCGTCCACAAATATATTGAGGGAAGGCAACGAAGAGGATTTGAAAGCAAGGCAGATTTGCAGGAAACAGATTTCAGGAGGTAGATTCGACTCGCCTTTAAAGCACATGAAAAGCGGCAAAACGTTGACAATGATGCCCTTGGCCAAAAAGGGCGTATGCGTTTTTTCCTGAATATATTCAGGAAAAAACGCATACGCCCTTTTTGGCCAACCAAGCAAGCCGGAAGGGCAAATCAGCGCTACAAAGAAGTCTCGCTTGCCCTCGGTCAAAAGGGCCATGCTGAACAAACAGTAAAAACCAGAAAAGCAGGACAGGCCATGGAGACATGAGAGCTTTGCTACGCTGATGGGCGGGATATAAATTGCCAACAGGCACTCTGGAGAAGAGTACGGTGTGTCCTGAAACAAGTAATAAACACAGCGTAGAGAGCATAGGGCACTTCCACTCATGGGCGTCTAAATTGGGAAAACTAAAAATCAACAAGACACAGGCACCCTAAAGTTTACGGCTGCTCTGTTTCCAAGAACCTCCGCTTCGGTACACCTTCAATATCCCAGGAAAGAGAAAAATGGATAAAGAAATGGTGGTACTTGGAACAATGGAATATCACTCAGCCATGAAATCAATGTCATAAGGCTAGTTCGCAGCATGATGAGTGGATTTAGGTACGATGACTCTAAGTGAAATAAGTCACACAGAAAAAGACACTTATCCTAAGATATCGCTTATAGAGGGAATGTCAAAATCGCTACACTTGAACTGAATTACAAAACAGAACAGAGTCACACCTTTAGAAGACACACTATGGCTGCTTAACGGGAAAGGTGAGGTGGGGTGATGCATAAAACAAGGGTTTGGAATTAGCTCAGACACCGCTCCATAAGCCAAATATGTAATAGACAAGGCCTACTCCCTGCTCAGTGAACTGGACTCAACACCCCCTAGTCACCGCACAAGAATATATCTGACTAGTATGAATCTGAAAACCTATGTATCGATATCTCTCTGCAAGTGAATCAAGAGGGTGTAAAGCGGCATAAACACAGCAGAGAAAAGCAGCCAAACCCCATTCTAAACATACATTACTTTAAAAAACCCACAAAGCAAAGACAGTGAAAGAGAGAGAAATTCTTACAAAATCCGTTCAGGGTCTATGATGCAACCTGGATTGACCATATCAAGACCCACAGCTGGATGAGACATAAGGCTGGACACTCTTGGGGCTGAGAGGGTTGGTGAGGTTGGGTGAGCAAATGCAGATACTTTAAAGTAACACTGCGGGGAACACACACCATGGGTCTCAAATCTCCAGGTACAAGGGAATCTTCCTACATCAAAACATGCATGGGAAACCCAGAAGATGGTATGCCATGAGATCGGGAAAGGTTTCTAAAACGCACCTCATTTCTCCTCTCCTTGTGCTCGGGTTCGCCATTCCAGCCCCTTGACTAACCATCTCCCTACTTGGAGAATCAGCACCTTTAACCCCCTGATTATACAGGTTGCAATTTGTCCTGAGGATGAACGGGAAGACGCGGAAGCCACGAGAGACGAGCCCTAGGTGTTGGGACAGGCATAGGTCACTCCATTTTCGCATCAGGAAGAAGAATGAACCACAGGCTCAGCCTGCCCCCCAGAACCAAAATAGGGCCTGAAGCAATCCTGCGCTTTTGCGGCCAGCTCCCAAAAAAGCGAGGAGACAAATGGAGCTCAGGGGCACTGCAATTCACAAACGTGCAGAGTTATAAATGAGAACTCTCGTCCACAAATATATTGAGGGAAGGCAACGAAGAGGATTTGAAAGCAAGGGAGATTTGCAGGAAACAGATTTCAGGAGGTAGATTCGACTCGCCTTTAAAGCACATGAAAAGCGGCAAAACGTTGACAATGATGCCCTTGGCCAAAAAGGGCGTATGCGTTTTTTCCTGAATATATTCAGGAAAAAACGCATACGCCCTTTTTGGCCAACCAAGCAAGCCGGAAGGGCAAATCAGCGCTACAAAGAAGTCTCGCTTGCCCTCGGTCAAAAGGGCCATGCTGAACAAACAGTAAAAACCAGAAAAGCAGGACAGGCCATGGAGACATGGGAGCCTTGCTACGCTGATGGGCGGGATGTAAATTGCCAACAGGCACTCTGGAGAAGAGTACGGTGTGTCCTGAAACAAGTAATAAACACAGCGTAGAGAGCATAGGGCACTTCCACTCAAGGGCGTATAAATTGGGAAAACTAAAAATCAACAAGACACAGGCACCCTAAAGTTTACGGCTGCTCTGTTTCCAAGAACCTCCACTTCGGTACACCTTCAATATCCCAGGAAAGAGAAAAATGGATAAAGAAATGGTGGTACTTGGCACAATGGAATATCACTCAGCCATGAAATCAATGTCATAAGGCTAGTTAGCAGCATGATGAGTGGATTTAGGTACGATGATTCTAAGTGAAATAAGTCACACAGAAAAAGACACTTATCCTAAGATATCGCTTATAGAGGGAATGTCAAAATCGCTACACTTGAACTGAATTACAAAACAGAACAGAGTCACACCTTTAGAAGACACACTATGGCTGCTTAACGGGAAAGGTGAGGTGGGGTGATGCATAAAACAAGGGTTTGAAATTAGCTCAGACACCGCTCCATAAGCCAAATATGTAATAGACAAGGCCTACTCCCTGCTCAGTGAACTGGACTCAACACCCCCTAGTCACCGCACAAGAATATATCTGACTAGTATGAATCTGAAAACCTATGTATCGATATCTCTCTGCAAGTGAATCAAGAGGGTGTAAAGCGGCATAAACACAGCAGGGAAAAGCAGCCAAACCCCATTCTAAACATACATTACTTTAAAATCCCACAAAGCAAAGACAGTGAAAGAGAGAGAAATTCTTACAAAATCCGTTCAGGGTCTCTGATGCAACCTGGATTGACCATATCTAGACCCACAGCTGGATGAGACATAAGGCTGGACACTCTTGGGGCTGAGAGGATTGGTGAGGTTGGGTGAGCAAATGCAGATACTTTAAAGTAATACCGCGGGGTACCCACCCCATGGGTCTCAAATCTCCAGGTACAAGGGAATCTTCCTACATCAAAACATGCATGGGAAACCCAGAAGATGGTATGCCGTGAGATCGGGAAAGGTTTCTAAAACGCACCTCATTTCTCCTCTCCTTGTGCTCGGATTCGCGATTCCAGCTGCTTGACTAACCATCTCCCTACTTGGAGAATCAGCACCTTTAACCTACTGTTTCGTCCAGGTTGCAATTTGTCCTGAGGATGAACGGGAAGACGGGGAACCAACGAAAGACTAGCCCTAGGTGTTGGGACAGGCACAGGTCACTCCATTTTCCCATCAGGAAGAAGAATGAACCACAGGCTCAGCCTGCCCCCCAGAACCAAAATAGGGCCTGAAGCAATCCTGCGCTTTTGCGGCCAGCTCCCAAAAAAGCGAGGAGACAAATGGAGCTCAGGGGCACTGCAATTCACAAACGTGCAGAGTTATAAATGAGAACTCTCGTCCACAAATATATTGAGGGAAGGCAACAAAGAGGATTTGAAAGCAAGGCAGATTTGCAGGAAACAGATTTCAGGAGGTAGATTTGACTCGCCTTTAAAGCACATGAAAAGCGGCAAAACGTTGACAATGATGCCCTTGGCCAAAAAGGGCGTATGCGTTTTTTCCTGAATATATTCAGGAAAAAACGCATACGCCCTTTTTGGCCAACCAAGCAAGCCGGAAGGGCAAATCAGCGCTACAAAGAAGTCTCGCTTGCCCTCGGTCAAAAGGGCCATGCTGAACAAACAGTAAAAACCAGAAAAGCAGGACAGGCCATGGAGACATGGGAGCCTTGCTACGCTGATGGGCGGGATGTAAATTGCCAACAGGCACTCTGGAGAAGAGTACGGTGTGTCCTGAAACAAGTAATAAACACAGCGTAGAGAGCATAGGGCACTTCCACTCATGGGCGTATAAATTGGGAAAACTAAAAATCAACAAGACACAGGCAACCTAAAGTTTACGGCTGCTCTGTTTCCAAGAACCTCCACTTCGGTACACCTTCAATATCCCAGGAAAGAGAAAAATGGATAAAGAAATGGTGGTACTTGGCACAATGGAATATCACTCAGCCATGAAATCAATGTCATAAGGCTAGTTAGCAGCATGATGAGTGGATTTAGGTACGATGACTCTAAGTGAAATAAGTCACACAGAAAAAGACACTTATCCTAAGATATCGCTTATAGAGGGAATGTCAAAATCGCTACACTTGAACTGAATTACAAAACAGAACAGAGTCACACCTTTAGAAGACACACTATGGCTGCTTAACGGGAAAGGTGAGGTGGGGTGATGCATAAAACAAGGGTTTGGAATTAGCTCAGACACCGCTCCATAAGCCAAATATGTAATAGACAAGGCCTACTCCCTGCTCAGTGAACTGGACTCAACACCCCCTAGTCACCGCACAAGAATATATCTGACTAGTATGAATCTGAAAACCTATGTATCGATATCTCTCTGCAAGTGAATCAAGAGGGTGTAAAGCGGCATAAACACAGCAGGGAAAAGCAGCCAAACCCCATTCTAAACATACATTACTTTAAAAAACCCACAAAGCAAAGACAGTGAAAGAGAGAGAAATTTTTACAAAATCCGTTCAGGGTCTCTGATGCAACCTGGATTGACCATATCTAGACCCACAGCTGGATGAGACATAAGGCTGGACACTCTTGGGGCTGAGAGGATTGGTGAGGTTGGGTGAGCAAATGCAGATACTTTAAAGTAATACCGCGGGGTACCCACCCCATGGGTCTCAAATCTCCAGGTACAAGGGCATCTTCCTACATCAAAACATGCATGGGAAACCCAGAAGATGGTATGCCGTGAGATCGGGAAAGGTTTCTAAAACGCACCTCATTTCTCCTCTCCTTGTGCTCGGGTTCGCCATTCCAGCCGCTTGACTAACCATCTCCCTACTTGGAGAATCAGCACCTTTAACCTACTGTTTCGTCCAGGTTGCAATTTGTCCTGAGGATGAACGGGAAGATGGGGAACCAACGAAAGACTAGCCCTAGGTGTTGGGACAGGCACAGGTCACTCCATTTTCCCATCAGGAAGAAGAATGAACCACAGGCTCAGCCTGCCCCCCAGAACCAAAATAGGGCCTGAAGCAATCCTGCGCTTTTGCGGCCAGCTCCCAAAAAAGCGAGGAGACAAATGGAGCTCAGGGGCACTGCAATTCACAAACGTGCAGAGTTATAAATGAGAACTCTCGTCCACAAATATATTGAGGGAAGGCAACGAAGAGGATTTGAAAGCAAGGCAGATTTGCAGGAAACAGATTTCAGGAGGTAGATTCGACTCGCCTTTAAAGCACATGAAAAGCGGCAAAACGTTGACAATGATGCCCTTGGCCAAAAAGGGCGTATGCGTTTTTTCCTGAATATATTCAGGAAAAAACGCATACGCCCTTTTTGGCCAACCAAGCAAGCCGGAAGGGCAAATCAGCGCTACAAAGAAGTCTCGCTTGCCCTCGGTCAAAAGGGCCATGCTGAACAAAGTGTAAAAACCAGAAAAGCAGGACAGGCCATGGAGACATGGAAGCCTTGCTACGCTGATGGGCGGGATGTAAATTGCCAACAGGCACTCTGGACAAGAGTACGGTGTGTCCTGAAACAAGTAATAAACACAGCGTTGAGAGCATAGGGCACTTCCACTCATGGGCGTATAAATTGGGAAAACTAAAAATCAACAAGACACAGGCACCCTAAAGTTTACGGCTGCTCTGTTTCCAAGAACCTCCACTTCGGTACACCTTCAATATCCCAGGAAAGAGAAAAATGGATAAAGAAATGGTGGTACTTGGCACAGTGGAATATCACTCAGCCATGAAATCAATGTCATAAGGCTAGTTAGCAGCATGATGAGTGGATTTAGATACGATGATTCTAAGTGAAATAAGTCACACAGAAAAAGACACTTATCCTAAGATATCGCTTATAGAGGGAATGTCAAAATCGCTACACTTGAACTGAATTACAAAACAGAACAGAGTCACACCTTTAGAAGACACACTATGGCTGCTTAACGGGAAAGGTGAGGTGGGGTGATGCATAAAACAAGGGTTTGAAATTAGCTCAGACACCGCTCCATAAGCCAAATATGTAATAGACAAGGCCTACTCCCTGCTCAGTGAACTGGACTCAACACACCCTAGTCACCACACAAGAATATATCTGACTAGTAAGAATCTGAAAACCTATGTATCAATATCTCTCTGCAAGTGAATCAAGAGGGTTTAAAGCAGCATCAACACAGCAGGGAAAAGCAGCCAAGCCCGATTCTAAACATAAATTACTTTAAAAAACCCACAAAACAAAGACAGTGAAAGAGAGAGAAATTCTTACAAAATCCGTTCAGGGTCTATGATGCAACCTGGATTGACCATATCAAGACCCACAGCTGGATGAGACATAAGGCTGGACACTCTTGGGGCTGAGAGGGTTGGTGAGGTTGGGTGAGCAAATGCAGATACTTTAAAGTAACACTGCGGGGAACACACCCCATGGGTCTCAAATCTCCAGGTACAAGGGAATCTTCCTACATCAAAACATGCATGGGAAACCCAGAAGATGGTATGCCATGAGATCGGGAAAGGTTTCTAAAACGCACCTCATTTCTCCTCTCCTTGTGCTCGAGTTCGCCATTCCAGCCGCTTGACTAACCATCTCCCTACTTGGAGAATCAGCACCTTTAACCTCCTGATTGTACAGGTTGCAATTTGTCCTGAGGATGAACGGGAAGACGCGGAACCAACGAGAGACGAGCCCTAGGTGTTGGGACAGGCATAGGTCACTCCATTTTCCCATCAGGAAGAAGAATGAACCACAGGCTCAGCCTGCCCCCTAGAACCAAAATAGGGCCTGAAGCAATCCTGCGCTTTTGCGGCCAGCTCCCAAAAAAGCGAGGAGACAAATGGAGCTCAGGGGCACTGCAATTCACAAACGTGCAGAGTTATAAATGAGAACTCTCGTCCACAAATATATTGAGGGAAGGCAACGAAGAGGATTTGAAAGCAAGGCAGATTTGCAGGAAACAGATTTCAGGAGGTAGATTCGACTCGCCTTTAAAGCACATGAAAAGCGGCAAAACGTTGACAATGATGCCCTTGGCCAAAAAGGGCGTATGCGTTTTTTCCTGAATATATTCAGGAAAAAACGCATACGCCCTTTTTGGCCAACCAAGCAAGCCGGAAGGGCAAATCAGCGCTACAAAGAAGTCTCGCTTGCCCTCGGTCAAAAGGGTCATGCTGAACAAACAGTAAAAACCAGAAAAGCAGGACAGGCCATGGAGACATGGGAGCCTTGCTACGCTGATGGGCGGGATGTAAATTGCCAACAGGCACTCTGGAGAAGAGTACGGTGTGTCCTGAAACAAGTAATAAACACAGCGTAGAGAGCATAGGGCACTTCCACTCAAGGGCGTATAAATTGGGAAAACTAAAAATCAACAAGACACAGGCACCCTAAAGTTTACGGCTGCTCTGTTTCCAAGAACCTCCACTTCGATACACCTTCAATATCCCAGGAAAGAGAAAAATGGATAAAGAAATGGTGGTACTTGGCACAATGGAATATCACTCAGCCATGAAATCAATGTCATAAGGCTAGTTAGCAGCATGATGAGTGGATTTAGGTACGATGATTCTAAGTGAAATAAGTCACACAGAAAAAGACACTTATCCTAAGATATCGCTTATAGAGGGAATGTCAAAATCGCTACACTTGAACTGAATTACAAAACAGAACAGAGTCACACCTTTAGAAGACACACTATGGCTGCTTAACGGGAAAGGTGAGGTGGGGTGATGCATAAAACAAGGGTTTGAAATTAGCTCAGACACCGCTCCATAAGCCAAATATGTAATAGACAAGGCCTACTCCCTGCTCAGTGAACTGGACTCAACACCCCCTAGTCACCGCACAAGAATATATCTGACTAGTATGAATCTGAAAACCTATGTATCGATATCTCTCTGCAAGTGAATCAAGAGGGTGTAAAGCGGCATAAACACAGCAGGGAAAAGCAGCCAAACCCCATTCTAAACATACATTACTTTAAAAAACCCACAAAGCAAAGACAGTGAAAGAGAGAGAAATTCTTACAAAATCCGTTCAGGGTCTCTGATGCAACCTGGATTGACCATATCTAGACCCACAGCTGGATGAGACATAAGGCTGGACACTCTTGGGGCTGAGAGGATTGGTGAGGTTGGGTGAGCAAATGCAGATCCTTTAAAGTAATACCGCGGGGTACCCACCCCATGGGTCTCAAATCTCCAGGTACAAGGGAATCTTCCTACATCAAAACATGCATGGGAAACCCAGAAGATGGTATGCCGTGAGATCGGGAAAGGTTTCTAAAACGCACCTCATTTCTCCTCTCCTTGTGCTCGGATTCGCGATTCCAGCCGCTTGACTAACCATCTCCCTACTTGGAGAATCAGCACCTTTAACCTACTGTTTCGTCCAGGTTGCAATTTGTCCTGAGGATGAACGGGAAGACGGGGAACCAACGAAAGACTAGCCCTAGGTGTTGGGACAGGCACAGGTCACTCCATTTTCCCATCAGGAAGAAGAATGAACCACAGGCTCAGCCTGCCCCCCAGAACCAAAATAGGGCCTGAAGCAATCCTGCGCTTTTGCGGCCAGCTCCCAAAAAAGCGAGGAGACAAATGGAGCTCAGGGGCACTGCAATTCACAAACGTGCAGAGTTATAAATGAGAACTCTCGTCCACAAATATATTGAGGGAAGGCAACGAAGAGGATTTGAAAGCAAGGCAGATTTGCAGGAAACAGATTTCAGGAGGTAGATTCGACTCGCCTTTAAAGCACATGAAAAGCGGCAAAACGTTGACAATGATGCCCTTGGCCAAAAAGGGCGTATGCGTTTTTTCCTGAATATATTCAGGAAAAAACGCATACGCCCTTTTTGGCCATCCAACCAAGCCGGAAGGGCAAATCAGCGCTACAAAGATGTCTCGCTTGCCCTCGGTCAAAAGGGCCATGCTGAACAAACAGTAAAAACCAGAAAAGCAGGACAGGCCATGGAGACATGGGAGCCTTGCTACGCTGATGGGCGGGATGTAAATTGCCAACAGGCACTCTGGAGAAGAGTACGGTGTGTCCTGAAACAAGTAATAAACACAGCGTAGAGAGCATAGGGCACTTCCACTCATGGGCGTATAAATTGGGAAAACTAAAAATCAACAAGACACAGGCACCCTAAAGTTTACGGCTGCTCTGTTTCCAAGAACCTCCACTTCGGTACACCTTCAATATCCCAGGAAAGAGAAAAATGGATAAAGAAATGGTGGTACTTGGCACAATGGAATATCACTCAGCCATGAAATCAATGTCATAAGGCTAGTTAGCAGCATGATGAGTGGATTTAGGTACGATGACTCTAAGTGAAATAAGTCACACAGAAAAAGACACTTATCCTAAGATATCGCTTATAGAGGGAATGTCAAAATCGCTACACTTGAACTGAATTACAAAACAGAACAGAGTCACACCTTTAGAAGACGCACTATGGCTGCTTAACGGGAAAGGTGAGGTGGGGTGATGCATAAAACAAGGGTTTGAAATTAGCTCAGACACCGCTCCATAAGCCAAATATGTAATAGACAAGGCCTACTCCCTGCTCAGTGAACTGGACTCAACACCCCCTAGTCACCGCACAAGAATATATCCGACTAGTATGAATCTGAAAACCTATGTATCGATATCTCTCTGCAAGTGAATCAAGAGGGTGTAAAGCGGCATAAACACAGCAGGGAAAAGCAGCCAAACCCCATTCTAAACATACATTACTTTAAAAAACCCACAAAGCAAAGACAGTGAAAGAGAGAGAAATTCTTACAAAATCCGTTCAGGGTCTCTGATGCAACCTGGATTGACCATATCTAGACCCACAGCTGGATGAGACATAAGGCTGGACACTCTTGGGGCTGAGAGGATTGGTGAGGTTGGGTGAGCAAATGCAGATACTATAAAGTAATACCGCGGGGTACCCACCCCATGGGGCTCAAATCTCCAGGTACAAGGGCATCTTCCTACATCAAAACATGCATGGGAAACCCAGAAGATGGTATGCCGTGAGATCGGGAAAGGTTTCTAAAACGCACCTCATTTCTCCTCTCCTTGTGCTCGGGTTCGCCATTCCAGCCGCTTGACTAACCATCTCCCTACTTGGAGAATCAGCACCTTTAACCTACTGTTTCGTCCAGGTTGCAATTTGTCCTGAGGATGAACGGGAAGACGGGGAACCAACGAAAGACTAGCCCTAGGTGTTGGGACAGGCACAGGTCACTCCATTTTCCCATCAGGAAGAAGAATGAACCACAGGCTCAGCCTGCCCCCCAGAACCAAAATAGGGCCTGAAGCAATCCTGCGCTTTTGCGGCCAGCTCCCAAAAAAGCGAGGAGACAAATGGAGCTCAGGGGCACTGCAATTCACAAACGTGCAGAGTTATAAATGAGAACTCTCGTCCACAAATATATTGAGGGAAGGCAACGAAGAGGATTTGAAAGCAAGGCAGATTTGCAGGAAACAGATTTCAGGAGGTAGATTCGACTCGCCTTTAAAGCACATGAAAAGCGGCAAAACGTTGACAATGATGCCCTTGGCCAAAAAGGGCGTATGCGTTTTTTCCTAAATATATTCAGGAAAAAACGCATACGCCCTTTTTGGCCATCCAACCAAGCCGGAAGGGCAAATCAGCGCTACAAAGATGTCTCGCTTGCCCTCGGTCAAAAGGGCCATGCTGAACAAACAGTAAAAACCAGAAAAGCAGGACAGGCCATGGAGACATGGGAGCCTTGCTACGCTGATGGGCGGGATGTAAATTGCCAACAGGCACTCTGGAGAAGAGTACGGTGTGTCCTGAAACAAGTAATAAACACAGCGTAGAGAGCATAGGGCACTTCCACTCATGGGCGTATAAATTGGGAAAACTAAAAATCAACAAGACACAGGCACCCTAAAGTTTACGGCTGCTCTGTTTCCAAGAACCTCCACTTCGGTACACCTTCAATATCCCAGGAAAGAGAAAAATGGATAAAGAAATGGTGGTACTTGGCACAATGGAATATCACTCAGCCATGAAATCAATGTCATAAGGCTAGTTAGCAGCATGATGAGTGGATTTAGGTACGATGATTCTAAGTGAAATAAGTCACACAGAAAAAGACACTTATCCTAAGATATCGCTTATAGAGGGAATGTCAAAATCGCTACACTTGAACTGAATTACAAAACAGAACAGAGTCACACCTTTAGAAGACACACTATGGCTGCTTAACGGGAAAGGTGAGGTGGGGTGATGCATAAAACAAGGGTTTGAAATTAGCTCAGACACCGCTCCATAAGCCAAATATGTAATAGACAAGGCCTACTCCCTGCTCAGTGAACTGGACTCAACACCCCCTAGTCACCGCACAAGAATATATCCGACTAGTATGAATCTGAAAACCTATGTATCGATATCTCTCTGCAAGTGAATCAAGAGGGTGTAAAGCGGCATAAACACAGCAGGGAAAAGCAGCCAAACCCCATTCTAAACATACATTACTTTAAAAAACCCACAAAGCAAAGACAGTGAAAGAGAGAGAAATTCTTACAAAATCCGTTCAGGGTCTCTGATGCAACCTGGATTGACCATATCTAGACCCACAGCTGGATGAGACATAAGGCTGGACACTCTTGGGGCTGAGAGGATTGGTGAGGTTGGGTGAGCAAATGCAGATCCTTTAAAGTAATACCGCGGGGTACCCACCCCATGGGTCTCAAATCTCCAGGTACAAGGGAATCTTCCTACATCAAAACATGCATGGGAAACCCAGAAGATGGTATGCCGTGAGATCGGGAAAGGTTTCTAAAACGCACCTCATTTCTCCTCTCCTTGTGCTCGGATTCGCGATTCCAGCCGCTTGACTAACCATCTCCCTACTTGGAGAATCAGCACCTTTAACCTACTGTTTCGTCCAGGTTGCAATTTGTCCTGAGGATGAACGGGAAGACGGGGAACCAACGAAAGACTAGCCCTAGGTGTTGGGACAGGCACAGGTCACTCCATTTTCCCATCAGGAAGAAGAATGAACCACAGGCTCAGCCTGCCCCCCAAACCAAAATAGGGCCTGAAGCAATCCTGCGCTTTTGCGGCCAGCTCCCAAAAAAGCGAGGAGACAAATGGAGCTCAGGGGCACTGCAATTCACAAACGTGCAGAGTTATAAATGAGAACTCTCGTCCACAAATATATTGAGGGAAGGCAACGAAGAGGATTTGAAAGCAAGGCAGATTTGCAGGAAACAGATTTCAGGAGGTAGATTCGACTCGCCTTTAAAGCACATGAAAAGCGGCAAAACGTTGACAATGATGCCCTTGGCCAAAAAGGGCGTATGCGTTTTTTCCTGAATATATTCAGGAAAAAACGCATACGCCCTTTTTGGCCAACCAAGCAAGCCGGAAGGGCAAATCAGCGCTACAAAGATGTCTCGCTTGCCCTCGGTCAAAAGGGCCATGCTGAACAAACAGTAAAAACCAGAAAAGCAGGACAGGCCATGGAGACATGGGAGCCTTGCTACGCTGATGGGCGGGATGTAAATTGCCAACAGGCACTCTGGAGAAGAGTACGGTGTGTCCTGAAACAAGTAATAAACACAGCGTAGAGAGCATAGGGCACTTCCACTCATGGGCGTATAAATTGGGAAAACTAAAAATCAACAAGACACAGGCACCCTAAAGTTTACGGCTGCTCTGTTTCCAAGAACCTCCACTTCGGTACACCTTCAATATCCCAGGAAAGAGAAAAATGGATAAAGAAATGGTGGTACTTGGCACAATGGAATATCACTCAGCCATGAAATCAATGTCATAAGGCTAGTTAGCAGCATGATGAGTGGATTTAGGTACGATGACTCTAAGTGAAATAAGTCACACAGAAAAAGACACTTATCCTAAGATATCGCTTATAGAGGGAATGTCAAAATCGCTACACTTGAACTGAATTACAAAACAGAACAGAGTCACACCTTTAGAAGACACACTATGGCTGCTTAACGGGAAAGGTGAGGTGGGGTGATGCATAAAACAAGGGTTTGGAATTAGCTCAGACACCGCTCCATAAGCCAAATATGTAATAGACAAGGCCTACTCCCTGCTCAGTGAACTGGACTCAACACCCCCTAGTCACCGCACAAGAATATATCTGACTAGTATGAATCTGAAAACCTATGTATCGATATCTCTCTGCAAGTGAATCAAGAGGGTGTAAAGCGGCATAAACACAGCAGGGAAAAGCAGCCAAACCCCATTCTAAACATACATTACTTTAAAAAACCCACAAAGCAAAGACAGTGAAAGAGAGAGAAATTCTTACAAAATCCGTTCAGGGTCTCTGATGCAACCTGGATTGACCATATCTAGACCCACAGCTGGATGAGACATAAGGCTGGACACTCTTCGGGCTGAGAGGATTGGTGAGGTTGGGTGAGCAAAAGCAGATCCTTTAAAGTAATACCGCGGGGTACCCACCCCATGGGTCTCAAATCTCCAGGTACAAGGGAATCTTCCTACATCAAAACATGCATGGGAAACCCAGAAGATGGTATGCCGTGAGATCGGGAAAGGTTTCTAAAACGCACCTCATTTCTCCTCTCCTTGTGCTCGGATTCGCGATTCCAGCCGCTTGACTAACCATCTCCCTACTTGGAGAATCAGCACCTTTAACCTACTGTTTCGTCCAGGTTGCAATTTGTCCTGAGGATGAACGGGAAGACGGGGAACCAACGAAAGACTAGCCCTAGGTGTTGGGACAGGCACAGGTCACTCCATTTTCCCATCAGGAAGAAGAATGAACCACAAGCTCAGCCTGCCCCCCAGAACCAAAATAGGGCCTGAAGCAATCCTGCGCTTTTGCGGCCAGCTCCCAAAAAAGCGAGGAGACAAATGGAGCTCAGGGGCACTGCAATTCACAAACGTGCAGAGTTATAAATGAGAACTCTCGTCCACAAATATATTGAGGGAAGGCAACGAAGAGGATTTGAAAGCAAGGCAGATTTGCAGGAAACAGATTTCAGGAGGTAGATTCGACTCGCCTTTAAAGCACATGAAAAGCGGCAAAACGTTGACAATGATGCCCTTGGCCAAAAAGGGCGTATGCGTTTTTTCCTGAATATATTCAGGAAAAAACGCATACGCCCTTTTTGGCCAACCAAGCAAGCCGGAAGGGCAAATCAGCGCTACAAAGAAGTCTCGCTTGCCCTCGGTCAAAAGGGCCATGCTGAACAAAGTGTAAAAACCAGAAAAGCAGGACAGGCCATGGAGACATGGGAGCCTTGCTACGCTGATGGGCGGGATGTAAATTGCCAACAGGCACTCTGGAGAAGAGTACGGTGTGTCCTGAAACAAGTAATAAACACAGCGTAGAGAGCATAGGGCACTTCCACTCATGGGCGTATAAATTGGGAAAACTAAAAATCAACAAGACACAGGCACCCTAAAGTTTACGGCTGCTCTGTTTCCAAGAACCTCCACTTCGGTACACCTTCAATATCCCAGGAAAGAGAAAAATGGATAAAGAAATGGTGGTACTTGGCACAATGGAATATCACTCAGCCATGAAATCAATGTCATAAGGCTAGTTAGCAGCATGATGAGTGGATTTAGGTACGATGACTCTAAGTGAAATAAGTCACACAGAAAAAGACACTTATCCTAAGATATCGCTTATAGAGGGAATGTCAAAATCGCTACACTTGAACTGAATTACAAAACAGAACAGAGTCACACCTTTAGAAGACACACTATGGCTGCTTAACGGGAAAGGTGAGGTGGGGTGATGCATAAAACAAGGGTTTGGAATTAGCTCAGACACCGCTCCATAAGCCAAATATGTAATAGACAAGGCCTACTCCCTGCTCAGTGAACTGGACTCAACACCCCCTAGTCACCGCACAAGAATATATCTGACTAGTATGAATCTGAAAACCTATGTATCGATATCTCTCTGCAAGTGAATCAAGAGGGTGTAAAGCGGCATAAACACAGCAGGGAAAAGCAGCCAAACCCCATTCTAAACATACATTACTTTAAAAAACCCACAAAGCAAAGACAGTGAAAGAGAGAGAAATTCTTACAAAATCCGTTCAGGGTCTCTGATGCAACCTGGATTGACCATATCTAGACCCACAGCTGGATGAGACATAAGGCTGGACACTCTTGGGGCTGAGAGGATTGGTGAGGTTGGGTGAGCAAATGCAGATACTTTAAAGTAACACTGCGGGGAACACACCCCATGGGTCTCAAATCTCCAGGTACAAGGGAATCTTCCTACATCAAAACATGCATGGGAAACCCAGAAGATGGTATGCCATGAGATCGGGAAAGGTTTCTAAAACGCACCTCATTTCTCCTCTCCTTGTGCTCGGGTTCGCCATTCCAGCCGCTTGACTAACCATCTCCCTACTTGGAGAATCAGCACCTTTAACCTCCTGATTGTACAGGTTGCAATTTGTCCTGAGGATGAACGGGAAGACGCGGAACCAACGAGAGACGAGCCCTAGGTGTTGGGACAGGCATAGGTCACTCCATTTTCCCATCAGGAAGAAGAATGAACCACAGGCTCAGCCTGCCCCCCAGAACCAAAATAGGGCCTGAAGCAATCCTGCGCTTTTGCGGCCAGCTCCCAAAAAAGCGAGGAGACAAATGGAGCTCAGGGGCACTGCAATTCACAAACGTGCAGAGTTATAAATGAGAACTCTCGTCCACAAATATATTGAGGGAAGGCAACGAAGAGGATTTGAAAGCAAGGCAGATTTGCAGGAAACAGATTTCAGGAGGTAGATTCGACTCGCCTTTAAAGCACATGAAAAGCGGCAAAACGTTGACAATGATGCCCTTGGCCAAAAAGGGCGTATGCGTTTTTTCCTGAATATATTCAGGAAAAAACGCATACGCCCTTTTTGGCCAACCAAGCAAGCCGGAAGGGCAAATCAGCGCTACAAAGAAGCCTCGCTTGCCCTCGGTCAAAAGGGCCATGCTGAACAAACAGTAAAAACCAGAAAAGCAGGACAGGCCATGGAGACATGGGAGCCTTGCTACGCTGATGGGCGGGATATAAATTGCCAACAGGCACTCTGGAGAAGAGTACGGTGTGTCCTGAAACAAGTAATAAACACAGCGTAGAGAGCATAGGGCACTTCCACTCATGGGTGTATAAATTGGGAAAACTAAAAATCAACAAGACACAGGCACCCTAAAGTTTACGGCTGCTCTGTTTCCATGAACCTCCGCTTCGGTACACCTTCAATATCCCAGGAAAGAGAAAAATGGATAAAGAAATGGTGGTACTTGGCACAATGGAATATCACTCAGCCATGAAATCAATGTCATAAGGCTAGTTAGCAGCATGATGAGTGGATTTAGGTACGATGACTCTAAGTGAAATAAGTCACACAGAAAAAGACACTTATCCTAAGATATCGCTTATAGAGGGAATGTCAAAATCGCTACACTTGAACTGAATTACAAAACAGAACAAGGTCACACCTTTAGAAGACACACTATGGCTGCTTAACGGGAAAGGTGAGGTGGGGTGATGCATATAACAAGGGTTTGGAATTAGCTCAGACACCGCTCCATAAGCCAAATATGTAATAGACAAGGCCTACTTCCTGCTCAGTGAACTGGACTCAACACCCCCTAGTCACCGCCCAAGAATATATCTGACTAGTAAGAATCTGAAAACCTATGTATCGATATCTCTCTGCAAGTGAATCAAGAGGGTGTAAAGCGGCATCAACACAGCAGGGAAAAGCAGCCAAGCCCGATTCTAAACATAAATTACTTTAAAAAACCCACAAAACAAAGACAGTGAAAGAGAGAGAAATTCTTACAAAATCCGTTCAGGGTCTATGATGCAACCTGGATTGACCATATCAAGACCCACAGCTGGATGAGACATAAGGCTGGACATTCTTGGGGCTGAGAGGGTTGGTGAGGTTGGGTGAGCAAATGCAGATACTTTAAAGTAACACTGCGGGGAACACACCCCATGGGTCTCAAATCTCCAGGTACAAGGGAATCTTCCTACATCAAAACATGCATGGGAAACCCAGAAGATGGTATGCCATGAGATCGGGAAAGGTTTCTAAAACGCACCTCATTTCTCCTCTCCTTGTGCTCGGGTTCGCCATTCCAGCCGCTTGACTAACCATCTCCCTACTTGGAGAATCAGCACCTTTAACCTCCTGATTGTACAGGTTGCAATTTGTCCTGAGGATGAACGGGAAGACGCGGAACCAACGAGAGACGAGCCCTAGGTGTTGGGACAGGCATAGGTCACTCCATTTTCCCATCAGGAAGAAGAATGAACCACAGGCTCAGCCTGCCCCCCAGAACCAAAATAGGGCCTGAAGCAATCCTGCGCTTTTGCGGCCAGCTCCCAAAAAAGCGAGGAGACAAATGGAGCTCAGGGGCACTGCAATTCACAAACGTGCAGAGTTATAAATGAGAACTCTCGTCCACAAATATATTGAGGGAAGGCAACGAAGAGGATTTGAAAGCAAGGCAGATTTGCAGGAAACAGATTTCAGGAGGTAGATTCGACTCGCCTTTAAAGCACATGAAAAGCGGCAAAACGTTGACAATGATGCCCTTGGCCAAAAAGGGCGTATGCGTTTTTTCCTGAATATATTCAGGAAAAAACGCATACGCCCTTTTTGGCCAACCAAGCAAGCCGGAAGGGCAAATCAGTGCTACAAAGAAGTCTCGCTTGCCCTCGGTCAAAAGGGCCATGCTGAACAAAGTGTAAAAACCAGAAAAGCAGGACAGGCCATGGAGACATGGGAGCCTTGCTACGCTGATGGGCGGGATGTAAATTGCCAACAGGCACTCTGGAGAAGAGTACGGTGTGTCCTGAAACAAGTAATAAACACAGCGTAGAGAGCATAGGGCACTTCCACTCAAGGGCGTATAAATTGGGAAAACTAAAAATCAACAAGACACAGGCACCCTAAAGTTTACGGCTGCTCTGTTTCCAAGAACCTCCACTTCGGTACACCTTCAATATCCCAGGAAAGAGAAAAATGGATAAAGAAATGGTGGTACTTGGCACAATGGAATATCACTCAGCCATGAAATCAATGTCATAAGGCTAGTTAGCAGCATGATGAGTGGATTTAGGTACGATGACTCTAAGTGAAATAAGTCACACAGAAAAAGACACTTATCCTAAGATATCGCTTATAGAGGGAATGTCAAAATCGCTACACTTGAACTGAATTACAAAACAGAACAGAGTCACACCTTTAGAAGACACACTATGGCTGCTTAACGGGAAAGGTGAGGTGGGGTGATGCATAAAACAAGGGTTTGGAATTAGCTCAGACACCGCTCCATAAGCCAAATATGTAATAGACAAGGCCTACTCCCTGCTCAGTGAACTGGACTCAACACCCCCTAGTCACCGCACAAGAATATATCTGACTAGTATGAATCTGAAAACCTATGTATCGATATCTCTCTGCAAGTGAATCAAGAGGGTGTAAAGCGGCATAAACACAGCAGGGAAAAGCAGCCAAACCCCATTCTAAACATACATTACTTTAAAAAACCCACAAAGCAAAGACAGTGAAAGAGAGAGAAATTCTTACAAAATCCGTTCAGGGTCTCTGATGCAACCTGGATTGACCATATCTAGACCCACAGCTGGATGAGACATAAGGCTGGACACTCTTGGGGCTGAGAGGATTGGTGAGGTTGGGTGAGCAAATGCAGATACTTTAAAGTAATACCGCGGGGTACCCACCCCATGGGTCTCAAATCTCCAGGTACAAGGGAATCTTCCTACATCAAAACATGCATGGGAAACCCAGAAGATGGTATGCCGTGAGATCGGGAAAGGTTTCTAAAACGCACCTCATTTCTCCTCTCCTTGTGCTCGGGTTCGCCATTCCAGCCACTTGACTAACCATCTCCCTACTTGGAGAATCAGCACCTTTAACCTACTGTTTCGTCCAGGTTGCAATTTGTCCTGAGGATGAACAGGAAGACGGGGAACCAACGAAAGACTAGCCCTAGGTGTTGGGACAGGCACAGGTCACTCCATTTTCCCATCAGGAAGAAGAATGAACCACAGGCTCAGCCTGCCCCCCAGAACCAAAATAGGGCCTGAAGCAATCCTGCGCTTTTGCGGCCAGCTCCCAAAAAAGCGAGGAGACAAATGGAGCTCAGGGGCACTGCAATTCACAAACGTGCAGAGTTATAAATGAGAACTCTCGTCCACAAATATATTGAGGGAAGGCAACGAAGAGGATTTGAAAGCAAGGCAGATTTGCAGGAAACAGATTTCAGGAGGTAGATTCGACTCGCCTTTAAAGCACATGAAAAGCGGCAAAACGTTGACAATGATGCCCTTGGCCAAAAAGGGCGTATGCGTTTTTTCCTGAATATATTCAGGAAAAAACGCATACGCCCTTTTTGGCCAACCAAGCAAGCCGGAAGGGCAAATCAGCGCTACAAAGAAGTCTCGCTTGCCCTCGGTCAAAAGGGCCATGCTGAACAAACAGTAAAAACCAGAAAAGCAGGACAGGCCATGGAGACATGGAAGCCTTGCTACGCTGATGGGCGGGATGTAAATTGCCAACAGGCACTCTGGAGAAGAGTACGGTGTGTCCTGAAACAAGTAATAAACACAGCGTTGAGAGCATAGGGCACTTCCACTCATGGGCGTATAAATTGGGAAAACTAAAAATCAACAAGACACAGGCACCCTAAAGTTTACGGCTGCTCTGTTTCCAAGAACCTCCACTTCGGTACACCTTCAATATCCCAGGAAAGAGAAAAATGGATAAAGAAATGGTGGTACTTGGCACAGTGGAATATCACTCAGCCATGAAATCAATGTCATAAGGCTAGTTAGCAGCATGATGAGTGGATTTAGATACGATGATTCTAAGTGAAATAAGTCACACAGAAAAAGACACTTATCCTAAGATATCGCTTATAGAGGGAATGTCAAAATCGCTACACTTGAACTGAATTACAAAACAGAACAGAGTCACAACTTTAGAAGACACACTATGGCTGCTTAACGGGAAAGGTGAGGTGGGGTGATGCATAAAACAAGGGTTTGAAATTAGCTCAGACACCGCTCCATAAGCCAAATATGTAATAGACAAGGCCTACTCCCTGCTCAGTGAACTGGACTCAACACCCCCTAGTCACCGCACAAGAATATATCTGACTAGTAAGAATCTGAAAACCTATGTATCGATATCTCTCTGCAAGTGAATCAAGAGGGTGTAAAGCGGCATCAACACAGCAGGCAAAAGCAGCCAAGCCCGATTCTAAACATAAATTACTTTAAAAAACCCACAAAACAAAGACAGTGAAAGAGAGAGAAATTCTTACAAAATCCGTTCAGGGTCTATGATGCAACCTGGATTGACCATATCAAGACCCACAGCTGGATGAGACATAAGGCTGGACATTCTTGGGGCTGAGAGGGTTGGTGAGGTTGGGTGAGCAAATGCAGATACTTTAAAGTAACACTGCGGGGAACACACCCCATGGGTCTCAAATCTCCAGGTACAAGGGAATCTTCCTACATCAAAACATGCATGGGAAACCCAGAAGATGGTATGCCATGAGATTGGGAAAGGTTTCTAAAACGCACCTCATTTCTCCTCTCCTTGTGCTCGGGTTCGCCATTCCAGCCGCTTGACTAACCATCTCCCTACTTGGAGAATCAGCACCTTTAACCTCCTGATTGTACAGGTTGCAATTTGTCCTGAGGATGAACGGGAAGACGCGGAACCAACGAGAGACGAGCCCTAGGTGTTGGGACAGGCATAGGTCACTCCATTTTCCCATCAGGAAGAAGAATGAACCACAGGCTCAGCCTGGCCCCAGAACCAAAATAGGGCCTGAAGCAATCCTGCGCTTTTGCGGCCAGCTCCCAAAAAAGCGAGGAGACAAATGGAGCTCAGGGGCACTGCAATTCACAAACGTGCAGAGTTATAAATGAGAACTCTCGTCCACAAATATATTGAGGGAAGGCAACGAAGAGGATTTGAAAGCAAGGCAGATTTGCAGGAAACAGATTTCAGGAGGTAGATTCGACTCGCCTTTAAAGCACATGAAAAGCGGCAAAACGTTGACAATGATGCCCTTGGCCAAAAAGGGCGTATGCGTTTTTTCCTGAATATATTCAGGAAAAAACGCATACGCCCTTTTTGGCCAACCAAGCAAGCCGGAAGGGCAAATCAGCGCTACAAAGAAGTCTCGCTTGCCCTCGGTCAAAAGGGCCATGCTGAACAAACAGTAAAAACCAGAAAAGCAGGACAGGCCATGGAGACATGGGAGCCTTGCTACGCTGATGGGCGGGATGTAAATTGCCAACAGGCACTCTGGAGAAGAGTACGGTGTGTCCTGAAACAAGTAATAAACACAGCGTAGAGAGCATAGGGCACTTCCACTCAAGGGCGTATAAATTGGGAAAACTAAAAATCAACAAGACACAGGCACCCTAAAGTTTACGGCTGCTCTATTTCCAAGAACCTCCACTTCGGTACACCTTCAATATCCCAGGAAAGAGAAAAATGGATAAAGAAATGGTGGTACTTGGCACAATGGAATATCACTCAGCCATGAAATCAATGTCATAAGGCTAGTTAGCAGCATGATGAGTGGATTTAGGTACGATGACTCTAAGTGAAATAAGTCACACAGAAAAAGACACTTATCCTAAGATATCGCTTATAGAGGGAATGTCAAAATCGCTACACTTGAACTGAATTACAAAACAGAACAGAGTCACACCTTTAGAAGACACACTATGGCTGCTTAACGGGAAAGGTGAGGTGGGGTGATGCATAAAACAAGGGTTTGAAATTAGCTCAACCACCGCTCCATAAGCCAAATATGTAATAGACAAGGCCTACTCCCTGCTCAGTGAACTGGACTCAACACCCCCTAGTCACCGCACAAGAATATATCTGACTAGTATGAATCTGAAAACCTATGTATCGATATCTCTCTGCAAGTGAATCAAGAGGGTGTAAAGCGGCATAAACACAGCAGGGAAAAGCAGCCAAACCCCATTCTAAACATACATTACTTTAAAAAACCCACAAAGCAAAGACAGTGAAAGAGAGAGAAATTCTTACAAAATCCGTTCAGGGTCTCTGATGCAACCTGGATTGACCATATCTAGACCCACAGCTGGATGAGACATAAGGCTGGACACTCTTGGGGCTGAGAGGATTGGTGAGGTTGGGTGAGCAAATGCAGATACTTTAAAGTAATACCGCGGGGTACCCACCCCATGGGTCTCAAATCTCCAGGTACAAGGGAATCTTCCTACATCAAAACATGCATGGGAAACCCAGAAGATGGTATGCCGTGAGATCGGGAAAGGTTTCTAAAACGCACCTCATTTCTCCTCTCCTTGTGCTCGGGTTCGCCATTCCAGCCGCTTGACTAACCATCTCCCTACTTGGAGAATCAGCACCTTTAACCTACTGTTTCGTCCAGGTTGCAATTTGTCCTGAGGATGAACGGGAAGACGGGGAACCAACGAAAGACTAGCCCTAGGTGTTGGGACAGGCACAGGTCACTCCATTTTCCCATCAGGAAGAAGAATGAACCACAGGCTCAGCCTGCCCCCCAGAACCAAAATAGGGCCTGAAGCAATCCTGCGCTTTTGCGGCCAGCTCCCAAAAAAGCGAGGAGACAAATGGAGCTCAGGGGCACTGCAATTCACAAACGTGCAGAGTTATAAATGAGAACTCTCGTCCACAAATATATTGAGGGAAGGCAACGAAGAGGATTTGAAAGCAAGGCAGATTTGCAGGAAACAGATTTCAGGAGGTAGATTCGACTCGCCTTTAAAGCACATGAAAAGCGGCAAAACGTTGACAATGATGCCCTTGGCCAAAAAGGGCGTATGCGTTTTTTCCTGAATATATTCAGGAAAAAACGCATACGCCCTTTTTGGCCAACCAAGCAAGCCAGAAGGGCAAATCAGCGCTACAAAGAAGTCTCGCTTGCCCTCGGTCAAAAGGGCCATGCTGAACAAACAGTAAAAACCAGAAAAGCAGGATAGGCCATGGAGACATGGGAGCCTTGCTACGCTGATGGGCGGGATGTAAATTGCCAACAGGCACTCTGGAGAAGAGTACGGTGTGTCCTGAAACAAGTAATAAACACAGCGTAGAGAGCATAGGGCACTTCCACTCAAGGGCGTATAAATTGGGAAAACTAAAAATCAACAAGACACAGGCACCCTAAAGTTTACGGCTGCTCTGTTTCCAAGAACCTCCACTTCGGTACACCTTCAATATCCCAGGAAAGAGAAAAATGGATAAAGAAATGGTGGTACTTGGCACAATGGAATATCACTCAGCCATGAAAACAATGTCATAAGGCTAGTTAGCAGCATGATGAGTGGATTTAGGTACGATGACTCTAAGTGAAATAAGTCACACAGAAAAAGACACTTATCCTAAGATATCGCTTATAGAGGGAATGTCAAAATCGCTACACTTGAACTGAATTACAAAACAGAACAGAGTCACACCTTTAGAAGACACACTATGGCTGCTTAACGGGAAAGGTGAGGTGGGGTGATGCATAAAACAAGGGTTTGGAATTAGCTCAGACACCGCTCCATAAGCCAAATATGTAATAGACAAGGCCTACTCCCTGCTCAGTGAACTGGACTCAACACCCCCTAGTCACCGCACAAGAATATATCTGACTAGTATGAATCTGAAAACCTATGTATCGATATCTCTCTGCAAGTGAATCAAGAGGGTGTAAAGCGGCATAAACACAGCAGGGAAAAGCAGCCAAACCCCATTCTAAACATACATTACTTTAAAAAACCCACAAAGCAAAGACAGTGAAAGAGAGAGAAATTCTTACAAAATCCGTTCAGGGTCTCTGATGCAACCTGGATTGACCATATCTAGACCCACAGCTGGATGAGACATAAGGCTGGACACTCTTGGGGCTGAGAGGATTGGTGAGGTTGGGTGAGCAAATGCAGATACTTTAAAGTAATACCGCGGGGTACCCACCCCATGGGTCTCAAATCTCCAGGTACAAGGGAATCTTCCTACATCAAAACATGCATGGGAAACCCAGAAGATGGTATGCCGTGAGATCGGGAAAGGTTTCTAAAACGCACCTCATTTCTCCTCTCCTTGTGCTCGGGTTCGCCATTCCAGCCGCTTGACTAACCATCTCCCTACTTGGAGAATCAGCACCTTTAACCTACTGTTTCGTCCAGGTTGCAATTTGTCCTGAGGATGAACGGGAAGACGGGGAACCAACGAAAGACTAGCCCTAGGTGTTGGGACAGGCACAGGTCACTCCATTTTCCCATCAGGAAGAAGAATGAACCACAGGCTCAGCCTGCCCCCCAGAACCAAAATAGGGCCTGAAGCAATCCTGCGCTTTTGCGGCCAGCTCCCAAAAAAGCGAGGAGACAAATGGAGCTCAGGGGCACTGCAATTCACAAACGTGCAGAGTTATAAATGAGAACTCTCGTCCACAAATATATTGAGGGAAGGCAACGAAGAGGATTTGAAAGCAAGGCAGATTTGCAGGAAACAGATTTCAGGAGGTAGATTTGACTCGCCTTTAAAGCACATGAAAAGCGGCAAAACGTTGACAATGATGCCCTTGGCCAAAAAGGGCGTATGCGTTTTTTCCTGAATATATTCAGGAAAAAACGCATACGCCCTTTTTGGCCAACCAAGCAAGCCGGAAGGGCAAATCAGCGCTACAAAGAAGTCTCGCTTGCCCTCGGTCAAAAGGGCCATGCTGAACAAAGTGTAAAAACCAGAAAAGCAGGACAGGCCATGGAGACATGGAAGCCTTGCTACGCTGATGGGCGGGATGTAAATTGCCAACAGGCACTCTGGAGAAGAGTACGGTGTGTCCTGAAACAAGTAATAAACACAGCGTTGAGAGCATAGGGCACTTCCACTCATGGGCGTATAAATTGGGAAAACTAAAAATCAACAAGACACAGGCACCCTAAAGTTTACGGCTGCTCTGTTTCCAAGAACCTCCACTTCGGTACACCTTCAATATCCGAGGAAAGAGAAAAATGGATAAAGAAATGGTGGTACTTGGCACAGTGGAATATCACTCAGCCATGAAATCAATGTCATAAGGCTAGTTAGCAGCATGATGAGTGGATTTAGGTACGATGACTCTAAGTGAAATAAGTCACACAGAAAAAGACACTTATCCTAAGATATCGCTTATAGAGGGAATGTCAAAATCGCTACACTTGAACTGAATTACAAAACAGAACAGAGTCACACCTTTAGAAGACACACTATGGCTGCTTAACGGGAAAGGTGAGGTGGGGTGATGCATAAAACAAGGGTTTGGAATTAGCTCAGACACCGCTCCATAAGCCAAATATGTAATAGACAAGGCCTACTCCCTGCTCAGTGAACTGGACTCAACACCCCCTAGTCACCGCACAAGAATATATCTGACTAGTATGAATCTGAAAACCTATGTATCGATATCTCTCTGCAAGTGAATCAAGAGGGTGTAAAGCGGCATAAACACAGCAGGGAAAAGCAGCCAAACCCCATTCTAAACATACATTACTTTAAAAAACCCACAAAGCAAAGACAGTGAAAGAGAGAGAAATTCTTACAAAATCCGTTCAGGGTCTCTGATGCAACCTGGATTGACCATATCTAGACCCACAGCTGGATGAGACATAAGGCTGGACACTCTTGGGGCTGAGAGGATTGGTGAGGTTGGGTGAGCAAATGCAGATCCTTTAAAGTAATACCGCGGGGTACCCACCCCATGGGTCTCAAATCTCCAGGTACAAGGGAATCTTCCTACATCAAAACATGCATGGGAAACCCAGAAGATGGTATGCCGTGAGATCGGGAAAGGTTTCTAAAACGCACCTCATTTCTCCTCTCCTTGTGCTCGGGTTCGCCATTCCAGCCGCTTGACTAACCATCTCCCTACTTGGAGAATCAGCACCTTTAACCTACTGTTTAGTCCAGGTTGCAATTTGTCCTGAGGATGAACGGGAAGACGGGGAACCAACGAAAGACTAGCCCTAGGTGTTGGGACAGGCACAGGTCACTCCATTTTCCCATCAGGAAGAAGAATGAACCACAGGCTCAGCCTGCCCCCCAGAACCAAAATAGGGCCTGAAGCAATCCTGCGCTTTTGCGGCCAGCTCCCAAAAAAGCGAGGAGACAAATGGAGCTCAGGGGCACTGCAATTCACAAACGTGCAGAGTTATAAATGAGAACTCTCGTCCACAAATATATTGAGGGAAGGCAACGAAGAGGATTTGAAAGCAAGGCAGATTTGCAGGAAACAGATTTCAGGAGGTAGATTCGACTCGCCTTTAAAGCACATGAAAAGCGGCAAAACGTTGACAATGATGCCCTTGGCCAAAAAGGGCGTATGCGTTTTTTCCTGAATATATTCAGGAAAAAACGCATACGCCCTTTTTGGCCAACCAAGCAAGCCGGAAGGGCAAATCAGCGCTACAAAGAAGTCTCGCTTGCCCTCGGTCAAAAGGGCCATGCTGAACAAACAGTAAAAACCAGAAAAGCAGGACAGGCCATGGAGACATGGAAGCCTTGCTACGCTGATGGGCGGGATGTAAATTGCCAACAGGCACTCTGGACAAGAGTACGGTGTGTCCTGAAACAAGTAATAAACACAGCGTTGAAAGCATAGGGCACTTCCACTCATGGGCGTATAAATTGGGAAAACTAAAAATCAACAAGACACAGGCACCCTAAAGTTTACGGCTGCTCTGTTTCCAAGAACCTCCACTTCGGTACACCTTCAATATCCCAGGAAAGAGAAAAATGGATAAAGAAATGGTGGTACTTGGCACAGTGGAATATCACTCAGCCATGAAATCAATGTCATAAGGCTAGTTAGCAGCATGATGAGTGGATTTAGATACGATGATTCTAAGTGAAATAAGTCACACAGAAAAAGACACTTATCCTAAGATATCGCTTATAGAGGGAATGTCAAAATCGCTACACTTGAACTGAATTACAAAACAGAACAGAGTCACAACTTTAGAAGACACACTATGGCTGCTTAACGGGAAAGGTGAGGTGGGGTGATGCATAAAACAAGGGTTTGAAATAAGCTCAGACACCGCTCCATAAGCCAAATATGTAATAGACAAGGCCTACTCCCTGCTCAGTGAACTGGACTCAACACCCCCTAGTCACCGCACAAGAATATATCTGACTAGTAAGAATCTGAAAACCTATGTATCGATATCTCTCTGCAAGTGAATCAAGAGGGTGTAAAGCGGCATCAACACAGCAGGGAAAAGCAGCCAAGCCCGATTCTAAACATAAATTACTTTAAAAAACCCACAAAACAAAGACAGTGAAAGAGAGAGAAATTCTTACAAAATCCGTTCAGGGTCTATGATGCAACCTGGATTGACCATATCAAGACCCACAGCTGGATGAGACATAAGGCTGGACATTCTTGGGGCTGAGAGGGTTGGTGAGGTTGGGTGAGCAAATGCAGATACTTTAAAGTAACACTGCGGGGAACACACCCCATGGGTCTCAAATCTCCAGGTACAAGGGAATCTTCCTACATCAAAACATGCATGGGAAACCCAGAAGATGGTATGCCATGAGATTGGGAAAGGTTTCTAAAACGCACCTCATTTCTCCTCTCCTTGTGCTCGGGTTCGCCATTCCAGCCGCTTGACTAACCATCTCCCTATTTGGAGAATCAGCACCTTTAACCTCCTGATTTTACAGGTTGCAATTTGTCCTGAGGATGAACGGGAAGACGCGGAACCAACGAGAGACGAGCCCTAGGTGTTGGGACAGGCATAGATCACTCCATTTTCCCATCAGGAAGAAGAATGAACCACAGGCTCAGCCTGCCCCCCAGAACCAAAATAGGGCCTGAAGCAATCCTGCGCTTTTGCGGCCAGCTCCCAAAAAAGCGAGGAGACAAATGGAGCTCAGGGGCACTGCAATTCACAAACGTGCAGAGTTATAAATGAGAACTCTCGTACACAAATATATTGAGGGAAGGCAACGAAGAGGATTTGAAAGCAAGGCAGATTTGCAGGAAACAGATTTCAGGAGGTAGATTCGACTCGCCTTTAAAGCACATGAAAAGCGGCAAAACGTTGACAATGATGCCCTTGGCCAAAAAGGGCGTATGCGTTTTTTCCTGAATATATTCAGGAAAAAACGCATACGCCCTTTTTGGCCAACCAAGCAAGCCGGAAGGGCAAATCAGCGCTACAAAGAAGTCTCGCTTGCCCTCGGTCAAAAGGGCCATGCTGAACAAAGTGTAAAAACCAGAAAAGCAGGACAGGCCATGGAGACATGGAAGCCTTGCTACGCTGATGGGCGGGATGTAAATTGCCAACAGGCACTCTGGAGAAGAGTACGGTGTGTCCTGAAACAAGTAATAAACACAGCGTTGAGAGCATAGGGCACTTCCACTCATGGGCGTATAAATTGGGAAAACTAAAAATCAACAAGACACAGGCACCCTAAAGTTTACGGCTGCTCTGTTTCCAAGAACCTCCACTTCGGTACACCTTCAATATCCCAGGAAAGAGAAAAATGGATAAAGAAATGGTGGTACTTGGCACAGTGGAATATCACTCAGCCATGAAATCAATGTCATAAGGCTAGTTAGCAGCATGATGAGTGGATTTAGATACGATGATTCTAAGTGAAATAAGTCACACAGAAAAAGACACTTATCCTAAGATATCGCTTATAGAGGGAATGTCAAAATCGCTACACTTGAACTGAATTACAAAACAGAACAGAGTCACACCTTTAGAAGACACACTATGGCTGCTTAACGGGAAAGGTGAGGTGGGGTGATGCATAAAACAAGGGTTTGAAATTAGCTCAGACACCGCTCCATAAGCCAAATATGTAATAGACAAGGCCTACTCCCTGCTCAGTGAACTGGACTCAACACCC
The DNA here is from genome assembly GCF_028564815.1 of Eubalaena glacialis. Classification (NCBI taxonomy): domain Eukaryota; kingdom Metazoa; phylum Chordata; class Mammalia; order Artiodactyla; family Balaenidae; genus Eubalaena; species Eubalaena glacialis. Next base: position 645,374 of record NW_026871236.1, read on the forward strand.
CCTAGTCACCGCACAAGAATATATCTGACTAGTAAGAATCTGAAAACCTATGTATCGATATCTCTCTGCAAGTGAATCAAGAGGGTGTAAAGCGGCATCAACACAGCAGGGAAAAGCAGCCAAGCCCGATTCTAAACATAAATTACTTTAAAAAACCCACAAAACAAAGACAGTGAAAGAGAGAGAAATTCTTACAAAATCCGTTCAGGGTCTATGATGCAACCTGGATTGACCATATCAAGACCCACAGCTGGATGAGACATAAGGCTGGACATTCTTGGGGCTGAGAGGGTTGGTGAGGTTGGGTGAGCAAATGCAGATACTTTAAAGTAACACTGCGGGGAACACACCCCATGGGTCTCAAATCTCCAGGTACAAGGGAATCTTCCTACATCAAAACATGCATGGGAAACCCAGAAGATGGTATGCCATGAGATCGGGAAAGGTTTCTAAAACGCACCTCATTTCTCCTCTCCTTGTGCTCGGGTTCGCCATTCCAGCCGCTTGACTAACCATCTCCCTACTTGGAGAATCAGCACCTTTAACCTCCTGATTGTACAGGTTGCAATTTGTCCTGAGGATGAACGGGAAGACGCGGAACCAACGAGAGACGAGCCCTAGGTGTTGGGACAGGCATAGGTCACTCCATTTTCCCATCAGGAAGAAGAATGAACCACAGGCTCAGCCTGCCCCCCAGAACCAAAATAGGGCCTGAAGCAATCCTGCGCTTTTGCGGCCAGCTCCCAAAAAAGCGAGGAGACAAATGGAGCTCAGGGGCACTGCAATTCACAAACGTGCAGAGTTATAAATGAGAACTCTCGTCCACAAATATATTGAGGGAAGGCAATGAAGAGGATTTGAAAGCAAGGCAGATTTGCAGGAAACAGATTTCAGGAGGTAGATTCGACTCGCCTTTAAAGCACATGAAAAGCGGCAAAACGTTGACAATGATGCCCTTGGCCAAAAAGGGCGTATGCGTTTTTTCCTGAATATATTCAGGAAAAAACGCATACGCCCTTTTTGGCCAACCAAGCAAGCCGGAAGGGCAAATCAGCGCTACAAAGAAGTCTCGCTTGCCCTCGGTCAAAAGGGCCATGCTGAACAAAGTGTAAAAACCAGAAAAGCAGGACAGGCCATGGAGACATGGAAGACTTGCTACGCTGATGGGCGGGATGTAAATTGCCAACAGGCACTCTGGAGAAGAGTACGGTGTGTCCTGAAACAAGTAATAAACACAGCGTAGAGAGCATAGGGCACTTCCACTCAAGGGCGTATAAATTGGGAAAACTAAAAATCAACAAGACACAGGCACCCTAAAATTTACGGCTGCTCTGTTTCCAAGAACCTCCACTTCGGTACACCTTCAATATCCCAGGAAAGAGAAAAATGGATAAAGAAATGGTGGTACTTGGCACAATGGAATATCACTCAGCCATGAAATCAATGTCATAAGGCTAGTTAGCAGCATGATGAGTGGATTTAGGTACGATGACTCTAAGTGAAATAAGTCACACAGAAAAAGACACTTATCCTAAGATATCGCTTATAGAGGGAATGTCAAAATCGCTACACTTGAACTGAATTACAAAACAGAACAGAGTCACACCTTTAGAAGACACACTATGGCTGCTTAACGGGAAAGGTGAGGTGGGGTGATGCATAAAACAAGGGTTTGAAATTAGCTCAGACACCGCTCCATAAGCCAAATATGTAATAGACAAGGCCTACTCCCTGCTCAGTGAACTGGACTCAACACCCCCTAGTCACCGCACAAGAATATATCCGACTAGTATGAATCTGAAAACCTATGTATCGATATCTCTCTGCAAGTGAATCAAGAGGGTGTAAAGCGGCATAAACACAGCAGGGAAAAGCAGCCAAACCCCATTCTAAACATACATTACTTTAAAAAACCCACAAAGCAAAGACAGTGAAAGAGAGAGAAATTCTTACAAAATCCGTTCAGGGTCTCTGATGCAACCTGGATTGACCATATCTAGACCCACAGCTGGATGAGACATAAGGCTGGACACTCTTGGGGCTGAGAGGATTGGTGAGGTTGGGTGAGCAAATGCAGATACTTTAAAGTAATACCGCGGGGTACCCACCCCATGGGTCTCAAATCTCCAGGTACAAGGGAATCTTCCTACATCAAAACATGCATGGGAAACCCAGAAGATGGTATGCCGTGAGATCGGGAAAGGTTTCTAAAACGCACCTCATTTCTCCTCTCCTTGTGCTCGGGTTCGCCATTCCAGCCGCTTGACTAACCATCTCCCTACTTGGAGAATCAGCACCTTTAACCTACTGTTTCGTCCAGGTTGCAATTTGTCCTGAGGATGAACGGGAAGACGGGGAACCAACGAAAGACTAGCCCTAGGTGTTGGGACAGGCACAGGTCACTCCATTTTCCCATCAGGAAGAAGAATGAACCACAGGCTCAGCCTGCCCCCCAGAACCAAAATAGGGCCTGAAGCAATCCTGCGCTTTTGCGGCCAGCTCCCAAAAAAGCGAGGAGACAAATGGAGCTCAGGGGCACTGCAATTCACAAACGTGCAGAGTTATAAATGAGAACTCTCGTCCACAAATATATTGAGGGAAGGCAACGAAGAGGATTTGAAAGCAAGGCAGATTTGCAGGAAACAGATTTCAGGAGGTAGATTCGACTCGCCTTTAAAGCACATGAAAAGCGGCAAAACGTTGACAATGATGCCCTTGGCCAAAAAGGGCGTATGCGTTTTTTCCTGAATATATTCAGGAAAAAACGCATAAGCCCTTTTTGGCCAACCAAGCAAGCCGGAAGGGCAAATCAGCGCTACAAAGAAGTCTCGCTTGCCCTCGGTCAAAAGGGCCATGCTGAACAAACAGTAAAAACCAGAAAAGCAGGACAGGCCATGGAGACATGGAAGCCTTGCTACGCTGATGGGCGGGATGTAAATTGCCAACAGGCACTCTGGACAAGAGTACGGTGTGTCCTGAAACAAGTAATAAACACAGCGTTGAGAGCATAGGGCACTTCCACTCATGGGCGTATAAATTGGGAAAACTAAAAATCAACAAGACACAGGCACCCTAAAGTTTACGGCTGCTCTGTTTCCAAGAACCTCCACTTCGGTACACCTTCAATATCCCAGGAAAGAGAAAAATGGATAAAGAAATGGTGGTACTTGGCACAGTGGAATATCACTCAGCCATGAAATCAATGCCATAAGGCTAGTTAGCAGCATGATGAGTGGATTTAGGTACGATGATTCTAAGTGAAATAAGTCACACAGAAAAAGGCACTTATCCTAAGATATCGCTTATAGAGGGAATACCAAAATCGCTACACTTGAACTGAATTACAAAACAGAACAGAGTCACAACTTTAGAAGACACACTATGGCTGCTTAACGGGAAAGGTGAGGTGGGGTGATGCATAAAACAAGGGTTTGAAATTAGCTCAGACACCGCTCCATAAGCCAAATATGTAATAGACAAGGCCTACTCCCTGCTCAGTGAACTGGACTCAACACCCCCTAGTCACCGCACAAGAATATATCTGACTAGTAAGAATCTGAAAACCTATGTATCGATATCTCTCTGCAAGTGAATCAAGAGGGTGTAAAGCGGCATCAACACAGCAGGGAAAAGCAGCCAAGCCCGATTCTAAACATAAATTACTTTAAAAAACCCACAAAACAAAGACAGTGAAAGAGAGAGAAATTCTTACAAAATCCGTTCAGGGTCTATGATGCAACCTGGATTGACCATATCAAGACCCACAGCTGGATGAGACATAAGGCTGGACATTCTTGGGGCTGAGAGGGTTGGTGAGGTTGGGTGAGCAAATGCAGATACTTTAAAGTAACACTGCGGGGAACACACCCCATGGGTCTCAAATCTCCAGGTACAAGGGAATCTTCCTACATCAAAACATGCATGGGAAACCCAGAAGATGGTATGCCATGAGATTGGGAAAGGTTTCTAAAACGCACCTCATTTCTCCTCTCCTTGTGCTCGGGTTCGCCATTCCAGCCGCTTGACTAACCATCTCCCTAATTGGAGAATCAGCACCTTTAACCTCCTGATTGTACAGGTTGCAATTTGTCCTGAGGATGAACGGGAAGACGCGGAACCAACGAGAGACGAGCCCTAGGTGTTGGGACAGGCATAGATCACTCCATTTTCCCATCAGGAAGAAGAATGAACCACAGGCTCAGCCTGCCCCCCAGAACCAAAATAGGGCCTGAAGCAATCCTGCGCTTTTGCGGCCAGCTCCCAAAAAAGCGAGGAGACAAATGGAGCTCAGGGGCACTGCAATTCACAAACGTGCAGAGTTATAAATGAGAACTCTCGTACACAAATATATTGAGGGAAGGCAACGAAGAGGATTTGAAAGCAAGGCAGATTTGCAGGAAACAGATTTCAGGAGGTAGATTCGACTCGCCTTTAAAGCACATGAAAAGCGGCAAAACGTTGACAATGATGCCCTTGGCCAAAAAGGGCGTATGCGTTTTTTCCTGAATATATTCAGGAAAAAACGCATACGCCCTTTTTGGCCAACCAAGCAAGCCGGAAGGGCAAATCAGCGCTACAAAGAAGTCTCGCTTGCCCTCGGTCAAAAGGGCCATGCTGAACAAACAGTAAAAACCAGAAAAGCAGGACAGGCCATGGAGACATGGGAGCCTTGCTACGCTGATGGGCGGGATGTAAATTGCCAACAGGCACTCTGGAGAAGAGTACGGTGTGTCCTGAAACAAGTAATAAACACAGCGTAGAGAGCATAGGGCACTTCCACTCAAGGGCGTATAAATTGGGAAAACTAAAAATCAACAAGACACAGGCACCCTAAAGTTTACGGCTGCTCTGTTTCCAAGAACCTCCACTTCGGTACACCTTCAATATCCCAGGAAAGAGAAAAATGGATAAAGAAATGGTGGTACTTGGCACAATGGAATATCACTCAGCCATGAAATCAATGTCATAAGGCTAGTTAGCAGCATGATGAGTGGATTTAGGTACGATGACTCTAAGTGAAATAAGTCACACAGAAAAAGACACTTATCCTAAGATATCGCTTATAGAGGGAATGTCAAAATCGCTACACTTGAACTGAATTACAAAACAGAACAGAGTCACACCTTTAGAAGACACACTATGGCTGCTTAACGGGAAAGGTGAGGTGGGGTGATGCATAAAACAAGGGTTTGAAATTAGCTCAGACACCGCTCCATAAGCCAAATATGTAATAGACAAGGCCTACTCCCTGCTCAGTGAACTGGACTCAACACCCCCTAGTCACCGCACAAGAGTATATCTGACTAGTATGAATCTGAAAACCTATGTATCGATATCTCTCTGCAAGTGAATCAAGAGGGTGTAAAGCGGCATAAACACAGCAGGGAAAAGCAGCCAAACCCCATTCTAAACATACATTACTTTAAAAAACCCACAAAGCAAAGACAGTGAAAGAGAGAGAAATTCTTACAAAATCCGTTCAGGGTCTCTGATGCAACCTGGATTGACCATATCAAGACCCACAGCTGGATGAGACATAAGGCTGGACATTCTTGGGGCTGAGAGGGTTGGTGAGGTTGGGTGAGCAAATGCAGATACTTTAAAGTAACACTGCGGGGAACACACCCCATGGGTCTCAAATCTCCAGGTACAAGGGAATCTTCCTACATCAAAACATGCATGGGAAACCCAGAAGATGGTATGCCATGAGATCGGGAAAGGTTTCTAAAACGCACCTCATTTCTCCTCTCCTTGTGCTCGGGTTCGCCATTCCAGCCGCTTGACTAACCATCTCCCTACTTGGAGAATCAGCACCTTTAACCTCCTGATTGTACAGGTTGCAATTTGTCCTGAGGATGAACGGGAAGACGCGGAACCAACGAGAGACGAGCCCTAGGTGTTGGGACAGGCATAGGTCACTCCATTTTCCCATCAGGAAGAAGAATGAACCACAGGCTCAGCCTGCCCCCCAGAACCAAAATAGGGCCTGAAGCAATCCTGCGCTTTTGTGGCCAGCTCCCAAAAAAGCGAGGAGACAAATGGAGCTCAGGGGCACTGCAATTCACAAACGTGCAGAGTTATAAATGAGAACTCTCGTCCACAAATATATTGAGGGAAGGCAACGAAGAGGATTTGAAAGCAAGGCAGATTTGCAGGAAACAGATTTCAGGAGGTAGATTCGACTCGCCTTTAAAGCACATGAAAAGCGGCAAAACGTTGACAATGATGCCCTTGCCAAAAAGGGCGTATGCGTTTTTTCCTGAATATATTCAGGAAAAAACGCATACGCCCTTTTTGGCCAACCAAGCAAGCCGGAAGGGCAAATCAGCGCTACAAAGAAGTCTCGCTTGCCCTCGGTCAAAAGGGCCATGCTGAACAAACAGTAAAAACCAGAAAAGCAGGACAGGCCATGGAGACATGGGAGCCTTGCTACGCTGATGGGCGGGATGTAAATTGCCAACAGGCACTCTGGAGAAGAGTACGGTGTGTCCTGAAACAAGTAATAAACACAGCGTAGAGAGCATAGGGCACTTCCACTCAAGGGCGTATAAATTGGGAAAACTAAAAATCAACAAGACACAGGCACCCTAAACTTTACGGCTGCTCTGTTTCCAAGAACCTCCACTTCGGTACACCTTCAATATCCCAGGAAAGAGAAAAATGGATAAAGAAATGGTGGTACTTGGCACAATGGAATATCACTCAGCCATGAAATCAATGTCATAAGGCAAGTTAGAAGCATGATGAGTGGATTTAGGTACGATGATTCTAAGTGAAATAAGTCACACAGAAAAAGGCACTTATCCTAAGATATCGCTTATAGAGGGAATGTCAAAATCGCTACACTTGAACTGAATTACAAAACAGAACAGAGGCACACCTTTAGAAGACACACTATGGCTGCTTAACGGGAAAGGTGAGGTGGGGTGATGCATAAAACAAGGGTTTGAAATTAGCTCAGACACCGCTCCATAAGCCAAATATGTACTAGACAAGGCCTACTCCCTGCTCAGGGAACTGGACTCAACACACCCTAGTCACCACACAAGAATATATCTGACTAGTAAGAATCTGAAAACCTATGTATCGATATCTCTCTGCAAGTGAATCAAGAGGGTGTAAAGCAGCATCAACGCAGCAGGGAAAAGCAGCCAAACCCCATTCTAATCATACATTACTTTAAAAAACCCACAAAGCAAAGACAGTGAAAGAGAGAGAAATTCTTACAAAATCCGTTCAGGGTCTCTGATGCAACCTGGATTGACCATATCTAGACCCACAGCTGGATGAGACATAAGGCTGGACACTCTTGGGGCTGAGAGGATTGGTGAGGTTGGGTGAGCAAATACAGATACTTTAAAGTAATACCGCGGGGTACCCACCCCATGGGTCTCAAATCTCCAGGTACAAGGGCATCTTCCTACATCAAAACATGCATGGGAAACCCAGAAGATGGTATGCCGTGAGATCGGGAAAGGTTTCTAAAACGCACCTCATTTCTCCTCTCCTTGTGCTCGGGTTCGCCATTCCAGCCGCTTGACTCACCATCTCCCTACTTGGAGAATCAGCACCTTTAACCTCCTGATTGTACAGGTTGCAATATGTCCTGAGGATGAACGGGAAGACGCGGAACCAACGAGAGACGAACCCTAGGTGTTGGGACAGGCATAGGTCACTCCATTTTCCCATCAGGAAGAAGAATGAACCACAGGCTCAGCCTGCCCCCCAGAACCAAAATAGGGCCTGAAGCAATCCTGCGCTTTTGCGGCCAGCTCCCAAAAAAGCGAGGAGACAAATGGAGCTCAGGGGCACTGCAATTCACAAACGTGCAGAGTTATAAATGAGAACTCTCGTCCACAAATATATTGAGGGAAGGCAACGAAGAGGATTTGAAAGCAAGGCAGATTTGCAGGAAACAGATTTCAGGAGGTAGATTCGACTCGCCTTTAAAGCACATGAAAAGCGGCAAAACGTTGACAATGATGCCCTTGGCCAAAAAGGGCGTATGCGTTTTTTCCTGAATATATTCAGGAAAAAACGCATACGCCCTTTTTGGCCAACCAAGCAAGCCGGAAGGGCAAATCAGCGCTACAAAGAAGTCTCGCTTGCCCTCGGTCAAAAGGGCCATGCTGAACAAAGTGTAAAAACCAGAAAAGCAGGACAGGCCATGGAGACATGGGAGCCTTGCTACGCTGATGGGCGGGATGTAAATTGCCAACAGGCACTCTGGAGAAGAGTACGGTGTGTCCTGAAACAAGTAAGAAACACAGCGTAGAGAGCATAGGGCACTTCCACTCAAGGGCGTATAAATTGGGAAAACTAAAAATCAACAAGACACAGGCACCCTAAAGTTTACGGCTGCTCTGTTTCCAAGAACCTCCGCTTCGGTACACCTTCAATATCCCAGGAAAGAGAAAAATGGATAAAGAAATGGTGGTACTTGGCACAGTGGAATATCACTCAGCCATGAAATCAATGTCATAAGGCTAGTTAGCAGCATGATGAGTGGATTTAGATACGATGATTCTAAGTGAAATAAGTCACACAGAAAAAGACACTTATCCTAAGATATCGCTTATAGAGGGAATGTCAAAATCGCTACACTTTAACTGAATTACAAAACAGAACAGAGTCACACCTTTAGAAGACACACTATGGCTGCTTAACGGGAAAGGTGAGGTGGGGTGATGCATAAAACAAGGGTTTGAAATTAGCTCAGAGACCGCTCCATAAGCCAAATATGTAATAGACAAGGCCTACTCCCTGCTCAGTGAACTGGACTCAACACACCCTAGTCACCACACAAGAATATATCTGACTAGTAAGAATCTGAAAACCTATGTATCGATATCTCTCTGCAAGTGAATCAAGAGGGTGTAAAGCGGCATCAACACAGCAGGGAAAAGCGGCCAAGCCCGATTCTAAACATAAATTACTTTAAAAAACCCACAAAACAAAGACAGTGAAAGAGAGAGAAATTCTTACAAAATCCGTTCAGGGTCTGTGATGCAACCTGGATTGACCATATCTAGATCCACAGCTGGATGAGACATAAGGCTGGACACTCTTGGGGCTGAGAGGATTGGTGAGGTTGGGTGAGCAAACGCAGATACTTTAAAGTAACACTGCGGGGAACACACCCCATGGGTCTCAAATCTCCAGGTACAAGGGCATCTTCCTACATCAAAACATGCATGGGAAAGCCAGAAGATGGTATGCCGTGAGATCGGGAAAGGTTTCTAAAACGCACCTCATTTCTCCTCTCCTTGTGCTCGGGTTCGCCATTCCAGCCGCTTGACTAACCATCTCCCTACTTGGAGAATCAGCACCTTTAACCTACTGTTTCGTCCAGGTTGCAATTTGTCCTGAGGATGAACGGGAAGACGGGGAACCAACGAGAGACTAGCCCTAGGTGTTGGGACAGGCACAGGTCACTCCATTTTCCCATCAGGAAGAAGAATGAACCACAGGCTCAGCCTGCCCCCCAGAACCAAAATAGGGCCTGAAGCAATCCTGTGCTTTTGCGGCCAGCTCCCAAAAAAGCGAGGAGACAAATGGAGCTCAGGGGCACTGCAATTCACAAACGTGCAGAGTTATAAATGAGAACTCTCGTCCACAAATATATTGAGGGAAGGCAACGAAGAGGATTTGAAAGCAAGGCAGATTTGCAGGAAACAGATTTCAGGAGGTAGATTCGACTCGCCTTTAAAGCACATGAAAAGCGGCAAAACGTTGACAATGATGCCCTTGGCCAAAAAGGGCGTATGCGTTTTTTCCTGAATATATTCAGGAAAAAACGCATACGCCCTTTTAGGCCAAGCAAGCAAGCCGGAAGGGCAAATCAGCGCTACAAAGAAGTCTCGCTTGCCCTCGGTCAAAAGGGCCATGCTGAACAAAGTGTAAAAACCAGAAAAGCAGGACAGGCCATGGAGACATGGGAGCCTTGCTACGCTGATGGGCGGGATGTAAATTGCCAACAGGCACTCTGGAGAAGAGTACGGTGTGTCCTGAAACAAGTAATAAACACAGCGTAGAGAGCATAGGGCACTTCCACTCATGGGCGTATAAATTGGGAAAACTAAAAATCAACAAGACACAGGCACCCTAAAGTTTACGGCTGCTCTGTTTCCAAGAATCTCCGCTTCGGTACACCTTCAATATCCCAGGAAAGAGAAAAATGGATAAAGAAATGGTGGTACTTGGCAGAATGGAATATCACTCAGCCATGAAATCAATGTCATAAGGCTACTTAGCAGCATGATGAGTGGATTTAGGTACGATGATTCTAAGTGAAATAAGTCACACAGAAAAAGGCACTTATCCTAAGATATCGCTTATAGAGGGAATGCCAAAATCGCTACACTTGAACTGAATTACAAAACAGAACAGAGGCACACCTTTAGAAGACACACTATGGCTACTTAACCGGAAAGGTGAGGTGAGGTGATGCATAAAACAAGGGTTTGAAATTAGCTCAGACACCGCTCCATAAGCCAAATATGTACTAGACAAGGCCTACTCCCTGCTCAGTGAACTGGACTCAACACCCCCTAGTCACCACAGAAGAATATATCTGAGTAGTAAGAATCTGAAAACCTATGTATCGATATCTCTCTGCAAGTGAATCAAAAGGGTGTAAAGCGGCATCAACACAGCAGGGAAAAGCAGCCAAGCCCGATTCTAAACATACATTACTTTAAAAAACCCACAAAAGAAAGACAGTGAAAGAGACAGAAATTCTTACAAAATCCGTTCAGGGTCTATGATGCAACCTGGATTGACCATATCTAGACCCACAGCTGGATGAGACATAAGGCTGGACACTCTTGGGGCTGAGCGGATTGGTGAGGTTGAGTGAGCAAACCCAGATACTTTAAAGTAACACTGCTGGGAACACACCCCATGGGTCTCAAATCTCCTGGTACAAGGGCATCTTCCTACATCAAAACATGCATGGGAAACCCAGAAGATGGTATGCCATGAGATCGGGAAAGGTTTCTAAAACGCACCTCATTTCTCCTCTCCTTGTGCTCGGGTTCGCCATTCCAGCCACTTGACTAACCATCTCCCTACTTGGAGAATCAGCACCTTTAACCTCCTGATTGTACAGGTTGCAATTTGTCCTGAGGATGAACGGGAAGATGCGGAACCAACGAGAGACGAGCCCTAGGTGTTGGGACAGGCATAGGTCACTCCATTTTCCCATCAGGAAGAAGAATGAACCACAGGCTCAGCCTGCCCCCCAGAACCAAAATAGGGCCTGAAGCAATCCTGCGCTTTTGCGGCCAGCTCCCAAAAAAGCGAGGAGACAAATGGAGCTCAGGGGCACTGCAATTCACAAACGTGCAGAGTTATAAATGAGAACTCTCGTCCACAAATATATTGAGGGAAGTCAACGAAGAGGATTTGAAAGCAAGGCAGATTTGCAGGAAACAGATTTCAGGAGGTAGATTCGACTCGCCTTTAAAGCACATGAAAAGCGGCAAAACGTTGACAATGATGCCCTTGGCCAAAAAGGGCGTATGCGTTTTTTCCTGAATATATTCAGGAAAAAACGCATACGCCCTTTTAGGCCAAGCAAGCAAGCCGGAAGGGCAAATCAGCGCTACAAAGAAGTCTCGCTTGCCCTCGGTCAAAAGGGCCATGCTGAACAAAGTGTAAAAACCAGAAAAGCAGGACAGGCCATGGAGACATGGGAGCCTTGCTACGCTGATGGGCGGGATGTAAATTGCCAACAGGCACTCTGGAGAAGAGTACGGTGTGTCCTGAAACAAGTAATAAACACAGCGTAGAGAGCATAGGGCACTTCCACTCATGGGCGTATAAATTGGGAAAACTAAAAATCAACAAGACACAGGCACCCTAAAGTTTACGGCTGCTCTGTTTCCAAGAATCTCCGCTTCGGTACACCTTCAATATCCCAGGAAAGAGAAAAATGGATAAAGAAATGGTGGTACTTGGCACAATGGAATATCACTCAGCCATGAAATCAATGTCATAAGGCTACTTAGCAGCATGATGAGTGGATTTAGGTACGATGATTCTAAGTGAAATAAGTCACACAGAAAAAGGCACTTATCCTAAGATATCGTTTATAGAGGGAATGCCAAAATCGCTACACTTGAACTGAATTACAAAACAGAACAGAGGCACACCTTTAGAAGACACACTATGGCTACTTAACCGGAAAGGTGAGGTGGGGTGATGCATAAAACAAGGGTTTGAAATTAGCTCAGACACCGCTCCATAAGCCAAATATGTACTAGACAAGGCCTACTCCCTGCTCAGTGAACTGGACTCAACACCCCCTAGTCACCGCACAAGAATATATCTGACTAGTATGAATCTCAAAAACCTATGTATCGATATCTCTCTGCAAGTGAATCAAGAGGGTGTAAAGCGGCATAAACACAGCAGGGAAAAGCAGCCAAACCCCATTCTAAACATACATTACTTTAAAAAACCCACAAAGCAAAGACAGTGAAAGAGAGAGAAATTCTTACAAAATCCGTTCAGGATATCTGATGCAACCTGGATTGACCATATCTAGACCCACAGCTGGATGAGACATAAGGCTGGACACTCTTGGGGCTGAGAGGATTGGTGAGGTTGGGTGAGCAAATGCAGATACTTTAAAGTAATACCGCGGGGTACCCACCCCATGGGTCTCAAATCTCCAGGTACAAGGGAATCTTCCTACATCAAAACATGCATGGGAAACCAAGAAGATGGTATGCCGTGAGATCGGGAAAGGTTTCTAAAACGCACCTCATTTCTCCTCTCCTTGTGCTCGGGTTCGCCATTCCAGCCTCTTGACTAACCATCTCCCTACTTGGAGAATCAGCACCTTTAACCTCCAGTTTCGTCCAGGTTGCAATTTGTCCTGAGGATGAACGGGAAGACGGGGAACCAACGAGAGACTAGCCCTAGGTGTTGGGACAGGCACAGGTCACTCCATTTTCCCATCAGGAAGAAGAATGAACCACAGGCTCAGCCTGCCCCCCAGAACCAAAATAGGGCCTGAAGCAATCCTGCGCTTTTGCGGCCAGCTCCCAAAAAAGCGAGGAGACAAATGGAGCTCAGGGGCACTGCAATTCACAAACGTGCAGAGTTATAAATGAGAACTCTCGTCCACAAATATATTGAGGGAAGGCAACGAAGAGGATTTGAAAGCAAGGCAGATTTGCAGGAAACAGATTTCAGGAGGTAGATTCGACTCGCCTTTAAAGCACATGAAAAGCGGCAAAACGTTGACAATGATGCCCTTGGCCAAAAAGGGCGTATGCGTTTTTTCCTGAATATATTCAGGAAAAAACGCATACGCCCTTTTTGGCCAACCAAGCAAGCCGGAAGGGCAAATCAGCGCTACAAAGAAGTCTCGCTTGCCCTCGGTCAAAAGGGCCATGCTGAAAAAAGTGTAAAAACCAGAAAAGCAGGACAGGCCATGGAGACATGGGAGCCTTGCTACGCTGATGGGCGGGATGTAAATTGCCAACAGGCACTCTGGAGAAGAGTACGGTGTGTCCTGAAACAAGTAATAAACACAGCGTAGAGAGCATAGGGCACTTCCACTCATGGGCGTATAAATTGGGAAAACTAAAAATCAACAAGACACAGGCACCCTAAAGTTTACGGCTGCTCTGTTTCCAAGAACCTCCGCTTCGGTACACCTTCAATATCCCAGGAAAGAGAAAAATGGATAAAGAAATGGTGGTACTTGGCACAATGGAATATCACTCAGCCATGAAATCAATGTCATAAGGCTAGTTAGCAGCATGATGAGTGGATTTAGGTACGATGATTCTAAGTGAAATAAGTCACACAGAAAAAGACACTTATCCTAAGATATCGCTTTTAGGGGGAATGTCAAAATCACTACACTTGAACTGAATTACAAAACAGAACATAGTCACACCTTTAGAAGACACACTATGGCTGCTTAACAGGAAAGGTGAGGTGGGGTGATGCATAAAACAAGGGTTTGAAATTAGCTCAGAGACGGCTCCATAAGCCAAATATGTACTAGACAAGGCCTACTCCCTGCTCAGTGAACTGGACTCAACACACCCTAGTCAGCACACAAGAATATATCTGAGTAGTAAGAATCTGAAAACCTATGTATCGATATCTCTCTGCAAGTGAATCAAAAGGGTGTAAAGCGGCATCAACACAGCAGGGAAAAGCAGCCAAGCCCGATTCTAAACATACATTACTTTAAAAAACCCACAAAAGAAAGACAGTGAAAGAGACAGAAATTCTTACAAAATCCGTTCAGGGTCTCTGATGCAACCTGGATTGACCATATCTAGGCCCACAGCTGGATGAGACATAAGGCTGGACACTCTTGGGGCTGAGCGGATTGGTGAGGTTGGGTGAGAAATGCAGATACTTTAAAGTAACACTGCTGGGAACACACCCCATGGGTCTCAAATCTCCAGGTACAAGGGCATCTTCCTACATCAAAACATGCATGGGAAACCCAGAAGATGGTATGCCATGAGATCGGGAAAGGTTTCTAAAACGCACCTCATTTCTCCTCTCCTTGTGCTCGGGTTCGCCATTCCAGCCACTTGACTAACCATCTCCCTACTTGGAGAATCAGCACCTTTATCCTCCTGATTGTACAGGTTGCAATTTGTCCTGAGGATGAACGGGAAGACGGGGAACCAACGAGAGACGAGCCCTAGGTGTTGGGACAGGCATAGGTCACTCCATTTTCCCATCAGGAAGAAGAATGAACCACAGGTTCAGCCTGCCCCCCAGAACCAAAATAGGGCCTGAAGCAATCCTGCGCTTTTGCGGCCAGCTCCCAAAAAAGCGAGGAGACAAATGGAGCTCAGGGGCACTGCAATTCACAAACGTGCAGAGTTATAAATGAGAACTCTCGTCCACAAATATATTGAGGGAAGGCAACGAAGAGGATTTGAAAGCAAGGCAGATTTGCAGGAAACAGATTTCAGGAGGTAGATTCGACTCGCCTTTAAAGCACATGAAAAGCAGCAAAACGTTGACAATGATGCCCTTGGCCAAAAAGGGCGTATGCGTTTTTTCCTGAATATATTCAGGAAAAAACGCATACGCCCTTTTAGGCCAAGCAAGCAAGCCGGAAGGGCAAATCAGCGCTACAAAGAAGTCTCGCTTGCCCTCGGTCAAAAGGGCCATGCTGAACAAAGTGTAAAAACCAGAAAAGCAGGACAGGCCATGGAGACATGGGAGCCTTGCTACGCTGATGGGCGGGATGTAAATTGCCAACAGGCACTCTGGAGAAGAGTACGGTGTGTCCTGAAACAAGTAATAAACACAGCGTAGAGAGCATAGGGCACTTCCACTCATGGGCGTATAAATTGGGAAAACTAAAAATCAATAAGACACAGGCACCCTAAAGTTTACGGATGCTCTGTTTCCAAGAATCTCCGCTTCGGTACACCTTCAATATCCCAGGAAAGAGAAAAATGGATAAAGAAATGGTGGTACTTGGCACAATGGAATATCACTCAGCCATGAAATCAATGTCATAAGGCTACTTAGCAGCATGATGAGTGGATTTAGGTACGATGATTCTAAGTGAAATAAGTCACACAGAAAAAGGCACTTATCCTAAGATATCGCTTATAGAGGGAATGCCAAAATCGCTACACTTGAACTGAATTACAAAACAGAACAGAGGCACACCTTTAGAAGACACACTATGGCTACTTAACCGGAAAGGTGAGGTGGGGTGATGCATAAAACAAGGGTTTGAAATTAGCTCAGACACCGCTCCATAAGCCAAATATGCACTAGAGAAGGCCTACTCCCTGCTCAGTGAACTGGACTCAACACCCCCTAGTCACCGCACAAGAATATATCTGACTAGTATGAATCTCAAAAACCTATGTATCGATATCTCTCTGCAAGTGAATCAAGAGGGTGTAAAGCGGCATAAACGCAGCAGGGAAAAGCAGCCAAACCCCATTCTAAACATACATTACTTTAAAAAACCCACAAAGCAAAGACAGTGAAAGAGAGAGAAATTCTTACAAAATCCGTTCAGGGTATCTGATGCAACCTGGATTGACCATATCTAGACCCACAGCTGGATGAGACATAAGGCTGGACACTCTTGGGGCTGAGAGGATTGGTGAGGTTGGGTTAGCAAATGCAGATCCTTTAAAGTAATACCGCGGGGTACCCACCCCATGGGTCTCAAATCTCCAGGTACAAGGGAATCTTCCTACATCAAAACATGCATGGGAAACCCAGAAGATGGTATGCCGTGAGATCGGGAAAGGTTTCTAAAACGCACCTCATTTCTCCTCTCCTTGTGCTCGGGTTCGCCATTCCAGCCTCTTCACTAACCATCTCCCTACTTGGAGAATCAGCACCTTTAACCTCCTGTTTCGTCCAGGTTGCAATTTGTCCTGAGGATGAACGGGAAGACGGGGAACCAACGAGAGACTAGCCCTAGGTGTTGGGACAGGCACAGGTCACTCCATTTTCCCATCAGGAAGAAGAATGAACCACAGGCTCAGCCTGCCCCCCAGAACCAAAATAGGGCCTGAAGCAATCCTGCTCTTTTGCGGCCAGCTCCCAAAAAAGCGAGGAGACAAATGGAGCTCAGGGGCACTGCAATTCACAAACGTGCAGAGTTATAAATGAGAACTCTCGTCCACAAATATATTGAGGGAAGGCAACGAAGAGGATTTGAAAGCAAGGCAGATTTGCAGGAAACAGATTTCAGGAGGTAGATTCGACTCGCCTTTAAAGCACATGAAAAGCAGCAAAACGTTGATAATGATGCCCTTGGCCAAAAAGGGCGTATGCGTTTTTTCCTGAATATATTCAGGAAAAAACGCATACGCCCTTTTAGGCCAAGCAAGCAAGCCGGAAGGGAAATCAGCGCTACAAAGAAGTCTCGCTTGCCCTCGGTCAAAAGGGCCATGCTGAACAAAGTGTAAAAACCAGAAAAGCAGGACAGGCCATGGAGACATGGGAGCCTTGCTACGCTGATGGGCGGGATGTAAATTGCCAACAGGCACTCTGGAGAAGAGTACGGTGTGTCCTGAAACAAGTAATAAACACAGCGTAGAGAGCATAGGGCACTTCCACTCATGGGCGTATAAATTGGGAAAACTAAAAATCAACAAGACACAGGCACCCTAAAGTTTACGGCTGCTCTGTTTCCAAGAATCTCCGCTTCGGTACACCTTCAATATCCCAGGAAAGAGAAAAATGGATAAAGAAATGGTGGTACTTGGCACAATGGAATATCACTCAGCCATGAAATCAATGTCATAAGGCTACTTAGCAGCATGATGAGTGGATTTAGGTACGATGATTCTAAGTGAAATAAGTCACACAGAAAAAGGCACTTATCCTAAGATATCGCTTATAGAGGGAATGCCAAAATCGCTACACTTGAACTGAATTACAAAACAGAACAGAGGCACACCTTTAGAAGACACACTATGGCTACTTAACCGGAAAGGTGAGGTGGGGTGATGCATAAAACAAGGGTTTGAAATTAGCTCAGACACCGCTCCATAAGCCAAATATGTACTAGACAAGGCCTACTCCCTGCTCAGTGAACTGGACTCAACACCCCCTAGTCACCGCACAAGAATATATCTGACTAGTATGAATCTCAAAAACCTATGTATCGATATCTCTCTGCAAGTGAATCAAGAGGGTGTAAAGCGGCATAAACGCAGCAGGGAAAAGCAGCCAAACCCCATTCTAAACATACATTACTTTAAAAAACCCACAAAGCAAAGACAGTGAAAGAGAGAGAAATTCTTACAAAATCCGTTCAGGGTATCTGATGCAACCTGGATTGACCATATCTAGACCCACAGCTGGATGAGACATAAGGCTGGATACTCTTGGGGCTGAGAGGATTGGTGAGGTTGGGTGAGCAAATGCAGATACTTTAAAGTAATACCGCGGGGTACCCACCCCATGGTTCTCAAATCTCCAGGTACAAGGGAATCTTCCTACATCAAAACATGCATGGGAAACCCAGAAGATGGTATGCCGTGAGATCGGGAAAGGTTTCTAAAACGCACCTCATTTCTCCTCTCCTTGTGCTCGGGTTCGCCATTCCAGCCGCTTGACTAACCATCTCTCTACTTGGAGAATCAGCACCTTTAACCTCCTGTTTCGTCCAGGTTGCAATTTGTCCTGAGGATGACCGGGAAGACGGGGAACCAACGAGAGACTAGCCCTAGGTGTTGGGACAGGCACAGGTCACTCCATTTTCCCATCAGGAAGAAGAATGAACCACAGGCTCAGCCTGCCCCCCAGAACCAAAATAGGGCCTGAAGCAATCCTGCACTTTTGCGGCCAGCTCCCAAAAAAGCGAGGAGACAAATGGAGCTCAGGGGCACTGCAATTCACAAACGTGCAGAGTTATAAATGAGAACTCTCGTCCACAAATATATTGAGGGAAGGCAACGAAGAGGATTTGAAAGCAAGGCAGATTTGCAGGAAACAGATTTCAGGAGGTAGATTCGACTCGCCTTTAAAGCACATGAAAAGCAGCAAAACGTTGATAATGATGCCCTTGGCCAAAAAGGGCGTATGCGTTTTTTCCTGAATATATTCAGGAAAAAACGCATACGCCCTTTTTGGCCAACCAAGCAAGCCGGAAGGGCAAATCAGCGCTACAAAGAAGTCTCGCTTGCCCTCGGTCAAAAGGGCCATGCTGAACAAAGTGTAAAAACCAGAAAAGCAGGACAGGCCATGGAGACATGGGAGCCTTGCTACGCTGATGGGCGGGATGTAAATTGCCAACAGGCACTCTGGAGAAGAGTACGGTGTGTCCTGAAACAAGTAATAAACACAGCGTAGAGAGCATAGGGCACTTCCACTCATGGGCGTATAAATTGGGAAAACTAAAAATCAACAAGACACAGGCACCCTAAAGTTTACGGCTGCTCTGTTTCCAAGAATCTCCGCTTCGGTACACCTTCAATATCCCAGGAAAGAGAAAAATGGATAAAGAAATGGTGGTAATTGGCACAATGGAATATCACTCAGCCATGAAATCAATGTCATAAGGCTACTTAGCAGCATGATGAGTGGATTTAGGTACGATGATTCTAAGTGAAATAAGTCACACAGAAAAAGGCACTTATCCTAAGATATCGCTTATAGAGGGAATACCAAAATCGCTACACTTGAACTGAATTACAAAACAGAACAGAGGCACACCTTTAGAAGACACACTATGGCTGCTTAACCGGAAAGGTGAGGTGGGGTGATGCATAAAACAAGGGTTTGAAATTAGCTCAGACACCGCTCCATAAGCCAAATATGTACTAGACAAGGCCTACTCCCTGCTCAGTGAACTGGACTCAACACCCCCTAGTCACCGCACAAGAATATATCTGACTAGTATAAATCTCAAAAACCTATGTATCGATATCTCTCTGCAAGTGAATCAAGAGGGTGTAAAGCGGCATAAACACAGAAGGGAAAAGCTGCCAAACCCCATTCTAAACATACATTACTTTAAAAAACCCACAAAGCAAAGACAGTGAAAGAGAGAGAAATTCTTACAAAATCCGTTCAGGGTCTCTGATGCAACCTGGATTGACCATATCTAGACCCACAGCTGGATGAGACATAAGGCTGGACACTCTTGGGGCTGAGAGGATTGGTGAGGTTGGGTGAGCAAATGCAGATACTTTAAAGTAATACCGCAGGGTACCCACCCCATGGGTCTCAAATCTCCAGGTACAAGGGAATCTTCCTACATCAAAACATGCATGGGAAACCCAGAAGATGGTATGCCGTGAGATCAGGAAAGGTTTCTAAAACGCACCTCATTTCTCCTCTCCTTGTGCTCGGGTTCGCCATTCCAGCCCCTTGACTAACCATCTCCCTACTTGGAGAATCAGCACCTTTAACCTCCTGTTTCATCCAGGTTGCAATTTGTCCTGAGGATGAACGGGAAGACGGGGAACCAACGAGAGACTAGCCCTAGGTGTTGGGACAGGCACAGGTCACTCCATTTTCCCATCAGGAAGAAGAATGAACCACAGGCTCAGCCTGCCCCCCAGAACCAAAATAGGGCCTGAAGCAATCCTGCGCTTTTGCGGCCAGCTCCCAAAAAAGCCAGGAGACAAATGGAGCTCAGGGGCACTGCAATTCACAAACGTGCAGAGTTATAAATGAGAACTCTCGTCCACAAATATATTGAGGGAAGGCAACGAAGAGGATTTGAAAGCAAGGCAGATTTGCAGGAAACAGATTTCAGGAGGTAGATTCGACTCGCCTTTAAAGCACATGAAAAGCGGCAAAACGTTGACAATGATGCCCTTGGCCAAAAAGGGCGTATGCGTTTTTTCCTGAATATATTCAGGAAAAAACGCATACGCCCTTTTTGGCCAACCAAGCAAGCCGGAAGGGCAAATCAGCGCTACAAAGAAGTCTCGCTTGCCCTCGGTCAAAAGGGCCATGCTGAACAAAGTGTAAAAACCAGAAAAGCAGGACAGGCCATGGAGACATGGGAGCCTTGCTACGCTGATGGGCGGGATGTAAATTGCCAACAGGCACTCTGGAGAAGAGTACGGTGTGTCCTGAAACAAGTAATAAACACAGCGTAGAGAGCATAGGGCACTTCCACTCATGGGCGTATAAATTGGGAAAACTAAAAATCAACAAGACACAGGCACCCTAAAGTTTACGGCTGCTCTGTTTCCAAGAATCTCCGCTTTGGTACACCTTCAATATCCCAGGAAAGAGAAAAATGGATAAAGAAATGGTGGTACTTGGCACAATGGAATATCACTCAGCCATGAAATCAATGTCATAAGGCTAGTTAGCAGCATGATGAGTGGATTTAGGTACGATGATTCTAAGTGAAATAAGTCACACAGAAAAAGACACTTATCCTAAGATATCGCTTTTAGGGGGAATGTGAAAATCGCTACACTTGAACTGAATTACAAAACAGAACATAGTCACAACTTTAGAAGACACACTATGGCTGCTTAACGGGAAAGGTGAGGTGGGGTGATGCATAAAACAAGGGTTTGAAATTAGCTCAGAGACCGCTCCATAAGCCAAATATATAATAGACAAGGCCTACTCCCTGCTCAGTGAACTGGACTCAACACACCCTAGTCACCACACAAGAATATATCTGAGTAGTAAGAATCTGAAAACCTATGTATCGATATCTCTCTGCAAGTGAATCAAAAGGGTGTAAAGCGGCATCAACACAGCAGGGAAAAGCAGCCAAGCCCGATTCTAAACATACATTACTTTAAAAAACCCACAAAAGAAAGACAGTGAAAGAGACAGAAATTCTTAAAAATCCGTTCAGGGTCTATGATGCAACCTGGATTGACCATATCTAGACCCACAGCTGGATGAGACATAAGGCTGGACACTCTTGGGGCTGAGCGGATTGGTGAGGTTGGGTGAGAAATGCAGATACTTTAAAGTAACACTGCTGGGAACACACCCCATGGGTCTCAAATCTCCAGGTACAAGGGCATCTTCCTACATCAAAACATGCATGGGAAACCCAGAAGATGGTATGCCATGAGATCGGGAAAGGTTTCTAAAACGCACCTCATTTCTCCTCTCCTTGTGCTCGGGTTCGCCATTCCAGCCGCTTGACTAACCATCTCCCTACTTGGAGAATCAGCACCTTTAACCTCCTGATTGTACAGGTTGCAATTTGTCCTGAGGATGAACGGGAACATGCGGAACCAACGAGAGACGAGCCCTAGGTATTGGCACAGGCATAGGTCACTCCATTTTCCCATCAGGAAGAAGAATGAACCACAGGCTCAGCCTGCCCCCCAGAACCAATATAGGGCCTGAAGCAATCCTGCGCTTTTGCGGCCAGCTCCCAAAAAAGCGAGGAGACAAATGGAGCTCAGGGGCACTGCAATTCACAAACGTGCAGAGTTATAAATGAGAACTCTCGTCCACAAATATATTGAGGGAAGGCAACGAAGAGGATTTGAAAGCAAGGCAGATTTGCAGGAAACAGATTTCAGGAGGTAGATTCGACTCGCCTTTAAAGCACATGAAAAGCGGCAAAACGTTGACAATGATGCCCTTGGCCAAAAAGGGCGTATGCGTTTTTTCCTGAATATATTCAGGAAAAAACGCATACGCCCTTTTTGGCCAACCAAGCAAGCCGGAAGGGCAAATCAGCGCTACAAAGAAGTCTCGCTTGCCCTCGGTCAAAAGGGCCATGCTGAACAAAGTGTAAAAACCAGAAAAGCAGGACAGGCCATGGAGACATGGGAGCCTTGCTACGCTGATGGGCGGGATGTAAATTGCCAACAGGCACTCTGGAGAAGAGTACGGTGTGTCCTGAAACAAGTAATAAACACAGCGTAGAGAGCATAGGGCACTTCCACTCATGGGCGTATAAATTGGGAAAACTAAAAATCAACAAGACACAGGCACCCTAAAGTTTACGGCTGCTCTGTTTCCAAAAATCTCCGCTTCGGTACACCTTCAATATCCCAGGAAAGAGAAAAATGGATAAAGAAATGGTGGTACTTGGCACAATGGAATATCACTCAGCCATGAAATCAATGTCATAAGGCTAGTTAGCAGCATGATGAGTGGATTTAGGTACGATGATTCTAAGTGAAATAAGTCACACAGAAAAAGGCACTTATCCTAAGATATCGCTTATAGACGGAATGTCAAAATCACTACACTTTAACTGAATTACAAAACAGAACAGAGGCACACCTTTAGAAGACATACTATGGCTACTTAACCGGAAAGGTGAGGTGGAATGATGCATAAAACAAGGGTTTGAAACTAGCTCAGACACCGCTCCATAAGCCAAATATGTAATAGACAAGGCCTACTCCCTGCTCAGTGAACTGGACTCAACACCCCCTAGTCACCGCACAAGAATATATCTGACTAGTAAGAATCTGAAAACCTATGTATCGATATCTCTCTGCAAGTGAATCAAGAGGGTGTAAAGCGGCATCAACACAGCAGGGAAAAGCAGCCAAGCCCGATTCTAAAGATAAATTACTTTAAAAAACCCACAAAACAAAGACAGTGAAAGAGAGAGAAATTCTTACAAAATCCGTTCAGGGTCTATGATGCAACCTGGATTGACCATATCTAGACACACAGCTGGATGAGACATAAGGCTGGACACTCTTGGGGCTGAGAGGATTGGTGAGGTTGGGTGAGCAAACGCAGATACTTTAAAGTAACACTGCTGGGAACACACCCCATGGGTCTCAAATCTCCAGGTACAAGGGCATCTTCCTACATCAAAACATGCATGGGAAACCCAGAAGATGGTATGCCATGAGATCGGCAAAGGTTTCTAAAATGCACCTCATTTCTCCTCTCCTTGTGCTCGGGTTCGCCATTCCAGCCGCTTGACTAACCATCTCCCTACTTGGAGAATCAGCACCTTTAACCTCCTGATTGTACAGGTTGCAATTTGTCCTGAGGATGAACGGGAAGACGCGGAACCAACGAGCGACGAGGCCTAGGTGTTGGGACAGCCATAGGTCACTCCATTTTCCCATCAGGAAGAAGAATGAACCACAGGCTCAGCCTGCCCCCCAGAACCAATATAGGGCCTGAAGCAATCCTGCGCTTTTGCGGCCAGCTCCCAAAAAAGCGAGGAGACAAATGGAGCTCAGGGGCACTGCAATTCACAAACGTGCAGAGTTATAAATGAGAACTCTCGTCCACAAAATATTGAGGGAAGGCAACGAAGAGGATTTGAAAGCAAGGCAGATTTGCAGGAAACAGATTTCAGGAGGTAGATTCGACTCGCCTTTAAAGCACATGAAAAGCGGCAAAACGTTGACAATGATGCCCTTGGCCAAAAAGGGCGTATGCGTTTTTTCCCGAATATATTCAGGAAAAAACGCATACGCCCTTTTTGGCCAACCAAGCAAGCCGGAAGGGCAAATCAGCGCTACAAAGAAGTCTCACTTGCCCTCGGTCAAAACGGCCATGCTGAACAAACAGTAAAAACCAGAAAAGCTGGACAGGCCATGGAGACATGGGAGCCTTGCTACGCTGATGGGTGGGATATAAATTGCCAACAGGCACTCTGGAGAAGAGTACGGTGTGTCCTGAAACAAGTAATACACACAGCGTTGAGAGCATAGGGCACTTCCACTCATGGGCGTATAAATTGGGAAAACTAAAAATCAACAAGACACAGGCACCCTAAAGTTTACGGCTGCTCTGTTGCCAAGAACCTCCGCTTCGGTACACCTTCAATATCCCAGGAAAGAGAAAAATGGATAAAGAAATGGTGGTACTTGACACAATGGAATATCACTCAGCCATGAAATCAATGTCATAAGGCTAGTTAGCAGCATGATGAGTGGATTTAGCGACTATGATTCTAAGTGAAATAAGTCACACAGTAAAAGGCCCTTCTCCTAAGATATCGCTTATAGAGGGAATGTCAAAATCGTTACAGTTGAACTGAATTACAAAACAGAACAGAGGCACACCTTTAGAAGACACACTATGGCTGCTTAACGGGAAAGGTGAGGTGGGGTGATGCATAAAACAAGGGTTTGAAATTAGCTCAGACACCGCTCCATAAGCCACATATGTAATAGACAAGGCCTACTCCCTGCTCAGTGTACTGGACTCAACACCCCCTAGTCACCGCACAAGAATATATCTGACTAGTATGAATCTGAAAACCTATGTATTGATATCTCTCTGCAAGTGAATCAAGAGGGTGTAAAGCGGCATAAACACAGCAGGGAAAAGCAGGCAAACCCCATTCTAAACATACATTACTTTAAAAAACCCACAAAGCAAAGACAGTGAAAGAGAGAGAAATTCTTACAAAATCCGTTCAGGGTCTCTGATGCAACCTGGATTGACCATATCTAGACCCACAGCTGGATGAGACAGAAGGCTGGACACTCTTGGGGCTGAGAGGATTGGTGAGGTTGGGTGAGCAAATGCAGATACTTTAAAGTAATACTGCGGGGTACCCACCCCATGGGTCTCAAATCTCCAGGTACAAGGGAATCTTCCTACATCAAAACATGCATGGGAAACCCAGAAGATGGTATGCCGTGAGATCGGGAAAGGTTTCTAAAACGCACCTCATTTCTCCTCTCCTTGTGCTCGGGTTCGCCATTCCAGCCGCTTGACTAACCATCTCTCTACTTGGAGAATCAGCACCTTTAACCTCCTGTTTCGTCCAGGTTGCAATTTGTCCTGAGGATGAACGGGAAGACGGGGAACCAACGAGAGACTAGCCCTAGGTGTTGGGACAGGCACAGGTCACTCCATTTCCCATCAGGAAGAAGAATGAACCACAGGCTCAGCCTGCCCCCCAGAACCAAAATAGGGCCTGAAGCAATCCTGCGCTTTTGCGGCCAGCTCCCAAGAAAGCGAGGAGACAAATGGAGCTCAGGGGCACTGCAATTCACAAACGTGCAGAGTTATAAATGAGAACTCTCGTCCACAAATATATTGAGGGAAGGCAACGAAGAGGATTTGAAAGCAAGGCAGATTTGCAGGAAACAGATTTCAGGAGGTAGATTCGACTCGCCTTTAAAGCACATGAAAAGCGGCAAAACGTTGACAATGATGCCCTTGGCCAAAAAGGGCGTATGCGTTTTTTCCTGAATATATTCAGGAAAAAACGCATACGCCCTTTTTGGCCAACCAAGCAAGCCGGAAGGGCAAATCAGCGCTACAAAGAAGTCTCGCTTGCCCTCGGTCAAAAGGGCCATGCTGAACAAAGTGTAAAAACCAGAAAAGCAGGACAGGCCATGGAGACATGGGAGCCTTGCTACGCTGATGGGCGGGATGTAAATTGCCAACAGGCACTCTGGAGAAGAGTACGGTGTGTCCTGAAACAAGTAATAAACACAGCGTAGAGAGCATAGGGCACTTCCACTCATGGGCGTATAAATCGGGAAAACTAAAAATCAACAAGACACAGGCACCCTAAAGTTTACGGCTGCTTTGTTTCCAAGAATCTCCGCTTCGGTACACCTTCAATATCCCAGGAAAGAGAAAAATGGATAAAGAAATGGTGGTACTTGGCACAATGGAATATCACTCAGCCATGAAATCAATGTCATAAGGCTAGTTAGCAGCATGATGAGTGGATTTAGGTACGATGATTCTAAGTGAAATAAGTCACACAGAAAAAGACACTTATCCTAAGATATCGCTTATAGAGGGAATGTCAAAATCGCTACACTTGAACTGAATTACAAAACAGAACAGAGTCACACCTTTAGAAGACACACTATGGCTGCTTAACAGGAAAGGTGAGGTGGGGTGATGCATAAAACAAGGGTTTGAAATTAGCTCAGAGACCGCTCCATAACCCTAATATGTAATAGACAAGGCCTACTCCCTGCTCAGTGAACTGGACTCAACACACCCTAGTCACCACACAAGAATATATCTGACTAGTAAGAATCTGAAAACCTATGTATGGATATCTCTCTGCAAGTGAATCAAGAGGGTGTAAAGCGGCATCAACACAGCAGGGAAAAGCAGCCAAACCCGATTCTAAACATAAATTACTTAAAAAACCCACAAAACAAAGACAGTGAAAGAGAGAGAAATTCTTACAAAATCCGTTCAGGGTCCATGATGCAACCTGGATTGACCATATCTAGACCCACAGCTGGATGAGACATAAGGCTGGACACTCTTGGGGCTGAGAGGATTGGTGAGGTTGGGTGAGCAAACGCAGATACTTTAAAGTAACACTGCGGGGAACACACCCCATGGGTCTCAAATCTCCAGGTACAAGGGCATCTTCCTACATCAAAACATGCATGGGAAACCCAGAAGATGGTATGCCATGAGATCGGGAAAGGTTTCTAAAACGCACCTCATTTCTCCTCTCCTTGTGCTCGGGTTTACCATTCCAGCTGCTTGACTAACCATCTCCCTATTTGGAGAATGAGCACCTTTAACCTCCTGATTGTACAGGTTGCAATCCGTCCTGAGGATGAACGGGAAGACGTGGAACCAATGTGAGACGAGCCCTAGGTGTTGGGACAGGCATAGGTCACTCCATTTTCCCATCAGGAAGAAGAATGAACCACAGGCTCAGCCTGCCCCCCAGAACCAAAATAGGGCCTGAAGCAATCCTGCGCTTTTGCGGCCAGCTCCCAAAAAAGCGAGGAGACAAATGGAGCTCAGGGGCACTGCAATTCACAAACGTGCAGAGTTATAAATGAGAACTCTCGTCCACAAATATATTGAGGGAAGGCAACGAAGAGGATTTGAAAGCAAGGCAGATTTGCAGGAAACAGATTTCAGGAGGTAGATTCGACTCGCCTTTAAAGCACATGAAAAGCGGCAAAACGTTGACAATGATGCCCTTGGCCAAAAAGGGCGTATGCGTTTTTTCCTGAATATATTCAGGAAAAAACGCATACGCCCTTTTTGGCCAACCAAGCAAGCCAGAAGGGCAAATCAGCGCTACAAAGAAGTCTCGCTTGCCCTCGGTCAAAAGGGCCATGCTGAACAAACTGTAAAAACCAGAAAAGCAGGACAGGCCATGGAGACAGGGGAGCCTTGCTACGCTGATGGGCGGGATGTAAATTGCCAACAGGCACTCTGGAGAAGAGTACGGTGTGTCCTGAAACAAGTAATAAACACAGCGTTGAGAGCATACGGCACTTCCACTCATGGGCATATAAATTGGGAAAACTAAAAATCAACAAGACACAGGCACCCTAAAGTTTACGGCTGCTCTGTTTCCAAGAACCTCCGCTTCGGTACACCTTCAATATCCCAGGAAAGAGAAAAATGGATAAAGAAATGGTGGTACTTGGCACAATGGAATATCACTCAGCCATGAAATCAATGTCATAAGGCTAGTTAGCAGCATGATGAGTGGATTTAGGTACGATGATTCTAAGTGAAATAAGTCACACAGAAAAAGACACTTATCCTAAGATATCGCTTATAGAGGGAATGTCAAAATCGCTACACTTGAACTGAATTACAAAAGAGAACAGAGCCACACCTTTAGAAGACACACTATGGCTGCTTAACGGGAAAGGTGAGGTGGGGTGATGCATAAAACAAGGGTTTGAAATTAGCTCAGAGACCGCTCCATAAGCCAAATATGTAATAGAC
This sequence comes from Eubalaena glacialis, assembly GCF_028564815.1. NCBI lineage: Eukaryota > Metazoa > Chordata > Mammalia > Artiodactyla > Balaenidae > Eubalaena > Eubalaena glacialis. The sequence continues at coordinate 673,466 of NW_026871236.1, forward strand.
AAGGCCTACTCCCTGCTCAGTGAACTGGACTCAACACACCCTAGTCAACACACAAGAATATATTTGACTAGTAAGAATCTGAAAACCTATGTATCGATATCTCTCTGCAAGTGAATCAAGAGGGTGTAAAGCGGCATCAACACAGCAGGGAAAATCAGCCAAGCCCGATTCTAAACATAAATTACTTTAAAAAACCCACAAAACAAAGACAGTTAAAGAGAGAGAAATTCTTACAAAATCCATTCAGGGTCTATGATGCAACCTGGATTGACCATATCTAGACTCACAGCTGGATGAGACATAAGGCTGGACACTCTTGAGGCTGAGAGGATTGGTGAGGTTGGGTGAACAAATGCAGATACTTTAAAGTAATACTGCGGGGTACCCACCCAATGGGTCTCAAATCTCCAGGTACAAGGGCATCTTCCTACGTCAAAACATGCATGGGAAACACAGAGGATGGTATGCCGTGAGATCGGGAAAGGTTTCTAAAACGCACCTCATTTCTCCTCTCCTTGTGCTCGGGTTCGCCATTCCAGCCGCTTGACTAACCATCTCCCTACTTGGAGAATCAGCACCTTTAACCTCCTGTTTCGTCCAGGTTGCAATTTGTCCTGAGGATGAACGGGAAGACGGGGAACCAACGAGAGACTAGCCCTAGGTGTTGGGACAGGCACAGGTCACTCCATTTTCCCATCAGGAAGAAGAATGAACCACAGGCTCAGCCTGCCCCCCAGAACCAAAATAGGGCCTGAAGCAATCCTGCGCTTTTGCGGCCAGCTCCCAAGAAAGCGAGGAGACAAATGGAGCTCAGGGGCACTGCAATTCACAAACGTGCAGAGTTATAAATGAGAACTCTCGTGCACAAATATATTGAGGGAAGGCAACGAAGAGGATTTGAAAGCAAGGCAGATTTGCAGGAAACAGATTTCAGGAGGTAGATTCGACTCGCCTTTAAAGCACATGAAAAGCGGCAAAACGTTGACAATGATGCCCTTGGCCAAAAAGGGCGTATGCGTTTTTTCCTGAATATATTCAGGAAAAAACGCATACGCCCTTTTTGGCCAACCAAGCAAGCCGGAAGGGCAAATCAGCGCTACAAAGAAGTCTCGCTTGCCCTCGGTCAAAAGGGCCATGCTGAACAAAGTGTAAAAAGCAGAAAAGCTGGACAGGCCATGGAGTCATGGGAGCCTTGCTACGCTGATGGGCGGGATGTAAATTGCCAACAGGCACTCTGGAGAAGAGTACGGTGTGTACTGAAACAAATAATAAACACAGCGTAGAGAGCATAGGGCACTTCCACTCATGGGCGTATAAATTGGGAAAATTAAAAATCAACAAGACACAGGCACCCTAAAGTTTACAGCTGCTCTGTTGCCAAGAACCTCCACTTCGGTACACCTTCAATATCCCAGGAAAGAGAAAAATGGATAAAGAAATGGTGGTACTTGGCACAATGGAATATCACTCAGCCATGAAATCAATGTCATAAGACTAGGTAGCAGCATGATTAGTGGATTTAGGTACGATGATTCTAAGTGAAATAAGTCACACAGAAAAAGGCACTTATCCTAAGATATCGCTTATAGAGGGAATGTCAAAATCGCTACACTTGAACTGAATTACAAAACAGAACAGAGGCACACCTTTAGAAGACACACTATGGCTGCTTAACCGGAAAGGTGAGGTGGGGTGATGCATAAAACAAGGGTTTGAAATTAGCTCAGACACCGCTCCATAAGCTAAATATGTAATAGACAAGGCCTACTCCCTGCTCAGTGAACTGGACTCAACACCCCCTAGTCACCGGACAAGAATATATCTGACTAGTATGAATCTGAAAACCTATGTATTGATATCTCTCTGCAAGTGAATCAAGAGGGTGTAAAGCGGCATAAACACAGCAGGGAAAAGCAGCCAAACCCCATTCTAAACATACATTTCTTTAAAAAACCCACAAAGCAAAGACAGTGAAAGAGAGAGAAATTCTTACAAAATCCGTTCAGGGTCTCTGATGCAACCTGGATTGACCATATCTAGACCCACAGCTGGATGAGACATAAGGCTGGACACTCTTGCGGCTGAGAGGATTAGTGAGGTTGGGTGAGCAAATGCAGATACTTTAAAGTAATACAGCGGGGTACCCACCCCATGGGTCTCAAATCTCCAGGTACAAGGGCATCTTCCTACATCAAAACATGCATGGGAAACCCAGAAGATGGTATGCCGTGAGATCGGAAAAAGTTTCTAAAACGCACCTAATTTCTCCTCTCCTTGTGCTCGGGTCCGCCATTCCAGCCGCTTGATGCACCATCTCCCTACTTGGAGAATCAGCACCTTTAACCTCCTGTTTCGTCCAGGTTGCAGTTTGTCCTGAGGATGAACGGGAAGACGGGGAACCAACGAGAGACTAGCCCTAGGTGTTGGGACAGGCACAGGTCACTCCATTTTCACATCAGGAAGAAGAATGAACCACAGGCTCAGCCTGCCCCCCAAAACCAAAATAGGGCCTGAAGCAATCCTGCGCTTTTGCGGCCAGCTCCCAAAAAAGCGAGGAGACAAATGGAGCTCAGGGGCACTGCAATTCACAAACGTGCAGAGTTATAAATGAGATCTCTCGTCCACAAATATTTTGAGGGAAGGCAACGAAGAGGATTTGAAAGCAAGGCAGATTTGCAGGAAACAGATTTCAGGAGGTAGATTCGACTCGCCTTTAAAGCACATGAAAAGTGACAAAACGTTGACAATGATGCCCTTGGCCAAAAAGGGCGTATGCGTTTTTTCCTGAATATATTCAGGAAAAAACGCATACGCCCTTTTTGGCCAACCAAGCAAGCCGGAAGGGCAAATCAGTGCTACAAAGAAGTCTCGCTTGCCCTCGGTCAAAAGGGCCATGCTGAACAAAGTGTAAAAACCAGAAAAGCAACACAGGCCATGGAGACATGGGAGCCTTGCTACGCTGATGGGCGGGATGTAAATTGCCAACAGGCAATCTGGAGAAGAGTACGGTGTGTCCTGAAACAAGTAATAAACACAGCGTAGAGAGCATAGGGCACTTCCACTCATGGGCGTATAAATTGGGAAAACTAAAAATCAACAAGACACAGGCACCCTAAAGTTTACGGCTGCTCTGTTGCCAAGAACCTCCGCTTCGGTACACCTTCAATATCCCAGGAAAGAGAAAAATGGATAAACAAATGGTGGTACTTGGCACAATGCAATATCACTCAGCCATGAAATCAATGTCATAAGGCTAGTTAGCAGCATGATGAGTGGATTTAGGTACGATGATTCTAAGTGAAATAAGTCACACAGAAAAAGGCACTTATCCTAAGATATCGCTTATAGAGGGAATGTCAAAATCGCTACACTTGAACTGAATTACCAAACAGAACAGAGTCACACCTTTAGAAGACACACTATGTCTGCTTAACTGGAAAGGTGAGGTGGGGTGATGCATAAAACAAGGGTTTGAAATTAGCTCAGACACCGCTCATAAGCCAAATATGTACTAGACAAGGCCTACTCCCTGCTCAGTGAACTGGACTCAACACCCCCTAGTCACCGCACAAGAATATATCTGACTAGTATGAATCTGAAAACCTATGTATCGATATCTCTCTGCAAGTGAATCAAGAGGGTGTAAAGCGGCATAAACACAGCAGGGAAAAGCAGCCAAACCCCATTCTAAACATACATTACTTTAAAAAACCCACAAAGCAAAGACAGTGAAAGAGATAGAAATTCTTACAAAATCCGTTCAGGGTCTCTGATGCAACCTGGATTGACCATATCTAGACCCACAGCTGGATGAGACATAAGGCTGGACACTCTTGGGGCTGAGAGGATTGGTGAGGTTGGGTGAGCAAATGCAGATACTTTAAAGTAATACCGCGGGGTACCCACCCGATGGGTCTCAAATCTCCAGGTACAAGGGAATCTTCCTACATCAAAACATGCATGGGAAACCCAGAAGATGGTATGCCGTGAGATCGGGAAAGTTTCTAAAACGCACCTCATTTCTCCCCTCCTTGTGCTCGGGTTCGCCATTCCAGCCACTTGACTAACCATCTCCCTAATTGGAGAATCAGCACCTTTAACCTACTGTTTCGTCCAGGTTGCAATTTGTCCTGAGGATGAACGGGAAGACGGGGGACCAACGAGAGACTAGCCCTAGGTGTTGGGACAGGCACAGGTCACTCCATTTTCCCATCAGGAAGAAGAATGAACCACAGGCTCAGCCTGCCCCCCAGAACCAAAATAGGGCCTGAAGCAATCCTGCGCTTTTGCGGCCAGCTCCCAAGAAAGCGAGGAGACAAATGGAGCTCAGGGGCACTGCAATTCACAAACGTGCAGAGTTATAAATGAGAACTCTCGTCCACAAATATATTGAGGGAAGGCAACGAAGAGGATTTGAAAGCAAGGCAGATTTGCAGGAAACAGATTTCAGGAGGTAGATTCGACTCGCCTTTAAAGCACATGAAAAGCGGCAAAACGTTGACAATGATGCCCTTGGCCAAAAAGGGCGTATGCGTTTTTTCCTGAATATATTCAGGAAAAAACGCATACGCCCTTTTTGGCCAACCAAGCAAGCCGGAAGGGCAAATCAGCGCTACAAAGAAGTCTCGCTTGCCCTCGGTCAAAAGGGCCATGCTGAACAAAATGTAAAAACCAGAAAAGCAGGACAGGCCATGGAGACATGGGAGCCTTGCTACGCTGATGGGCGGGATGTAAATTGCCAACAGGCACTCTGGAGAAGAGTACGGTGTGTCCTGAAACAAGTAATAAACACAGCGTAGAGAGCATAGGGCACTTCCACTCATGGGCGTATAAATTGGGAAAACTAAAAGTCAACAAGACACAGGCACCCCAAAATTTACGGCTGCTCTGTTGCCAAGAACCTCCGCTTCGGTACACCTTCAATATCCCAGGAAAGAGAAAAATGGATAAAGAAATGGTGGTACTTGGCACAATGGAATATCACTCAGCCATGAAATCAATGACATAAGGCTAGTTAGCAGCATGATGAGTGGATTTAGGTACGATGATTCTAAGTGAAATAAGTCACACAGAAAAAGGCCCTTATCCTAAGATATCGCTTCTAGAGGGAATGTCAAAATCGCTACACTTGAACTGAATTACAAAACAGAACAGAGTCACACCTTTAGAAGACACACTATGGCTGCTTAACGGGAAAGGTGAGGTGGGGTGATGCATAAAACAAGGGTTTGAAATTAGCTCAGACACCGCTCCATAAGCCAAATATGTAATAGACAAGGCCTACTCCCTGCTCAGTGTACTGGACTCAACACCCCCTTGTCACCGCACAAGAATATATCTGACTAGTATGAATCTGAAAACCTATGTATTGATATCTCTCTGCAAGTGAATCAAGAGGGTGTAAAGCGGCATAAACACAGCAGGGAAAAGCGGCCAAACCCCATTCTAAACATACATTACTTTAAAAAAGCCACAAAGCAAAGACAGTGAAAGAGAGAGAAATTCTTACAAAATCCGTTCAGGGTCTCTGATGCAACCTGGATTGACCATATCAAGACCCACAGCTGGATGAGACATAAGGCTGGACACTCTTGGGGCTGAGAGGATTGGTGAGGTTGGGTGAGCAAACGCAGATAATTAAAAGTAACACTGCGGGGAACACACCCCATGGGTCTCAAATCTCCAGGTACAAGGGCATCTTCCTACATCAAAACATGCATGGGAAACCCAGAAGATGGTATGCCGTGAGATCGGGAAAGGTTTCTAAAACGCACCTCATTTCTCCTCTCCTTGTGCTCGGGTTCGCCATTCCAGCCGCTTGACTAACCATCTCCCTACTTGGAGAATCAGCACCTTTAACCTCCTGTTTCGTCCAGGTTGCAATTTGTCCTGAGGATGAACGGGAAGACGGGGAACCAACGAGAGACTAGCCCTAGGTGTTGGGACAGGCACAGGTCACTCCATTTTCCCATCAGGAAGAAGAATGAACCACAGGCTCAGCCTGCCCCACAGAACCAAAATAGGGCCTGAAGCAATCCTGCGCTTTTGCGGCCAGCTCCCAAAAAAGCGAGGAGACTAATGGAGCTCAGGGGCACTGCAATTCACAAACGTGCAGAGTTATAAATGAGAACTCTCGTCCACAAATATATTGAGGGAAGGCAACGAAGAGGATTTGAAAGCAAGGCAGATTTGCAGGAAACAGATTTCAGGAGGTAGATTCGACTCGCCTTGAAAGCACATGAAAAGTGGCAAAACGTTGACAATGATGCCCTTGGTCAAAAAGGGCGTATGCGTTTTTTCCTGAATATATTCAGGAAAAAACGCATACGCCCTTTTTGGCCAACCAAGCAAGCCGGAAGGGCAAATCAGCGCTACAAAGAAGTCTCGCTTGCCCTCGGTCAAAAGGCCATGCTGAACAAAGTGTAAAAAGCAGAAAAGCTGGACAGGCCATGGAGACATGGGAGCCTTGCTACGCTGATGGGCAGGATGTAAATTGCCAACAGGCACTCTGGAGAAGAGTACGGTGTGTCCTGAAACAAATAATAAACACAGCGTAGAGAGCATAGGGCACTTCCACTCATGGGCGTATAAATTGGGAAAACTAAAAATCAACAAGACACAGGCACCCTAAAGTTTACGGCTGCTCTGTTGCCAAGAACCTCCGCTTCGGTACACCTTCAATATCCCAGGAAAGAGAAAAATGGATAAAGAAATGGTGGTACTTGGCACAATGGAATATCACTCAGCCATGAAATCAATGTCATAAGACTAGGTAGCAGCATGATTAGTGGATTTAGGTACGATGATTCTAAGTGAAATAAGTCACACAAAAAAGGCACTTATCCTAAGATATCGCTTATAGAGGGAATGTCAAAATCGCTACACTTGAACTGAATTACAAAACAGAACAGAGGCACACCTTTAGAAGACACACTATGGCTGCTTAACCGGAAAGGTGAGGTGGGGTGATGCATAAAACAAGGGTTTGAAATTAGCTCAGACACCGCTCCATAAGCCAAATATGTAATAGACAAGGCCTACTCCCTGCTCAGTGAACTGGACTCAACACCCCCTAGTCACCGGACAAGAATATATCTGACTAGTATGAATCTGAAAACCTATGTATTGATATCTCTCTGCAAGTGAATCAAGAGGGTGTAAAGCGGCATCAACACAGCAGGGAAAAGCAGCCAAACCCCATTCTAAACATACATTACTTTAAAAAACCCACAAAGCAAAGACAGTGAAAGAGAGAGAAATTCTTACAAAATCCGTTCAGGGTCTCTGATGCAACCTGGATTGACCATATCTAGACCCACAGCTGGATGAGACATAAGGCTGGACACTCTTGCGGCTGAGAGGATTAGTGAGGTTGGGTGAGCAAATGCAGATACTTTAAAGTAATACTGCGGGGTACCCACCCCATGGGTCTCAAATCTCCAGGTACAAGGGCATCTTCCTACATCAAAACATGCATGGGAAACCCAGAAGATGGTATGCCGTGAGATCGCAAAAAGTTTCTAAAACGCACCTCATTTCTCCTCTCCTTGTGCTCGGGTCCGCCATTCCAGCCGCTTGATTCACCATCTCCCTACTTGGAGAATCAGCACCTTAAACCTCCTGTTTCGTCCAGGTTGCAGTTTGTCCTGAGGATGAACGGGAAGACGGGGAACCAACGAGAGACTAGCCCTAGGTGTTGGGACAGGCACAGGTCACTCCATTTTCACATCAGGAAGAAGAATGAACCACAGGCTCAGCCTGCCCCCCAAAACCAAAATAGGGCCTGAAGCAATCCTGCGCTTTTGCGGCCAGCTCCCAAAAAAGCGAGGAGACAAATGGAGCTCAGGGGCACTGCAATTCACAAACGTGCAGAGTTATAAATGAGAACTCTCGTCCACAAATATATTGAGGGAAGGCAACGAAGAGGATTTGAAAGCAAGGCAGATTTGCAGGAAACAGATTTCAGGAGGTAGATTCAACTCGCCTTTAAAGCACATGAAAAGTGGCAAAACGTTGACAATGATGCCCTTGGCCAAAAAGGGCGTATGCGTTTTTTCCTGAATATATTCAGGAAAAAACGCATACGCCCTTTTTGGCCAACCAAGCAAGCCGGAAGGGCAAATCAGCGCTACAAAGAAGTCTCGCTTGCCCTCGGTCAAAAGGGCCATGCTGAACAAAGTGTAAAAACCAGAAAAGCAGGACAGGCCATGGAGACAAGGGAGCCTTGCTACGCTGATGGGCGGGATGTAAATTGCCAACAGGCACTCTGGAGAAGAGTACGGTGTGTCCTGAAACAAGTAATAAACACAGCTTAGAGAGCATAGGGCACTCCCACTCATGGGCGTATAAATTGTGAAAACTAAAAATCAACAAGACACAGGCACCCTAAAGTTTACGGCTGCTCTGTTTCCAAGAACCTCCGCTTCGGTACACCTTCAATATCCCAGGAAAGAGAAAAGTGGATAAAGAAATGGTGGTACATGGCACAATGGAATATCACTCAGCCATGAAATCAATGTCATAAGGCTAGTTAGCAGCATGATGAGTGGATTTAGGTACGATGATTCTAAGTGAAATAAGTCACACAGAAAAAGACACTTATCCTAAGATATCGCTTATAGAGGGAATGTCAAAATCGCTACACTTGAACTGAATTACAAAACAGAACAGAGTCACACCTTTAGAAGACACACTATGGCTGCTTAACGGGAAAGGTGAGGTGGGGTGATGCATAAAACAAGGGTTTGAAATTAGCTCAGAGACCGCTCCATAAGCCAAATATGTAATAGACAAGGCCTACTCCCTGCTCAGTGAACTGGACTCAACACACCCTAGTCACCACACAAGAATATATCTGAGTAGTAAGAATCTGAAAACCTATGTATCGATATCTCTCTGCAAGTGAATCAAGAGGGTGTAAAGCGGCATCAACACAGCAGGGAAAAGCAGCCAAGCCCGATTCTAAACATAAATTTCTTTAAAAAACCCACAAAACAAAGACAGTGAAAGAGAGAGAAATTCTTACAAAATCCGTTTAGGGTCTATGATGCAACCTGGATTGACCATATCTAGACCCACAGCTGGATGAGACATAAGGCTGGACACTCTTGAGGCTGAGAGGATTGGTGAGGTTGGGTGAACAAATGCAGATACTTTAAAGTAATACTGCGGGGTACCCACCCAATGGGTCTCAAATCTCCAGGTACAAGGGAATCTTCCTACATCAAAACATGCATGGGAAACCCAGAAGATGGTATGCCGTGAGATCGGGAAAAGTTTCTAAAACGCACCTCATTTCTCCTCTCCTTGTGCTCGGGTTCGCCATTCCAGCCGCTTGACTAACCATCTCCCTACTTGGAGAATCAGCACCTTTAACCTCCTGTTTCGTACAGGTTGCAGGTTGTCCTGAAGATGAACGGGAAGACGGGGAACCAACGAGAGACTAGCCCTAGGTGTTGGGACAGGCATAGGTCACTCCATTTTCCCATCAGGAAGAAGAATGAACCACAGGCTCAGCCTGCCCCCCAGAACCAAAATAGGGCCTGAAGCAATCCTGCGCTTTTGCGGCCAGCTCCCAAAAAAGCGAGGAGACAAATGGAGCTCAGGGGCACTGCAATTCACAAACGTGCAGAGTTATAAATGAGATCTCTCGTCCACAAATATATTGAGGGAAGGCAACGAAGAGGATTTGAAAGCAAGGCCGATTTGCAGGAAACAGATTTCAGGAGGTAGATTCGACTCGCATTTAAAGCACATGAAAAGTGACAAAACGTTGACAATGATGCCCTTGGCCAAAAAGGGCGTATGCGTTTTTTCCTGAATATATTCAGGAAAAAACGCATACGCCCTTTTTGGCCAACCAAGCAAGCCGGAAGGGCAAATCAGCGCTACAAAGAAGTCTCGCTTGCCCTCGGTCAAAAGGGCCATGCTGAACAAACTGTAAAAGCCAGAAAAGCAAGACAGGCCATGGAGACATGGGAGCCTTGCTACGCTGATGGGCGGGATGTAAATTGCCAACAGGCACTCTGGAGAAGAGTACGGTGTGTCCTGAAACAAGTAATAAACACAGCGTAGAGAGCATAGGGCACTTCCACTCATGGGCGTATAAATTGGGAAAACTAAAAATCAACAAGACACAGGCACCCTAAAGTTTACGGCTGCTCTGTTGCCAAGAACCTCCGCTTCGGTACACCTTCAATATCCCAGGAAAGAGAAAAATGGATAAAGAAATGGTGGTACTTGGCACAATGCAATATCACTCAGCCATGAAATCAATGTCATAAGGCTAGTTAGCAGCATGATGAGTGGATTTAGGTACGATGATTCTAAGTGAAATAACTCACACAGAAAAAGGCACTTATCCTAAGATATCGCTTATAGAGGCAATGTCAAAATCGCTACACTTGAACTGAATTACAAACAAAACAGAGTCACACCTTTAGAAGACACACTATGGCTGCTTAACGGGAAAGGTGAGGTGGGGTGATGCATAAAACAAGGGTTTGAAATTAGCTCAGACACCGCTCCATAAGCCAAATATGTAATAGACAAGGCCTACTCCCTGCTCAGTGAACTGGACTCAACACCCCCTAGTCACCGCACAAGAATATATCTGACTAGTATGAATCTGAAAACCTATGTATCGATATCTCTCTGCAAGTGAATCAAGAGGGTGTAAAGCGGCATCAACACAGCAGGGAAAAGCAGCCAAACCCCATTCTAAACATAAATTACTTTAAAAAACCCACAAAACAAAGACAGTGAAAGAGAGAGAAATTCTTACAAAATCCGTTCAGGGTCTCTGATGCAACCTGGATTGACCATATCTAGACCCACAGCTGGATGAGACATAAGGCTGGACACTCTTGGGGCTGAGAGGATTGGTGAGGTTGGGTGAGCAAACGCAGATACTTTAAAGTAAAACTGCGGGGAACACACCCCATGGGTCTCAAATCTCCTGGTACAAGGGCATCTTCCTACATCAAAACATGCATGGGAAACCCAGAAGATGGTATGCCATGAGATCGGGAAAGGTTTCTAAAAGGCACCTCATTTCTCCTCTCCTTGTGCTCGGGTTCGCCATTCCAGCTGCTTGACCAACCATCTCCCTACTTGGAGAATCAGCACCTTTAACCTCCTGATTGTACAGGTTGCAATTTGTCCTGAGGATGAACGGGAAGACGCGGAAGCAACGAGAGACGAGCCCTAGGTGCTGGGACAGGCGTAGGTCACTCCATTTTCCCATCAGGAAGAAGAATGAACCACAGGCTCAGCCTGCCCCCCAGAACCAAAATAGGGCCTGAAGCAATCCTGCGCTTTTGCGGCCAGCTCCCAAAAAAGCGAGGAGACAAATGGAGCTCAGGGGCACTGCAATTCACAAACGTGCAGAGTTATAAATGAGAACTCTCGTCCACAAATATATTGAGGGAAGGCAACGAAGAGGATTTGAAAGCAAGGCAGATTTGCAGGAAACAGATTTCAGGAGGTAGATTCGACTCGCCTTTAAAGCACATGAAAAGCGGCAAAACGTTGACAATGATGCCCTTGGCCAAAAAGGGCGTATGCGTTTTTTCCTGAATATATTCAGGAAAAAACGCATACGCCCTTTTTGGCCAACCAAGCAAGCCGGAAGGGCAAATCAGCGCTACAAAGAAGTCTCGCTTGCCCTTGGTCAAAAGGGCCATGCTGAAGAAAGTGTAAAAACCAGAAAAGCAGGACAGGCCATGGAGACATGGGAGCCTTGCTACGCTGATGGGCGGGATGTAAATTGCCAACAGGCACTCTGGAGAAGTGTACGGTGTGTCCTGAAACAAGTAATAAACACAGCATAGAGAGCATAGGGCACTTCCACTCATGGGCGTATAAATTGGGAAAACTAAAAATCAACAAGACACAGGCACCCCAAACTTTACGGCTGTTCTGTTGCCAAGAACCTCCGCTTCGGTACACCTTCAATATCCCAGGAAAGAGAAAAATGGATAAAGAAATGGTGGTACTTGGCACAATGGAATATCACTCAGCCATGAAATCAATGTCATAAGGCTAGTTAGCAGCATGATGAGTGGATTTAGGTACGATGATTCTAAGTGAAATAAGTCACACAGAAAAAGGCACTTATCCTAAGATATCGCTTATAGAGGGAATGTCAAAATCGCTACACTTGAACTGAATTACAAAACAGAACAGAGGCACACCTTTAGAAGACACACTATGGCTGCTTAACCGGAAAGGTGAGGTGGGGTGATGCATAAAACAAGGGTTTGAAATTAGCTCAGAGACCGCTCCATAAGCCAAATATGTAATAGACAAGGCCTACTCCCTGCTCAGTTAACTGGACTCAACACCCCCTAGTCACCGCACAAGAATATATCTGACTAGTATGAAATTGAAAACCTGTGTATTGATATCTCTCTGCAAGTGAATCAAGAGGGTGTAAAGCGGCATAAACGCAGCAGGGAAAAGCAGCCAAACCGCATTCTAAACATACATTACTTTAAAAAACCCACAAAGCAAAGACAGTGAAAGAGAGAGAAATTCTTACAAAATCCGTTCAGGGTCTCTGATGCAACCTGGATTGACCATATCTAGACCCACAGCTGGATGAGACATAAGGCTGGACACTCTTGGGGCTGAGAGGATTGGTGAGGTTGGGTGAGCAAACGCAGATACTTTAAAGTAATACCGCGGGGTACCCACCCCATGGGTCTCAAATCTCCAGGTACAAGGGCATCTTCCTACATCCAAACATGCATGTGAAACCCAGAAGATGGTATGCCGTGAGATCGGGAAAGGTTTCTAAAACGCACCTCATTTCTCCTCTCCTTGTGCTCGGGTTCCCCATTCCAGCCGCTTGATTCACCATCTCCCTACTTGGAGAATCAGCATCTTCAAACTCCTGTATCGTACAGGTTGCAATTTTCCTGAGGATGAACGGGAAGACGGGCAACCAACGAGAGACTAGCCCTAGGTGTTGGGACAGGCACAGGTCACTCCATTTTTCCATCAGGAAGAAGAATGAACCACAGGCTCAGCCTGCCCCCCAGAACCAAAATAGGGCCTGAAGCAATGCTGCGCTTTTGCGGCCAGCTCCCAAAAAAGCGAGTAGACAAATGGAGCTCAGGGGCACTGCAATTCACAAACGTGCAGAGTTATAAATGAGAACTCTCGTCCACAAATATATTGAGGGAAGGCAACGAAGAGGATTTGAAAGTAAGGCAGATTTTTAGGAAACAGATTTCAGGATGTAGATTCGACTCGCCTGTAAAGCACATGAAAAGCGGCAAAACGTTGACAATGATGCCCTTGGCCAAAAAGGGCGTATGCGTTTTTTCCTGAATATATTCAGGAAATATATTCAGGAAATATATTCAGGAAATATATTCAGGAAAAAACGAATACGCCCTTTTTGGCCAACCAAGCAAGCCGGAAGGGCAAATCAGCGCTACAAAGAAGTCTCGCTTGCCCTCGGTCAAAAGGGCCATGCTGAACAAACAGTAAAAACCAGAAAAGCAGGACAGGCCATGGAGACATGCGAGCCTTGCTACGCTGATGGGCGGGATGTAAATTGCCAACAGGCAGTCTGGAGAAGTGTACGGTGTGTCCTGAAACAAGTAATAAACACAGCTTAGAGAGCATAGGGCACTTCCACTCATGGGCGTATAAATTGGGAAAACTAAAAATCAACAAGACACAGGCACCCCAAAATTTACAGCTGCTCTGTTTCCAAGAACCTCCACTTCGGTACACCTTCAATATCCCAGGAAAGAGAAAAATGGATAAACAAATGGTGGTACTTGGCACAATGGAATGTCACTCAGCCATGAAATCAATGTCATAAGGCTAGTTAGCAGGATGATGAGTGGATTTAGCGACGATGATTCTAAGTGAAATAAGTCACACAGAAAAAGACACTTATCCTAAGATATCGCTTATAGAGGGAATGTCAAAATCGCTACACTTGAACTGAATTACAAAACAGAACAGAGTCACACCTTTAGAAGACACACTATGGCTGCTTAACGGGAAAGGTGAGGTGGGGTGATGCATAAAACAAGGGTTTGAAATTAGCTCAGAGACCGCTCCATAAGCCAAATATGTAATAGACAAGGCCTACTCCCTGCTCAGTGAACTGGACTCAACACACCCTAGTCACCACACAAGAATATATCTGAGTAGTAAGAATCTGAAAACCTATGTATCGATATCTCTCTGCAAGTGAATCAAGAGGGTGTAAAGCGGCATCAACACAGCAGGGAAAAGCACCCAAGCCCGATTCTAAACATAAATTACTTTAAAAAACCCACAAAACAAAGACAGTGAAAGAGAGAGAAATTCTTACAAAATCCGTTCAGGGTCTCTGATGCAACCTGGATTGACCATATCTAGACCCACAGCTGGATGAGACATAAGGCTGCACACTCTTGGGGCTGAGAGGATTGGTGAGGTTGGGTGAGCAAACGCAGATACTTTAAAGTAATACCGCGGGGTACCCACCCCATGGGTCTCAAATCTCCAGGTACAAGGGCATCTTCCTACATCCAAACATGCATGTGAAACCCAGAAGATGGTATGCCGTGAGATCGGGAAAGGTTTCTAAAACGCACCTCATTTCTCCTCTCCTTGTGCTCGGGTTCCCCATTCCAGCCGCTTGATTCACCATCTCCCTACTTGGAGAATCAGCATCTTTAAACTCCTGTATCGTACAGGTTGCAATTTTCCTGAGGATGAACGGGAAGACGGACAACCAACGAGAGACTAGCCCTAGGTGTTGGGACAGGCGCAGGTCACTCCATTTTTCCATCAGGAAGAAGAATGAACCACAGGCTTAGCCTGCCCCCCAGAACCAAAATAGGGCCTGAAGCAATCCTGCGCTTTTGCCGCCAGCTCCCAAAAAAGCGAGTAGACAAATGGAGCTCAGGGGCACTGCAATTCACAAACGTGCAGAGTTATAAATGAGAACTCTCGTCCACAAATATATTGAGGGAAGGCAACGAAGAGGATTTGAAAGTAAGGCAGATTTTCAGGAAACAGATTTCAGGATGTAGATTCGACTCGCCTGTAAAGCACAGGAAAAGCGGCAAAACGTTGACAATGATGCCCTTGGCCAAAAAGGGCGTATGCGTTTTTTCCTGAATATATTCAGGAAAAAACGCATACGCCGTTTTTGGCCAACCAAGCAAGCCGGAAGGGCAAATCAGCGCTACAAAGAAGTCTCGCTTGCCCTCGGTCAAAAGGGCCATGCTGAACAAACAGTAAAAACCAGAAAAGCAGGACAGGCCATGGAGACATGCGAGCCTTGCTACGCTGATGGGCGGGATGTAAATTGCCAACAGGCACTCTGGAGAAGAGTACGGTGTGTCCTGAAACAAGTAATAAACACAGCTTAGAGAGCATAGGGCACTCCCACTCATGGGCGTATAAATTGTGAAAACTAAAAATCAACAAGACACAGGCACCCTAAAGTTTACGGCTGCTCTGTTTCCAAGAACCTCCGCTTCGGTACACCTTCAATATCCCAGGAAAGAGAAAAGTGGATAAAGAAATGGTGGTACTTGGCACAATGGAATATCACTCAGCCATGAAATCAATGTCATAAGGCTAGTTAGCAGCATGATGAGTGGATTTAGGTACGATGATTCTAAGTGAAATAAGTCACACAGAAAAAGACACTTATCCTAAGATATCGCTTATAGAGGGAATGTCAAAATCGCTACACTTGAACTGAATTACAAAACAGAACAGAGTCACACCTTTAGAAGACACACTATGGCTGCTTAACCGGAAAGGTGAGGTGGGGTGATGCATAAAACAAGGGTTTGAAATTAGCTCAGAGACCGCTCCATAAGCCAAATATGTAATAGACAAGGCCTACTCCCTGCTCAGTGAACTGGACTCAACACACCCTAGTCACCACACAAGAATATATCTGAGTAGTAAGAATCTGAAAACCTATGTATCGATATCTCTCTGCAAGTGAATCAAGAGGGTGTAAAGCGGCATCAACACAGCAGGGAAAAGCAGCCAAGCCCGATTCTAAACATAAATTTCTTTAAAAAACCCACAAAACAAAGACAGTGAAAGAGAGAGAAATTCTTACAAAATCCGTTTAGGGTCTATGATGCAACCTGGATTGACCATATCTAGACCCACAGCTGGATGAGACATAAGGCTGGACACTCTTGAGGCTGAGAGTATTGGTGAGGTTGGGTGAACAAATGCAGATACTTTAAAGTAATACTGCGGGGTACCCACCCAATGGGTCTCAAATCTCCAGGTACAAGGGCATCTTCCTACATCAAAACATGCATGGGAAACCCAGAAGATGGTATGCTGTGAGATCGGGAAAAGTTTCTAAAACGCACCTCATTTCTCCT
Source organism: Eubalaena glacialis (assembly GCF_028564815.1). Lineage (NCBI taxonomy): Eukaryota > Metazoa > Chordata > Mammalia > Artiodactyla > Balaenidae > Eubalaena > Eubalaena glacialis. The sequence goes on from NW_026871236.1 coordinate 689,839, forward strand.
CTCCTTGTGCTCGGGTTCGCCATTCCAGCCGCTTGACTAACCATCTCCCTACTTGGAGAATCAGCACCTTTAACCTCCTGTTTCGTACAGGTTGCAGGTTGTCCTGAAGATGAACGGGAAGACGGGGAACCAACGAGAGACTAGCCCTAGGTGTTGGGACAGGCATAGGTCACTCCATTTTCCCATCAGGAAGAAGAATGAACCACAGGCTCAGCCTGCCCCCCAGAACCAAAATAGGGCCTGAAGCAATCCTGCGCTTTTGCGGCCAGCTCCCAAAAAAGCGAGGAGACAAATGGAGCTCAGGGGCACTGCAATTCACAAACGTGCAGAGTTATAAATGAGATCTCTCGTCCACAAATATATTGAGGGAAGGCAACGAAGAGGATTTGAAAGCAAGGCCGATTTGCAGGAAACAGATTTCAGGAGGTAGATTCGACTCGCATTTAAAGCACATGAAAAGTGACAAAACGTTGACAATGATGCCCTTGGCCAAAAAGGGCGTATGCGTTTTTTCCTGAATATATTCAGGAAAAAACGCATACGCCCTTTTTGGCCAACCAAGCAAGCCGGAAGGGCAAATCAGCGCTACAAAGAAGTCTCGCTTGCCCTCGGTCAAAAGGGCCATGCTGAACAAACTGTAAAAGCCAGAAAAGCAAGACAGGCCATGGAGACATGGGAGCCTTGCTACGCTGATGGGCGGGATGTAAATTGCCAACAGGCACTCTGGAGAAGAGTACGGTGTGTCCTGAAACAAGTAATAAACACAGCGTAGAGAGCATAGGGCACTTCCACTCATGGGCGTATAAATTGGGAAAACTAAAAATCAACAAGACACAGGCACCCTAAAGTTTACGGCTGCTCTGTTGCCAAGAACCTCCGCTTCGGTACACCTTCAATATCCCAGGAAAGAGAAAAATGGATAAAGAAATGGTGGTACTTGGCACAATGCAATATCACTCAGCCATGAAATCAATGTCATAAGGCTAGTTAGCAGCATGATGAGTGGATTTAGGTACGATGATTCTAAGTGAAATAACTCACACAGAAAAAGGCACTTATCCTAAGATATCGCTTATAGAGGCAATGTCAAAATCGCTACACTTGAACTGAATTACAAACAGAACAGAGTCACACCTTTAGAAGACACACTATGGCTGCTTAACGGGAAAGGTGAGGTGGGGTGATGCATAAAACAAGGGTTTGAAATTAGCTCAGACACCGCTCCATAAGCCAAATATGTAATAGACAAGGCCTACTCCCTGCTCAGTGAACTGGACTCAACACCCCCTAGTCACCGCACAAGAATATATCTGACTAGTATGAATCTGAAAACCTATGTATCGATATTTCTCTGCAAGTGAATCAAGAGGGTGTAAAGCGGCATCAACACAGCAGGGAAAAGCAGCCAAACCCCATTCTAAACATAAATTACTTTAAAAAACCCACAAAACAAAGACAGTGAAAGAGAGAGAAATTCTTACAAAATCCGTTCAGGGTCTCTGATGCAACCTGGATTGACCATATCTAGACCCACAGCTGGATGAGACATAAGGCTGGACACTCTTGGGGCTGAGAGGATTGGTGAGGTTGGGTGAGCAAACGCAGATACTTTAAAGTAAAACTGCGGGGAACACACCCCATGGGTCTCAAATCTCCTGGTACAAGGGCATCTTCCTACATCAAAACATGCATGGGAAACCCAGAAGATGGTATGCCATGAGATCGGGAAAGGTTTCTAAAACGCACCTCATTTCTCCTCTCCTTGTGCTCGGGTTCGCCATTCCAGCTGCTTGACCAACCATCTCCCTACTTGGAGAATCAGCACCTTTAACCTCCTGATTGTACAGGTTGCAATTTGTCCTGAGGATGAACGGGAAGACGCGGAAGCAACGAGAGACGAGCCCTAGGTGCTGGGACAGGCGTAGGTCACTCCATTTTCCCATCAGGAAGAAGAATGAACCACAGGCTCAGCCTGCCCCCCAGAACCAAAATAGGGCCTGAAGCAATCCTGCGCTTTTGCGGCCAGCTCCCAAAAAAGCGAGGAGACAAATGGAGCTCAGGGGCACTGCAATTCACAAACGTGCAGAGTTATAAATGAGAACTCTCGTCCACAAATATATTGAGGGAAGGCAACGAAGAGGATTTGAAAGCAAGGCAGATTTGCAGGAAACAGATTTCAGGAGGTAGATTCGACTCGCCTTTAAAGCACATGAAAAGCGGCAAAACGTTGACAATGATGCCCTTGGCCAAAAAGGGCGTATGCGTTTTTTCCTGAATATATTCAGGAAAAAACGCATACGCCCTTTTTGGCCAACCAAGCAAGCCGGAAGGGCAAATCAGCGCTACAAAGAAGTCTCGCTTGCCCTTGGTCAAAAGGGCCATGCTGAAGAAAGTGTAAAAACCAGAAAAGCAGGACAGGCCATGGAGACATGGGAGCCTTGCTACGCTGATGGGCGGGATGTAAATTGCCAACAGGCACTCTGGAGAAGTGTACGGTGTGTCCTGAAACAAGTAATAAACACAGCGTAGAGAGCATAGGGCACTTCCACTCATGGGCGTATAAATTGGGAAAACTAAAAATCAACAAGACACAGGCACCCCAAACTTTACGGCTGTTCTGTTGCCAAGAACCTCCGCTTCGGTACACCTTCAATATCCCAGGAAAGAGAAAAATGGATAAAGAAATGGTGGTACTTGGCACAATGGAATATCACTCAGCCATGAAATCAATGTCATAAGGCTAGTTAGCAGCATGATGAGTGGATTTAGGTACGATGATTCTAAGTGAAATAAGTCACACAGAAAAAGGCACTTATCCTAAGATATCGCTTATAGAGGGAATGTCAAAATCGCTACACTTGAACTGAATTACAAAACAGAACAGAGGCACACCTTTAGAAGACACACTATGGCTGCTTAACGGGAAAGGTGAGGTGGGGTGATGCATAAAACAAGGGTTTGAAATTAGCTCAGAGACCGCTCCATAAGCCAAATATGTAATAGACAAGGCCTACTCCCTGCTCAGTTAACTGGACTCAACACCCCCTAGTCACCACACAAGAATATATCTGACTAGTATGAAATTGAAAACCTGTGTATTGATATCTCTCTGCAAGTGAATCAAGAGGGTGTAAAGCGGCATAAACGCAGCAGGGAAAAGCAGCCAAACCGCATTCTAAACATACATTACTTTAAAAAACCCACAAAGCAAAGACAGTGAAAGAGAGAGAAATTCTTACAAAATCCGTTCAGGGTCTCTGATGCAACCTGGATTGACCATATCTAGACCCACAGCTGGATGAGACATAAGGCTGGACACTCTTGGGGCTGAGAGGATTGGTGAGGTTGGGTGAGCAAACGCAGATACTTTAAAGTAATACCGCGGGGTACCCACCCCATGGGTCTCAAATCTCCAGGTACAAGGGCATCTTCCTACATCCAAACATGCATGTGAAACCCAGAAGATGGTATGCCGTGAGATCGGGAAAGGTTTCTAAAACGCACCTCATTTCTCCTCTCCTTGTGCTCGGGTTCCCCATTCCAGCCGCTTGATTCACCATCTCCCTACTTGGAGAATCAGCATCTTCAAACTCCTGTATCGTACAGGTTGCAATTTTCCTGAGGATGAACGGGAAGACGGGCAACCAACGAGAGACTAGCCCTAGGTGTTGGGACAGGCACAGGTCACTCCATTTTTCCATCAGGAAGAAGAATGAACCACAGGCTCAGCCTGCCCCCCAGAACCAAAATAGGGCCTGAAGCAATGCTGCGCTTTTGCGGCCAGCTCCCAAAAAAGCGAGTAGACAAATGGAGCTCAGGGGCACTGCAATTCACAAACGTGCAGAGTTATAAATGAGAACTCTCGTCCACAAATATATTGAGGGAAGGCAACGAAGAGGATTTGAAAGCAAGGCAGATTTGCAGGAAACAGATTTCAGGATGTAGATTCGACTCGCCTGTAAAGCACATGAAAAGCGGCAAAACGTTGACAATGATGCCCTTGGCCAAAAAGGGCGTATGCGTTTTTTCCTGAATATATTCAGGAAATATATTCAGGAAATATATTCAGGAAATATATTCAGGAAAAAACGAATACGCCCTTTTTGGCCAACCAAGCAAGCCGGAAGGGCAAATCAGCGCTACAAAGAAGTCTCGCTTGCCCTCGGTCAAAAGGGCCATGCTGAACAAACAGTAAAAACCAGAAAAGCAGGACAGGCCATGGAGACATGCGAGCCTTGCTACGCTGATGGGCGGGATGTAAATTGCCAACAGGCAGTCTGGAGAAGTGTACGGTGTGTCCTGAAACAAGTAATAAACACAGCTTAGAGAGCATAGGGCACTTCCACTCATGGGCGTATAAATTGGGAAAACTAAAAATCAACAAGACACAGGCACCCCAAAATTTACAGCTGCTCTGTTTCCAAGAACCTCCACTTCGGTACACCTTCAATATCCCAGGAAAGAGAAAAATGGATAAACAAATGGTGGTACTTGGCACAATGGAATGTCACTCAGCCATGAAATCAATGTCATAAGGCTAGTTAGCAGGATGATGAGTGGATTTAGCGACGATGATTCTAAGTGAAATAAGTCACACAGAAAAAGACACTTATCCTAAGATATCGCTTATAGAGGGAATGTCAAAATCGCTACACTTGAACTGAATTACAAAACAGAACAGAGTCACACCTTTAGAAGACACACTATGGCTGCTTAACGGGAAAGGTGAGGTGGGGTGATGCATAAAACAAGGGTTTGAAATTAGCTCAGAGACTGCTCCATAAGCCAAATATGTAATAGACAAGGCCTACTCCCTGCTCAGTGAACTGGACTCAACACACCCTAGTCACCACACAAGAATATATCTGAGTAGTAAGAATCTGAAAACCTATGTATCGATATCTCTCTGCAAGTGAATCAAGAGGGTGTAAAGCGGCATCAACACAGCAGGGAAAAGCACCCAAGCCCGATTCTAAACATACATTACTTTAAAAAACCCACAAAACAAAGACAGTGAAAGAGAGAGAAATTCTTACAAAATCCGTTCAGGGTCTCTGATGCAACCTGGATTGACCATATCTAGACCCACAGCTGGATGAGACATAAGGCTGGACACTCTTGGGGCTGAGAGGATTGGTGAGGTTGGGTGAGCAAACGCAGATACTTTAAAGTAATACCGCGGGGTACCCACCCCATGGGTCTCAAATCTCCAGGTACAAGGGCATCTTCCTACATCCAAACATGCATGTGAAACCCAGAAGATGGTATGCCGTGAGATCGGGAAAGGTTTCTAAAACGCACCTCATTTCTCCTCTCCTTGTGCTCGGGTTCCCCATTCCAGCCGCTTGATTCACCATCTCCCTATTTGGAGAATCAGCATCTTCAAACTCCTGTATCGTACAGGTTGCAATTTTCCTGAGGATGAACGGGAAGACGGGCAACCAACGAGAGACTAGCCCTAGGTGTTGGGACAGGCACAGGTCACTCCATTTTTCCATCAGGAAGAAGAATGAACCACAGGCTCAGCCTGCCCCCCAGAACCAAAATAGGGCCTGAAGCAATGCTGCGCTTTTGCGGCCAGCTCCCAAAAAAGCGAGTAGACAAATGGAGCTCAGGGGCACTGCAATTCACAAACGTGCAGAGTTATAAATGAGAACTCTCGTCCACAAATATATTGAGGGAAGGCAACGAAGAGGATTTGAAAGTAAGGCAGATTTTTAGGAAACAGATTTCAGGATGTAGATTCGACTCGCCTGTAAAGCACATGAAAAGCGGCAAAACGTTGACAATGATGCCCTTGGCCAAAAAGGGCGTATGCGTTTTTTCCTGAATATATTCAGGAAATATATTCAGGAAATATATTCAGGAAATATATTCAGGAAAAAACGAATACGCCCTTTTTGGCCAACCAAGCAAGCCGGAAGGGCAAATCAGCGCTACAAAGAAGTCTCGCTTGCCCTCGGTTAAAAGGGCCATGCTGAACAAACAGTAAAAACCAGAAAAGCAGGACAGGCCATGGAGACATGCGAGCCTTGCTACGCTGATGGGCGGGATGTAAATTGCCAACAGGCAGTCTGGAGAAGTGTACGGTGTGTCCTGAAACAAGTAATAAACACAGCTTAGAGAGCATAGGGCACTTCCACTCATGGGCGTATAAATTGGGAAAACTAAAAATCAACAAGACACAGGCACCCCAAAATTTACAGCTGCTCTGTTTCCAAGAACCTCCACTTCGGTACACCTTCAATATCCCAGGAAAGAGAAAAATGGATAAACAAATGGTGGTACTTGGCACAATGGAATGTCACTCAGCCATGAAATCAATGTCATAAGGCTAGTTAGCAGGATGATGAGTGGATTTAGCGACGATGATTCTAAGTGAAATAAGTCACACAGAAAAAGACACTTATCCTAAGATATCGCTTATAGAGGGAATGTCAAAATCGCTACACTTCAACTTAATTACAAAACAGAACAGAGTCACACCTTTAGAAGACACACTATGGCTGCTTAACGGGAAAGGTGAGGTGGGGTGATGCATAAAACAAGGGTTTGAAATTAGCTCAGAGACCGCTCCATAAGCCAAATATGTAATAGACAAGGCCTACTCCCTGCTCAGTGAACTGGACTCAACACACCCTAGTCACCACACAAGAATATATCTGAGTAGTAAGAATCTGAAAACCTATGTATCGATATCTCTCTGCAAGTGAATCAAGAGGGTGTAAAGCGGCATCAACACAGCAGGGAAAAGCACCCAAGCCCGATTCTAAACATAAATTACTTTAAAAAACCCACAAAACAAAGACAGTGAAAGAGAGAGAAATTCTTACAAAATCCGTTCAGGGTCTCTGATGCAACCTGGATTGACCATATCTAGACCCACAGCTGGATGAGACATAAGGCTGCACACTCTTGGGGCTGAGAGGATTGGTGAGGTTGGGTGAGCAAACGCAGATACTTTAAAGTAATACCGCGGGGTACCCACCCCATGGGTCTCAAATCTCCAGGTACAAGGGCATCTTCCTACATCCAAACATGCATGTGAAACCCAGAAGATGGTATGCCGTGAGATCGGGAAAGGTTTCTAAAACGCACCTCATTTCTCCTCTCCTTGTGCTCGGGTTCCCCATTCCAGCCGCTTGATTCACCATCTCCCTACTTGGAGAATCAGCATCTTTAAACTCCTGTATCGTACAGGTTGCAATTTTCCTGAGGATGAACGGGAAGACGGGCAACCAACGAGAGACTAGCCCTAGGTGTTGGGACAGGCGCAGGTCACTCCATTTTTCCATCAGGAAGAAGAATGAACCACAGGCTTAGCCTGCCCCCCAGAACCAAAATAGGGCCTGAAGCAATCCTGCGCTTTTGCCGCCAGCTCCCAAAAAAGCGAGTAGACAAATGGAGCTCAGGGGCACTGCAATTCACAAACGTGCAGAGTTATAAATGAGAACTCTCGTCCACAAATATATTGAGGGAAGGCAACGAAGAGGATTTGAAAGTAAGGCAGATTTTCAGGAAACAGATTTCAGGATGTAGATTCGACTCGCCTGTAAAGCACAGGAAAAGCGGCAAAACGTTGACAATGATGCCCTTGGCCAAAAAGGGCGTATGCGTTTTTTCCTGAATATATTCAGGAAAAAACGCATACGCCGTTTTTGGCCAACCAAGCAAGCCGGAAGGGCAAATCAGCGCTACAAAGAAGTCTCGCTTGCCCTCGGTCAAAAGGGCCATGCTGAACAAACAGTAAAAACCAGAAAAGCAGGACAGGCCATGGAGACATGCGAGCCTTGCTACGCTGATGGGCGGGATGTAAATTGCCAACAGGCACTCTGGAGAAGTGTACGGTGTGTCCTGAAACAAGTAATAAACACAGCTTAGAGAGCATAGGGCACTTCCACTCATGGGCGTATAAATTGAGAAAACTAAAAATCAACAAGACACAGGCACCCCAAAATTTACAGCTGCTCTGTTTCCAAGAACCTCCACTTCGGTACACCTTCAATATCCCAGGAAAGAGAAAAATGGATAAACAAATGGTGGTACTTGGCACAATGGAATGTCACTCAGCCATGAAATCAATGTCATAAGGCTAGTTAGCAGCATGATGAGTGGATTTAGCAACGATGATTCTAAGTGAAATAAGTCACACAGAAAAAGACACTTATCCTAAGATATCGCTTATAGAGGGAATGTCAAAATCGCTACACTTGAACTGAATTACAAAACAGAACAGAGTCACACCTTTAGAAGACACACTATGGCTGCTTAACGGGAAAGGTGAGGTGGGGTGATGCATAAAACAAGGGTTTGAAATTAGCTCAGAGACCGCTCCATAAGCCAAATATGTAATAGACAAGGCCTACTCCCTGCTCAGTGAACTGGACTCAACACACCCTAGTCACCACACAAGAATATATCTGAGTAGTAAGAATCTGAAAACCTATGTATCGATATCTCTCTGCAAGTGAATCAAGAGGGTGTAAAGCGGCATCAACACAGCAGGGAAAAGCACCCAAGCCCGATTCTAAACATAAATTACTTTAAAAAACCCACAAAACAAAGACAGTGAAAGAGAGAGAAATTCTTACAAAATCCGTTCAGGGTCTCTGATGCAACGTGGATTGACCATATCTAGACCCACAGCTGGATGAGACATAAGGCTGGACACTCTTGGGGCTGAGAGGATTGGTGAGGTTGGGTGAGCAAACGCAGATACTTTAAAGTAAAACTGCGGGGAACACACCCCATGGGTCTCAAATCTCCAGGTACAAGGGCATCTTCCTACATCAAAACATGCATGGGAAACCCAGAAGATGGTATGCCATGAGATCGGGAAAGGTTTCTAAAACGCACCTCATTTCTCCTCTCCTTGGGCTCGGGTTCGCCATTCCAGCTGCTTGACCAACCATCTCCCTACTTGGAGAATCACCACCTTTAACCTCCTGATTGTACAGTTTGCAATTTCTCCTGAGGATGAACGGGAAGACGCGGAACCAACGAGAGACAAGCCCTAGGTGTTGGGACAGGCGTAGGTCACTCCATTTTCCCATCAGGAAGAAGAATGAACCACAGGCTCAGCCTGCCCCCCAGAACCAAAATAGGGCCTGAAGCAATCCTGCGCTTTTGCGGCCAGCTCCCAAAAAAGCGAGGAGACAAATGGAGCTCAGGGGCACTACAATTCACAAACGTGCAGAGTTATAAATGAGAACTCTCGTCCACAAATATATTGAGGGAAGGCAACGAAGAGGATTTGAAAGCAAGGCAGATTTGCAGGAAACAGATTTCAGGAGGTAGATTCGACTCGCCTTTAAAGCACATGAAAAGCGGCAAAACGTTGACAATGATGCCCTTGGCCAAAAAGGGCGTATGCGTTTTTTCCTGAATATATTCAGGAAAAAACGCATACGCCCTTTTTGGCCAACCAAGCAAGCCGGAAGGGCAAATCAGCGCTACAAAGAAGTCTCGCTTGCCCTCGGTCAAAAGAGCCATGCTGAACAAAGTGTAAAAACCAGAAAAGCAGGACAGGCCATGGAGACATGGGAGCCTTGCTACGCTGATGGGCGGGATGTAAATTGCCAACAGGCACTCTGGAGAAGAGTACGGTGTGTCCTGAAATAAGTAATAAACACAGTGTAGAGATCATAGGGCACTTCCACTCATGGGCGTATAAATTGGGAAAACTAAAAATCAACAAGACACAGGCACCCCAAACTTTACGGCTGCTCTGTTGCCAAGAACCTCCGCTTCGGTACACCTTCAATATCCCAGGAAAGAGAAAAATGGATAAAGAAATGGTGGTACTTGGCACAATGGAATATCACTCAGCCATGAAATCAATGTCATAAGGCTAGTTAGCAGCATGATGAGTGGATTTAGGTACGATGATTCTAAGTGAAATAAGTCACACAGAAAAAGGCACTTTTCCTAAGATATCGCTTATAGAGGGAATGTCAAAATCGCTAAACTTGAACTGAATTACAAAACAGAACAGAGGCACACCTTTAGAAGACACACTATGGCTGCTTAACCGGAAAGGTGAGGTGGGGTGATGCATAAAACAAGGGTTTGAAATTAGCTCAGACACCGCTCCATAAGCCAAATATGTAATAGACAAGGCCTACTCCCTGCTCAGTGAACTGGACTCAACACCCCCTAGTCACCGCACAAGATTATATCTGATTAGTATGAATCTGAAAACCTATGTATCGATATCTCTCTGCAAGTGAATCAAGAGGGTGTTAAGCGGCATAAACACAGCAGGGAAAAGCAGCCAAACCCCATTCTAAACATACATTACTTTAAAAAACCCACAAAGCAAAGACAGTGAAAGAGAGAGAAATTCTTACAAAATCCGTTCAGGGTCTCTGATGCAACCTGGATTGACCATATCTAGACACACAGCTGGATGAGACATAAGGCTGGACACTCTTGGGGCTGAGAGGATTGGTGAGGTCGGGTGAGCAAATGAAGATACTTTAAAGTAACACCGCGGGGTACCCACCCCATGGGTCTCAAATCTCCAGGTACAAGGGCATCTTCCTACATCAAAACATGCATGGGAAACCCAGAAGATGGTATGCCATGAGATCGGGAAAGGTTTCTAAAACGCACCTCATTTCTCCTCTCCTTGTGCTCGGGTTCGCCATTCCAGCCACTTGACTAACCATCTCCCTAATTGGAGAATCAGCACCTTTAACCTCCTATTTCGTCCAGGTTGCAATTTGTCCTGAGGATGAAGGGGAAGACGGGGAAACAATGAGAGACTAGCCCTAGGTTTTGGGACAGGCACAGATCATTCCATTTTCCCATCAGGAAGAAGAATGAACCACAGGCTCAGCCTGCCCCCCAGAACCAAAATAGGGCCTGAAGCAATCCTGCGCTTTTGCGGCCAGCTCCCAAAAAAGCGAGGAGACAAATGGAGCTCAGGGGCACTGCAATTCACAAACGTGCAGAGTTATCAATGAGAACTCTCGTCCACAAATATATTGAGGGAAGGCAACGAAGAGGATTTGAAAGCAAGGCAGATTTTCAGGAAACAGATTTCAGGATGTAGATTCGACTCGCCTGTAAAGCACATGAAAAGCGGCAAAACGTTGACAATGAGGCCCTTGGCCAAAAAGGGCGTATGCGTTTTTTCCTGAATATATTCAGAAAAAAACGCATACGCCCTTTTTGGCCAACCAAGCAAGCCGGAAGGGCAAATCAGCGCTACAAAGAAGTCTCGCTTTCCCTCGGTCAAAAGGGCCATGCTGAACAAAGTGTAAAAACCAGAAAAGCAGGACAGGCCATGGAGACATGGGAGCCTTGCTACGCTGATGGGCGGGATGTAAATTGCCAACAGGCACTCTGGAGAAGTGTACGGTATGTCCTGAAACAAGTAATAAACACAGCGTAGAGAGCATAGGGCACTTCCACTCATGGGCGTATAAATTGGGAAAACTAAAAATCAACAAGACACAGGCACCCCAAACTTTACGGCTGCTCTGTTTCCAAGAACCTCCACTTCGGTACACCTTCAATATCCCAGGAAAGAGAAAAATGGATAAACAAATGGTGGTACTTGGCACAATGGAATATCACTCAGCCATGAAATCAATGTCATAAGGCTAGTTAGCAGCATGATGAGTGGATTTAGGTACGATGATTCTAAGTGAAATAAGTCACACAGAAAAAGGCACCTATCCTAAGATATCGCTTATAGAGGGAATGTCAAAATCGCTACACTTGAACTGAATTACAAAACAGAACAGAGGCACACCTTTAGAAGACACACTATGGCTGCTTAACCGGAAAGGTGAGGTGGGGTGATGCATAAAACAAGGGTTTGAAATTAGCTCAGAGACCGCTCCATAAGCCAAATATGTAATAGACAAGGCCTACTCCCTGCTCAGTGAACTGGACTCAACACACCCTAGTCACCACACAAGAATATATCTGAGTAGTAAGAATCTGAAAACCTATGTATCGATATCTCTCTGCAAGTGAATCAAGAGGGTGTAAAGCGGCATCAACACAGCAGGGAAAAGCAGCCAAGCCCGATTCTAAACATACATTACTTTAAAAAACCCACAAAGCGAAGACAGTGAAAGAGAGAGAAATTCTTACAAAATCCGTTCAGGGTCTATGATGCAACCTGGATTGACCATATCTAGACCCACAGCTGGATGAGACATTAGGCTGGACACTCTTGCGGCTGAGAGGATTGGTGAGGTTGGGTGAGCAAATGCAGATACTTTAAAGTAATACTGCGGGGTACCCACCCCATGGGTCTCAAATCTCCAGGTACAAGGGCATCTTCCTACATCAAAACACGCATGGGAAACCCAGAAGATGGTATGCCGTGAGATCGGGAAAAGTTTCTAAAACGCACCTCATTTCTCCTCTCCTTGTGCTCGGGTTCGCCATTCCAGCCGCTTGACTAACCATCTCCCTACTTGGAGAATCAGCACCTTTAACCTCCTGTTTCGTACAGGTTGCAGTTTGTCCTGAAGATGAACGGGAAGACGGGGAACCAACGAGAGACTAGCCCTAGGTGTTGGGACAGGCACAGGTCACTCCATTTTCCCATCAGGAAGAAGAATGAACCACAGGCTCAGCTGCCCCCCAGAACCAAAATAGGGCCTGAAGCAATCCTGCGCTTTTGCGGCCAGCTCCCAAAAAAGCGAGGAGACAAATGGAGCTCAGGGGCACTGCAATTCACAAACGTGCAGAGTTATAAATGAGAACTCTCGTCCACAAATATATTGAGGGAAGGCAACGAAGAGGATTTGAAAGCAAGGCAGATTTGCAGGAAACAGATTTCAGGAGGTAGATTCGACTCGCCTTTAAAGCACATGAAAAGTGACAAAACGTTGACAATGATGCCCTTGGCCAAAAAGGGCGTATGCGTTTTTTCCTGAATATATTCAGGAAAAAACGCATACGCCCTTTTTGGCCAACCAAGCAAGCCGGAAGGGCAAATCAGCGCTACAAAGAAGTCTCGCTTGCCCTCGGTCAAAAGGGCCATGCTGAACAAAGTGTAAAAACCAGAAAAGCAGGACAGGCCATGGAGACATGGGAGCCTTGCTACGCTGATGGGCGGGATGTAAATTGCCAACAGGCACTCTGGAGAAGAGTACGGTGTGTCCTGAAACAAGTAATAAACACAGCGTAGAGAGCATAGGGCACTTTCACTCATGGGCGTATAAATTGGGAAAACTAAAAATCAACAAGACACAGGCACCCTAAAGTTTACGGCTGCTCTGTTGCCAAGAACCTCCGCTTCGGTACACCTTCAATATCCCAGGAAAGAGAAAAATGGATAAAGAAATGGTGGTACTTGGCACAATGCAATATCACTCAGCCATGAAATCAATGTCATAAGGCTAGTTAGCAGCATGATGAGTGGATTTAGGTACGATGATTCTAAGTGAAATAAATCACACAGAAAAAGGCACTTATCCTAAGATATCGCTTATAGAGGGAATGTCAAAATCGCTACACTTGAACTGAATTACAAACAGAACAGAGTCACACCTTTAGAAGACACACTATGGCTGCTTAACGGGAAAGGTGAGGTGGGGTGATGCATAAAACAAGGGTTTGAAATTAGCTCAGACACCGCTCCATAAGCCAAATATGTAATAGACAAGGCCTACTCCCTGCTCAGTGAACTGGACTCAACACCCCCTAGTCACCGCACAAGAATATATATGACTAGTATGAATCTGAAAACCTATGTATCGATATCTTCTGCAAGTGAATCAAGAGGGTGTAAAGCGGCATAAACACAGCAGGGAAAAGCAGCCAAACCCCATTCTAAACATACATTACTTTAAAAAACTCACAAAGCAAAGACAGTGAAAGAGAGAGAAATTCTTACAAAATCCGTTCAGGGTCTCTGATGCAACCTGGATTGACCATATCTAGACCCACAGCTGGATGAGACATAAGGCTGGACACTCTTGGGGCTGAGAGGATTGGTGAGGTCGGGTGAGCAAATGCAGATACTTTAAAGTAACACCGCGGGGTACCCACCCCATGGGTCTCAAATCTCCAGGTACAAGGGAATCTTCCTACATCAAAACATGCATGGGAAACCCAGAAGATGGTATGCCGTGAGATCGGGAAAGTTTCTAAAACGCACCTCATTTCTCCCCTCCTTGTGCTCGGGTTCGCCATTCCAGCCACTTGACTAACCATCTCCCTAATTGGAGAATCAGCACCTTTAACCTCCTCTTTCGTCCAGGTTGCAATTTGTCCTGAGGATGAAGGGGAAGACGGGGAAACAACGAGAGACTAGCCCTAGGTGTTGGGACAGGCACAGGTCACTCCATTTTCCCATCAGGAAGAAGAATGAACCACAGGCTCAGCCTGCCCCCCAGAACCAAAATAGGGCCTGAAGCAATCCTGCGCTTTTGCGGCCAGCTCCCAAAAAAGCGAGGAGACAAATGGAGCTCAGGGGCACTGCAATTCACAAACGTGCAGAGTTATAAATGAGAACTCTCATCCACAAATATATTGAGGGAAGGCAACGAAGAGGATTTGAAAGCAAGGCAGATTTGCAGGAAACAGATTTCAGGAGGTAGATTCGACTCGCCTTTAAAGCACATGAAAAGCGGCAAAAGGTTGACAATTAGGCCCTTGGCCAAAAAGGGCGTATGCGTTTTTTCTGAATATATTCAGGAAAAAACGCATACGCCCTTTTTGGCCAACCAAGCAAGCCGGAAGGGCAAATCACCGCTACAAAGAAGTCTCGCTTTCCCTCGGTCAAAAGGGCCATGCTGAAGAAAGTGTAAAAACCAGAAAAGCAGGACAGGCCATGGAGACATGGGAGCCTTGCTACGCTGATGGGCGGGATGTAAATTGCCAACAGGCACACTGGAGAAGTGTACGGTGTGTCCTGAAACAAGTAATAAACACAGCGTAGAGAGCATAGGGCACTTCCACTCATGGGCGTATAAATTGGGAAAACTAAAAATCAACAAGACACCGGCACCCCAAACTTTACGGCTGTTCTGTTGCCAAGAACCTCCGCTTCGGTACACCTTCAATATCCCAGGAAAGAGAAAAATGGATAAACAAATGGTGGTACTTGGCACAATGGAATATCACTCAGCCATGAAATCAATGTCATAAGGCTAGTTAGCAGCATGATGAGTGGATTTAGATACGATGATTCTAAGTGAAATAAGTCACACAGAAAAAGGCACTTATCCTAAGATATCGCTTATAGAGGGAATGTCAAAATCGCTACACTTGAACTGAATTACAAAACAGAACAGAGGCACACCTTTAGAAGACACACTATGGCTGCTTAACCGGAAAGGTGAGGTGGGGTGATGCATAAAACAAGGGTTTGAAATTAGCTCAGAGACCGCTCCATAAGCCAAATATGTAATAGACAAGGCCTACTCCCTGCTCAGTGAACTGGACTCAACACCCCCTAGTCACCGCACAAGAATATATCTGACTAGTATGAATCTGAAAACCTGTGTATTGATATCTCTCTGTAAGTGAATCAAGAGGGTGTAAAGCGGCATAAACGCAGCAGGGAAAAGCAGCCAAACCCCATTCTAAACATACATTACTTTAAAAAACCCACAAAGCAAAGACAGTGAAAGAGAGAGAAATTCTTACAAAATCCGTTCAGGGTCTCTGATGCAACCTGGATTGACCATATCTAGACCCACAGCTGGATGAGACATAAGGCTGGACACTCTTGGGGCTGAGAGGATTGGTGAGGTTGGGTGAGCAAACGCAGATACTTTAAAGTAATACCGCGGGGTACCCACCCCATGGGTCTCAAATCTCCAGGTACAAGGGCATCTTCCTACATCCAAACATGCATGTGAAACCCAGAAGATGGTATGCCGTGAGATCGGGAAAGGTTTCTAAAACGCACCTCATTTCTCCTCTCCTTGTGCTCGGGTTCCCCATTCCAGCCGCTTGATTCACCATCTCCCTACGTGGAGAATCAGCATCTTTAAACTCCTGTATCGTACAGGTTGCAATTTTCCTGAGGATGAACGGGAAGACGGGGAAACAACGAGAGACTAGCCCTAGGTGTTGGGACAGGCACAGGTCACTCCATTTTTCCATCAGGAAGAAGAATGAACCACAGGCTCAGCCTGCCCCCCAGAACCAAAATAGGGCCTGAAGCAATCCTGCGCTTTTGCGGCCAGCTCCCAAAAAAGCGAGGAGACAAATGGAGCTCAGGGGCACTGCAATTCACAAACGTGCAGAGTTATAAATGAGAACTCTCGTCCACAAATATATTGAGGGAAGGCAACGAAGAGGACTTGAAAGTAAGGCAGATTTTCAGGAAATAGATTTCAGGATGTAGATTCGACTCGCCTGTAAAGCACATGAAAAGCGGCAAAACGTTGACAATGATGCCCTTGGCCAAAAAGGGCGTATGCGTTTTTTCCTGAATATATTCAGGAAAAAACGCATACGCCCTTTTTGGCCAACCAAGCAAGCCGGAAGGGCAAATCAGCGCTACAAAGAAGTCTCGCTTGCCCTCGGTCAAAAGGGCCATGCTGAAAAAAGTGTAAAAACCAGAAAAGCAGGACAGGCCATGGAGACATGGGAGCCTTGCTACGCTGATGGGCGGGATGTAAATTGCCAACAGGCACTCTGGAGAAGTGTACGGTGTGTCCTGAAACAAGTAATAAACACAGCGTAGAGAGCATAGGGCACTTCCACTCATGGGCGTATAAATTGGGAAAACTAAAAATCAACAAGACACAGGCACCCCAAAATTTACAGCTGCTCTGTTTCCAAGAACCTCCACTTCGGTACACCTTCAATATCCCAGGAAAGAGAAAAATGGATAAACAAATGGTGGTAATTGGCACAATGGAATGTCACTCAGCCATGAAATCAATGTCATAAGGCTAGTTAGCAGCATGATGAGTGGATTTAGCGACGATGATTCTAAGTGAAATAAGTCACACAGAAAAAGACACTTATCCTAAGATATCGCTTATAGAGGGAATGTCAAAATCGCTACACTTCAACTTAATTACAAAACAGAACAGAGTCACACCTTTAGAAGACACACTATGGCTGCTTAACGGGAAAGGTGAGGTGGGGTGATGCATAAAACAAGGGTGTGAAATTAGCTCAGAGACCGCTCCATAAGCCAAATATGTAATAGACAAGGCCTACTCCCTGCTCACTGAACTGGACTCAACACACCCTAGTCACCACACAAGAATATATCTGAGTAGTAAGAATCTGAAAACCTATGTATCGATATCTCTCTGCAAGTGAATCAAGAGGGTGTAAAGCGGCATCAACACAGCAGGGAAAAGCACCCAAGCCCGATTCTAAACATAAATTACTTTAAAAAACCCACAAAACAAAGACAGTGAAAGAGAGAGAAATTCTTACAAAATCCGTTCAGGGTCTCTGATGCAACCTGGATTGACCATATCTAGACCCACAGCTGGATGAGACATAAGGCTGGACACTCTAGGGGCTGAGAGGATTGGTGAGGTTGGGTGAGCAAACGCAGATACTTTAAAGTAAAACTGCGGGGAACACACCCCATGGGTCTCAATTCTCCAGGTACAACGGCATCTTCCTACATCAAAACATGCATGGGAAACCCAGAAGATGGTATGCCATGAGATCGGGAAAGGTTTCTAAAACGCACCTCATTTCTCCTCTCCTTGGGCTCAGGTTCGCCATTCCAGCTGCTTGACCAACCATCTCCCTACGTGGAGAATCAGCACCTTTAACCTCCTGATTGTACAGGTTGCAATTTGTCCTGAGGATGAACGGGAAGACGCGGAACCAACGAGAGACGAGCCCTAGGTGTTGGGACAGGCGTAGGTCACTCCATTTTCCCATCAGGAAGAAGAATGAACCACAGGCTCAGCCTGCCCCCCAGAACCAAAATAGGGCCTGAAGCAATCCTGCGCTTTTGCGGCCAGCTCCCAAAAAAGCGAGGAGACAAATGGAGCTCAGGGGCACTGCAATTCACAAACGTGCAGAGTTATAAATGAGAACTCTCGTCCACAAATATATTGAGGGAAGGCAACGAAGAGGATTTGAAAGCAAGGCAGATTTGCAGGAAACAGATTTCAGGAGGTAGATTCGACTCGCCTTTAAAGCACATGAAAAGCGGCAAAACGTTGACAATGATGCCCTTGGCCAAAAAGGGCGTATGCGTTTTTTCCTGAATATATTCAGGAAAAAACGCATACGCCCTTTTTGGCCAACCAAGCAAGCCGGAAGGGCAAATCAGCGCTACAAAGAAGTCTCGCTTGCCCTCGGTCAAAAAGGCCATGCTGAACAAAGTGTAAAAACCAGAAAAGCAGGACAGGCCATGGAGACATGGGAGCCTTAGTACGCTGATGGGCGGGATGTAAATTGCCAACAGGCACTCTGGAGAAGAGTACGGTGTGTCCTGAAACAAGTAATAAACACAGTGTAGAGAGCATAGGGCACTTCCACTCATGGGCGTATAAATTGGGAAAACTAAAAATCAACAAGACACAGGCACCCCAAACTTTACGGCTGCTCTGTTGCCAGGAACCTCCGCTTCGGTACACCTTCAATATCCCAGGAAAGAGAAAAATGGATAAAGAAATGGTGGTACTTGGCACAATGCAATATCACTCAGCCATGAAATCAATGTCATAAGGCTAGTTAGCAGCATGATGAGTGGATTTAGGTACGATGATTCTAAGTGAAATAAGTCACACAGAAAAAGGCACTTATCCTAAGATATCGCTTATAGAGGGAATGTCAAAATCGCTAAACTTGAACTGAATTACAAAACAGAACAGAGGCACACCTTTAGAAGACACACTATGGCTGCTTAACCGGAAAGGTGAGGTGGGGTGATGCATAAAACAAGGGTTTGAAATTAGCTCAGACACCGCTCCATAAGCCAAATATGTACTAGACAAGGCCTACTCCCTGCTCAGTTAACTGGACTCAACACCCCCTAGTCACCGCACAAGATTATATCTGAGTAGTATGAATCTGAAAACCTATGTATCGATATCTCTCTGCAAGTGAATCAAGAGGGTGTAAAGCGGCATCAACACAGCAGGGAAAAGCAGCCAAACCCCATTCTAAACATACATTACTTTAAAAAACCCACAAAGCAAAGACAGTGAAAGAGAGAGAAATTCTTACAAAATCCGTTCAGGTTCTCTGATGCAACCTGGATTGACCATATCTAGACCCACAGCTGGATGAGACATAAGGCTGGACACTCTTGGGGCTGAGAGGATTGGTGAGGTCGGGTGAGCAAATGCAGATACTTTAAAGTAACACCGCGGGGTACCCACCCCATGGGTCTCAAATCTCCAGGTACAAGGGAATCTTCCTACATCAAAACATGCATGGGAAACCCAGAAGATGGTATGCCATGAGATCGGGAAAGGTTTCTAAAACGCACCTCATTTCTCCTCTCCTTGTGCTCGGATTCGCCATTCCAGCCACTTGACTAACCATCTCCCTAATTGGAGAATCAGCACCTTTAACCTCCTGTTTCGTCCAGGTTGCAATTTGTCCTGAGGATGAAGGGGAAGACGGGGAAAAAACGAGAGACTAGCCCTAGGTGTTGGGACAGGCACAGGTCACTCCATTTTCCCATCAGGAAGAAGAATGAACCACAGGCTCAGCCTGCCCCCCAGAACCAAAATAGGGCCTGAAGCAATCCTGCGCTTTTGCGGCCAGCTCCCAAAAAAGCGAGGAGACAAATGGAGCTCAGGGGCACTGCAATTCACAAACGTGCAGAGTTATAAATGAGAACTCTCGTCCACAAATATATTGAGGGAAGGCAACGAAGAGGATTTGAAAGCAAGGCAGATTTGCAGGAAACAGATTTCAGGAGGTAGATTCAACTCGCCTTTAAAGCACATGAAAAGTGGCAAAACGTTGACAATGATGCCCTTGGCCAAAAAGGGCGTATGCGTTTTTTCCTGAATATATTCAGGAAAAAACGCATACGCCCTTTTTGGCCAACCAAGCAAGCCGGAAGGGCAAATCAGCGCTACAAAGAAGTCTCGCTTGCCCTCGGTCAAAAGGGCCATGCTGAAGAAAGTGTAAAAACCAGAAAAGCAGGACAGGCCATGGAGACAAGGGAGCCTTTCTACGCTGATGGGCGGGATGTAAATTGCCAACAGGCACTCTGGAGAAGAGTACGGTGTGTCCTGAAACAAGTAATAAACACAGCTTAAAGAGCATAGGGCACTCCCACTCATGGGCGTATAAATTGGGAAAACTAAAAATCAACAAGACACAGGCACCCCAAACTTTACGGCTGCTCTGTTTCCAAGAACCTCCACTTCGGTACACCTTCAATATCCCAGGAAAGAGAAAAATGGATAAACAAATGGTGGTACTTGGCACAATGGAATATCACTCAGCCATGAAATCAATGTCATAAGGCTAGTTAGCAGCATGATGAGTGGATTTAGGTACGATGATTCTAAGTGAAATAAGTCACACAGAAAAAGACACTTATCCTAAGATATCGCTTATAGAGGGAATGTCAAAATCGCTACACTTGAACTGAATTACAAAACAGAACAGAGTCACACCTTTAGAAGACACACTATGGCTGCTTAACGGGAAAGGTGAGGTGGGGTGATGCATAAAACAAGGGTTTGAAATTAGCTCAGAGACCGCTCCATAAGCCAAATATGTAATAGACAAGGCCTACTCCCTGCTCAGTGAACTGGACTCAACACACCCTAGTCACCACACAAGAATATATCTGAGTAGTAAGAATCTGAAAACATATGTATCGATATCTCTCTGCAAGTGAATCAAGAGGGTGTAAAGCGGCATCAACACAGCAGGGAAAAGCAGCCAAGCCCGATTCTAAACATAAATTACTTTAAAAAACCCACAAAACAAAGACAGTGAAAGAGAGAGAAATTCTTACAAAATCCGTTCAGGGTCTCTGATGCAACCTGGATTGACCATATCTAGACCCACAGCTGGATGAGACATAAGGCTGGACACTCTTGGGGCTGAGAGTGTTGGTGAGGTTGGGTGAGCAAACGCAGATACTTTAAAGTAATACTGTGGGGAACACACCCAATGGGTCTCAAATCTCCAGGTACAAGGGCATCTTCCTATATCAAAACATGCATGGGAAACCCAGAAGATGGTATGCCATGAGATCGGGAAAAGTTTCTAAAACGCACCTCATTTCTCCTCTCCTTGTGCTCGGGTTCGCCATTCCAGCCACTTGACTAACCATCTCCCTACTTGGAGAATCAGCACCTTTAACCTCCTGTTTCGTACAGGTTGCAGTTTGTCCTGAAGATGAACGGGAAGACGGGGAACCAACTAGAGACTAGCCCTAGGTGTTGGGACAGGCACAGGTCACTCCATTTTCCCATCAGGAAGAAGAATGAACCACAGGCTCAGCCTGCCCCCCAGAACCAAAATAGGGCCTGAAGCAATCCTGCGCTTTTGCGGCCAGCTCCCAAAAAAGCGAGGAGACAAATGGAGCTCAGGGGCACTGCAATTCACAAACGTGCAGAGTTATAAATGAGAACTCTCGTCCACAAATATATTGAGGGAAGGCAACGAAGAGGATTTGAAAGCAAGGCAGATTTGCAGGAAACAGATTTCAGGAGGTAGATTCGACTCGCCTTTAAAGCACATGAAAAGTGACAAAACGTTGACAATGATGCCCTTGGCCAAAAAGGGCGTATGCGTTTTTTCCTGAATATATTCAGGAAAAAACGCATACGCCCTTTTTGGCCAACCAAGCAAGCCGGAAGGGCAAATCAGCGCTACAAAGAAGTCTCGCTTGCCCTCGGTCAAAAGGGCCATGCTGAACAAAGTGTAAAAACCAGAAAAGCAGGACAGGCCATGGAGACATGGGAGCCTTGCTACGCTGATGGGCGGGATGTAAATTGCCAACAGGCACTCTGGAGAAGAGTACGGTGTGTCCTGAAACAAGTAATAAACACAGCGTAGAGAGCATAGGGCAATTCCACTCATGGGCGTATAAATTGGGAAAACTAAAAATCAACAAGACACAGGCACCCTAAAGTTTACGGCTGCTCTGTTGCCAAGAACCTCCGCTTCGGTACACCTTCAATATCCCAGGAAAGAGAAAAATGGATAAAGAAATGGTGGTACTTGGCACAATGGAATATCACTCAGCCATGAAATCAATGTCATAAGGCTAGTTAGCAGCATGATGAGTGGATTTAGGTACGATGATTCTAAGTGAAATAAGTCAAACAGAAAAAGGCACTTATCCTAAGATATCGCTTATAGAGGGAATGTCAAAATCGCTACACTTGAACTGAATTACAAACAGAACAGAGGCACACCTTTAGAAGACACACTATGGCTGCTTAACGGGAAAGGTGAGGTGGGGTGATGCATAAAACAAGGGTTTGAAATTAGCTCAGACACCACTCCATAAGCCAAATATGTACTAGACAAGGCCTACTCCCTGCTCAGTGAACTGGACTCAACACCCCCTAGTCACCGCACAAGAATATATCTGACTAGTATGAATCTAAAAACCTATGTATCGATATCTCTCTGCAAGTGAACCAAGAGGGTGTAAAGCGGCATAAACACAGCAGGGAAAAGCAGCCAAACCCCATTCTAAACATACATTACTTTAAAAAACCCACAAAGCAAAGACAGTGAAAGAGAGAGAAATTCTGACAAAATCCGTTCAGGGTCTCTGATGCAACCTGGATTGACCATATCTAGACCCACAGCTGGATGAGACATAAGGCTGGACACTCTTGGGGCTGAGAGGATTGGTGAGGTCGGGTGAGCAAATGCAGATGCTTTAAAGTAACACCGCGGGGTACCCACCCCATGGGTCTCAAATCTCCAGGTACAAGGGAAACTTCCTACATCAAAACATGCATGGGAAACCCAGAAGATGGTATGCCATGAGATCGGGAAACGTTTCTAAAACGCACCTCATTTCTCCTCTCCTTGTGCACAAGTTCGCCATTGCAGCCACTTGACTACCATCTCCCTAATTGGAGAATCAGCACCTTTAACCTCCTGTTTCGTCCAGGTTGCAATTTGTCCTGAGGATGAAGGGGAAGACGGGGAAACAACGAGAGACTAGCCCTAGGTGTTGGGACTGGCACAGGTCACTCCATTTTCCCATCAGGAAGAAGAATGAACCACAGGCTCAGCCTGGCCCCCAGAACCAAAATAGGGCCTGAAGCAATCCTGCGCTTTTGCGGCCAGCTCCCAAAAAAGCGAAGAGACAAATGGAGCTCAGGGGCACTGCAATTCACAAACGTGCAGAGTTATAAATGAGAACTCTCGTCCACAAATATATTGAGGGAAGGCAACGAAGAGGATTTGAAAGCAAGGCAGATTTGCAGGAAACAGATTTCAGGAGGTAGATTCGACTCGCCTTTAAAGCACATGAAAAGCGGCAAAACGTTGACAATGAGGCCCTTGGCCAAAAAGGGCGTATGCGTTTTTTCCTGAATATATTCAGGAAAAAACGCATACGCCCTTTTTGGCCAACCAAGCAAGCCGGAAGGGCAAATCAGCGCTACAAAGAAGTCTCGCTTTCCCTAGGTCAAAAGGGCCATGCTGAAGAAAGTGTAAAAACCAGAAAAGCAGGACAGGCCATGGAGACATGGGAGCCTTGCTACGCTGATGGGCGGGATGTAAATTGCCAACAGGCACTCTGGAGATGAGTACGGTGTGTCCTGAAACAAGTAATAAACACAGCGTTGAGAGCATAGGGCACTTCCACTCATGGGCGTATAAATTGGGAAAACTAAAAATCAACAAGACACAGGCACCCCAAACTTTACGGCTGTTCTGTTGCCAAGAACCTCCGCTTCGGTACACCTTCAATATCCCAGGAAAGAGAAAAATGGATAAACAAATGGTGGTACTTGGCACAATGGAATATCACTCAGCCATGAAATCAATGTCATAAGGCTAGTTAGCAGCATGATGAGTGGATTTAGGTACGATGATTCTAAGTGAAATAAGTCACACAGAAAAAGACACTTATCCTACGATATTGCTTATAGAGGGAATGTCAAAATCGCTACACTTGAACTGAATTACAAAACAGAACAGAGGCACACCTTTAGAAGACACACTATGGCTGCTTAACCGGAAAGGTGAGGTGGGGTGATGCATAAAACAAGTGTTTGAAATTAGCTCAGAGACCGCTCCATATGCCAAATATGTAATAGACAAGGCCTACTCCCTGCTCAGTGAACTGGACTCAACACCCCCTAGTCACCGCACAAGAATATATCTGACTAGTATGAATCTGAAAACCTGTGTATTGATATCTCTCTGCAAGTGAATCAAGAGGGTGTAAAGCGGCATAAACGCAGCAGGGAAAAGCAGCCAAACCCCATTCTAAACATACATTACTTTAAAAAAGCCACAAAGCAAAGACAGTGAAAGAGAGAGAAATTCCTACAAAATCCGTTCAGGGTCTCTGATGCAACCTGGATTGACCATATCTAGACCCACAGCTGGATGAGACATAAGGCTGGACACTCTTGGGGCTGAGAGGATTGGTGAGGTTGGGTGAGCAAACGCAGATCCTTTAAAGTAATACCGCGGGGTACCCACCCCATGGGTCTCAAATCTCCAGGTACAAGGGCATCTTCCTACATCCAAACATGCATGTGAAACCCAGAAGATGGTATGCTGTGAGATCGGGAAAGGTTTCTAAAACGCACCTCATTTCTCCTCTCCTTGTGCTCGGGTTCCCCATTCCAGCCGCTTGATTCACCATCTCCCTACTTGGAGAATCAGCATCTTTAAACTCCTGTATCGTACAGGTTGCAATTTTCCTGAGGATGAACGGGAAGACGGGCAACCAACGAGAGACTAGCCCTAGGTGTTGGGACAGGCACAGGTCACTCCATTTTTCCATTAGGAAGAAGAATGAACCACAGGCTCAGCCTGCCCCCCAGAACCAAAATAGGGCCTGAAGCAATCCTGCGCTTTTGCGGCCAGCTCCCAAAAAAGCGAGGAGACAAATGGAGCTCAGGGGCACTGCAATTCACAAACGTGCAGAGTTATCAATGAGAACTCTCGTCCACAAATATATTGAGGGAAGGCAACGAAGAGGATTTGAAAGCAAGGCAGATTTTCAGGAAACAGATTTCAGGATGTAGATTAGACTCGCCTGTAAAGCACATGAAAAGTGGCAAAACGTTGACAATGATGCCCTTGGCCAAAAAGGGCGTATGCGTTTTTTCCTGAATATATTCAGGAAAAAACGCATACGCCCTTTTTGGCCAACCAAGCAAGCTGGAAGGGCAAATCAGTGCTACAAAGAAGTCTCAATTGCCCTCGGTCAAAAGGGCCATGCTGAAAAAGGTGTAAAAACCAGAAAATCAGGACAGGCCATGGAGACATGCGAGCCTTGCTACGCTGATGGGCGGGATGTAAATTGCCAACAGGCACTCTGGAGAAGTGTACGGTGTGTCCTGAAACAAGTAATAAACACAGCTTAGAGAGCATAGGGCACTTCCACTCATGGGCGTATAAATTGGGAAAACTAAAAATCAACAAGACACAGGCACCCCAAAATTTACAGCTGCTCTGTTTCCAAGAACCTCCACTTCGGTACACCTTCAATATCCCAGGAAAGAGAAAAATGGATAAACAAATGGTGGTACTTGGCACAATGGAATGTCACTCAGCCATGAAATCAATGTCATAAGGCTAGTTAGCAGCATGATGAGTGGATTTAGCGACGATGATTCTAAGTGAAATAAGTCACACAGAAAAAGGCACTTATCCTAAGATATCGCTTATAGAGGGAATGTCAAAATCGCTACACTTGAACTGAATTACAAAACAGAACAGAGTCACACCTTTAGAAGACACACTATGGCTGCTTAACGGGAAAGGTGAGGTGGGGTGATGCATAAAACAAGGGTTTGAAATTAGCTCAGAGACCGCTCCATAAGCCAAATATGTAATAGACAAGGCCTACTCCCTGCTCAGTGAACTGGACTCAACACACCCTAGTCACCACACAAGAATATATCTGAGTAGTAAGAATCTGAAAACCTATGTATCGATATCTCTCTGCAAGTGAATCAAGAGGGTGTAAAGCGGCATCAACACAGCAGGGAAAAGCACCCAAGCCCGATTCTAAACATAAATTACTTTAAAAAACCCACAAAACAAAGACAGTGAAAGAGAGAGAAATTCTTACAAAATCCGTTCAGGGTCTCTGATGCAACCTGGATTGACCATATCTAGACCCACAGCTGGATGAGACATAAGGCTGGACACTCTTGGGGCTGAGAGGATTGGTGAGGTTGGGTGAGCAAATGCAGATACTTTAAAGTAACACTGCGGGGAACACACCCCATGGGTCTCAAATCTCCAGGTACAAGGGCATCTTCCTACATCAAAACATGCATGGGAAACCCAGAAGATGGTATGCCATGAGATCGGGAAAGGTTTCTAAAACGCACCTCATTTCTCCTCTCCTTGTGCTCGGGTTCGCCATTCCAGCTGCTTGACCAACCATCTCCCTACTTGGAGAATCAGCACCTTTAACCTCCTGATTGTACAGGTTGCAATTTGTCCTGAGGATGAACGGGAAGACGCGGAACTAACGAGAGATGAGCCCTAGGTTTTGGGACAGGCGGAGGTCACTCCATTTTCCCATCAGGAAGAAGAATGAACCACAGGCTCAGCCTGCCCCCCAGAACCAAAATAGGGCCTGAAGCAATCCTGCGCTTTTGCGGCCAGCTCCCAAAAAAGCGAGGAGACAAATGGAGCTCAGGGGCACTGCAATTCACAAACGTGCAGAGTTATAAATGAGAACTCTCGTCCACAAATATATTGAGGGAAGGCAACGAAGAGGATTTGAAAGCAAGGCAGATTTGCAGGAAACAGATTTCAGGAGGTAGATTCGACTCGCCTTTAAAGCACATGAAAAGTGGCAAAACGTTGACAATGATGCCCTTGGCCAAAAAGGGCGTATGCGTTTTTTCCTGAATATATTCAGGAAAAAACGCATACGCCCTTTTTGGCCAACCAAGCAAGCCGGAAGGGCAAATCAGCGCTACAAAGAACTCTCGCTTGCCCTCGGTCAAAAGGGCCATGCTGAACAAACTGTAAAAACCAGAAAAGCAGGACAGGCCATGGAGACATGGGAGCCTTGCTACGCTGATGGGCAGCTTGTAAATTGCCAACAGGCACTCTGGAGAAGTGTACGGTGTGTCCTGAACCAAGTAATAAACACAGCTTAGAGAGCATAGGGCACTTCCACTCATGGGCATATAAATTGGAAAAAATAAAAATCAACAAGACACAGACACCCCAACCTTTACGGCTGCTCTGTTTCCAAGAACCTCCACTTCGGTACACCTTCAGTATCCCAGAAAGAGAAAAATGGATAAAGAAATGGTGGTACTTGGCCCAATGGAATATCACTCAGCCATGAAAGCAATGTCATAAGGCTAGTTAGCAGCATGATGAGTGGATTTAGGTACGATGATTCTAAGTGAAATAAGTCACACAGAAAAAGACACTTATCCTAAGATATCGCTTATAGAGGGAATGTCAAAATCGCTACACTTGAACTGAATTACAAAACAGAACAGAGTCACACCTTTAGAAGACACAATATGGCTGCTTAACGGGAAAGGTGAGGTGGGGTGATGCATAAAACAAGGGTTTGAAATTAGCTCAGAGACCTCTCCATAGGCCAAATATGTAATAGACAAGGCCTACTCCCTGCTCAGTGAACTGGACTCAACACCCCCTAGTCACCGCACAAGAATATATCTGAGTAGTAAGAATCTGAAAACCTATGTATCGATATCTCTCTGCAAGTGAATCAAGAGGGTGTAAAGCGGCATAAACACAGCAGAGAAAAGCAGCCAAGCCCCATTCTAAACATAAATTACTTTAAAAAACCCACACAAAAAAAACAGTGAAAGAGAGAGAAATTCTTACAAAATCAGTTCAGGGTCTCTGATGCAACCTGGATTGACCATATCTAGACCCACAGCTGGATGAGACATAAGGTTGGACACTCTTGGGGCTCAGAGGATTGGTGAGGTTGGGTGAGCAAATGCAGATATTTTAAAGTAACACTGCGGGGTACCCACACCATGGGTCTCAAATCTCCAGGTACAAGGGCATCTTCCTACATCAAAACATGCATGGGAAACCCAGAAGATGGTATGCCGTGAGATCGGGAAAGGCTTCTAAAACGCACCTCATTTCTCCTCTCCTTGTTCTCGGGTTCGCCATTCCAGCCGCTTGACTAACCATCTCCCTACTTGGAGAATCAGCACCTTTAACCTCCTGTTTCGTCCACGTTGCAATTTGTCCTGAGGATGAACGGGAAGACGGGCAACCAACGAGAGACTAGCCCTAGGTGTTGGTACAGCCACAGGTCACTCCATTTTCCCATCAGGAAGAAGAATGAACCACAGGCTCCGGCGGCCCCCTGGAAGCCGAATAGGGCCTGAAGCAATCCTGCGCTTTTGCTGCCAGCTCCCAAAAATGCGAGTAGACAAATGGAGCTCAGGGGCACTGCAATTCACAAACGTGCAGAGTTATAAATGATAACTCTCGTCCACAAATATATTGAGGGAAGGCAACGAAGAGGATTTGAAAGCAAGGCAGATTTGCAGGAAACAGATTTCAGGAGGTAGATTCGACTCGCCTTTAAAGCACATGAAAAGCGGAAAAACGTTTACAATGATGCCCTGGGCCAAAAAGGGCATATGCGTTTTTTCCTGAATATATTCAGGAAAAAACGCATATGCCCTTTTTGGCCAACCAAGCAAGCCGGAAGGGCAAATCAGCACTACAACGAAGTCTCACTTGCCCTCGGTCAAAAGGGCCATGCTGAAGAAAGTGTAAAAACCAGAAAAGCAGGACAGGCCATGGAGACATGGGAGCCTTGCTACGCTGATGGGCGGGATGTAAATTGCCAACAGGCACTCTGGAAAATTGTACGGTGTGTCCTGAAACAAGTAATAAACACAGCTTAGAGAGCATAGGGCACTTCCACTCATGGGCGTATAAATTGGGAAAACTAAAATTCAACAAGACACAGGCACCCCAAACGTTACGGGTGCTCTGTTTCCAAGAACCTCCACTTCAGTACACCTTCAATATCTCAGGAAAGAGAAAAATGGATAAACAAATAGTGGTACTTGGCACAATGGAATATCACTCAGCCATGAAATCAATGTCATAAGGCTAGTTAGCAGCATGATGAGTGGATTTAGTGACGATGATTCTAAGTGAAATAAGTCACACAGAAAAAGACACTTATCCTAAGATATCGCTTATAGAGGGAATGTCAAAATCGCTACACTTGAACTGAATTACAAAACAGAACAGAGTCAAACCTTTAGAAGACACACTATGGCTGCTTAACGGGAAAGGTGAGGTGGGGTGATGCATAAAACAAGGGTTTGAACTTAGCTCAGAGACCGCTCCATAAGCCAAATATGTAATAGACAAGGCCTACTCCCTGCTCAGTGAACTGGACTCAACACCCCCTAGTCACCGCACAAGAATATATCTGACTAGTAAGAATCTGAAAACCTATGTATCGATATCTCTCTGCAAGTGAATCAAGAGGGTGTAAAGCGGAATAAACACAGCAGGGAAAAGCAGCCAAGCCCCATTTTAAACATAAATTACTTGAAAAAACCCACAAGACAAAGACAGTGAAAGAGAAATTCTTACAAAATCCGTTCAGGGTCTCTGATGCAACTTGGATTGACCATATCTAGACCCACAGCTGGATGAGACATAAGGCTGGACACTCTTGGGGCTGAGAGGATTGGTGAGGTTGGGTGAGCAAACCCAGATACTTTAAAGTAACACCGCGGGGTACACACCCCATGGGTCTCAAATCTCCAGGTACAAGGGCATCTTCCTACATCAAAACATGCATGGGAAACCCAGAAGATGGTATGCCGTGAGATCGGGAAAGGCTTCTAAAACGCACCTCATTTCTCCTCTCCTTGTGCTCGGGTTTGCCATTCCAGCCGCTTGACTAAACATCTCCCTACTTGGAGAATCAGCACCTTTAACCTCCTGTTTCGTACAGGTTGCAATTTGTCCTGAGGATGAACGGGAAGACGGGGAACCAACGAGAGACTAGCCCTAGGTTTTGGGACAGGCACAGGTCACTCCATTTTCCCATCAGGAAGAAGAATGAACCACAGGCTCAGCCTGCCCCCCAGAACCAAAATAGGGCCTGAAGCAATCCTGCGCATTTGCGGCCAGCTCCCAAAAAAGCGAGTAGAAAAATGGAGCTCAGGGGCACTGCAATTCACAAACGTGCAGAGTTATCAATGAGAACTCTCGTCCACAAATATATTGAGGGAAGGCAACGAAGAGGATTTGAAAGCAAGGCAGATTTTCAGGAAACAGATTTCAGGATGTAGATTCGACTCGCCTGTAAAGCACATGAAAAGCGGCAAAACGTTGACAATGAGGCCCTTGGCCAAAAAGGGCGTATGCGTTTTTTCCTGAATATATTCAGGAAAAAACGCATACGCCCTTTTTGGCCAACCAAGCAAGCCGGAAGGGCAAATCAGCGCTACAAAGAAGTCTCGCTTGCCCTCGGTCAAAAGGGCCATGTTGAACAAACAGTAAAAACCAGAAAAGCAGGACAGGCCATGGAGACATGGGAGCCTTGCTACGCTGATGGGCAGGATGTAAATTGCCAACAGGCACTCTGGAGAAGTGTACGGTGTGTCCTGAAACAAGTAATAAACACAGCGTAGAGAGCATAGGGCATTTCCACTCATGGGCGTATAAATTGGGAAAACTAAAAATCAACAAGACACAGGCACCCCAAACGTTACGGGTGCTCTGTTTCCAAGAACCTCCACTTCAGTACACCTTCAATATCCCAGGAAAGAGAAAAATGGATAAACAAATAGTGGTACTTGGCACAATGGAATATCACTCAGCCATGAAATCAATGTCATAAGGCTAGTTAGCAGCATGATGAGTGGATTTAGGTAAGATGATTCTAAGTGAAATAAGTCACACAGAAAAAGACACTTATCCTAAGATATCGCTTATAGAGGGAATGTCAAAATCGCTACACTTGAACTGAATTACAAAACAGAACAGAGGCACACCTTTAGAAGACACACTATGGCTGCTTAACGGGAAAGGTGAGGTGGGGTGATGCATAAAACAAGGGTTTGAAATTAGCTCAGACACCGCTCCATAAGCCAAATATGTAATAGACAAGGCCTACTCCCTGCTCAGTGAACTGGACTCAACACCCCCTAGTCACCGCACAAGAATATATCTGACTAGTAAGAATCTGAAAACCTATGTATCAATATCTCTCTGCAAGTGAATCAAGAGGGTGTAAAGCGGAATAAACACAGCAGGGAAAAGCAGCCAAGCCCCATTCTAAACATAAATTACTTTAAAAAACCCACAAAACAAAGACAGTGAAAGAGAAATTCTTACAAAATCCGTTCAGGGTCTCTGATGCAACCTGGATTGACCATATCTAGACCCACAGCTGGATGAGACATAAGGCTGGACACTCTTGGGGCTGAGAGGATTGGTGAGGTTGAGTGAGCAAACCCAGATACTTTAAAGTAACACCGCGGGGTACACACCCCATGGGTCTCAAATCTCCAGGTACAAGGGCATCTTCCTACATCAAAACATGCATGGGAAACCCAGAAGATGGTATGCCGTGAGATCGGGAAAGGTTTCTAAAACGCACCTCATTTCTCCTCTCCTTGTGCTCGGGTTCGCCATTCCAGCCGCTTGACTAACCATCTCCCTACTTGGAGAATCAGCACCTTTAACCTCCTGTTTCGTCCAGGTTGCAATTTGTCCTGAGGATGAACGGGAAGACGGGGAACCAACGAGACACTAGCCCTAGGTGTTGGGACAGGCACAGGTCACTCCATTTTCCCATCAGGAAGAAGAATGAACCACAGGCTCAGCCTGCCCCCCAGAACCAAAAAAGGGCCTGAAGCAATCCTGCGCTTTTGCGGCCAGCTCCCAAAAAAGCGAGTAGACAAATGGAGCTCAGGGGCACTGCAATTCACAAACGTGCAGAGTTATCAATGATAACTCTCGTCCACAAATATATTGAGGGAAGGCAACGAAGAGGATTTGAAAGCAAGGCAGATTTGCAGGAAACAGATTTCAGGAGGTAGATTCGACTCGCCTTTAAAGCACATGAAAAGTGGCAAAACGTTGACAATGATGCCCTTGGCCAAAAAGGGCGTATGCGTTTTTTCCTGAATATATTCAGGAAAAAACGCATACGCCCTTTTTGGCCAACCAAGCAAGCCGGAAGGGCAAATCAGCGCTACAAAGAACTCTCGCTTGCCCTCGGTCAAAAGGGCCATGCTGAACAAACTGTAAAAACCAGAAAAGCAGGACAGGCCATGGAGACATGGGAGCCTTGCTACGCTGATGGGCAGGTTGTAAATTGCCAACAGGCACTCTGGAGAAGTGTACGGTGTGTCCTGAACCAAGTAATAAACACAGCTTAGAGAGCATAGGGCACTTCCACTCATGGGCGTATAAATTGGGAAAAATAAAAATCAACAAGAAACAGGCACCCCAACCTTTACGGCTGCTCTGTTTCCAAGAACCTCCACTTCGGTACACCTTCAATATCCCAGAAAGAGAAAAATGGATAAAGAAATGGTGGTACTTGGCCCAATGGAATATCACTCAGCCATGAAATCAATGTCATAAGGCTAGTTAGCAGCATGATGAGTGGATTTAGGTACGATGATTCTAAGTGAAATAAGTCACACAGAAAAAGACACTTATCCTAAGATATCGCTTATAGAGGGAATGTCAAAATCGCTACACTTGAACTGAATTACAAAACAGAACAGAGTCACACCTTTAGAAGACACAATATGGCTGCTTAACGGGAAAGGTGAGGTGGGGTGATGCATAAAACAAGGGTTTGAAATTAGCTCAGAGACCTCTCCATAGGCCAAATATGTAATAGACAAGGCCTACTCCCTGCTCAGTGAACTGGACTCAACACCCCCTAGTCACCGCACAAGAATATATCTGAGTAGTAAGAATCTGAAAACCTATGTATCGATATCTCTCTGCAAGTGAATCAAGAGGGTGTAAAGCGGCATAAACACAGCAGAGAAAAGCAGCCAAGCCCCATTCTAAACATAAATTACTTTAAAAAAC
This sequence comes from Eubalaena glacialis, assembly GCF_028564815.1. Classification (NCBI taxonomy): domain Eukaryota; kingdom Metazoa; phylum Chordata; class Mammalia; order Artiodactyla; family Balaenidae; genus Eubalaena; species Eubalaena glacialis. The sequence goes on from NW_026871236.1 coordinate 722,995, forward strand.
CCACACAAAAAAAACAGTGAAAGAGAGAGAAATTCTTACAAAATCAGTTCAGGGTCTCTGATGCAACCTGGATTGACCATATCTAGACCCACAGCTGGATGAGACATAAGGCTGGACACTCTTGGGGCTCAGAGGATTGGTGAGGTTGGGTGAACAAATGCAGATATTTTAAAGTAACACTGCGGGGTACCCACACCATGGGTCTCAAATCTCCAGGTACAAGGGCATCTTCCTACATCAAAACATGCATGGGAAACCCAGAAGATGGTAGGCCGTGAGATCGGGAAAGGTTTCTAAAACGCACCTCATTTCTCCTCTCCTTGTGCTCGGGTTCGCCATTCCAGCCGCTTGACTAACCATCTCCCTACTTGGAGAATCAGCACCTTTAACCTCCTGTTTCGTACAGGTTGCAATTTGTCCTGAGGATGAACGGGAAGACGGGCAACCAACGAGAGACTAGCCCTAGGTGTTGGTACAGCCACAGGTCACTCCATTTTCCCATCAGGAAGAAGAATGAACCACAGGCTCCGGCGGCCCCCTGGAAGCCGAATAGGGCCTGAAGCAATCCTGCTCTTTTGCTGCCAGCTCCCAAAAATGCGAGTAGACAAATGGAGCTCAGGGGCACTGCAATTCACAAACGTGCAGAGTTATAAATGAGAACTCTCGTCCACAAATATATTGAGGGAAGGCAACGAAGAGGATTTGAAAGCAAGGCAGATTTGCAGGAAACAGATTTCAGGAGGTAGATTCGACTCGCCTTTAAAGCACATGAAAAGCGGAAAAACGTTTACAATGATGCCCTGGGCCAAAAAGGGCATATGCGTTTTTTCCTGAATATATTCAGGAAAAAACGCATATGCCCTTTTTGGCCAACCAAGCAAGCCGGAAGGGCAAATCAGCGCTACAAAGAAGTCTCACTTGCCCTCGGTCAAAAGGGCCATGCTGAAGAAAGTGTAAAAACCAGAAAAGCAGGACAGGCCATGGAGACATGGGAGCCTTGCTACGCTGATGGGCGGGATGTAAATTGCCAACAGGCACTCTGGAAAATTGTACGGTGTGTCCTGAAACAAGTAATAAACACAGCTTAGAGAGCATAGGGCACTTCCACTCATGGGCGTATAAATTGGGAAAACTAAAAATCAACAAGACACAGGCACCCCAAACGTTACGGGTGCTCTGTTTCCAAGAACCTCCACTTCAGTACACCTTCAATATCCCAGGAAAGAGAAAAATAGATAAACAAATAGTGGTACTTGGCACAATGGAATATCACTCAGCCATGAAATCAATGTCATGAGGCTAGTTAGCAGCATGATGAGTGGATTTAGTGACGATGATTCTAAGTGAAATAAGTCACACAGAAAAAGACACTTATCCTAAGATATCGCTTATAGAGGGAATGTCAAAATCGCTACACTTGAACTCAATTACAAAACAGAACAGAGTCAAACCTTTAGAAGACACAGTATGGCTGCTTAACGGGAAAGGTGAGGTGGGGTGATGCATAAAACAAGGGTTTGAACTTAGCTCAGAGACCGCTCCATAAGCCAAATATGTAATAGACAAGGCCTACTCCCTGCTCAGTGAACTGGACTCAACACCCCCTAGTCACCGCACAAGAATATATCTGACTAGTAAGAATCTGAAAACCTATGTATCGATATCTCTCTGCAAGTGAATCAAGAGGGTGTAAAGCGGAATAAACACAGCAGGGAAAAGCAGCCAAGCCCCATTTTAAACATAAATTACTTGAAAAAACCCACAAGACAAAGACAGTGAAAGAGAAATTCTTACAAAATCCGTTCAGGGTCTCTGATGCAACTTGGATTGACCATATCTAGACCCACAGCTGGATGAGACATAAGGCTGGACACTCTTGGGGCTGAGAGGATTGGTGAGGTTGGGTGAGCAAACCCAGATACTTTAAAGTAACACCGCGGGGTACACACCCCATGGGTCTCAAATCTCCAGGTACAAGGGCATCTTCCTACATGAAAACATGCATGGGAAACCCAGAAGATGGTATGCCGTGAGATCGGGAAAGGCTTCTAAAACGCACCTCATTTCTCCTCTCCTTGTGCTCGGGTTCGCCATTCCAGCCGCTTGACTAACCATCTCCCTACTTGGAGAATCAGCACCTTTAACCTCCTGTTTCGTACAGGTTGCAATTTGTCCTGAGGATGAACGGGAAGACGGGGAACCAACGAGAGACTAGCGCTAGGTGTTGGGACAGGCACAGGTCACTCCATTTTCCCATCAGGAAGAAGAATGAACCACAGGCTCAGCCTGCCCCCCAGAAGCAAAATAGGGCCTGAAGCAATCCTGCGCTTTTGTGGCCAGCTCCCAAAAAAGCGAGGAGACAAATGGAGCTCAGGGGCACTGCAATTCACAAACGTGCAGAGTTATAAATGAGAACTCTCGTCCACAAATATATTGAGGGAAGGCAACGAAGAGGATTTGAAAGCAAGGCAGATTTGCAGGAAACAGATTTCAGGAGATAGATTCGACTCGCCTTTAAAGCACATGAAAAGTGGCAAAACGTTGACAATGATGCCCTTGGCCAAAAAGGGCATATGCGTTTTTACCTGAATATACTCAGGAAAAAACGCATACGCCCTTTTAGGCCAACCAAGCAAGCCGGAAGGGCAAATCAGCGCTACAAAGACGTCTCGTTTGCCCTCGGTCAAAAGGGCCATGCTGAAAAAATTGTAAAAACCAGAAAAGCAGGACAGGCCATGGAGACATGCGAGCCTTGCTACGCTGATGGGCGGGATGTAAATTGCCAACAGCCACTCTGGAGAAGGGTACGGTGTGTCCTGAAACAAGTAATAAACACAGCTTAGAGAGCATAGGGCACTTCCACTCATGGGCGTATAAATTGGGAAAAATAAAAATCAACAAGACACAGGCACCCCAACCTTTACGGCTGCTCTGTTTCCAAGAACCTCCACTTCGGTACACCTTCAATATCCCAGAAAGAGAAAAATGGATAAAGAAATAGTGGTACTTGGCCCAATGGAATATCACTCAGCCATGAAATCAATGTCATAAGGCTAGTTAGCAGCATGATGAGTGGATTTAGCGACGATGATTCTAAGTGAAATAAGTCACACAGAAAAAGACACTTATCCTAAGATATTGCTTATAGAGGGAATGTCAAAATCGCTACACTTGAACTGAATTACAAAACAGAACAGAGTCACACCTTTAGAAGACACACTATGGCTGCTTAACGGGAAAGGTGAGGTGGGGTGATGCATAAAACAAGGGTTTGAAATTAGCTCAGAGACCTCTCCATAAGCCAAATATGTAATAGACAAGGCCTACTCCCTGCTCAGTGAACTGGACTCAACACCCCCTAGTCACCGCACAAGAATATATCTCACTATTAAGAATCTGAAAACCTATGTATCGATATCTCTCTGCAAGTGAATCAAGAGGGTGTAAAGCGGCATAAACACAGCAGAGAAAAGCAGCCAATCCCCATTCTAAACATAAATTACTTTAAAAATCCCACACAAAAAAAACAGTGAAAGACAGAGAAATTTTTACAAAATCCGTTCAGGGTCTCTGATGCAACCTGGATTGCCCATATCTAGACCCACAGCTGGATGAGACATAAGGCTGGACACTCTTGGGGCTCAGAGGATTGGTGAGGTAGGGTGAGCAAATGCAGATACTTTAAATAACACTGCGGGGTACCCACCCCATGGGTCTCAAATCTCCAGGTACAAGGGCATCTTCCTACATCAAAACATGCATGGGAAACCCAGAAGATGGTATGCTGTGAGATCGGGAAAGGCTTCTAAAACGCACCTCATTTCTCCTCTCCTTGTGCTCGGGTTCGCCATTCCAGCCGCTTGACTAACCATCTCCCTACTTGGAGAATCAGCACCTTTAACCTCCTATTTCGTACAGGTTGCAATTTGTCCTGAGGATGAACGGGAAGACGCGGAACCAACGAGAGACGAGCCCTAGGTGTTGGGACAGGCGTAGGTCACTCCATTTTCCCATCAGGAAGAAGAATGAACCACAGGCTCAGCCTGCCCCCCAGAACCAAAATAGGGCCTGAAGCAATCCTGCGCTTTTGCGGCCAGCTCCCAAAAAAGCGAGGAGACAAATGGAGCTCAGGGGCACTGCAATTCACAAACGTGCAGAGTTATAAATGAGAACTCTCGTCCACAAATATATTGAGGGAAGGCAACGAAGAGGATTTGAAAGCAAGGCAGATTTGCAGGAAACAGATTTCAGGAGGTAGATTCCACTCGCCTTTAAAGCACATGAAAAGCGGCAAAACGTTGACAATGATGCCCTTGGCCAAAAAGGGCGTATGCGTTTTTTCCTGAATATATTCAGGAAAAAACGCATACGCCCTTTTTGGCCAACCAAGCAAGCCGGAAGGGCAAATCAGCACTACAAAGAAGTCTCGCTTGCCCTCGGTCAAAAGGGCCATGCTGAACAAAGTGTAAAAACCAGAAAAGCAGGACAGGCCATGGAGACATGGGAGCCTTGCTACGCTGATGGGCGGGATGTAAATTGCCAACAGGCACTCTGGAGAATTGTACGGTGTGTCCTGAAACAAGTAATAAACACAGCTTAGAGAGCATAGGGCACTTCCACTCATGGGCGTATAAATTGGGAAAACTAAAAATCAACAAGACACAGGCAACCCAAACTTTACGGCTGCTCTGTTTCCAAGAACCTCTACTTCAGTACACCTTCAATATCCCAGGAAAGAGAAAAATGGATAAACAAATAGTGGTACTTGGCACAATGGAATATCACTCAGCCATGAATTCAATGTCATAAGGCTAGTTAGCAGCATGATGAGTGGATTTAGTGTCGATGATTCTAAGTGAAATAAGTCACACAGAAAAAGACACTTATCCTAAGATATCGCTTATAGAGGGAATGTCAAAATCGCTACACTTGAACTGAATTACAAAACAGAACAGAGTCACACCTTTAGAAGACACACTATGGCTGCTTAACCGGAAAGGTGAGGTGGGGTGATGCATAAAACAAGGGTTTGAACTTAGCTCAGAGACCGCTCCATAAGCCAAATATGTAATAGACAAGGCCTACTCCCTGCTCAGTGAACTGGACTCAACACCCCCTAGTCACCGCACAAGAATATATCTGAGTAGTAAGAATCTGAAAACCTATGTATCGATATCTCTCTGCAAGTGAATCAAGAGGGTGTAAAGCGAATAAACGCAGCACGGAAAAGCAGCCAAGCCCCATTTTAAACATAAATTACTTTAAAAAACCCACAAAACAAAGACAGTGAAAGAGAGAGAAATTCTTACAAAATCCGTTCAGGGTCTATGATGCAACTTGGATTGACCATATCTAGACCCACAGCTGGATGAGACATAAGGCTGGACACTCTTGGGGCTGAGAGGATTGGTGAGGTTGGGTGAGCAAACGCAGATACTTTAAAGTAACACCGTGGGTTACACACCCCATGGGTCTCAAATCTCCAGGTACAAGGGCATCTTCCTACATCAAAACATGCATGGGAAACCCAGAAGATGGTATGCCGTGAGATCGGGAAAGGTTTCTAAAACGCACCTCATTTCTCCTCTCCTTGTGCTCGGGTTCGCCATTCCAGCCGCTTGACTAACCATCTCCCTACTTGGAGAATCAGCACCTTTAACCTCCTGTTTCGTACAGGTTGCAATTTGTCCTGAGGATGAACGGGAAGACGGGGAACCAACGAGAGACTAGCCCTAGGTGTTGGGACAGGCACAGGTCACTCCATTTTCCCATCAGGAAGAAGAATGAACCACAGGCTCAGCCTGCCCCCCAGAACCAAAATAGGGCCTGAAGCAATCCTGCGCTTTTGCGGCCAGCTCCCAAAAAAGCGAGTAGAAAAATGGAGCTCAGGGGCACTGCAATTCAGAAACGTGCAGAGTTATAAATGATAACTCTCGTCCACAAATATATTGAGGGAAGGCAACGAAGAGGATTTGAAGCAAAGCAGATTTGCAAGAAACAGATTTCAGGAGGTAGATTCGACTCGCCTTTAAAGCACATGAAAAGCGGCACAACGTTGACAATGATGACCTTGGCCAAAAAGGGCGTATGCGTTTTTTCCTGAATATATTCAGGAAAAAACGCATACGCCCTTTTTGGCCAACCAAGCAAGCCGGAAGGGCAAATCAGCGCTACAAGGAAGTCTCGCTTGCCCTCGGTCAAAAGGGCCATGCTGAAAAAAGTGTAAAAACCAGAAAAGCAGGACAGGCCATGGAGACATGGGAGCCTTGCTACGCTGATGGGCGGGATGTAATTTGCCAACAGGCACTCTGGAGAAGTGTACGGTGTGTCCTGAAACAAGTAATAAACACAGCTTAGAGAGCATAGGGAACTTCCACTCATGGGCGTATAAATTGGGAAAACTAAAAATCAACAAGACACAGGCACCCCAAAGTTTACGGCTGCTCTGCTTCCAAGAACCATCACTTCGGTACACCTTCAATATCCCAGAAAGAGAAAAATGGATAAAGAAATAGTGGTACTTGGCCCAATGGAATATCACTCAGCCATGAGATCAATGTCATAAGGCTAGTTAGCAGCATGATGAGTGGATTTAGCGACGATGATTCTAAGTGAAATAAGTCACACAGAAAAAGACACTTATCCTAAGATATCGCTTATAGAGGGAATGTCAAAATCGCTAAACTTGAACTGAATTACAAAACAGAACAGAGTCACACCTTTAGAAGACACACTATGGCTGCTTAACGGGAAAGGTGAGGTGGGGTGATGCATAAAACAAGGGTTTGAAATTAGCTCAGAGACCGCTCCATAAGCCAAATATGTAATAGACAAGGCCTACTCCCTGCTCAGTGAACTGGACTCAACACCCCCTAGTCACCGCACAAGAATATATCTGACTAGTAAGAATCTGAAAACCTATGTATCGATATCTCTCTGCAAGTGAATCAAGAGTGTGTAAAGCGGAATAAACACAGCAGGGAAAAGCAGCCAAGCCCCATTCTAAACATAAATTACTTTAAAAAACCCACAAAACAAAGACAGTGAAAGAGAAATTCTTACAAAATCCGTTCAGGGTCTCTGATGCAACTTGGATTGACCATATCTAGACCCACAGCTGGATGAGACATAAGGCTGGACACTCTTGGGGCTGAGAGGATTGGTGAGGTTGGGTGAGCAAACCCAGATATTTTAAAGTAACACCGCGGGGTACACACCCCATGGGTCTCAAATCTCCAGGTACAAGGGCATCTTCCTACATCAAAACATGCATGGGAAACCCAGAAGATGGTATGCCGTGAGATTGGGAAAGGTTTCTAAAACGCATCTCATTTCTCCTCTCCTTGTGCTCGGTTTCGCCATTCCAGCCGCTTGACTAACCATCTCCCTACTTGGAGAATCGGCACCTTTAACCTCCTGTTTCGTCCCGGTTGCAATTTGTCCTGAGGATGAACGGGAAGATGCGGAACCAACGAGAGACGAGCCCTAGGTGTTGGGACAGGCATAGGTCACTCCATTTTCCCATCAGGAAGAAGAATGAACCACAGGCTCAGCCTGCCCCCCAGAACCAAAATAGGGCCTGAAGCAATCCTGCGCTTTTGCAGCCAGCTCCCAAAAAAGCGAGTAGACAAATGGAGCTCAGGGGCACACAATTCACAAACGTGCAGAGTTATAAATGAGAACTCTCGTCCACAAATATATTGAGGGAAGGCAACGAAGAGGATTTGAAAGCAAGGCAGATTTGCAGGAAACAGATTTCAGGAGGTAGATTCGACTCGCCTTTAAAGCACATGAAAAGCGGCAAAACGTTGACAATGATGCCCTTGGCCAAAAAGGGCGTATGCGTTTTTTCCTGAATATATTCAGGAAAAAACGCATACGCCCTTTTTGGCCAACCAAGCAAGCCGGAAGGGCAAATCAGTGCTACAAAGAAATCTCGCTTGCCCTCGGTCAAAAAAGCCATGCTGAAAAAAGTGTAAAAACCAGAAAAGCAGGACAGGCCATGGAGACATGCGAGCCTTGCTACGCTAATGGGTAGGATGTAAATAGCCAACAGGCACTCTGGAGAAGTGTACGGTGTGTCCTGAAACAAGTAATAAACACAGCTTAGAGAGCATAGGGCACTTCCACTCATGGGCGTATAAAGTGGGAAAACTAAAAATCAACAAGACACAGGCACCCCAAACTTTACGGCTGCTCTGTTTCCAAGAACCTCCACTTCGGTACACCTTCAATATCCCAGGAAAGAGAAAAATGGATAAAGAAATGGTGGTACTTGGCACAATGGAATATCACTCAGCCATGAAATCAATGTCATAAGGCTAGTTAGCAGCATGATGAGTGGATTTAGCGACGATGATTCTAAGTGAAATAAGTCACACAGAAAAAGACACTTATCCTAAGATATCGCTTAGAGAGGGAATGTCAAAATCGCTACACTTGAACGGAATTACAAAACAGAACAGAGTCACACCTTTAGAAGACACACTATGGCTGCTTAACGGGAAAGGTGAGGTGGGATGATGCATAGAACAAGGGTTTGAAATTAGCTCAGAGACCGCTCCATAAGCCAAATATGTAATAGACAAGGCCTACTCCCTGCTCAGTGAACTGGACTCAACACCCCCTAGTCACCGCACAAGAATATATCTGACTAGTAAGAATCTGAAAACCTATGTATCGATATCTCTCTGCAAGTGAATCAAGAGGGTGTAAAGCGGAATAAACATAGCAGGGAAAAGCAGCCAAGCCCCATTCTAAACATAAATTACTTTAAAAAACCCACAAAACAAAGACAGTGAAAGAGAAATTCGTACAAAATCAGTTCAGGGTCTCTGATGCAACTTGGATTGACCATATCTAGACCCACAGCTGGATGAGACATAAGGCTGGACACTCTTGGGGCTGAGAGGATTGGTGAGGTTGGGTGAGCAAACCCAGATACTTTAAAGTAACACCGCGGGGTACCCACACCATGGGTCTCAAATCTCCAGGTACAAGGGCATCTTCCTACATCAAAACATGCATGGGAAACCCAGAAGATGGTATGCCGTGAGATCGGGAAAGGTTTCTAAAACGCACCTCATTTCTCCTCTCCTTGTGCTCGGGTTCGCCATTCCAGCCTCTTCACTTTACGTGCTAAATGGTATCTAGAGAGTGGGATATGTTTAATAAATACCCTAACTCTAATGCATACACTAACCCTTACCCATACCCTAAACCTAACTCTCACCCGTACTCTAACCCGTACCCAAAGCCGTACCCTAACCCTAACAATAACTCATAGCCTAACCCATATCCTTTGCCGTACCCTCACCCTTACCCTAACCCGTATCCTAAGCCGTACCCTAACCCTAACCGTAATCCTAACCCATACCCTACTCCGTACCCTCACTCTTACCCTAACCCGTACCCTAAGCCGTACCCTAACTCTAACCCTAACCCTAAGACTAACCCTAACACATATCCTACGCCGTACCCTCACCCTTACTCTAAGCCATACCCTAACCCTAACCCTAACCCTAACACTAACTGTAAACTACCCTTGACTGCTTTTGCCTCCAATAGATTTCCTAAGCACTAGTGTTTTAAGGAACAGGTTAAAAATAAAATGCTAATGTGACTTATTTATAATGTGTGTATTCTTTATCTTATCCTAGTGTCTAAAATTTTCTCCATGGTTGGAACCCAAATTACATTCCTTTACGCGCTAAGTGGTATGTAGAGAGTGGGATAGGTTTAATAAATGAACTAACCCTAACGTGAACCCTAACCCTAACCCATAGCCTAACCCTAACAAGTACCCTAATCCTAACCTGTACCCTATACCTTGACCTAACCCTAAAACTAACCGTAACCCTAACATATACCCTACGCCGTACCGTCACCCGTACCCTAACCCGTACCCTAAGTCGTACCCTAACTCTAACCCTAACCCATACGCTACGCCGTACCCTCACCCGTACCCTAACCCGTATCCTAAGCCGTACCCTAACCCTAACCCTAACCCTAACCCTAACCTATACCCTACGCCGTACACTCACCTGTACTCTAACCCGTACCCTAAGCCGTACCCTACCCCTAACCCTAACCCTAACCCTAACCCATACCCTAACCCATACCCTACGCCGTACACTAACCCATACCCTAACCCGTATCCTAAGCCGTACCCTAATCCTAACCAATACCCTACGCAGTATCCTCACCCTTACCCTCACCCGTACCCTAAACCTAACCCTAACCCTAACCCCTAACCTACGCCATACCCTCACCCGTACCCTATCCCATACCCTAAGCCGTACCCTAACCCTAACACTAACCCTAACCCTAACCCTAACCGAAACTACCCTTGACTGCTTTTGCCTCCATTAAATTTCCTAAGCACTAGTGTTTTAAGGAACAGGTTAAAAAGAAAATCCTCATGTGATTTTTTTATAATGTGTTTATTCTTTATCTTATCCTAGTGACTAAAATCTTCTCCATGGCTGGACACCAAATAATATTCCTTTACGTGCTAAGTGGTATCTAGAGAGTGGGATAGGTTTAATAAATACCCTAATCCTAACGTGTACCCTAGGCCTAACCCATACGCTAACCCGAACGCATACACTAAACCTAACACAAATCCTAACCCTAACACATACGCTAATCCTAACCCGTACCCAAAACTATCCCTAACCCTAAAACTAACCCTAACCCTAACCCTAACCCTAACCCTAACCCATACCCTACGCCGTACCCTCACCCGTACCCTAACCCGTACCCTAAGCCGTACCCTGACCCTAAGCCTAACCCTAACCCTAACCGCTACCCTACGCCGTACCCTATCCCATACCCTAAGCGGTACCCTAACCCTAACACTAATCCTAACCCTAAACCATACCCTACGCCGTAACCACACACGTATCCTAACCCATACCCTAAGCCGTACCCTAACCCGAACCCTAACACATACGCTACGCCGTACCCTCACCCGTACCCTAACCCGTATCCTAAGCCGTACCCTAACCCTAACCCTAACCCTAACCCTAACCGATACCCTACGCCGTACCCTATCCCAAACCCTAAGCGGTACCCTAACCCTAACACTAACCCTAAACCTAACCCTAACCCCTACCCTACGCCGTACCCTCAACCGTACCCTATCCCATACCCTAAGCCGTACCCTAACCCTAACACTAACCCTAACCCTAAACCTAAACCCTACCCTACGCCGTACCCTCACCCGTACCCTATCCCATACCCTAAGCCGTACCCTAACCCTAACCCTAACCCTAACCTATACACTACGCCATACCCTCACCCGTACCCTAACCCGTACCCTAAGCCGTACCCTAACCCTAACCCTAACCCTAACCTATACACTACGCCGTACCCTCACCCGTACCCTAACCCGTACCCTAAGCCGTACCCAGCCCTAACCCTAACCCTAACCCTAACCCATACCCTACGCCGTACCCTCACCCGTACCCTATCCCATACGCTAAGCCGTACCCTAACCCTAACACTAACACTAACCCTAACCCTAACCCTAACCCATACCCTACGCCGTACCCTCACCCATAACCTAATCCGTACCCTAAGCCGTACCCTAACCCTAACCCTAACCTATACCCTACGCCGTACCCTCACCCGTTCCCTAACCCGTACCCTAAGCCGTACCCTAACTCTAACCCTAACCCTAACCCTAACCCTTACCCATACACTGCGCCGTACCCTAACCCATACAATAACCTGTATCCTAAGCCTTAACCTAACCCTAACCAATGACCTACACAGTACCCTCACCCGTACCCTAAGCCATACCCTAACCCTAACCCTAACACTAACCTTAACCCTAAACCCTACCCTATGCCGTATCCTCACCCATACCCTATCCCGTACCCTAAGCCGTACCCTAACCCTAACACTAACCCTAACCCTAACCCTAAACTACCCTTGACTGCTTTTGCCTCCATTAGATTTCCTAAGCACTAGTGTTTTAAGGAACAGGTTAAAAAGAAAATCCTAATGTGATTTTTTTATAATGTGTTTATTCTTTATCTTATCCTAGTGACGAAAATATTCTCCATGGCTGGACCCTAAATAATATTCCTTTACGTGCTAAGTGGTATCTAGAGAGTGGGATAGGTTTAATAAATACCCTAATCCTAACGTGTACCCTAAACCTAACCCATACCAACCCTAACGCGTACCCTAACCCTAACCAAAACCCTAACCCGAACAAGTATGCTAATCCTAACCCTTACCCTAAACCAATCCCTAACCCTAAAACTAACCCTAACCCTAACCCTAACCCTAACCCATAACCTACGCAGTACCCTCACCCGTACCCTAACCCGTACCCTAAGCCGTACCCTAACCCTAACCCTAACCCATACGCTACGCCGCACCCTCACCCGTACCCTAAACCGTATCCTAAGCCGTACCCTAACCCTAACCCTAACCCTAACTGCTACCCTACGCCGTACCCTATCCCATACCCTAAGCGGTACCCTAACCCTAACACTAACCCTAAACCTAACCCTAACCCCTACCCTACGCCGTACCCTCACCCGTAACCTATCCCATACCCTAAGCCGTACCCTAACCCTAACACTAACCCTAACCCTAAACCTAACCCCTACCCTACGCCTTACCCTCACCCGTACCCTATCCCATACCCTAAGCCGTACCCTAACCCTATCCCTAACCCTAACCTATACACTACGCCGTAACCTAACCCATATCCTAACCCGTATCCTAAGCCGTACCCTAACCCTAACCAATAACCTACGCAGTACCCTCACGAGTAACCTCACCCGTATCCTAAGCCCTACCCTAACCCTAACCCTAACCCTAACCCTAAACTACCCTTTACTGCTTTTGCCTCCATTAGATTTCCTAAACACTAGTGTTTTAAGGAACAGGTTAAAAAGAAAACCTTATGTGATTTTTTTATAATGTGTTTATTCTTTATCTTATCCTAGTGACTAAAATCTTCTCCATGGCTGAACCCCAAATAATATTCCTTTACGTGCTAAGTGGTATCTAGAGAGTGGGATAGGTTTAATAAATACCCTAATCCTAACGTGTACCCTAAACCTAACCCATACCCTAACCCTAACGCGTACCCTAACCCTAACCAAAACCCTAACCCGAACAAGTATGCTAATCCTAAACCTTACCCTAAACCAATCCCTAACCCTAAAACTAACCCTAACCCTAACCCTAACCCTAACCCCTACCCTACGCCGTACCCTCACCCGTACCCTATCCCATACCCTAAGCCGTACCCTAACCCTAACACTAACCCTAACCCTAACCCTAACCCTAAACTACCCTTGATTGCTTTTGCCTCTATTAGATTTCCTAAGCACCAGTGTTTTAAGGAACAGGTTAAAAAGAAAATCCTAATGTGATTTTTTTATAATGTGTTTATTCTTTATCTTATCCTAGTGACTAAAATCTTCTCCATGGCTGGATCCCTAATAATATTCCTTTACGTGCTAAGTGGTATCTAGAGAGTGGGATAGGTTTAATAAATACCCTAATCCTAACGTGTACCCTAACCCTAACCCATACCCTAACCCTAACGCGTACCCTAACCCTAACCCTAACCCTAAACCATACGCTACGCAGTACCCTCACCCGTACCCTAACCCGTATCCTAAGCCGTACCCTAACTCTAACCCTAACCCTAACCCTAATGGCTACCCTACGCCGTACCCTATCCCATACCCTAAGCGGTACCCTAACCCTAACACTAACCCTAAACCTAACCCTAACCCCTACCCTACGCCGTACCCTCACCCGTAACCTATCCCATACCCTAAGCCGTACCCTAACCCTAACACTAACCCTAACCCTAAACCTAACCCCTACCCTACGCCGTACCCTCACCCGTACCCTATCCCATAACCTAAGCCGTACCCTAAACCTAACCCTAACCCTAACCTATACACTACGCCATACCCTCACCCGTACCCTAACCCGTACCCTAAGCCGTACCCTAACCCTAACCCTAACCCTAACCCTAACCCATACTCTATGCCGTACCCTAACCCGTACCCTAACCCGTATTCTAAGCCGTACCCTAACCATAACCAATACACTACACAGTACCCTCACCCGTACCCTCACCGTACCCTAAGCCATACCCTAACCCTAACCCTAACCCTAACCTATACACTACGCCATACCCTCACTCGTACACTAACCTGTACCCTAAGCCATACCCTAACCCTAACCCTAACCCTAACCTATACACTACGCCATACCCTCACTCGTACCCTAACCCGTACCCTAAGCCGTACCCTAAACCTAACCCTAACCCTAACCCTAAACCATACGCTACGCCGTACCCTCACCCGTACCCTAACCCGTATCCTAAGCCGTACCCTAACCCTAACCCTAACCCTAAACCATACGCTACGCCGTACCCTCACCCGTAACCTAACCCGTATCCTAAGCCGTACCCTAACTCTAACCCTAACCCTAAACTATACCCTATGCCGTAACCTCACCCGTACCCTAACCCGTACCCTAAGCCGTACACTAACCCTAACCCTAACCCTAACCCATACCGTACGCCATAACCTAACACGTACCCTAACCCGTATCCTAAGCTGTACCCTAACCCTAACCAATACCCTACGCAGTATCCTCACCCATACCCTCACCCGTACCCTAAGCCGTACCCTAACCCTAACCCTAACCCTAACCCTAACCCCTACCCTATGCCATACCCTCACCTATACCCTATCCCATAACCTAAGCCGTACAATAACCCTAACACTAACCCTAACCCTAACCCATAACCTACGCCGTACCCTCACCCGTACCCTAACCCGTATACTAAGACCTACCGTAACCCTAACCAATACCCTACGCAGTATCCTCACCCATACCCTCACCCGTACACTAAGACGTACCCTAACCCTAACCCTAACCCTAACCCTAACGCATAACCTACGCCGTACCCTCACCCGTACCCTAACACGTACCCTAAGACGTACCGTAACCCTAACCCTAACACTAACCCTAACCCTAACCCACACTCTACACCGTACCCTAACCCGTACCCTAACACGTATCCTAAGCCGTACCCTAACCCTAACCAATACCCTACGCAGTACCCTCACCCGTACCCTCACCCGTACCCTAAGCCATACCCTAACCCTAACCCTAACCCTAACCCTAACCCCTACCCTACGCCGTACCCTCACCCGTACCCTATCCCATACGCTAAGCCGTACCCTAACCCTAACACTAACACTAACCCTAACCCTAACCCTAACCCATACACTACGCCGTACCCTCACCCGTAACCTAACCCGTACCCTAAGCCGTACCCTAACCCTAACCCTAACCCCTACCCTATGCCGTACCCTCACCCGTACCCTATCCCATACCCTAAGCCGTACCCTAACCCTAACACTAACCCTAACCCTAACCCTAACCCTAAACTACCCTTGATTGCTTTTGCCTCTATTAGATTTCCTAAACACTAGTGTTTTAAGGAACAGGTTAAAAAGAAAATCCTAATGTGATTTTTTTATAATGTGTTTATTCTTTATCTTATCCTAGTGACTAAAATCTTCTCCATGGCTGGATCCCTAATAATATTCCTTTACGTGCTAAGTGGTATCTAGAGAGTGGGATAGGTTTAATAAATACCCTAATCCTAACGTGTACCCTAAACCTAACCCATACCCTAACCCTAACGCGTACCCTAACCCTAACAAAAAACCTAACCCTAACACGTACGCTAATCCTAACCCGTACCCTAAACCAATCCCTAACCCTAAAACTAACCCTAACCCTAACCCTAACCCTAACACTTACCCTACGCCGTACCCTCACCCGTACCCTCACCCGTACCCTAAGACGTACCCTAAACCTAACCCTTACCCATACGTTACGCCGTACCCTCACCCGTACCCTAACCCGTATCCTAAGCCGTACCCTAACCCTAACCCTAACCCTAACCCTAACCCATACCCTACGCCATACCATAACCCGTACCCTAACCCGTATCCTAAGCCGTATCCTAACCCTAACCAATACCCTACGCAGTACCCTCACCCGTACCCTCACCCTTACCCTAAGCCGTACCCTAACCCCAACCCTAACCCTAACTCTAACCCTAACCCCTACCCTACGCCGTACCCTCACCCGTACCCTATCCCATACGCTAAGCCGTACCCTAACCCTAACACTAACACTAACCCTAACCCTAACCCTAACCCATACCCTACGCCGTACCCTCACCCGTAACCTAACCCGTACCCAAAGCCGTACCCAAACCTAACCCTATCCTATACACTACGCCGTACCCTCACCCGTACCCTAATCCGTACCCTAAGCCGTACCCTAACCCTAACCCTAACCTATACACTACGCCGTACCCTCTCCCGTTCCCTAACCCGTACCCTCACCCGTACCCTAACCCGTACCCTAAGCCGTACCCTAACTCTAACTCTAACCCTAACCCTAACCCTTACCCATACCCTGCGCCGTACCCTAACCCATACAATAACCTGTATCCTAAGCCTTAACCTAACCCTAACCAATGACCTACACAGTACCCTCACCCGTACCCTAAGCCATACCCTAACCCTAACCCTAACACTAACCCTAACCCTAAACCCTACCCTATGCCGTACCCTCACCCATACCCTATCCCATACCCTAAGCCATACCCTAACCCTAACACTAACCCTAACCCTAACCCTAAACTACCCTTGACTGCTTTTGCCTCCATTAGATTTCCTAAGCACTAGTGTTTTAAAGAACAGGTTAAAAAGAAAATCCTAATGTGATTTTTTTATAATGTGTTTATTCTTTATCTTATCCTAGTAACGAAAATCTTCTCCATGGCTGGACCCTAAATAATATTCCTTTACGTGCTAAGTGGTATCTAGAGAGTGGGATAGGTTTCATAAATACCCTAATCCTAAAGTGTACCCTAAACCTAACCCATACCCTAACCCTAACGCGTACCCTAACCCTAACCAAAACCCTAACCCGAACACGTATGCTAATCCTAACCCGTACCCTAAACCAATCCCTAACCCTAAAACTAACCCTAACCCTAACCCTAACCCTAACCCATAACCTACACCGTACCCTCACCCGTACCCTAACCCGTACCCTAAGCCGTACCCTAACCCTAACCCTAAACCATATGCTACGCCGTACCCTCACCTGTACCCTAACCCGTATCCTAAGCCGTACCCTAACCCTAACCCTAACCCTAAACTATACCCTACGCCGTAACCTCACCCGTACCCTAACCCGTACCCTAAGCCGTACCCTAACCCTAACCCTAACCCTAACCCTAACCCTAACCCATAGCCTACGCCATACCCTAACCCGTACCCTAACCCGTATCCTAAGCCGTATCCTAACCCTAACCAATACCCTACGCAGTACCCTCACACGTACCCTCACCCGTACCCTAAGCCGTACCCTAACCCCAACCCTAACCCTAACTCTAACCCTAACCTTACCCTACGCCGTACCCTCACCCGTACCCTATCCCATACACTAAGCCGTACCCTAACCCTAACACTAACACTAACCCTAACCCTAACCCTAACCCATACACTACGCCGTACCCTCACCCGTAACCTAACCCGTACCCTAAGCCGTACCCTAACCCTAACCCTAACCTATACACTACGCCGTACCCTCACCCGTACCCTAACCCGTACCCTAAGCCGTACCCTAACACTAAACCTAACCCTAACCCTAACCCTTACCCATACCCTGCGCCGTACCCTAACACATACAATAACCTGTATCCTAAGCCTTAACCTAACCCTAACCAATGACCTACACAGTACCCTCACCCGTACCCTAAGCCATACCCTAACCCTAACCCTAACACTAACCCTAACCCTAAACCCTACCCTATGCCGTACCCTCACCCATACCCTATCCCATACCCTAAGCCCTACCCTAACCCTAACCCTAACCCTAACCCTAAACTACCCTTTACTGCTTTTGCCTCCATTAGATTTCCTAAACACTAGTGTTTTAAGGAACAGGTTAGAAAGAAAACCTTATGTGATTTTTTTATAATGAGTTTATTCTTTATCTTATCCTAGTGACTAAAATCTTCTCCATGGCTGAACCCCAAATAATATTCCTTTACGTGCTAAGTGGTATCTAGAGAGTGGGATAGGTTTAATAAATACCCTAATCCTAAAGTGTACCCTAAACCTAACCCATACCCTAACCCTAACGCGTACCCTAACCCTAACCAAAACCCTAACCCGAACACGTATGCTAATCCTAACCCGTACCCTAAACCAATCCCTAACCCTAAAACTAACCCTAATCCTAACCCTAACCCTAACCCATAACCTACACCGTACCCTCACCCGTACCCTAACCCGTACCCTAAGCCGTACCCTAACCCTAACACTAACCCTAGACCATACGCTACGCCGTACCCTCACCCGTACCCTAACCCGTATCCTAAGCCGTACCCTAACCCTAACCCTAACCCTAAACTATACCCTATGCCGTAACCTCACCCGTACCCTAACCCGTACCCTAAGCCGTACCCTAACCCTAACCCTAACCCTAACCCTAACCCATGCCGTACGCCATACCCTAACACGTACCCTAACCCGTATCCTAAGCCGTACCCTAACCCTAACCAATACCCTACGCAGTATTCTCACCCATACCCTCACCCATACCCTAAGCCGTACCCTAACCGTAACCCTAACCCTAACCCTAACCCTAACCCCTAACCTATGCCATACCCTCACCTGTACCCTATCCCATAACCTAAGCCGTACCATAACCCTAACACTAACCCTAACACTAACCCATAACCTACGCCGTACCCTCACCCGTACCCTAACCCGTATCCTAAGCCGTACCCTAACCCTAACCCTAACCCTAACCCTAACCCATAACCTACGCCGTAACCTCACCCGTACCCTAACACGTACCCTAAGATGTACCGTAACCCTAACCCTAACACTAACCCTAACCCTAACCCACACTCTACGCCGTACCCTAACCCGTACCCTAACACGTATCCTAAGCCGTACTCTAACCCTAACCAATACCCTACGCAGTACCCTCACCCGTACCCTCACCCGTACCCTAAGCCATACCCTAACCCTAACCCTAACCCTAACCCTAACCCCTACCCTACGCCGTACCCTCACCCGTACCCTATCCCATACCCTAAGCCGTACCCTAACCCTAACACTAACCCTAACCCTAACCCTAACCCTAAACTACCCTTGATTGCTTTTGCCTCTATTAGATTTCCTAAGCACTAGTGTTTTAAGGAACAGGTTAAAAAGAAAATCCTAATGTGATTTTTTTATAATGTGTTTATTCTTTATCTTATCCTAGTGACTAAAATCTTCTCCATGGCTGGATCCCTAATAATATTCCTTTACGTGCTAAGTGGTATCTAGAGAGTGGGATAGGTTTAATAAATACCCTAATCCTAATGTGTACCCTAACCCTAACCCATACCCTAACCCTAACGCGTACCCTAACCCTAACCGAAAACCTAACCCTAACACGTACGCTAATCCTAACCCGTACCCTAAACCAATCCCTAACCCTAAAACTAACCCTAACCCTAACCCTAACCCTAACCCTTACCCTACGCCGTACCCTCACCCGTACCCTAACCCGTACCCTAGGACGTACCCTAACCCTAACCCTAACCCATACGCTACGCCGTACCCTCACCCGTACCCTAACCCGTATCCTAAGCCGTACCCTAACCCTAACCCTAACCCTAACCCTAACCCTAACCCATACCCTACGCCATACCCTAACCCTAACCCTAACCCGTATCCTAAGCCGTACCCTAACCCTAACCCTAACCCTAACCGCTACCCTACGCCGTACCCTATCCCATACCCTAAGCGGTACCCTAAACCTAACACTAACCCTAAACCTAACCCTAACCCCTACCCTATGCCGTACCCTCACCCGTAACCTATCCCATACCCTAAGCCGTACCCTAACCCTAACACTAACCCTAACCCTAAACCTAATCCCTACCCTACGCCGTATCCTCACCCGTACCCTATCCCATAACCTAAGCCGTACCCTAACCCTAACCCTAACCCTAACCTATACACTACGCGGTACCCTCACCCGTACCCTAACCCGTACCCTAAGCCGTACCCTAACCCTAACCCTAACCCTAACCCTAAACCTAACCCATACCCTACGCCGTACCCTAAACCGTACCCTAACCCGTATTCTAAGCCGTACCCTAACCATAACCAATACCCTACACAGTACCCTCACCCGTACCCTCACCCGTACCCTAAGCCATACCCTAACCCTAACCCTAACCCTAACCTATACACTACGCCATACTCTCACCCGTACCCTAACCCGTACCCTAAGCCGTACCCTAACCCTAACCCTAACCCTAAACTATACCCTACGCCGTAACCTCACCCGTACCCTAACACGTACCCTAAGCCGTACCCTAACCCTAACCCTAAACCTAACCCTAACCCTAACCCATAGCGTACGCCATACCCTAACACGTACCCTAACCCGTATCCTAAGCCGTACCCTAACCCTAACCAATACCCTACGCAGTATCCTCACCCATACCCTCACCCGTTCCCTAAGCCGTACCCTAACTCTAACCCTAACCCTAACCCTAACCCTTACCCATACCCTGCGCCGTACCCTAACCCATACAATAAACTGTATCCTAAGCCTTAACCTAACCCTAACCAATGACCTACACAGTACCCTCACCCGTACCCTAAGCCATACCCTAACCCTAACCCTAACACTAACCCTAACCCTAAACCCTACCCTATGCCGTACCCTCACCCATACCCTATCCCATACCCTAAGCCATACCCTAACCCTAACACTAACCCTAACCCTAACCCTAACCCTAAACTACCCTTGACTGCTTTTGCCTCCATTAGATTTCCTAAGCACTAGTGTTTTAAGGAACAGGTTAAAAAGAAAATCCTAATGTGATTTTTTTATAATGTGTTTATTCTTTATCTTATCCTAGTAACGAAAATCTTCTCCATGGCTGGACCCTAAATAATATTCCTTTACGTGCTAAGTGGTATCTAGAGAGTGGGATAGGTTTAATAAATACCCTAATCCTAACGTGTACCCTAACCCTAACCCACACCCTAACCCTAATGCGTACCCTAACCCTAACCCAAACCCTAACCCTAACACGTACGCTAATCCTAACCCGTACCCTAAACCAATCCCTAACCCTAAAACTAACCCTAACCCTAACCCTAACGCTAACCCATACGCTACGCCGTACCCTCACCCATACCCTAACCCGTATCCTAAGCCGTACCCTAACCCTAAACCTAACCCTAACCTCTACCCTACGCCGTACCCTCACCCGTACCCTAACCCGTACCCAAAGCCTTACCCTAACCCTAACCCTAACCCTCACCCATACCCAACGCCGTAACCTAACCCATATCCTAACCCGTATCCTAAGCCGTACCCTAACCCTAACCAATAACCTACGCAGTACCCTCACCAGTAACCTCACCCGTATCCTAAGGCCTACACTAACCCTAACCCTAACCCTAACCCTAAACTACCCTTTACTGCTTTTGCCTCCATTAGATTTCCTAAACACTAGTGTTTTAAGGAACAGGTTAAAAAGAAAACCTTATGTGATTTTTTTATAATGTGTTTATTCTTTATCTTATCCTAGTGACTAAAATCTTCTCCATGGCTGAACCCCAAATAATATTCCTTTACGTGCTAAGTGGTATCTAGAGAGTGGGATAGGTTTAATAAATACCCTAATCCTAACGTGTACCCTAAACCTAACCCATACCCTAACCCTAACGCGTACCGTAACCCTAACCAAAACCCTAACCCGAACAAGTATGCTAATCCTAACCCGTACCCTAAACCAATCCCTAACCCTAAAACTAAACCTAACCCTAACCCTAACCCTAACCCATAACCTACGCCGTACTCTCACCCGTACCCTAACCCGTATCCTAAGCCGTACCCTAACCCTAACCCTAACCTTAACCCTAACCGCTACCCTACGCCGTACCCTATCCCATACCCTAAGCGGTACCCTAAACCTAACACTAATCCTAAACCTAACCCTAACCCCTACCCTACGCCGTACCCTCACCCGGAACCTATCCCATACCCTAAGCCGTACCCTAACACTAACACTAACCCTAACCCTAAACCTAACCCCTACCCTACGCCGTACCCTCACCCGTACCCTATCCCATACCCTAAGCCGTACCCTAACCCTAACCCTAACCCTAACCTATACACTACACCATACCCTCACCCGTACCCTAACCCGTACCCTAAGCCGTACCCTAACCCTAACCCTAACCCTAACCCTAACCCTAACCCATACCCTACGCCGTACCCTAACCCATACTCTAACCCGTATTCTAAGCCGTACCCTAACCATAACCAATACCCTACACAGTACCCTCACCCGTACCCTCTCCCGTACCCTAAGCCATACCCTAACCCTAACCCTAACCCTAACCTATACACTACACCATACCCTCACCCGTACCCTAACCCGTATCCTAAGCCGTACCCTAACCCTAACCCTAACCCTAAACTATACCCTACGCCGTAACCTCACCCGTACCCTAACCCGTACCCTAAGCCGTACCCTAACCCTAACCCTAACCCTAACCCTAACCCTAACCCATACCGTACGCCATACCCTAACACGTACCCTAACCCGTATCCTAAGCCGTACCCTAACCCTAACCAATACCCTACGCAGTATCCTCACCCATACCCTCACCCGTACCCTAAGCCGTACCCTAACCCTAACCCTAACCCTAACCCTAACCCTAACCCCTACCCTATGCCATACCCTCACCTGTACCCTATCCCATAACCTAAGCCGTACCATAACCCTAACACTAACCCTAACCCTAACCCATAACCTACGCCGTACCCTCACCCGTACCCTAACCCGTATCCTAAGCCGTACCCTAACCCTAACCCTAACCCTAACCCTAACCCATAACCTACGCCGTACCCTCACCCGTACCCTAACACGTACCCTAAGACGTACCGTAACCCTAACACTAACCCTAACCCTAACCCACACTCTACGCCGTACCCTAAACCGTACCCTAACACGTATCCTAAGCCGTACCCTAACCCTAACCAATACCGTACGCAGTACCCTCACCCGTACCCTCACCCGTACCCTAAGCCATACCCTAACCCTAACCCTAACCCTAACCCTAACCCCTACCCTACGCCGTACCCTCACCCGTACCCTATCCGATACGCTAAGCCGTACCCTAACCCTAACACTAACACTAACCCTAACCCTAACCCTAACCCATACCCTACGCCGTACCCTCACCCATAACCTAATCCGTACCCTAAGCCGTACCCTAACCCTAACCCTAACCTATACACTACGCCGTACCCTCACCCGTTCCCTAACCCGTACCCTAAGCCGTACCCTAACTCTAACCCTAACCCTAACCCTAACCCTTACCCATACCCTGCGCCGTACCCTAACCCATACAATAACCTGTATCCTAAGCCTTAACCTAACCCTAACCAATGACCTACACAGTACCCTCACCCGTACCCTAAGCCATACCCTAACCCTAACCCTAACACTAACCCTAACCCTAAACCCTACCCTATGCCGTACCCTCACCCATACCCTATCCCATACCCTAAGCCGTACCCTAACCCTAACACTAACCCTAACCCTAACCCTAACCCTAAACTACCGTTGACTGCTTTTGCCTCCATTAGATTTCCTTAGCAATAGTGTTTTAAGGAACAGGTTAAAAAGAAAATCCTAATGTGATTTTTTTATACTGTGTTTATTCTTTATCTTATCCTAGTGACTAAAAGCTTCTCCATGGCTGGACCCCAAATAATATTCCTTTACGTGCTAAGTGGTATCTAGAGAGTGGGATAGGTTTAATAAATACCCTAATCCTAACGTGTACCCTAACCCTAACCCATACCCTAACCCTAATGCGTACCCTAACCCTAACCCAAACCCTAACCCTAACACGTACGCTAATCCTACCCCGTACCCTAAACCAATCCCTAACCCTAAAACTAACCCTAACCCTAACCCTAACCCTAACCCATACGCTACGCCGTACCCTCACCCATACCCTAACCCGTATCCTAAGCCGTACCCTAATCCTAAACCTAACCCTAACCTCTACCCTACGCCGTACCCTCACCCGTACCCTAACCCGTACCCAAAGCCTTACCCTAACCCTAACCCTAACCCTCACCCATACCCAACGCCGTAACCTAACCCATATCCTAACCCGTATCCTAAGCCGTACCCTAACCCTAACCAATAACCTATGCAGTACCCTCACCAGTACCCTCACCCGTATCCTAAGCCCTACCCTAACCCTAACCCTAACCCTAACCCTAAACTACCCTTTACTGCTTTTGCCTCCATTAGATTTCCTAAACACTAGTGTTTTAAAGAACAGGTTAAAAAGAAAACCTTATGTGATTTTTTTTATAATGTGTTTATTCTTTATCTTATCCTAGTGACTAAAATCTTCTCCATGGCTGAACCCCAAATAATATTCCTTTACGTGCTAAGTGGTATCTAGAGAGTGGGATAGGTTTAATAAATACCCTAATCCTAACGTGTACCCTAAACCTAACCCATACCCTAACCCTAACGCGTACCCTAAACCTAACCAAAACCCTAACCCGAACAAGTATGCGAATCCTAACCCGTACCCTAAACCAATCCCTAACCCTAACCCTAACCCTAACCCTAACCCATAACCTACGCCGTACCCTCACCCGTACCCTAACCCGTACCCTAAGCCGTACCCTAACCCTAACCCTAACCCTAACCCATACGCTACGCCGCACCCTCACCCGTACCCTAACCCGTATCCTAAGCCGTACCCTAACCCTAACCCTAACCGCTACCCTACGCCGTACCCTATCCCATACCCTAAGCGGTACCCTAAACGTAACACTAACCCTAAACCTAACCCTAACCCCTACCCTACGCCGTACCCTCACCCGTAACCTATCACATACCCTAAGCCGTACCCTAACCCTAACACTAACCCTAACCCTAAACCTAACCCCTACCCTACGCCGTACCCTCACCCGTACCCTATCCCATACCCTAAGCCGTACCCTAACCCTAACCCTAACCCTAACCTATACACTACGCCGTACCCTCACCCGTACCCTAACCCGTACCCTAAGCCGTACCCTAACCCTAACCCTAACCCTAACCCTAACCCTAACCCATACCCTACGCCGTACCCTAAACCGTACCCTAACCCGTATTCTAAGCCGTACCCTAACCATAACCAATACCCTACACAGTACCCTCACCCGTACCCTCACCCGTACCCTAAGCCATACCCTAACCCTAACTCTAACCCTAACCTATACACTACGCCATACCCTCACCCGTACCCTAACCCGTACCCTAAGCCGTACGCTAACCCTAACCCTAACCCTAAACTATACCCTACGCCGTAACCTCACCCATACCCTATCCCATACCCTAAGCCGTACCCTAACCCTAACACTAACCCTAACCCTAACCCTAACCCTAAACTACCCTTGATTGCTTTTTCCTCTATTAGATTTCCTAAGCACTAGTGTTTTAAGGAACAGGTTAAAAAGAAAATCCTAACGTGATTTTTTTATAATGTGTTTATTCTTTATCTTATCCTAGTGACTAAAATCTTCTCCATGGCTGGATCCCTAATAATATTCCTTTACGTGCTAAGTGGTATCTAGAGAGTGGGATAGGTTTAATAAATACCCTAATCCTAACGTGTACCCTAACCCTAACCCATACCCTAACCCTAACGCGTACCCTAACCCTAACCCAAAACCTAACCCTAACACGTACGCTAATCCTAACCCGTACCCTAAACCAATCCCTAACCCTAAAACTAACCCTAACCCTAACCCTAACCGTAACCCTTACCCTACGCCGTACCCTCACCCGTACCCTAACCCGTACCCTAAGACGGACCCTAACCCTAACCCTAA